>NC_087354.1:48564471-49189471 GCF_030014295.1 Loxodonta africana | reverse complement strand
TGTTCAGATTCCAAACATATTGCTTAGTTGATTCAGGGTGGTGCAAACCAATAACATGCTTGACTGCTAACCAAAAGGTCAGTGGTTTGAGTCCACCCAGAGGCACCTTGGAAGAAAGGCCTGGCTATCTACTAAAAAATCAGCTCTTGAAAACCCCTATGCAGCAGAATATACATTTGGTGGCAGCATGCATGCATTGTGGCGGGCACCCATCTCCAACCTCAGTGTTTTTGTTGGTTTGACCTGATAGCCCACAGGCAGGGAGCAGAGGGGTTGGTCAGTAGATGGAGAAAAAGTGTCCGCCAATACACCTGGCTTTCCTGCCCCACAGTGGCTCCTGTGGCAAAAGATGAGTGCTCCCCAAGGGATGTGGCAGAGGTCCCTCCCAGCCTAGAGCTTACTATTTCTCTCTGACATGGGTCCCATCGCCCAGCATCTTAGTGATCTAGAAAATGTCTGAGCTGCCCACCAGGGCTCTGCAGTGGGCAGCCATCATGGCAGGATCTGCTGAACACTCAGAACTGGGAGGTGGAGGGGAAAAGAGCAGTCTTCCACCTGGAGGCCCACTTGACTCCCTGCCCCAGGTCAGCACGCCATTCTGAGGGGCTTTGCCTTCCTCAGGGTTTTAAGGCGGCGGACTGCGGGGTAGCGGCACGATGTGGATACCCTGGGGAGACTGGCGGCCCTGGGTCTCCCTGGCTCCGCTCCAGCCCCCATGTGTCCAGAGACACAGGCGGTTGCTCCTGACTCGGTGCCCTCGGGTACCCGTCTGGCCGGAACCTGCCATTCCTCCCTCAGCGCTGCCTCCTCTACTTGGCAGGGCTGACTCCTCACACTGGAGCAGCCCTCGGTATTTCCAGCTTGGCGCCCTGCCTGCTTCTCTGGGGCCTTGCAGTCTGTCCTGGCGGGCCAGGACCAACACACCCTCTCAGCTGGACAGCTTCACCACCTCACCCGGGGCCTCTTCCTGCTGTCTTGGACTCGGGGTGCTTACCCTTGGGCCACTTGCCTCACTTGCACCTCCAGAAACACCATTGACCCCCCAGTATGGAAAATGCTGCGTCCTCCCCTGGAGAAAACCTGAGGCCCGGCTAATCTGTAAATCACCATGGAGGTCATAAACAGGCTGTTGCCACACAGGGGTTACCACACAGGGATGGGGCCCCTCCTCGCCGCTCTCACGTGGAAACGCCTGCCCAAGTTGGGCAGGGTGTCCTGGCAGAATGCCCTCGGAAATGCTGCTTCTTTAAGATGGGCACAGAGATAACTGGGTGGTCTGCTGGCAGGCCCGAGCCAAGGGCTGCCACTCCTTCCTGGGCGGCCGCTGAAGGGCCTGAGGCACTGGTTGCCAGAGTGTGGCTGAGGAGGCTCAGTGGTCCAAGAACACAGACAACTCAGGGACACCTCAGCAATTCGGACTGATTGCTGGTGGATGATCGGAAAGGACTGGGCTAAGAAATCCAGTTTTGTGATTTTCAAATACCATAGGCCATGATGCTAACTGATACTGTTTCCTGTTAGTGGCCCTGAGGAGATCTGCTTGAGTGAACAGATAAGAACATTTGTAATTGGTATGCCAATTGTTTATACAGTGCTAGTAGGATAAACAGTTCTCCTGAACCTTATTTATATTTTACATTTGTTTATTAAACCTCTTTTTTTTTTTTTTTTTTAACTCCAACCCAGCTGCTTTTGGAATTATTACAAACTTTGGATTCGTGAGTCCTAATTAATGGTATCCTGGGTGGTGCAAACAATTAACACCCTTCTACTGCTAACCTTCAGGTTGGGTCTACCTAGTAGTGCCTCAGAAGAAAGGCCTGGCTATCTACATCTAAAAAATCAGCTGTTGAAAACCCTATGGAGCACATTACTACTCTGACACACAGGGGTCACCATGAGTCAGAGTTGACTTGAGGGTAACTGGTTTGGGTTTTTTTTTTGGCATTGTGCGCACAATAATTTATCTTGGCAATGTGCGTGCTTTATCCAAAAGCCGCAGTGCACAGGGTATAGGGAGTCAAAAGACAAGTGTGTCCCTTCCTCTGTGGAGTATCAGTGTTATGTGAAGGCAGGGGAAGAAGCATATTGTTCATTCCATCGGCACAAAAGCAGACATCCTATGGAGTAGATCAAGCATGAGATTCCAGATACTTCCAAGGCTCCACCCTAAGGTCCTCAGCCTTTGGAGCACATGGATGGATTGGCTCAGTGGACGCTTGGGTGAGGTTGAGATCCTGTGGGGGGTGTGTGGGACCAGTGGAGGAAGGAGAAAAGTGACTCAAAGGATGCTTGATGGCAGTTTCCAACATGTGTTTATCCTTGTTCGTGATCAAACATACCCCCTCTGTCATTTAGCCCTTCATGGTCTTGTGGCCTAATTGTGACGTTGATCATCTGCGAGCATTGACATTAACCATTTGGCTTTGCTGCTGACACAAGGAGCCCATTCTACATGGTAACCTAAAGGAGGGAAAGACATTTATCACTTGTAGGAATTGAAGATACTGTGTAGCCCGAGGGTTCATTGCTGACCGTAGGAGGGAAGTTGTGCTTTGATTTCACAGTTGGATTTCACGGCCTTAGGGTTGCATTCACACCAGGGCCTGTCACCTTGTTCTCTTGATCCCCGAATTTCTTGGGGTGCTTTTCTTGAAGACATATCCCAAAAGAGGGGCTCACACTTCCATCCTCTTTCTCGCCACCACTAAGCTTTTGTAATACACTTGAGTTGCAGCTCCAAGCTCCCCATCCCTCTACTAACCCAGCTGCCTGGCACTTTTCTTGGTCCAGTGAGGGCAGAGCAAGCAGAGGAAGATGGGAGCAGCACCTTCTCCAGCCCAGCCTCAGGATCGCTTCTTCTTTGGTTGTTAGGTATCCTGAGTCAATTCTGACCCAGAGCGACCCCATGTATAACAGAAAGAAACACTGCCTGGTCCTGCACCATCCTCACAATCTTTGTTATGCTTGAGCCCATTGTTGCAGCCACTGTGTCAGTTCATCTCATTGAGGGTCTTCCTCTTTTTGCTGACCCTCTACTTTACCAAGCATGATGTCCTTCTGATATGACATGTCCTGATAACATGTCCAAAGCCTATGAGACAAAGTCTCACCATCCTCATGTCTAACGAGCATTCTGGCTGTATTTCTTCCAGGACAGGATTGCTTCATAGCCTTGTTTAAAGTCTTGGTCTCTCCTCTGGCTAGTGAGAGTTACCAGAGAGAAGGGCTCACCAGTCACCTCCACCTGTACGCACACAGCAGCCCTATATGGTAAGGGACCATGTTCCCATTTCACAGATGAGAGAATTGAGGCAGTATTGCATGTACAGGTTGGGTTGACTGTGCGGTAAAGTTGGGAAAAGGCGCTTCTGGGTATTTGGTTTTTCTGCTGTTGTTTGTAACTCTGCATTTAATCGTCCCTTCTTGCAGCTGGGGCAACAAGATAGGGCTGGGATGTTGTGACAGGCTTGGTGCAACTAAAAGGCCCTGGACAGTGAGTCCCCCCCCCACCCCCACCCCCGAGGAGGAAGTGGTTAGGTGGCCAGGAATGCAACCTGCGCCTCCCAGATTAATTAATAATTGAGAGCTGGCCCCCAGCCAGGCGAGCTGGAGAGATACAGTGAACAAAGAGTGGTTAACTACAGTGCGTGAAAGAAAAGTTTGACTTTGCCTTTGGCTAAAAAGGAAATCCGCGATGGCCATGATTTATGGGCTGCATGACTTGGGATCCTCCTCAGTGGGCCTGACACGGGCATGTGCTCCCTGAGTGAGATGCTGGCAGCCTGCAGGGCCACTTGTGCCCACAGGAAAGGGAGGAGGAAGGGCTGGGCGCCAGCTTGGCAGGCACCAGCCTCTGTGAAGGAAGGTGGGATTCATCCCCCCGGGAGAGGGGCTATGCTGACCACCTCTTGGAACAAGGGGTAGGCTTAGAAGTTGACCACCCTTCAAGGCGCATTCTGTAAGGAGGAATAGAAGGAAAAATGGCTGTGGAGTCAGGCTGCCCTATATTCAAATTCTGACTTACCGACTGTGTGACCTTGGGCAGGGGGCTTAACCTCGCCAATCCTCCATTTCCTCATCTGTAAAATTATACCTGTTTCCTAGGATTGTTCTCAAGGTTGAATGAGACGGGGCGTAAGGATAGTTGGTGCCCAGCAGCGGCTGGATTCCTGTGGGACAGCTGGAGACCGAGGCCCAGGAACAACCCCTGTGATCACCAGGGGCACCTGTGGCAACTCAAAGCAGCGTCATCACCTGCGGATCTCTGCTAATGTTTACTGGGTCTGTGCATGCAGATGCATGTCTCTTGCACGAGAATGATCAAGACAACCATCACTTAAAGAAAATCCACTATGTGGGACCCCAAGTTCACTAAGGATGCATGGGTTATGTATATTTGGTTGTTACAAAAGGATCTTCTAGAAGAAAGAATTTAACGCAAGGATTATTTTCAAATTGAATGTCCCTACCTCTGGAACTTTAATTTGGGGAGTTCTACTCTGTCCTATAGGGTCGCTATGAGTCAGAATTGACTCGACGGCACTGGGTGATCCCAAATGCACCTTTTGTATAAAGCACGACAGGTGTATTTGGCTTGGAAAGGCCGCATGGTACTCACTGGTTGGTAAGTAACAACAGGCTGGTGTTAGACGAGGCCTGTTTTTGAGAACTTTGCAAATAAGAAAACCAGCACCCAACCTTGGACCAGCCTGTTCTTCAGCTCTTGCATTCAAAGCTGTGTTCCCGGTCCCCTTCATTTGACTCAGAAAGCCAGAGAAATTAAGGCCACCTCCACTGCCAGACAAGATGGCTGTAGGCTTTAGGTGATGTTTCTGAGCCCCTAAAACCAGCCTTAGACAGAGGGAGCTCATTGGTAAGCCATTGCCTGGGCTGTGTCCTGAGGATTAGCAAGGAGGGACCGTGCTTCTCCCTCTCCGCCTTTGTTTCCTGGCACCGGTGATGTCATCTCTTTGGTGGGACCAGTATTACCACTGCATCTTTTGCAAACCAGGGGAGACCAGATGATCTCTCCAGTCATCATTACAGCCCTCAAATGTGAGACCCCTCTACTAAGAGCAGCACTCTTTGTCGGGCCCTATGCCAGGCCCAAGAGGAAGGGGGCAGAGATGAGGCCAGCCTGCTCCAGGTGAGTCGGGTGGAGACAGGTACTCCCCATGATGGCCATGTAAGTTAGAGGGCACGAGGGGCTGTGAGAGAAGGAGGGGTATGTGGTTCAGACCCGGGGACATTCCAAAGCAGGTAATATTGGGGTCTTTCTTGAAGTTAAGATTCTGATAAATGCTGGGGAATGGGAGATGAAGCTTATACTTGTTTAGTGCCATTTACTGTTGTTGGGTACGTCACTAAACCCCTGCACCCCTCAGAGTTAGCTATTATCTTCCCTGCACGGACTTCCTGGGCAGGAGACCAGTACAGTCATTCAGGGCCCTGTGCTCAGAAGCCAGGCTCCCCCCGACCCTTATTTTAATGCTTTGCTCTCACCTTCTTGAAATTCTTGATCAGTTTTGAAGAAGGAACCATGCATTTTCATCTTGCTCTGGGTTCCACAAATCGTATAGCTGGTCCTGGTGCTCAGAAAGGTAAAGTCACCTGCCCATGGTAAAACAGCTGTTAGGATCTGCACCAGGTCCCCACTCCCCCACATCACTCTGCAGTCCCTGGGAGCCTTCCAGATCAAGCGATAACAGCCTGGACAAGGTACACAGAGTGGGGTATACAGGGATTTGAGGGGGCCTGGCCTATAGGTGGAGCCCTGGTGGTGTAGTGGCATAGTGACCAAAAGGTCAGCAGTTCGGATCCACCAGCTGCTCCTTGGAAACCCTGTGGGGCAGTTCTACCCTGTCCTATAGGGTCGCCCTATAGGGTTGCTATAAGTCGTCATCGACTGGACAGCAACAGGTTTTTTTGTCTGTTTGGGTTTGGGTGTTTGGAGGGCTTCCTGGGTGGTACAGACAGTTAAACACTCAACTAACTGAAATAAATGGTGGTGGTTTGTACACACCCAGAGGTACTGCCTGGTGATCTGCTTCTGAAAGGTCACAGCCTGGAAACCTCTAAGGAGTACAGTTCTACTCTGCAACACATGGGATCACCATGAGTCAGAAGCAACTTGACAGCAACTAGTTAAGAGTTTTTTTGTCTTATGGCAGGGTGGGGGCAGGGGGTGTGCTGTAGGTGTTCACCTGGTTATCCCTGGAACATTTCTCCATCAGTGTGAGTTGCTGCCGCTGAGAGCAATGATAGACTGGTTTTTAGGTCCTTTGCTTTTATGGCTTTACATCGGTCCAAGTAGAAGTCCAAGTAGAGGTCTGAGGCAGGAGGTTTGCGGATAAAGCACCCATTGTCTTTGGGAAGTAAAAGAAAAATGGAGGTGCCCTGAATTCGCCCGCTCTGGAGCCTGCAGAGTGGGCAGTGTGCCCGGATAGGCTTCCTTGAAGCACACGCTATCTTCCTGCCCCAGACGAGCATCTCTGCACCCCTGAAGCACGCCCAGGCTCTCCCCATCTGAACCCCCAGAGGGCCGATTGAGTTCTCTGGGTTTGGGTTCATCAGGGAAATCAGGGTCAGGTTGAACTTAGAGCCTGAGATGAAAAGACAAGCTTACTGTGACTTCACAACAAGAATCCCAAAGACCGGCGCGAGCCTGGCTTGCGTGTAAATTCAGGAGTTCAGCCATCAGCAGAAGGATTTGGGGACCCCTTCACATCTCACAGCTGCCACTTCTTTCCTGGGCACCGAGGTACTTGGGCACTGAGGTACCAGCTTCTTTACCTTGTACAAATAGTGTCATTTTAGACTGTCTCCAAGGGCAATAATAAAAGCTAGGCTTTCCCACCACGGGTGGTCTCTGGGTAGGAACACAAACACTCCAGAGTCTGACTTTGTGATAAAACAAAGAAGACTGAGAATGGGGAGCAAAGTTCAGAGCCTTTTGTTGCAGAAACTGGTTCCTGCTTCAGAATGTGGGCTGATTGTATAAGCAGCTTATCCCAGTTTCTCCCTTCTCAGACACTCTCACCGTACCCCCTCCCCACACGGACACGGGGAGCCAGAATTCTCCACCTAGGCTCGTCCCCCGACCTTCCCTGGGGTTCTGAGTAGGTTCCCTGTCTTGCTTCCTATGGGTCTTTCTCTTATTGGGCTTCAATTACTGGGGGGACTGGCGACTCAGGATGGGGCCGAGCCAGGCGGGCAACACCAGCCTTTCTGGTATGGAGTGTGGAGTCTAATCGATCAGTGCTTTGATGGAGAAGATAGCTCTGACGCCAGCCTCTCAATGTGGCTCTTAGAAGTTATAGCTGCCTGCAGAGTGTCATTAAAAAGGTAGCTTGTACCATAGAGTGCTGAGGCCTGGGGAGAGGCGCTGACGCTCCTGGGGTCCAGGGAGCCCGGAACAATCTTGCCTGGCAGGAATCTGCATCTTGCAGAGTACAGGGCTTGTTGGCAGAACTGGGGGTGCTGCAGGCGGAGGGATGCTGGCAGAAGCAGAGCCCCGGGTTTCCTCCTCTGGCGGGTCCCCCTGCCCACCAGAGTGGTAGGGCCTAATAGCTCCTGGGGAGCTCTGTGTGTGAGACACTGAGCAGGCCTACGTATTAGGGGCCAAGGAAAGCTTGTTTTATGTCAGGGTTGCAGGGTGAGTTCGTCTTTTCAGGATTTGTTTGAATAGTGCACGAGATAAAAGAATGGAAACCTCGCCCATTGCAGCCCAGGCCTCCAATCTGTTCCACTGGAGACTTGGGGCCCGTCAGGCTGGGGTCAAGGCACCGGGGCAGAAAGAAAGGCCATTTTGCAGGGCCGAGCAAGTCTCTCCCCAGCGAAGGGCATTTATTGCCCAGCCAGGCAGCCGCTGACTGTCCTTATACTCCTGACCTCTGCCAGACCCCTCCTGGGGCGAGTGGCTCTGAGGACCACCCAAAAGAGCGGAGGGAGCTGATGAGGCCTCAGGAGGGGCCCAGCAGAGAGAGGGAGGGTCAGAATCGGGCCTGGTGGAGATTTGGAGCTGTGCTGCTGGGTGGTACTCGGGCCCTGGGGCTGTCCTCTAAGAAGGGATGACTCACCTCCTGGACTTTAAGTTCAAAAGGGGTAACGAAGAGCACAGAGCACCCAGTACCTCCCACCCTCCAGCGTCAGCAGCCCCTTCCCAAGATTAATGTTCATATCGTGGCGCATCTAGAAAGCCCTTGTGTTTGCGTTGTGGAGGGGCATGAGAAACTACACTTAACCAAAGAAGTGTGTGTGCACAGGGTGCCTGGGGGTCACAGACAGTTGTTGTGTGAGGCATGTTGTTTGGAGAAACTCACCGGCCTCCTGGCAAGGTGGGCAGCGTGTGGTCAGGCATCACTGCCACATCCAGGGACCCCTTTTAACATCCAGTCTTCCCTAGCACCTCCTCCCCTGTGACGGCCTGGAAGGGACATGGCTGGGTGATGGGGTCACCATCCCTGTGCAGTTACCCCACCATCCCCTTGGGATTTTGCATCCCCCAGGTTGCGACCTTGGAAGTCATACAAAGGGTTCCCCTGTCTCCAAGACTAGAGGGACTTGAGTTCAAATTCCAACTCTGCCACTTCCTGAGGGATGACTTTGGAGGATTTACCTGACTTCAGGCCTCAGCTTCCTCATCCTAAGATGGAAACAATCCAGTAGATCAGCAGTAAGTTGAAGTAGTGCATCGTAAGCGCTTCATACCCTGCCCGGCCTTGGTAAACGTGGCCTGGTTGTTTTACTATCTCCCCTTGATTCTCAACTCCATTGGCACATTTTATCTTTGAAGGCATTATTACCTAATATGAATACCCTTGTGAACTACACAAGCGTTAGTCTATTAGTTTATACAAATAACAAATAATATAAATATATGTGTATATTTATATATATATGGTGGTGTAGTGGTTAAGAGCTATGGCTGCTAACCAAAAGGCTGGCAGTTCAAATCCACCAGGTGCTGCTTGGAAACCCTATGGGGGCAGTTCTGCTCTGTACTGTAGGGTCACTATGAGTCAGAATCAACAGCAACGCCTTTGGTTTGGTTTGGTTTGGATGTATATATGATAATATATATGATAAGACTGCATGGTGGCAATAATGGTGGGTGGCACAAAAGTTTAAGTGCTGAACTTTTAACTGAAAAGTTGGCAGCTCAGACCCACCCAGAGGTGCCTTGGAAGTAAGGCCTGGCCAACTGCTTCTGAAAGGGCACAGCCTTGAAAACCTTATGGAGCCATTCTACTCTCCACACGTGGGGTCGCCATGAGCTGTAATCGACTTGATGGCAACTAGGAACAACAACAATAATAATAATAGTTATTTATGGAATGCTTCTTTTCAGCCAAGGAGCCTTGGTGCTGTGGTGGTTAAAGCGCTTGGCTGCTAACCAAAAGGTCACCAATTTGAACCCACCAGCCGTTCTGTGGGAGAAAGATGTGGCAAAGTGCTTCCATAAAGATTTAGAGCCTTGGAAACCCTATGGTGCAGTTCTGCTCTGCCCTGTAGGGTAACTATGAATCAGAATCGACTCGATGGCAATGGGGTTGGCTTTGAGCCAGCATTATTTGAGGCACTGTAAATTAATCCCAACAATCCTATGAAGTAACCACTGACTGTATCCCCATTTTACAGATTAGAAAACTGAGGCCCAGAGAAATAGAGTCACTTGCCCAAGATCTTACAGCTGCTAAGTGGCAGAGCTTACGTTCACACCCCGGCAGCTTTGCTCTAGAGCCTGTGTCTTAACCCCCACCCCCGCCACCCCCCTTGTAGGAGACACCCAACCTGATCGCTAATTTCCGATGTGACCTTGATAAGTCACTTGCCCTCTTGGGCATCAGTTTTTGCATCTGTAAAATCGTGAATTTAGGCCACGTGGACTGCATGGTTTCCTGGCCTCTCCTCCTGTCTCCCTTCCCCCTCCCACTGGTCTCCCTGTGAAACACCCGAGCAGAGCAGCTGAGTTGTCTCGAGCGTGGTGGTGAGCACAGTCCCAGCCCCAGCAGCTGAAAGAGCCCGTGAGGTCGGCCGTGGGCAGACTGCTGTGGTGGCCGGACCGCCCGTGATGTAATGACCGATTAGGAACTTCCTCTTGGAAGCCCAGCTTCCTCCAGGAGCCAAAGGTGCTGGAGTCGAGGTGGGGGTGGGGAGGGGCCGGTGGGCGGGAGTAAGAGGAAACTCCTGTCAGCTGAGCGCCTGCTTTTGGAACGCCTTCAGCAGAGCCTCACTCTAAGCTGTTGACCATTAACATGGCCCCGCGCACATTCCTTCTCTGCTTTTACTGCCAGAGCCAGCGGGTGAGGGACTGGCCTCCCCCTCCCTTAACAAAGAAAAAAAAAAAAAAAAAAGCCTCTAATTAATGCTACATCTCTGGGCTTGCTGCAAAACCTGAAGCCATTTCTTCAGCTTAAATCGACAAAGGGGGGCTAAGTGTAAACTCCTTTTCTCCCCCTGTTTGATAACAAAAACTACTTATCTAATGGGCAAACAGGGCTTTTAAAAGGGGTGTTAGGTTAACCAGATGCAGGGCTGCATAATTACTCCCAGGCCTGGGAGCAGCAGATGAAAAAGCTGCCGGTTGGATGGGATCTTAAAGCCACAGGCATGACAGGGGACCAGAAGAAAGTTTTGCAGGAGGGCAGGAGCCCCAGCACAGCCCTGTGAAAAGGTGACCGGCTCTTCCACCACTTGCTGGGTGAACCTGGACAAGTCACTTAACCTCTCTGGGCCTCTTTCTCTTCCCAGATCTCAGGGGTCTGGTTCTGTCTGCCCTTCCTTCATGCTTATTGGCCGGTGGCTGGGCAAGCCCAGGGTCTGGGCTTGAGGCTCTGTTGGCCCTTTCCATCCAGCCCCGGATGGGGAGACGCCGCTCTGGCCCAAGTAGGTATGAAGCAGCAGCGAAGGCTTCGAACGTGGAGGAGCACCTGGGGCCGAGCCTCTTGTGAATGCCTAAGCCTTGAGTCTAAATTTCTTCCAGTCCAGAGACGAAGACATTAATCTGAGCACATTTCTGGTTCCTTTGAGGACTCCTTTGGCCAGGTGGAGTCCAGGGCGCTTTGGCAGGCCAACGGGAAAGGGGGAGCACCAGCAAAACAAGCCGCCTGCGTGTGCTCAGGATCTTGGAGCGCGCAGCCCAAGGGGGAGCATGCAGGGACGCTTCTGCCCTTTGTTTTGACAGAAAACTGCTGATTCGAAGAAGCTAAAGGCTTTTCTTGGGACTTCAGCTTCCCCTGCCTCCCCCAGACTGCAGTCAGCCCTTTGGTGCCCCAGCACCCCCACAAAATTATACGTTGGGTTCCCAGCACCCCTCATGGGGCAGAGAGGCCAAGAGGAAGGAATTCCAATCCTTGGCCAGGGGCTGGCTCTTGGGCAAGGGGAGAGGGCCTACTGTTGGGGCCAAGTTTCCTCCTGCGGCCCTGGCTGTCACAGCGCCCTCTGGTGGCAGGAATGTGGTCACCACCAGGAGGGCAGGCCACCCCTGGCTGGCCTAGATTCTGTGCTCTGGGCTACCTTGGAGCTCTTCTCAGGCCACTGCAGGACAGCCACAGGGAGCTGGGCCAGCAGCACCTTCCCGCTTTATGTATTTATTTTTTAGTTTCATGGTATACTGTACATAGTGACACAATGAAGTGCACAGCTCTTAAGTGTATAACCAGTTATTATCAGGTCAGTTCCAAACCATGGCAACCACACCTGTGTTAAGAGTAGAGCTGCTCTGTAGGGTTTTCAAGGGCTGATTTTTGGAAGTAGATCACCAGGCTTCTCTTCCAAGGCGCCTTTGGGTGGACTCAAACCTCCTGCCTTTCAGTTAGCAGCTGAGTGCGTGAACTGTTTATACCATCCAGGGTCAGGACTTTTGTCAGTGTGTACACCTGAGTAACCATCATTCTCATCAAGATATCAAACATTTTCATCACCCCAGAAAGTTTCCTCTGGCCTCTTTCCTGCATCCTGCCCCCCCCACACACAAACACACCCGCCTCCCTAGAGGTAATCAGTGTTCTGATTTCTATCACCATAGATTTGTTTTGCCTGTTCAAGAATTTCATATAAATGGAAACAAACAGGATATCCTCTTTCGTGCCTGGCTTCTTTCACTCAGCATCATTTATTTGAGATTCATCTGTGTTGTCGTGTGTCTCAGTAATTTGTTCCATTTTCTTGGTGAGTAGTATTCTGTGGTCTAGGTGCACCTTATTTTTGTTTACCCAGCCTCCCGTTGAAGGACATCTGAGCTGTTTCTGGGTTTTGGTGATCATGACTAGAACTGCTATAAACGGTCACCAAATACAGACATTTAGGGCTGCAGAAAGGAGTGATGTTGTGGTTGAGATGGGAAGACAGGCCAGGAGAGAAGAGATGACTTAGCCAATTAGGGTCCGCAGGCAGGTCTCCTGATTCCCAGGCTAGTGCCACACTGCCAGGTCCACCCCAGACACAGCATGAGACTGCGTCGTTCCTGTCCTCTCCCCGCCCAGAGCCCTCTCCGCCGGGACCCAGAGTCTGGTTGGGAACTAGGCCAGGCCCTGAGCAGGGGGTAGTAAGCAGAAGTTTCCGTCAGAGCGCGGTCATCTTTGATGTTGCTCACTTGGGTCTGACTCCCCGGTATTTATTTGCAATTAAGGAGCTGGTTCCTAATTAGGCTGACGGCTGTGGGAGATGGCAGGACCACAGCCTTGGAGCCACGAGGAGAAAAGGATCTTCTGCAAGAGATTGTCCCCTTGCACCTTGAGTGACAACCCAGACAACAGACTAGAAGCATAGGGGGTGCGGATAGCTCCGCAGCTGTGGGAAGTACAGGGGGACCTGGGTTTGTGGTGCCTGCCCAGTGCTGGGGCTTCTCACTTGAGGTAGTGCATCAGCTTGCGTGGGACATGCAGTGTGAAATCCACATGTACGTGTGTGCACATAACGTGCATGGAGCCTTGCTCTATCTCACCTCTGTTTCAGACTTTCAGTGATTCATTTCTTCATCCCTTCATTCCTTCACTTAGCACCTCTTCTCACCTCAGATAGCGGGCTAGGAACTAAACCCTAACATGTGTAAAGTGCTGTACAATTTGCAAAGGGCATTGCTGTCCACCATCCTATTGAAACTTCCCATGGTGGTGACCCTCTGAGCCCTGGTCTTTAAAGGGTAAGAACGAGGCTGGAACCAATAAAGAGACAGCTCCTTCTTTCTGCACCTAATTGCTCTGCCACCAGAGTTTCCAGAAAACCCCGAAGATGGACTGTGTGAGTGAGGCATTCAGTTACTAATGGCTCTGTTTTACAGAAGAGGAGACTGAGACTTGGAGATGCTCCGGGGCTTATCTGTGCCACACATCCTGTCAATGGTGGCAGCCTTGTTAGGTCTGTCTCACTCTGAAATGATTTGGACCATGTGACAGGCTCTGGGTTAGAATTCCAGGGTCTCAAGTTCTGGTCCCAATCCCACCACCTACTGCTGCATATCCTTGGTGAAGTCACTGTACACTCCCAGGCCACCGTCTTTGGGGTATGAGGACATTGGACTTCAGAGTGTTTCCCACAGGCCGGTCTCAGGACTAAGTTTTCATTGAAAGAACCCAAGACAAGGTAGAAAAGAATTTTGTGTGGTAAAATATATATAACAAAACATTTGCCATTTCAACTGTTTTTCTGTGTACCTTAATTCTATTCACCATGTTGTACAACCATTGCCACTATCCATTTCTAGTTTTTTTTTTTCTCCACCCTTAACAGAAACTCATTACCCCTCCAACAATAAATAACTGCTCATTTCCCTCTACCCCAGCCCCTGGCATCCACTGATAAACCTGATAAACTTTGATCTGTAGCATTTTCTTATTCTGAATCTTTCATATAAGTGAGATCACACAATATTAGTCCTTTTGTCACTGACCTATTTCACTCAGCATAATGGTTTCTAGGTGCAACTATGTTGTAGAACCTCATTTCTCTTTATGGCTGAGTAGTATTCCATTGTATGTATCTACCATATGTTGGTCCATCCATCTGTTGATGGACATTGAAATTGTTTCCACCTTTTGGCTATTGTGAATACTGCTGCCATGAACCTTGGTGTGTAAGTATCTGTTTGTGTTTCTATTTTCAATTCTTTTGGGTGTATGCCTTGGAGTGGAGTTGCTGGGTCATATGGTAATTCTGTGTTTAGTTTTTGAGGAACTGCCAAGCTGTTTGCCACAGCGCTGCGTCATTTTTCATTCCCACCAACAATGCACGAGGACTCTGACTTCTTCACATCGTTGCCGACTCTTGTTGTTTTCTGTTTTTCTGGTAACAGCTATCCTAGTGGGTAGAGAACTTTTCATCATCTAAATTTCTGCTTTGGGTCCTACCTATTTTGTTGGTGTCAAATCACCCTTTTGTGATACTGATAGTAGATATATTGGAGTTTTTAATAAGTCTGTAAAGAACAAAATAACCAAAACCCACTGCCTTCAAGTTGATTCCGACTCATAGTGACCCTATAGGACAGAGAAGAACTACAGAACAAAATGAGACAATGGTAATTCTGTCATTCCCACCACCGCCTTTTAAAAAAACATTGGCTTGTGAAAGCCTGAAATGTTGTGTCCTCCTGGACAAGATGATTGGGGGTGGGGGGCAGAGGGCTCGCCTGCTTGCTTACTTACTCTCAGGATCAGACTTGGGGCCTGCATCCTTACCCACTACCTCTTCACTGCCCTGGCGGATGGGGGGGCAGTTTCCAGGGGTGCTGCAAAGGGATCCCTGAGCCATCAGCCCCACCTGCCGGACAGGCTTTGAATAGGGAACGGAAGGACTGTGCAGATACTAGGATGCATTTTACTTGCCCCTTCCTTTTACGTGGGGTCGCCATGAGTTGGAATCAACTCGATGGCATTGGGTTGGTTTTTGGTTTTGTTTTGGTTTTCCCTTTCAGCCTATTCTGAGTGTCCTAGAGATAGATGCAGTCTTCTGGATAGAGAGGACCACTGCAGAAGAGTCTCGACCAGCCGGGGGGCACTGGCTTAGGCACAGGCACCTCCCCAAACCCTGGGAGGCAGATGCGGTTAGGGCTGTAGGCGCCCCGGGAGGGGCAGAGGACAGCAAGGGCTTCTAGAGGCAGCAGTCTGTCTCTTGGAATTTAGAAGACTTGGGTAGGTGCCCAAGCTTGGTGAGGTGTTACAGTCTGCTCAACCAAAGGGCTGCAGGGGATGAGGCCTGTCCCAGGCATTGTCCTTGAGCCAGACAGCTGGAGCAGACTGGGCTCCAGAGCAGCTCTGGGGGTTCAGCCCCAACCACGAGGCCATTCCTGTGAGGGGCACTGGGGAAAAGCTGGGGACACAGGCCTGCTTCTTTCCTTTTAACGTCCGGTGGCTCCACCATGGGCAGAGCACGTTATGGCTGGGTGGTGCTCTCTGAGCCTGCTCTGTAACAGGAACAAAGAAGACAATGAAGTTCTCAGGGTGGCGGAGCTTGTGGGGGAAGGGAGCCTCCCCAACTGATGCGTAAGCACCTGTGAGACTCATAGACCATGAGAGCAGTCATACTTTTAGATAGGGAAACTGAGGCTTAGAGAAGGGAGGGGCTTGTTCAGTGCATGGGTTTCAGGGAGGCGCCTGCCCAGCACTCACTACGTGTAGCCTGGGCCAGTTATGGCACCTCCTGGCCTCAGTTTCCTCAACTGTAAAATGAGGGTGATAATAGTACCTTACTCATGGTTGTTTTACGGAAGGTGCCTCGCTCATAGAAGGTGTTTGGTGATGCCTGTTGCCTGCCCATCTCCCAGCATACTCTGGATACAGCTTCTTTGCCCCCTTTGCTGCACTTGGTGGACTAAAGGAGGTCCCACTGGTTGGTGAAGAGGGACAATGCTGGACTGCTATGGCCAGGCTGGCACAGCACTGCTTTCCTGGCCCTCAGGGGCTTCCACTGGTGCCAGATGGGTGGACAGGGTGCAGCGGCTGGAGGTGTTGGAGCTCAGGATCACTGGGCTGTTATGGGCTGCCTACCTGCTGGGACTGGACTAGTGCCCCTAGCCTGGTAGCCTGAGGTGGTCTAGAGCTGTCTCTATGCCTGGCCACTCAGTCAAGGGCTGGAAGCAAGGTCTCTTCATCTCCCTCCTGACCCCCAGCTGGAACCATGAGGGGGCTGGATGGAGACTGTGAGGCAAAATGATGTGTCCTTCAGGGCTGACTTGAGGACCTGGATTCCCCCAGCCGGCCTGGGGACCTGTGTCTGGAACCCCATTGCCAGGCAGAGGGCAAGGAGACGTCCATCAAGCCTGTGCGCAGCCCAAGGCTGCAGCGTCTGGGCCGCCCGCGCCCAACTCCATGTCCTCATTTTCCTTCTAGGTCCCAGGCGGGGCCTGTCAGCCAGCTCTTGCAGGGCTTCTAGGCAGAGCTAGGCTGAAGGCTGGCAGAGCTGCCCTCACCCAGGCTCCCAGGTGAAGTTGTGAGAAGTGTTTCTCCCTCAGGTTTGGCTAGACTTTGATCCGTTTTCCTTGGAGAAGCTGCACCATAAAGTGCTTTGCTTTGTTCTCAGCTGACCTGGAGCAGAGCCTCTCCCTCTGAGAGGTCTCTCGGGTGGGGGCCTGGGTGGGAACAGGCGCAGCAGCCACTGCCTCTTTGGGCCATCATGGGTGCCTGCCTGCCTGCGAGCTGAACGGAAAGACCAGTGTCAGAGGTTCAGACCCGGACACAGTCCACACGTGAGGTAGGAAGGAGGCCACCCTTCAGGAGGGCCCGGCCCGTGTTTGGTCATAAGCCTGGTCTTAGGAAATTGTTAAACTCCTCAGACACATGGAGAGGCCCCTAGTTGGAGTGGGAAGGGGTTCCAGTCATCATCCAGGCCACCCCTTTCCTGCACAGTGGGGAAACTGAGGCCCAGAGAGGGACAGCACACACTGGGAGAGTTGGCAAATTCCAGAGCCCCTTGGAGAGCAGTTTTTTTTTTTTTTTTTTTTTTTTTTAAAGCTCTTAGAGATCCTCAGCTCCTTGTCTCTCTGAGGTGTCTGCAGTTCTGGTGAAAACCTTTATTTCCTGCCAAGGCAGTGCACTCAAGGGAGCAATGGGGGACTCGGTGAAATGTTTAAAGCTGAGGCTGGGAGCAGTTGGACGGCCTTATTTCTGTACAACAAGGCCACCACAGGAATCCCACAATTCTGGGCTGGAAGGGACCCAAGGGGCCAGCCCTCCTCCTTACTTCCTATGCTTGAGTCACTGCCAAGGGGTGGTTTGTCTCTCTAATAGTTTAACCTTGAAGGAGCCCTGGTGGCGTAATGGTTAAGTGCTAAGCTGCTAACCAAAAGGTTGGAGATTCAAACCCACCCAGTGGCTCCGTGGAAGAACTGGTGATCTCCTCCCGTAAAGATTACAGCCTAGAAAACCCTACGGGGCAATCTACTCTGTCACATGGGGTCACTATGAGTCCAAATCAACTCGAGGGCACCTGACAGCAACAGTTTAACCCTATAACTCTAGTCAGGTTGATGCTTAGACTGACTGGGTTCAAATCCTGCCACTGCTGCTCATCAGCTGTGTGACCTTGGGTAAGCTGCCAGTCTCTGCTGAGTCTCATCCTTACAGGGTATTCATGAGGGCTAAGTGCTTATAAGGATAGAGTGTATGACACCTGGTATGTTGTTGGTGCTCAGCATTTAGTCCCTCCTCAGAGTGCGTGTGAGTATCTGCCTGCCTGTACTCTCTCTTTCCTGCTGGCTTGTGAAATTCTTGTGGGCATGTGTCTGGGTGGACATCCCCAGTACCTAGCACACAGTAGGTGCCTTGCCTCGCACACTGCAGGTTCATAACATTTGTTTCTCCTTTGTGTGAGGTTGTGTGTATTTCTGAGGTGGGGGAGAGAGCTCTCCTGTGTGTTAAATTTTGTGAGGACAGCCTGGCACACAGTAGGTGCTTGCGTGTCTGCTGCATACTACAGACCCCCAGCCCCCACTATCCAGGCTGCGGTGCCCATCTCTCTACCCCGAGTAACAGCCCTGTGCCCTGTGCTTGCTTTGCAGATGCCAGCATGTCTCCCGATGCCACAAAGCCAAGCCACTGGTGCAGCGTGGCGTACTGGGAGCACCGGACACGAGTGGGCCGCCTCTATGCGGTGTACGACCAGGCCGTCAGCATCTTCTATGACCTACCTCAGGGCAGCGGCTTCTGCCTGGGCCAGCTCAACCTGGAGCAGCGCAGCGAGTCGGTGCAGCGAACGCGCAGCAAGATTGGCTTTGGCATCCTGCTCAGCAAGGAGCCTGACGGTGTGTGGGCCTACAACCGGGGCGAGCACCCCATCTTCGTCAACTCCCCCACGCTGGACGCGCCCGGTGGCCGCGCCCTCGTTGTGCGCAAGGTGCCACCTGGTTACTCCATCAAGGTGTTCGACTTTGAGCGCTCGGGCCTTCTCCAGCATGGGCCTGAGCCAGATGCCGCCGACGGCCCCTATGACCCCAACAGCGTCCGCATCAGCTTTGCCAAGGGCTGGGGGCCCTGCTACTCCCGGCAGTTTATCACCTCCTGTCCCTGCTGGCTCGAGATCCTCCTCAACAACCACAGATAGCGGTGGCTGCAGAGGCGATGGCCCTGTGCCCAGGGCCAGACATGGAGGGCAGCCACCACTGTGTGCCCACCGCAAGAGGGGCCCGTGCCCAGAGACACAGCTCCCACGGACGAAACCCCCCAAATATCATCTACCTAGATTTAATATAAAGTTTTATATATTATATGGAAATATATATTATACTTGTAATTATGGAGTCATTTTTACAATGTAATTATTTATGTATGGTGCAATGTGTGTATATGGACAAAACAAGAAGACGCACTTTGGCTTATAATTCTTTCAATACAGATATATTTTCTTTCTTTTCCTCCTTCCTCTTCTTTATTTTTATTTTTTAAGAAAATGATACAGCAGAGCTAGGTGGAAAAGCCTGGGTTTGGTGTATGGTTTCTGAAATATTAATACCCAGACAAAAAGCTAATACCAGTCACTCGTTGATAATAAAGTATTCGCATTATAGATTTTTTTTTTTTAACTGTCTTCTTTTTATAAAGAGGGACCTGCAGAGCTTTAGTGGATTTCTAACCAGTCAGGTACCCAGAAACTGGACTTCAGTCTTTTACTGGGTAAAGAATGAGCTGAGAAGGAAGAACATATGTTTACCCTTAAGGCCAGAGAAGGCTCTGTTGATCCTTCCTCACCATGGCTTTGATTTGTCTATAGGATGAGAAGTACATGGGCCATCCATCCTGGACAAGCTCCCGCAGTCTGATGGAGAAGGCACAGGCCCTGCCCTGGAGGAGCTCCCAGTCTGATGGGGGAGGCAGGACCATGCACCTCACCTCTGACCTATACAAAAAAGCTAGAAGACAACACTATTCCTCACCACTTTGGGGAGCTGGCCTGAGGGAGAAAAACAGATAGTGGGCCTTGGGCCCACCTACCACCTGTAGAACCCACCTGAGCCCCAGGGGTAGGCTCCCTCTTCCATTGCCCCCCACCCCCTCCATCACGTAGCTGAGAACCTACCTGTTGGGGCTGAGTTCATGCCCAGGGAGAGAGGGAAGTGAAGGCAGGTGGTTTATTTCTACTTTATAAAAGGGAAAAGTTGAGACTCTGAAAGGGTAAATGACCAGCTCTCGAGACAAAATCAAAGAAGTTACATTTCATTGTATTGCCAGAGCTGTGTCATTAGATCTGAGTTTCCTTCAGAATACTCAAGAAAGAAGACCTCCTTGACCAAATAAATATGGGGAAGGCTACATTGTGTATCTTCGTTCTTGAAGATTTGCGTTAGCATATTAAATGTTCTGAGAAATCCTTCTTGCTGCATAATAAGTTATCCCAAATTCAGCTTAAAACAACAGACATGTATTATATTATCTCACACAGCTTGTGAGGGTCAGGAGCCAGGGGAGCAGCTTAGCTGAGTGGTTTCTTCTCAGGGTCTCCCAGAAGGTTGCTGTCAAGCTGTCAACTGGGGCTGCAGTTATCTGCGGCTTGACTGGGTCTGGAGGATACTCTTCCAAGCCCACTCACGTGATTACTGGCAGGAGGCTGCAGTTCTCAACACGGGCCTCTCTATCTGGCTGCTCACGAGTGTGGCTTCCCCCAGAGCAAGTGACATGAGAGAGACCTAGAGTAATGCTGCAGTCTTTCATAGCCTTACCTCTGAAGGGCTATACTGCAGCTGCCTTTCCAGCTCCATCTCATCTAACCCTCACAAGAACCTCTGGAGTTGGTGTTCTCAGTTATTCCCATCTTACAGGTAGAGAAACTAACGTGTACATTAATGACGTCCTTTGTCCAAATGCCCTGGGGGAAGAAACAACCCTTAAGCCAGTGACCCAGTCTGGGGGTGGGTCCTGGTACGGGTTGTGATTGGCATTGCTGGAGCAGGCCTGGGTAAGCTGGACTGGAGAGGTCCCAGGGGGATGGTCTGAGAGCCTGTGGGGCTGAACTGGGAGAAGGTAGTAATCCACTTCGAAACCATCTTGCTGTGAGGGTCCTGATTTCCTTGCTCAGGCATTTTAGTGCTACCCGCTCCCCATGCTGGGCCTGACCAGCCTGCCCTGCCCAGAGGCCTTTGGGTGGCCCCAGATGTCAAGCAGAGCCCCTTTGTTTGTGGGGGTCTGTCTTAGTCATCTAGTGCTGCTATAACAGAAATACCACAAGTGGATGTCTTTAACAAAGAAAAATTTATTCTCTCACAGTCTAGAAGGCTAGAAGCCTGAATTCAAGGTGCTAGCTCCAGGGGAAGACTCTGTCGGCTCCAGTGCTGTCTCACGCTGGTCTCCTGGTTCTGCTGCTGCTATTTCTTCCCTCACTTCCTTCTGAGTCCTCACCAGAATTGTCTGACGTCCATAATTCCACCAATAGTCTCTTCAAGGCAATCTAGGCTTTTACTATTAGGCACTTTAAAACTCTTCCAGCCTCTATCCATTCACGGTTTCAAAAGCACTTCCATGTCTTAGGTATCTTCTTGAACAGCACCCCACTCCCAGTACCAAATTCATAGTTATCTAGTGTTGCTATGACAGAAATAGCACGAGTGGATGGCTTTAACAAAGAGAAATTTATTCTCTCACAGTCTAACCCATTGCCATCAAGTCTATTCTGACTCAGTGACCCTATAGGACAGAGTAGAATCGCCCCATAGGGTTTCCAAGGAGAGGCTGGTGGATTTGAACTGCTGACCTTTAGGTTAGCAGCCAAGCTCTTAACCACTGTGCCACCAGGGCTCCTCTCTCACAGTCTAGTAGGTTAGAGGTCTGAATTCAGGGCACCAACTTCAGGGGAAGGCTTTCTCCTCGGCTCTGGAGGAAGGTCCTTGTCGTCAATCTTTCCCTGCTCGAGGGGCTTCTCAGCGCAAGATTCTGGATCCAAAGGACATGCTCTGCTCCTGGCACTACTTTCTTGGTGGTAGGAGGTCCCCATGTCTCTCTGCTCCCTTCTATCTTTGGTATCTCAAAAGGGATTGGTTTAAGACACAGCCTCATATTGTAGGTTGAGTCCTGCCTCATTAACATAACTGCCTCTAATCCTGCCTCATTAACATCATAGAGGCAGGATTTTCAATACGTAGGAAAATCATTTCAGATCACAAAATGGTAGACAACAACACAATACTGGGAATCATGGCCTAGCCAAGTAGACAAACATTTTCGGGGGACACAATTCAACCTGTGACAGGGCCTGAGACTCTCCAGTTCCAACCGTTCTGTTCACACATGGGGAAACCAAGTCTCAGGCAAGCAAAGCTGACTTGCTGAGGCACAAGCCATAGCAGGAGCTGAAGTTCCCCCTCCTCTCCCAGTCATGGTGCTTGTCTGTAACTCTGTGGTTTCCCCAGACCACCCAGGGATCCGGTGACTCAGGCTCCAGAGGAGACACTTTCTAAACAAGGCCAAGTCTCTGTAGAGCGTGGTCCTTGTGGACACTGAGGGAAGGGGGTGGATGGGGCTTACTGCCCCCAAACCCAAGCTCTGGGCCAAAGGCACCTTGGGAGAATTTCCTGCAATTGAGTAGGTTTTGGGAGGAAAAGGGTTGGTTCCTCCATTGTCCCCTTCTCTCCTCCACTCCCCACCCCCACCTCCAGCCTTGGTCCTGCCTTGGTCTCTGGGTTTACATCTAGCAGTGAGGAAAGCAGAACTGGGAGACAGGGGATCTGGAAATCTTGTGTTCATGCCACAGGAGAGAAAACCCTAGGCACAGAGAGAGAGTGTGAGCATCCCCGGGTCACACAGCAGGTTCAGGGCAGTTGTTAGGTGCTGTCAAGTTGGTTTCAACTCATAGTGACCCTATGTACAACAGAGCGAAATTCTGTCTAGTCCTGCGCCATCCTCACAGTTGTTGCTATGTTTGAGCCCATTGTTGCAATGTAAAACCTGTCTCTCAGGCTCCTGATCTGGCCGCTTTCTCTGTCCGGACAGATTCCACAAGCACTCAGGAAAGCGAGTGGATACTTTCTTCAGCTCTGGAAGCTCTGCACCTTCATGTCCACTACCACTCTTCTCTGCCCTCCCCACACATCTCAGGGGCTGAAATGCTCCAGCTGCCTCTGGGTCCAGTTGCCCTGTTCTTATCCTGACTCTACCACTTGCCCGCTGTGTGAACTTGGCAAGTTATATAACCTCTCTGTGCCTCAGTTTTCTCATCTGTAAAAGTGGATAGTAAGAGTATCTACCTCCTAGGGTTGTTGGGAACCCTCTGATGGCCCCCTGTGCTTAAGATAGAGCCAAGCGTCAAGCTAGTTGCCTTCGAATCGACTCTGACTCACAGTGACCCCGTGTGTGTCATGGCAGAACTGTACTCCCTACAGTTTTCAATGGCTGATTTTTTGGAAGTAGATTGCCAGGCTATTCTTCAGAGGTACCTCTGGGTGGATTCAAATTGCCACCTTTTCGGTTAGCAGCTGAGTGTATTAAAGGTTTTTACCACTAAGGGACGTCTTAAAATAGAGAACTACCTCTTAAATCTGGCAGATTCTGGCCCTGTCCTGTCTTTCCCTGGCCAACTCCCTTCAAAGTCTACACTCCAGATCTCTCCCTCCCCCACCCCCCAGGCCTTGGCCTAAGCTCCCCCTCTTCTTGACCACCACCAGCCTGCTGGCCCCATCCAAGCTCTGACCACACTGCAGGACTCCATGGAGTCTCCTGGAGGCCAGGGGGGTTCCACGTTCCATTCGCCTTCTTGGCTTCAGCTCAGCCCAGCTCTGGGCACAGAGGATGGGCTCCCAGGATGTTTGTGGAATGAAGGGTCACAGAAGTAATGGGTGTAGGCGTGCTTTATAAACTCTAAAGGACCAAGCAGGCATCCAGACTATTTATTAGTATCATGTGTCTGCATGACAGCCCCCAGATGGCGTCTCCCTACAGGCCCTAAAAGCCCTCATCCTTTCCCCCATCCTCAGGCCCCAGGTTCTGGGACTCATGGTCTGCAGTCTTAGTCTTCTTTTCGGGATTGTGGTAGCAAGAATTCCTGGTTTGGAGGGCAGTCCTTTGGATGGCCTAGAACACAGACTCAAGGGACAACCAAGCTGGGAAGGCCCTCAGAGTGCATCCAGTTTCGTCACTATCACAGCACTGAGGCCCAGAGAAGGCAAGAAACGAGCCATGGTCACACAGCGAGACAGTGAAGTTGGGGGCTAATTTCTGACTTTGGGCTCCTTCCAGAATCAGCTCACTGAGGGTGCTGTAAAGGCTCCTGTGAAGCCAGCATTGGGCTGAGCAGCTTAGTGGCAAAGAAGGGTATCGGTGCAGAATCCTGCTTCTGGATAAAAGGGGCCTGCAGACAAAGTGTTTTTCACCTGGGATGTTGAGCCCCTTGCTCAAACAATCAGAGGAGGCTGCCTGTTCTGTTGACCCAGTTGCGGGGACGGCGCAGGTGATGGGGAAGGGTTCTCCATTCCGGCTGAGTGCTATCACTAGGGACGTAGGCTGAAGCAGCCTCCCTGTTTCAAGGTAAGCAAGAGTGAGGCTAGTGGGCTGTGAAGGGCCCAGAATTTCTGCACCTGAGGATGGGCATCCCCGGTCTGAGCAAAGAGGAGAGTCAGTTTCCAACTTGACCCTCTGGGACACCCGGGGGCGCCACGGGAGACATGACTGTGTACTGCTGGGAGAGTCTGCTCCCTCTCTGGGTATCAATCTCCCGTCAAAAAGGAAAGGTCTGAATCAAAAGACGGGGTGGTACCTTCTGGGGGAGACCAGGGATCCTGCCTGTCACCCAAAAATCTAATACCCTGAGAGAGGCACTTAGGGTGGGCTTTCCTGCTGAACCTGCTGAGAGAAGCCAGGACAATTGCTAGTAACAGAATTCTTGCTTTGTTTGTTTAGTAATAATCATAATAGTTATCACTTTCTGGGGTGCTTATTATGTACTAGGTGCTTTAGATCAGCTAGTTTCATCCTTATCCCCATTTTATAGGTGAGACTCAGAGAAATTGACCGAAGTCACACAGCTGGTAAGTATCAGAACCAGGATCCGCACCCGGATCTCTCTGGCTCCAGAGCTGGGGTTCACACCCCTGCCCCCCACTCCCACCCCCACTCCCCACTGCTGAACTTGACCTTCTTAACCTACCAAATACATAGATTTTGGAGCCAGCTACCAGGGCTCCAGGCCCAGCTCTGCCTCAAGCTGAGTGACCTTGATCAAGTTAAGGTCTCTGAGCCTAGGTTTCCTCAACTGTTAAAATGGGCATAAGCAACTGCATCATAGGGTTGTTATGGAGAAAAAAAAATGAGTTAATATTTGCAAAGCATTTAGAACAAGACCTAGCCCATAGTGAGTGCTGTTTAAATATTTGTCGAATGTTTAAAAAATATGTTTATTGCCACTTATTTCTTTTTGTCAGTTTTGTTTGAGCCAGCAAATTAATTGGAAATGTTTATTTTTAATAGTTTCGCTTTCTATTTCTCATCGTTGAGCAATGAACAAACTGGAGTTTTCGGGATGCCTGGAAAAACACACGCAAAACACCATTGCATATGTGCGTGCAGCCCAAGATCCGCTTTCATTAACATTTTAACAGAAACACATCTATTCATGAGTTTTTGTAGAGGACAGAAGAAAAGACTCTTCCAAAATAGGTCATTCCATGTTGGCCAAGTTCCCTACATTGCCTAAAGGAAGCAGCATGTTGGTGTTCCGTAAGTATGGGTATTAGAAACTGACCCTTTGCAAATGGCGATCCCACCCCACTCCCGGCTCCTTCTTTCCTTCCCTCCTCTACCCATGCAGCACGGATCTTTGCCATTCCTGGCCCCAATGGATGACAATTTTAATTCTTTAAGGCTCTCCTGCTTTGTGCTGCCCAAAATATAATGTTGGTGAATGTCAAAAGCCACACAGATCCCCAGGAAGCCGGGTGGTGCTGGGGCCTCTGCCTGCTCCTGGGCTCTTTTCACTCTGGGACTCAGGGGGCCCAGGGCTGACTTGAGGGCCACAGCCCAATCCAGGCCCACAGCCAGCATCCCTGCCTTGCCACCGCCATGGGGAGGGGTGTCCTGCCACAGCTGGCAGGGAAGAGTCAGCTTTGGGCCACACCGGGTTTTACATTGAGGAATTATCTGTCCATATGTCTGGAAGGGTTTGTTTTGTCTGAGTCTTAGTCTGAGTCTGGTAATTCCCAGGGGTGCTCAGCTTGGGAGGACTCTTGTTGGCCTGACCCCAGGCTGAGCAGGTGATGTCATCAGACATCTTCTGTGACAGTTTCTAGGTCTTGGGGGTGGACTTCCAAGTGATCAGGACAGATCAAAAGACTTTGAGGTGAGCCTGTTCTCGAATTTTCCATGATTGGGGAGTGTCTTAGTCATCTAGTGCTGCTGTAACAGAAATACCACAAGTGGATGGCTTTAACAAACAGAAATTTATTCTCTCACAGTTTAGGAGACTAGAAGTTCGAATTCAGGGGCCAGCTGCAAGAGAAGGCTTTCTCTCTCTGTCGGCTCTGGGGGAAAGTTCTTGTTATCAATCTTCCCCTAGTCTAGGAGCTTCTCAGCACAGGGTCCCCAGGTCCAAAGGATGCACTCGGCTCCTGGTTCTTCTTGCTTGGTGGTTGTCGTGGATTGAATTGTGTCCCCCCAAAATATATGTATCAATTTGGCTAGGCCATGATTCCCAGTATTGTGTGATTGTCCACCATTTTGTCATCTGATTTGATTTTCCTATTTTTTTTTTTTTATAAATCCTACCTCTATGATGTTAATGACATGGGATTAGTGGCAGTTATGTTAATAAGGCAGCACTCAATCTACAAGATTAGATTGTGTCTTAAGACAATCTCTTTTGAGATATAAAAGAGAGAAGTGAGCAGAGAGACATGGGGAGCTCATATGACCAAGAAAGAAGCACTGGGTGCATACCATATCCTTTGGACCCAGGGTTCCTGCACAGAGAAGCTTCTCTACCAGGCGAAGATTGATGACAAGGACCTTCCCCGCCCCGCCTCCCCCCCACCCAAGCCAACAGAGAGACAAAGCCTTACCCTGGATCTTGCACCCTGAATTCGGACTTCTAGCCTCCTAGGCTGTGAGAGAATAAATTTCTGTTTGTTATAGCCATCCACTTGTGGTATTTCTGTTATAGCAGCATTGGATGACTAAGACAGTGGTAATAAAGTCCCTCCTTTCTGCTCACTTCTCTCTTTTATATCTCAAAAGATATTGACTCAAGATAAAACCTCATCCTGTAGATTGTGTCCTGCCTCATTAACGTTGTAGAGACTAGGATTTACAACACACAGGATAATTACATCAGCTCACAAAACAGAGGACAACCACACAATACTGGGAATCATGGCCTAGCCAAGTTGATACATATTTTTAGGACATGCAATTCAACCTATGAAGAATCGGAGCCAATCCATGAAGTTTACAGAACCTCTGAAAACCATTTTTGAACCAAGCTTTATTCCTGAGTTGCTGCTGGCAAGGGTGGAGGCCAGCTTTGGAGAAGAGTCAAGTCCTGTGGATATAGGTTTGAATCCTGACTTCATCCTTTTCCAGTTTGCACAAACTTGGGCATTTATCTACTTCTGGGCCTTGACTCTTTTTTATGTAAAATGGGGATGATACCTCTATCTTGTAAGGATCAAATGAGACAGCCTATACCCTTGAGAGATGATCCTTCATGGGTCTCTCATGTATTTGCATGTCTTACAAGCAGGGTTACTAACTGCGTCTGTTCCGACCCATGGCTTGAGTCAGGCACACCTTAGTCATCGGAGTGAAATTTTTGCTTTTTAAAAGAGGTCTTTTATAGCAGATTTGCTCAATGCAACACATGATTTGATTTCTTCTCTTTTCTTTTTTAATTGTGAGTTAGGTGAAAGTTCACAGAGTTAATTAGTTTCTCATTAAACAGTTAATACACAAACTATTTTTGTGACATTGGCTGCCAATCCCCTGATGTGTCAACACTCTCCCCTTCTCCACCCTAGATTCCCTGTTTCCATTCGTACAGTTTTCCTGTCCCTTCCTGCCTTCTCATCTTAGCTTTTGGGCTGGTGTCCCCATTAGTCTCATATACATGATTGAACTATGAAGCACATCCCTCACATGTGTTATTATTGGCCCAATAGACCTATCTAATCTTTGGCTGAAGGGTGAACCTCAGGAGTGACTTTAGTGCTGAGTTAAAGGGTGTCTGGGGGCCATACTCTTGGGGTTTCTCCAGGGTCTGTCAGATCAGCAAGTCTAGTTTTTTGTTTTTTTTTGTGGCGAATTTGAACTTTGTTCTACATTTTTCTCCCGCTGTCCAGGACCCTCTATTGTGATCCCTGCCAGAGCAGTCAGTGGTGGTACCCAGGCACCATCTAGTTGTTCCCAACTCAGTCTGGTAGAGGCTGTGGTAGTTGTAGTCCATTAGTCCTTTGGACTAATCTTTCCCTTGTATCTTTGGTCTTCTTCATCCTCCTTTACTCCAGCAGGGACGGGACCAGTGGATGTATCTTAGATAGCCGCTCCCAGGCTTTTAAGACCCCAGTTGATTCTCACCACAGTCAGAGTAGAACATTTTCTTTATAGGCTGTGTTATGTCACTTGAGCTAGATGTCCCCCGAGCTGTGGTCCCCAGCCCTCAGCCCGGTAGCTTGATCGCTCAGGGAGTTTGGATGTGTCTGTGAAGCTTCCATGACTTTGCCCTGGTCAAGTTGTGCTGACTTGCCCAGTATTGTATACGTTTTACCCTTCACCAAAGTTACCACTTGTGTATTGTCTACCCCTCCCCTCCCTTGTAACCATCAAAGATAGTTTCTTTCTGTGTGTAAACCTTTTCATGCGTTTTTACAACAGTGGTCTCATACAGTATTTATCCTTTTGTGATTGACTTATTTCACTCAGCATGCTGCCCTCCAGATTCATCCATGCTGTGAGATGTTTCAAAGATTCATCATTGTTCTTTATTGTTGTATAGTATTCCATTGTGTACAGGTACCATAGTTTGTTTATTCGTTCATCTGTCGAAAGGCAGTTAAGTTGTTTCCATCTTTTTGCTATTGTGATAATGCTGCAGTGAACACGATGTGTATGTGTCTATTTGTGTGATGGCTTTTATTTCTCTAGGATATATTCCTAGGAGTGGAACTGCTGGGTCGTATTTCTATTTCTAGCTTTTTAAGGAAGCACCGTATTGTTTTCCAAAATGGTTGTACCATTTCGCATTCCCACCAGCCGTGCATAAGAGCTCCAGTCTCCCCACAACCTCTCCAACATCTGTTATTTTCTTTTTTTGATTTGTGCCAGTAATGTTGGGGTGAGATGGTATCTCAACGTAGTTTTGATTTGCATTTCTTTCATGGCTAGCGATTGCGAGCATTACATTATTTGATTCTTTGACTGCTACTTTCATGGAAGTTCATTGGTGGTCTAAGTAGAATGAAATCATTGACAACTTCAGTTTCTTCCTCATTTATCAGAATGTTGTTTTTCTGTCCAGGACTGCCCTTAGGCCATACAAAACAAAACAAGGTAATTTGTTGTGCAGCGATAGATAACTAACAAAAAAAAAACCCGTTGCCATGGAGTTGATTTAACTAATACACCATAAATTCTCTCGTTCCATGCTTACAGCAATACTTTATCATCTGTGGGTTGATGCCTGCTTTACAAATAAGACGCGAAAGCTTCTGAGCAGAAGCTCAGAGAAAGCAAGCAATGGCTGGGATCACACACCTGAGTGGTGGTGCTTGATTGTGACCAGGTCTGTCTGGCTACTTCTCCAATGCTCTCTAGGTTCCAGCTGGATAGCTTTTCCTCCTCCAAGGCGTTAGGTTCTTTCCTGTGCCCCACAGGCCCTGCCGTAGAGAGTTACATGCCTCTCAGTCTGCGCCCTGGTTCTGGATACTCTGGTTCGGAGAATTAGAAGACTGGAAAATCATGGAGCAAACAACCAGTGGGCTACCTAACACTCTCTCCTCATATCGGGGTCTCAGTTTTCTCATTTGTAAAATGGGTCTAAGACCTGCTTCAACAGTGTGGTTGCAAGGAACAAAAGAACTCAGGAGCAAAAAAGTGCTTTGGATAACCAGGGGTGCTGGTGAACATTGATGTGGTCTGAGACATGGCCCAGGAGGACAGAATGAATGGAGGGGCTTGCTAGAGAGTCTGGAAAGAGAGCAGAGTGGAAAGGACCAATCAGACAGGGAGCCTGGGCCAGGGCTCCCTGATGAGCTATTGATTGTCAGCTGCTATACCTCCCGCTTTCCTGGGCCTGAAATTCCACCATCATGGCGGACATTCTTTCGGGCTAAGCAGTGCCTTTTCTACAATCTCCTTTTAAAACAACATCTTCAGAGCTATGACATTGTACTTTACATATAATGAGACCCTACCATGTAATATACATGCAGTATCTAATGGAATACTCACCCCAGGCACTCACACTAATCCCTTTTATCCCATTTTATAGACAAGGAAAAACGAGGCTCAGGCCTCACTGGCAGTAAGGAACAGAGACAGGGTTTGGACTGAGATCTCTCTGGCTACAGGTCTGGTTGTCTTTGAGTACCTCAGAGCAAATGGGGTTTTTTATATCCTGGCTTTCACCCCCAGAGAAGCCAAGCACGGGCAGGGTTAGGGGGGAGGCTGGGCAGAGGGAACCCAGAATCCTCTCCTATGGATGGATTCACACAGCTCAGCTTCTCCCAGGAGGTTCCAGGCTGGAAGGGGCAGCCCCAGACCACCAGGGCTCTGGGTACATTGTAATCTCTCTGAGACATCATCACAGATGTCTTATTATGGGTTGCTCCTCCTTTCTCCAGGGGTTCCTTTTTTTTGGTGAAAGTGTATGCAGCCAAAGATACACCATTTTAACAACTTCTACACGTACAATTCTGTGACATCGGTCATATTCTTCGAGTTGTGCTACCATTCTTGCTATCCTTTTCCATATTATTCCACTACTGTTCTCTTAAACTCACTGCCCCCTAAACTTCCCACCCAACCCTTCAGGTTGCCGTTGTCTATTTGTTCCCCTCTCTACACTGCAGCCAGATGTAGGTGTTGTTTGTTGGGTGCTGTCAAGTTGATTCCAACTCATAGCAACCCTATAGGATAGAGTAGAACTGCCCCATAGGGTTTCCTAGGCTGTAATCTTTACAGGAGCAGATTATCAGGTCTTTTCTCCCCCAGAGCCAGGTGGGTCTTCCTAAAATGCAGGCCTGGCGAAGTCATCAGCCTGTGTAAAACCATCCCTTGTCTCCCCATCCAAGTTCAAGTCCCTATGGACCTATAAGGCCCTACATGGTCTGCAGTCCCCTTGTGCTGCCCAGGCTGAGCCAACAGTGATCCCTGAAGAGGCTGTACTGATGTGTGACCCCACGTCCCTGCTTATGCTGTTCCCTCTTTCTAGAATGCCCTTCGCTCGCTCTACTGCTTACTTGTCAAACTCCTTTCTGTCCATTCACAGTAGTAATTCTTACTAATACTTCACGGATTGGTTAGTGTTATGGATTGAATTGTGTCCCCCACAAAATGGTTAGGCCATGATTCCCAGCATTGAGTGGTTGTCCTCCATTTTGTGATCTATGTGATTATCCTCTGTGTTGTTAATCCTAACCTCTATGATATTAATGAGACAGGATTAGAGGCAGTTATGTTGATGAGGCAGGACACAATCTACAGGATTATGTTGTATCTTGAGTCAATCTCTTTTGAGATATAAAAGAGAGAAGTGAGCAGAGAGGAGAAGGACTTTGTACTACTAAGAAAGAAGAGCGGCTCCTGGGGTCCCTGTGCTGAGAAACTCCTAGACCCAGGGGAAGATTAATGTCAAGAACCTTTCCCCAGAGCGACAGGGAGAGAAAGCCTTCCCCTAGACCTGGCACCCTGAAATTGACTTCCAGCCTCCTAGACTGTGAGAGAATAAATTTCTCTTTGTTAAAGCCACCCACCTGTAGTCTTTCTGTTATAGCAGCACTAGATAACTAAGACAGTTAGATGGGAAGTACCCGCCCATGATGCAAAATGGCGTGTGGTGAGACTGTCTCCTCCCTCTAGGTCCCAGCCGGCACCTCCCCTTCACAGGTACTCCCTTACCTGTTTGTGGTACACCTTTGTCTTTTCTCATGTGTTCACTCATCAATGCTACAGCTCAAGCATCCCTGCCCCAGACATCCCTCTTCAGAATAGTCTTCAGCACCTTTTATTGTGACTGGTTGTTTAGGGTCTGATTTTCTTCCTAGCCTAGGCACTTCTTGAGGGTGGTGACTGTGTTCTGTTGTGTTTTGTTGGTTTCTGGAGAGGTCCCTGGCTCATAGTGAGTGCTCAGTAAATATGGGCTAAAGGTATTGCTAGAGAATCAGGGGTGTGTTCAGGTTGTGAGGCTGCAGTGCTCTGGGGCTGCTGTACTTCATAAGCAACAACAACAAACAAAAACAGTTGCCGTCCAGCCAACTCAGACTCATGGCAACCCCCTGTGTGTGAGAGTAAAACTGTGCTCCATAAGGTTTTCAATGTCTGATTTTTCAGAAGTTGATTCCCAGGCTTTTCTTCTGTGGCACCTCTGGGTGGACTCAAACCTCCAACCTTTCGGTCAGCAGCTGAGTGTGTTAACTGCACCAACCAGGGACTTGTGCACATCATAAACACCCTCGAGAGAATAGCTTGTTAACAAGTGGCGCTGGGGAGACTGACGCGGTGTCAGTGGTGGTGTGTGGGGAGAGCATAGCCATGTGTTCACCTCACACCATAAACCAGAATAAATTCCAGGTGGGTGAGAGCACATAATGTGAAAACAATAAAACCATAAAATAACTAGAATAAATGTTCGTGATTTTGATCTCTGGGTGGGGAGGACCTCTCTCAGCACAAGAGTAACGGAAGACATTACAAAAGAAAATATTTATATATTTGTGTGCTTAAAGGTGAAACTTCTGAACATCAAAACACACGATAAGCAGAATTAAAATAAAATAAAAACAAATATGTAAAGAGCACTTACAAATCAAAAAGAAAAAACCTTCAATAGAAAAAAAAATAGGCGGTGGACAGGAAAAGAAAATTAAGTTGAAACTGATAGGACTGCCCAACACAAATCGTGAACCCTAATGTAAACTAGAAGGACCAGTGGCGGTTCGGTGGTAGAATTCCCCCCTTCCATGCCAGAGACTTGGGTTTGATTCCCGGCTCAGGCACCTCAAGTGCAGCAACTACTTGTCTGTCAACGGGGGTTTCGTGTTGCTGTGGCACCGAACAGGTTGCAGTGGAGCTTCTAGACTGAGACTAGGAAGAAAGGCCCAGCAATCTACTTCTGAAAAACAGGCTAATGAAAACCCTGTGGTTCACAACGGTCCAATCCCACTGTGTGTGGGTTGGCATAAGTCAGGGGATGGGTTTCACAGCAGCTAACAACAACGACAATGTAAACAACAGACAATAGTTGCCCTCATGTTTGTCAAACTATGGCCTATGCACTAAGAGCAATGTATCAGCACTGGGTCATCAGTTGTAACAAATGTACCGTTAGGACAGAAATGCAAGATGGTCACAGTAGGAGAAGCTGTGTGCAGAAGGGAGGAAGGTATATGGGAACTCCCTGTACTTTCCGCACAATTTTTCTGTAAACCTAAAACTGCTCTAAAAATAAAGTCCATTAAGAAAAGGGAAGAAAGAAAATTAACAAAAGGTAAAATTTAGATGGCAAACAAGTATATAAGGAGCCCTGATGGCACCAGTGGTTAAGCACTTTGCTGCTAACTGAAAAGGTCAGCAATTCAAACCCACCAGAGCAGCTTTTCAGGAGGAAGGCCTGGAGATCTGCTTCAGTAAAGATTATGGCCTTGAAAAGCCTATGGGGCAGTTCTACTCTGTCCTACAGGGTCGCTATGAGTCAGAATCGACTCCATGGCAACGGGTAAACAAATCTATGGAAAAATGTTTAAACTTATTAGAAAACAAAACGATTCAAAGTGTCATTTTTCACTTATCACTTTGGCCAAACTTAAAAAACAAAAAAGATGGTGTGGTGTGGCTGAGATGCAGGGAGAAGAGCGAGCGGAGCCTTCTCCTTCCATGCGGATGAGACCATAAACGGGGTTTTTTTTGTTAGGAAATCAGTTTCTCAGTAGGGATCTAGAGCCTTAAAGTTGTCTCTGCCCTTTGTTGCAGCAAGCCTGCCTCTGGGGATCTTCCCTGAGATATGTTCATCTTTTATGAGAGCAAAAATTCTGAAACGGCCTACATGTCAAATGTTGTTGGGTGCCGTTGAGTTGATTCTGACTCAGCGATCCCATGTGACAGAATAGAACTACCCTCATAGGGTTTTCTTGTCTGTAATCTTGACAGAATCCAGAGGTTTAGCGAGGGGAGGGGATTAAGGCGGGCGCGGAATGACATGCCGAAGTGTCACAAATATGAAAGGTGCCTGAGGGAGGCAGCCGGGCAAGACAAGGGAAGGCGTTTCTGCAGACCCGTAGCTGCAATCAATGTCTATTCACCTTGAAACTGTGTGTGCGCGCGGAGGGGAGGGGGGAGCGCTACTTAGAGATGGCCCTTGGGCACTTGAATTGAGGGAAGGGCTGTTGCCCCTGGGGACTCCCTACTCTCCTTAGGCCCCTGACAGCACCAGACCTTCCTCTCGAGGAGCCTTAGCGTTCCTTCAAAGCACGAACCTTTTGTCTAGCAGCCCAGGGCTTAACCGTTAGGCCATCAGGGCTCCTCAAATGTCCAATGATAGGGAATTATTTACAGAAGGAATGACATATCTGTATGACAGAATATTACGCATCCATTAAAAATCACGCTTAATTGTTAATAACAATTGCTCCAAGGGAACGGGAGGGGAGTTGCGGACACACTGGGGTCTTTTCCTTTTCCGTTTCTGTTTTTCTGCACTATTTCAATACCTTACCATAATTAGCCGTTATTTTTGTAAAGAAAAGCATCATATTTTAGAAATTTTTTAATTACACGTAAAACTTATCATTGTATAATGATGAATGGAAAAAAGCAGGCGATGAATCAGCACATGTCTGTATATAATGTGATACCTTTTATACATATACACACAGGTAAGAGTCGGAATCGACAGCACTGGGTCTGGAAGGCAGGAAAGCACTGAATTCAGTCCCTGGCACATATAAAGGGCTGAATCCATGCATGCATACTGATGCATATATATATAATATTAATACATACATACATGCATATAATGAGGAGCCCTGGTGACACAGTGGTTACAGCACTCCCCCGCTAACCAAAACGTCAGCGGTTCGAATCCACCCACTGCTCTGTGGGAAAAAGATGTGGCAGTCTGCTTCCATAAAGATTATAACTTTAAAAACCCTATGGGCAGTTCTATTCTACTCTGTCCTATATATAAAAAAAAATAGGGTTGTATATATACAAAATACCAGCGAATATTTCTGGGTTGTGAAGTTATGAATGATTTTTGAGTTTTTTATACTTGCCCACGCTTCCAAGTTTTCTATAATGAACATGTATTAGTTGTATTATGTTATATTAAATTTTGTTATACTTTATAATTATAAAAACAGATGACCTACAATAAATGCTGAACCAAAAAGGATTTGGTGTTAAGCCTCAATTAAACATTTCTAACTGCCAGTGTTATGCTTAGTGGAAGCTCGACTGTATTAGATGACAATAATGAATCCTCACACTTGTATCATTTAATTCTGTACTTTCACACTTGACCACCTCCCTTGATCTCTCTAGCACCCTGTCCAGGTCCTGAGATTAAGGAAAGTCAACAAGACATAATGGAAAAAGTACAGGATTTTGCAAACGCAGACCTGCTATGACCTTGGACAAGTCATAGTCCTCATGGGCTCCAACCTCATACAAGCCACCAGTCCCAGAGCCAAGCCTTGAACCAGGACCCCAGGCACCCAGCTGGTACTTGTCCTCCTTTGCAGCGTTAGATGAACAGGCTGCAGCAGGGCTTTCTAACTGGGCTTCCTGGCCTCCTCGCGGTGCAGTAGGTCCAAGCAGAATTTGGGAGGGCAGAATGGGAGGTGAGGAGCCCCCCACAGCCCTCGCAGAGCCCAGGTGATAGGTGCAACTCATCTGTCATTTGGCTGTCCGAGAAGGCCTCCTGGCTGCTGTCCCCAGAAGACCTTATACCCTGACCAACAAGGCGCCCTGGCCCTCCTAATAGCCCCCACACCCACTCTTCTCAGCCCCTCAGTGAGTTTGGCAATGAGTGGCATATCCTTGGAAGAACAAAGGAGAAGGTCATGTCCTGTAAATGCTTCAGGAGGAACTGCTTTTGTTTTTTTTCAGTTGCTGTTTTCATGTGTAATTTGTTACTGGGACAGGTTGGGGCCCAGAGGGTTCTCTGAGCCTCAGTGCAGAAACCCCAGTTCACACATAGACTAAGACTCTTCCTTTGGGAGGACAGGGGTACAGCATAAGCAAGGCAATGGAGGCAGGATTGTATAGGCGAGTCGGTGTACACACTGGAGGCCACAGCATGGAAGGGAGTGTAGAAAGAGAATAATATAACAAGTACCATACTGACTGCCTATTATGTGCCATCCGTTATCTCATTTCTGTGAAGGAGGTAGTATTGTGCCCATTTTACAGACGATAAAACTGAGACTCAGAGAGGTGAAATTACCCGTTCAGTTACATGACAAGTAAATGGCAGAGTTGAAATGCAAGTCCATGTTGTTCTCCCTCCCAAACTAAGGTCCAGAATTTACCTAGCACATGGTCTTCTCAGCGAGGGTTGCTTGAGATAGATGGATTTAAGGAACACTTACTGAATGCCAAGCCCTGACTTAGGTGCTTTAATGTTTAGAACAGCCTTTGACGGGTATGTATGTATGTTGTTGCTGTTAGGTGCTGTTGAGTAGATTTTCAACTCATAGCGACCCCATGTGACAGAGTAAAATTGTCCCATAAAATTTCCTAGGATGTAATCTTTTTGGGAGCAGATTGTCAGGTCTTTCTCCCACAGAGCAGCTTGTTGTGTTTGAACTCCCAACCTTTTGGTTAGCAGCCTATTGCTTAACCATTGTGCCACCAGGGCTCCTTGGGGGTATGAATAATGATCCTCATTTCAGAAATGAGAAAACTGAGGCTCAGAAATTTGTTCAAAGTCACACCGAGCCAAATAAATCTCTTCTTAGGGAAGCAACAATGGAGAGAATAATATGAGAAGCTCTTGGACCTAAGGTGTCAGAGCCGCAGGGCCTTTCTGGACTGGGAGTTGAATGGGGCTGCTGAGTGGATACTGTCTCTACCCATAGGGGGCAGCAGAGGGCCAAGGGGGGGGTCACTGTGATTTTGGACAAGTCACCACTCCAGGTTCAATTTCCTCATCTGAAAAATGGGCTCACGGATAAAGCTCAGGGTTGTCACAAGGATTAAATGAGATAATAGTGCACACGAGCCTAGAGTAGAGCCGAACTCTTGGGAGAACCCTCTGCTCCTACCCACGTCTCCTTTCCCTACTGGTCCTTGGCAGTTATCAACCGGGTTCCACTGCTGGGGGATCTATAAGACCAGCCTGGCATGCCGCATGGTGCACAGTCAGGGTTTATGGAACATGAAGGGACACTGACCTTGTACAAACTCTTACCCTCTCTGGGCCTCAGACATGCCTGTACTGCTAGGCGAGCTGGGAGCAAGGGTGCACGATCTCTGGCGACCTCGCCATCCATACCCAAGTGAGCCCCATCCCTGGTCGCTCGCTCTCCTGTGGCCTGTACTGCCTTCACTCTGGGCCTGAGCACAGTCTCACGGAGAGGCTCTGGGGGCTGAGGGCTGCCTTCTCCAGAGGGAGTGCCCCCACCATGCACTCCCGGTGACAGACCCATCCATCCATCCTTTCTCCTATAGCCCCTGGCAGAGGCCCTCCCATCCCAGCAGGGGACAGGAAAGTGACTCAGCCCCCACAGTCCCCTGCTCAGACTCACATGCCCGAAGCCTTGCTTTGGAAAAAGGGTGGTTTTCATTTCTTTCCTTCTTCCTTTTTTTTTCCTTCAAGCTCTCTTGCTCACTGTCTCCCCGGACTGTCTCTCCCACGAGCCTGTGTAGTCTGGGCCAGGGGGCTGCAGCCAGCCTTCTCATTCTCTCCTGGTGGAGGGTCCCACTGTCAAGGCGGGCTGTGTGGCCCTACTGTTTGTGGTGGGAAAGCAGCCGGCCTCTCGAGGACCCAACTGGACCCCTATTATATTGGGTTCTATTAAATTGAAACACATAGCACATCTATTACACAATAAACCACAGCTATTTCATGGATCAAATTAAGTTTTATTTGGGCAAATTACAACCTTTCCTACAGTCGTGCCTTTGTGAGGCCATTCCTTTTTAATAAAAGCAAGCATTTCTGGGGCTGGCCCTCCTGGACCAGTGCTCCGTGGTAGGTTGGGGGCTCAGCCCTGGGCTGGCAAGAGGGTGGAATGTCTGTGTGTGTGTTTGAGAGAGAGATGGGATTCTTGGGGTCCCTCTGGGAGTGGATTTGGCCCCAGAGACCGCTCTCCCTCCTCCCCCTGCCTCCCCATCACTAGGTTGCTGTGGAAGTCAGCAGAGAACTTCTCAGTAAATAAGAAAATAGCAGCAGCAGTGGGAAGGCATCTCCCCGAATCCAGGAGGAAGCGTGAATCACTGGGCCTGCTGAGTGCGCCCTGCATGGCCACTGCAGCCAAGGCCCAGGAGGCCTGGAGCTCAGGGACAGCCTTGAGGTCCACGCCAGGCCGGCCTGCATAGACACGCCCGCTGCCCAGGCTGACACAGGCTCCAGGAATGCAAACATAGCTGGGTGGAGGGGCCTTCTGAGGGCTGGAGCTGTGGGCCAGGCAGGAGGAGCTGGCCTAGAGGAGAGGCCCGGAGTAGGGGCCTTGGGCTGTAGATGAACCCTCTGTGGTCTTTGGAGCTCAGGCTACTGGGAAGGCACCTAACTCCCTGTATGACCTGGCCTAGCAGTGCCCATTCTGACCTTCAGGCTTCTCCTCATGGGTCAGGGACAGAAGTTGTCTCTTGATCAGAGGTTCTCAAAGTTGCTTCCTGGACCAGCAGCATTAGCATCACCGGGGAACTAGTCAGACATGCAGATTCTTGGCCCCACCCCAGGTGTACGACATCAGAAACTCTGAAGGTGGGATCCAGCAATCTGTGTTTTAACAGGCCCTGTGGGTGAGGTTGATGCAAACTCAAGTTTGAAGATCCCTGTAAGTTAAGTTCAAACCCACATCTGACTGGTTATCCATTCAGCAAATAAGAGCTAAAGCTTAAGTCAGACTTCAAGACTTACTATAAAGCCACAGTAACCAAAAGAACATGGTGCTGGGAACAGATAGAAAAATTGATCGATGGAATAGAACGGAGAACTCAGAAATAGGCCACAAAAATGTAGTCTACCGATTTTTGGCAAAGAAGCAAAAGCGATTCAACGGAGAAAGGATAGTCTTTTCAACAAATGGTGCTAGAAAGATTGGACATCCATATGCAAAAAAAAAGAAAATTGACACAGACCTTTCACCTTTCATAAAAATTAACTCAAAATGGATCATAGATCTAAATGTAAAACAGAAGCTATAATACCTGTAGAAGATAACATAGGAGAAAAATCTAGGTGACCTTGAATTTAGAGAATGGTTTTTGATACACCAAAGAAGAAACTGACAAGTTGGACTTTATTAAATTGGAAAACTTCTGCTTTGTGTGAAAGACACTGTTAAAAAGAGTGAAGACACAAATGGGGAGAAAATACTTGCAAAACACATATCCAATAAAGGATGTGTATCCAAAATTTACAAAGAACTCTTAAAAATAAACATTAAGAAAACAAACACCCCAATTGAATAATGGCCAAAAGATCTGAACAGAAGCCTCACCAAAGAAGATACACAGATGGCAAATAAGCATAAGAAAAGATGTTCAACATCATTTATCATTAGGGAGTTGCAAGTTAAAACAGCAATGAGATATCACTACACACTTATTAAAATGGCTAAAATAAAAAAATTTAAAAATACAATGGCTAAAATCCAAAAACTGACAATATCAAATGGTAGCGAGGATGAGGAGCAGTGGGAGCTCTCATTCATTGCTGGTGGGAATGCAAACGGTACTGCCGCTTTAGTGGAAGGCAGCCTGGCAGTTTCTCACAAAGCTAAACACGGTCTTACTGTATGATCTAACAATCACTGTCCTAGGTGTTTACCCATCTGAGCTGAAAACTTCAGTCTGCACAAAAACCTACACAAGAATGTTTATTGCAAGATCCACAGTCACCAAAAACGGGAAGCAACCAAGGTGTCCTTCAATGGGTGAATGGATAAACAAACTGTGTCGTTGCTGTTGTTAGGTGCCATTGACTTGGTTCCAGCTCATAGCGACCCTATGTACAACAGAATGAAACACTGCCCAGTCCTGCGCCATCCTTACAGTCGTTACGTTTGAGCCCATTGTTGCAGCCACTGTGTCAATGCATCTTGTTGAGGGTCTTTCTCTTTTTCACAGTCCCTCTACTTTATCAAGCCTGATGTCCTTCTCCAGGGACTGATCCCTTCTGATAACACGTCCAAAGTACATGAACTGAAGTCTCCCCACCCTCGCTACCAGGAAGCACTCTGGCTGTATTTCTTCTAAGACAGACTTGTTTATTCTTCTGGCAGTTCCTGGTATATTCAATATTCTTCTCCAACACCGTAATTCAAAGGCATCAATTCTTCTTTGGTCTTCCTTATTCGTTGTTCAGCTTTCATTTGCATGTGAGGCAATTGAAAATATCATGGTTTGGGTCAGGTGCACCTCAGTCCTCAAAGTGACGTCTTTGCTTTTGAACACTTTAAAGAGGTCTTTTGCAGCACATTTGCCCAATACAATGTGTCATTTGATTTCCTGACTTCTGCTCCCATGAGCATGGATTGTGGATCCGAGTAAAATGAAATCCTTGACAAATGTCAATTTTTTCTCTCTTTATCATGATGTTGCTTATTGGTCCAGTTGCGAGGATTTTTGTTTTCTTTATGTTGAGGTGTAATCCATACTGAAGGCTGTGGTATTTGATCTTCATCAGTAAGTGCTTCATGTACTCTTCGCTTTCAGCAAGCAAGGTTGTATCATCTGCAGGTTGTTAATGAGTCTTCCACCAATCCTGATGCCACATTCTTCTTCATGTAGTCCAATTTCTCAGATTATTGACTCAGCATACAGATTGAATAAGTATGGTGAAAGGATGCAACCCTTCTAGATTTTAAACCATGCAGAATCCCCTTGCTCTGTTCGAATGACTGCCTCTTGGTCTATGTACAGGTTCCGCGTGAGCACAATTGTGTTCTAGAGTTCTCACTTTTTGTGATGTTATTCATAATTTGTTATGATCCACACAGTTGAATGCCTTTTGCATAGTCAATAAAACACAGGTAAACATATTTCTGGTATTCTCTGCTTTCAGCCATGATCCATCTGACATCAGCAGTGGTATCCCTTGTGCCATGTCCTCTTCTGAGTCTGACTTGAATTTCTGGCAGTTACCTGTTCATGTTCTGCTGTCACTGCTTTTGAATGATCTTCAGCAAAATTTTACTTGTGTGTGATACTAATGATGTTGTTGTTAGGTGCTGTCGAGTTGACTCCAACTCATAATGACTTTACATACAACAGAATGAAAGAGTGCCCGGGCCTGCATCATCCTCACAGTCCTTGTTACGTTGACCCCATTACTGCAGCCACCATGTCGATCCATCTTGTGGAGGGTCAACCTCTTTTTCACTGACCCTCTACTTTACCAAGCATGATATTAATGATATTATTTGATAATTTCTGTATTCCGTTGGATCATCCTTCTTTGGAATGGGCGCAAATATTAATCTCTTCCAGTCAGTTGGCCAGGTAACTCTTATCCAAATTTCTTGGCACAGATGAGTGAACATCTCCAGCGCTGCATCCATTTGTTGAAACATCTCGATTGGTATTCCATCAATTCCTGGAGCCTTGTTTTTCGCCAATGCCTTCAGAGCAGCTTGGATTTCTTCTTTCAGTATCATCGGTTCTTGATCATATTCTACTTCCTGAAATTGCTGAATATCGACCAATTCTTTTTGGTACAGTGGCTCTGTGTATTCTTTCCATCTGCTTTTGCTGCTTCCTGGTCATTTAATATTTTCTCATAGAATTCTTCAAAATTGCAATTTGAGGCTTGAATATTTTCTTCAATTCTTTCAGCTTGAGAAATGCCAAGGGTGTTCTTCGCTTTTGGTTTTCTGACTCCAGGTCTTTGCACATTTCATTATAATATTTTACTTTGTCTTCTCGAGCTGCCCTTTGAAATCTTCTGTTCAGCTCTTTTACTGTGGTACATCCATATAAAAACCAGTTGCCCTCAAGTTGACTCCAATCCATGGCGACCCATGCGTGTCAGAGTAGAACTATGTTCTATAGGGTTTTCGATGACTAATTTTGGGGAAGCAGGTCTCCAGGCCTTTCTTTCAAGATACCTCTGGGTAGACTTGAACCTCCAACCTTTCAGTTAGCAGCCAAGTGTACTGACCGCTTATACCACCCAGGAACTCAATGTAATGGAGTATTATTCAACGGTAAAAAGAAATGAGCTGTCAAACCATGAAAAGATGGAGAGGAACCTTAAATGAATATTGCTAAGAGAAAGAAGCCAGTCTGAAGCTGCTGCATACAGTATGATTCCAAGCATATGACATTCTGAAAAAGGCAAAACTGTAGAGACAGTAAAAAGAGAAGTTGTTGCCTGGAAGGGATGAATAGGTGAGACACAGGGGACTTTCAGGGCAGTGAGACAATTCTGCATGATACTGTAATGGCGGACAGATGACATTATGCCATTATACCAATGTCAAAACCCATAGGACTGTACAATACAAAGAGCAAACCCTAATGTAAACTGTGGACTTTAGTTGATAATAGTGTATCACTATTGGTTCATTAACTGTAAGGAATGTACCACACCAATGCAAGATGTTTTTGAATCTTAGCCACCCTAGTGAGAAGGCCTCACTTTTTAAAGGATCCTATGGTTGAGGCTGGGGGTGGCTGGGGGTAGAGGTGGGGGAAGTGGGGATGGGGGGGAGGTGCGTTGGGGTTAGGGGAGTGCATGTGTAGTTCTGTACTCCAAACATGCAGCCTGAACAACACAATGTCGAGATTTCCTGATCCCCTTATTCTCTGTTCTGTGCTCTCATGAGTTTCAGGAAGTTTTCATTCATTGTTTTGTTTTCTTCCTTCCCTCCCTCCCTACTTTCCTCCTCTCTATCTTTCTTTTTTTCACTTTGCTAGAAAGCAAGAATAATGAATGAGCATTGCTTAAATTTTCTCAGCACTGCTTACAGTTTTTCACTTAAAGATTAAGTCATTAGATTGGTGGGGTGTGGATTGGGAGGTGAAAGAATACGTCCTTTCTTTCAGAAACTACATCTTCTTTCTTCTTGTTTATATAAAACTTTGTTTTGAAGGCGTCTCAGGGCCAATGAACAAGTACAGAAACAAAACCAGGTCATAACCATTCTGCTTACCCAGCTTGACCCTGGGTGGAGCCCCAGGACAAAGTCCTGAGGGGTACCAAGGTGCAGAGCCAGCATACACCATGGGGGGCTCCCTGTGCCCTGTGCCCTGGCTCAGAAGAACAGGCGAGCTGTTGAGGCAAGTAGCCAGATGCCCACAGCCAGGCCTATGATGCTGTCCCTCCCCTTCCACCCAGCACAGGGTCCCCGCTCCGCAAGGAAGGCCTCACTTCCGTTGTCTCTGAACGGAGGCTGTTGTGTGTACCCATCCACTGGGGTGACACGTGGGTCCAGTGGGAGGGACAAGCAGGCTGGGGCGGGAGCTGAGGAAGTGTGAGCTGAGCCCAGTCTTCGAAGATGGACCTGGGGTACAGGGAGATTTTGCAGGTCACAAAGCATGTGTATTGAGAAACCCTCATTCCGTTCTTGGCTTGTGAAGCTCAGGCCTTCTGTGAACTATTTCGTCTTCTGGCAGTATTGGCGTATGTTTTCCCCACCTCATCTTGAAGTCATGTAAACCCTTGGTGCCAGTTTCTGCTTCCTCCCAGGCTGGTCTCTGTACATCTGAGTCAGCGAGATGAGGAAACTGCGGAGCCATGTCCCACTCTGGAGAGAAGGCCCTGCCCTGGGTTTGCCACGGTTTAAGCAGCTGGGTGGGGTGGTGGAAAAAACTCTTGGTTGGTATCAGAAGTCCCAAGTGCCTCATGGGTCTGCTATGAAGCTGACTGTGCCACCTCAGGCTTCAGCCTCCACTCCTGTGAAATGGGGCTTTAGGCCTATCTGGTCTCAAAGGACCTCCTCAGCTTTCTGGTCTTACGGGACGGGTTGAGACAGCTGGAGGAGGGTGAGCAGAGAACTGAGCCCTCTCCCTCGAGGCTCCCCACAATCTGGGTCCCGGTCCCTGACAGGGTTCGAGGCAGCAGCCACTACCAGTTAACGCAGACCAGATGCAGCCCTTTCCCGCGACACACTCAGAGACCTTCCTCTTGGAGGCCTTGGCGATATTTGAAACTCCACAGAGTTTGGCTTTGGAGCCCAGAGTGGAAACCACAGCTCTGTTACGGAGCACATATGATCTCCCTGGGAGGACAGAGGCCGACTGGCCTCAGGAGATGAGAGGGACGTTTGAGGCCACTGGCTCTGTGGAGAACATGTTTGCCGCCCCACTTAAGACAGTGTGTGGGAGCCTCAGGGAGAGCACGTCCAGGGGACATGGCCATAATGAGGGGATGACCTTGGAGTGGTGGGCTTCCTGTTTCCAGAGTAAACGAGCAGAGGCCAGGGGCCTAGTAGTGAGGCTCTTACAAATGGCCTTGAGCATGGAGTGAGGGCTGGACAACAACCAAGGAGCCATTTTATCTTTCTCCCCTACATGTGAGCTATGATTTTGAAAACTTTAAGCCTGCCAAGCAAACTGAAGACGAAAAATTCCACTGAAAGGGAATGCGCTCTTTCCCTACCCCAAGTAACTAAATTTGCACAAATGAGCAAAAAATGGTTCCAAAGTCATTGACATTTATGACACCGCAGGTTCCATCACTGCCTAGTTGTGTGTCTCAGGCTGGGTTCTCTAGAGAAGCAAAACCGGTACAGTGTATAAATATATAGAGATTTATTTCAAGGAAATGGGTCACACAGTTGTAGAGGCTGGGACGTTCCAAGTCTGTGGGTCAGGATACAGAAGCTTCCCCTGATTCATGTAGCCACAGGTCCTGGCGAACCCAGGATGGGCAGGTCAGAGAGCAGGGCTTTTGCTCACAGCCTCCAAAGATTGATGAATCCCAAGATCGGCTGACAAGACCACAGGTAAGCTGCTAGCTCAAGTCCCAAGAAGCAGAAGTCAGATCAATGGGAGGCAGCTGCAGGATCGAGCATGAGCAAAAGGCCCATGAGCCTTTCTAGAATGTCAGTTATACTCCATGCAGACCACACGCCCAAGGAAACTCCCTTTCAACTGATTGGCTACTCACAGCAGATCCCGTCATGGAGGTGATCACAACATCATATGACTGCCAAACCACTGAGAATCATGGCCCAGCCAAGTTGACACACAATCTTAACCATCACATTAGGTAACTTTGGGCCAATGATTTAAGATCTCCAGCCTGAGGTTTCCCCTTTGCCGAGTGGAAATAATGATCCTCACCTGAGGGGCTATAAGTTGTGCATGAAAGGGGTGGAGCAGAGGCTCAATAGAGGCCAGTTAATGCTACTCCCAGACTTATTGATTAAATCCTCATTTCCTATTTCTAAATAATCCAAGACCATCATGCCTATCTGTCAACATTTGTGGTCAGCAAAAATAACCAAGACACCCCCTAGGGGTGACTGCAGTCCAGGCTGAGGCGGCGAATGAGCTGGCTTCATGAGTATTGGCAACTCCAGTCTTGAGAGATGGTCAGGATGGGGGACTTTGAACGCTGCAGACACTGGGGGCCCATCATGGCTCTAAGAACCTGAGATGAGACATCTCTGCCCACCCTTCAAGCCTGAGATTCTTTTCCCCTAACTTCTCTGCCATGCACAGAGCGGTTGACCCCAGAGCTCGGTGCTGCTCAGTATTCCATCACCTGGGTTGGTTTGGGCGGGTTATTTGGCTATTTCTGTGGGGCGCAGAACTGGCTTGCTTCATCACTTAGCAGTCACTCGGTTTCCTCCTCTGTAAAATGGGAGCAGTAACTGCATTACTTCCCTTGAGCAATGCATGTTGTTGTGAGGAGTACAGAGAGGGGTCAGTGAGTTTGCTGTTGTGATCCTTCCCACTGTGCAGGGGAGACACCTCAGGCTTCCAGGCTCCAGGTAATGGGAATATGGAGTGGCTGCTGCCCTCAGTGATCAGCTCCCAGGAGAAGGGTAGGATGTACTCTCCCTTGGATGCTTCATACTCCCTGGCAAAGGGTGCAGGATTGGGTGCAGCAGGCTCCTCAAAAATGTAAGATTTGTGGGTGTAAAGAGATCAGATTTGGTAATTGACCTTGAAATAGAAAGACCACCCTGGCCTTTTCTTCCCTTGCAAACCCCTAGTTGAGTCTCTACCCATGCTTTTCCCTGGTCAAAGTCCACTGGTCCTCTCAATTATCCATTCATTCATAACACTCACTCATGCACTGACTCCTTCCACGGGTATCTCCCAGGCACCCACTATGCACCCCGCACTGGGATGCAGCGCTGAACATGCTTCTTGCCCTCCTGGAGCTTATACTTTAAGATGCAAAAATCAATACAAAATTGAACAACTGCTCAGAAGGAAAAGAATGGAGTATTATGAGAGTGAATAACAATGGTTGACTTTTCCTGAAGGCCAGTACTTGCTATGCACGCAGCAGGGTCCTGAGCCCTTGAGTTAGCTCACTGGATCCTCACCACATCCCTATGGAGTGGCTGCCATTATTATCTCCATCCTACAGATGAGGAAACTGAGGCTCGGGGGTGGAGAAACTTGCTCAACATTCACAGCTAGGAGGGATGGTGTCGCAGCTTGAATGCAGGCCCAGGCTCTGTGGCATTGCGCAGAGGGAGGAGGGACTCCCTCTGCTGCTGGACCCATCACAACCACCCACCCACCCTAAGAAGGGAGAAGACTTCACTTCTTGGTCTGCTAAGATCCAGGCACTGGTCTAGGTGTTCTATCCCTCGTTGCTTTTGAATCCTCACTACATCCTGTGAGGCAGGTATCCCCGAGCCTCAGTGGCTCAGAAAGATGGGGTGACCTTCCCAAGGTTACATAGCTAGAATGTGGCCCAAGCAGAATGGCACCCAGTCTGTCTAACATAGGCAGTCTTGTCTGCCCATGCCAATCTGCCCAGGAGGTATGCCCTTTTGGAACCTCTTCCTAAAATCTTGTAGGGTGGAGTGGTAGGTTTTCTCCAAAGACAGTTGCCAACAATTTCTCCTTACCTGAATACATATGACAAATGGTACTCCTCCCGTCAAGAGGAGTCTGTTTCTCCTGCCTTGAATCTGGACTGGCCTTGTAACTTCCTTGACCGAGAGAATATGGCGGAAGTTACTCTATATCAATTCCAGATCTAGCCTGGCAACCTCTGCTTTCTCTCTTGGAAGCCAGCTGCCATGAAAAGAAGTTCGGGCCACACTACAGAGTGATGAGGGACCACACAGAAAGGGAGGCCAGGTGGAGGAGAGCCAAGGTGCCCCAGGCGACAGAGACATGAGTGGGGCTGTCTTGAATGTCTCAGCCCCAGCTTAGCTACCATCTCAACACAGCCACGTGAGTAAGTCCAGGGAATACCATGTGAAGGAGAGGAACCACCCAGCTCTCAGAATCTTGAGTCAAATCGATTCCAACTTGTGCTGACGCTGTATGTGCAGAGTAGAACTGCCCCATAGGGTTTTCAAGGCTGTGACCTTTTGGAAGCAGATGACCAGGCCTATCTCCTGAGGTGCCTCTGGGTGAGTTTGAACCACTGATCTTTCTGTTAATAGCTGAGCACTTAACCATTTGCACCACCCAGGGACTCCTCACAGAACCTTGAGGGTTAGTAAATCATTGTTATGTCAAGCCACTAAGCTGGGGGTGGTTTATTATACAGCATAGATAACTAAAAGAGGGACCTCTCACTTCCACCATAGCCCTGAGCTCTGGTTCCCATGGTTTTCAGACAACCAGCAAGGGCTTTCCTCCTGTTGTAGTCTTACTGGGGAAGGAACAGGGAGCCCTGTGGTTTCCCCCATCCCATTTTTTTAATGGAGCCCCTGTGACAAGAATGACAAGCTAAAAGGCTGGACTCTGGGGTTAGATTCCTGGGGTTTGAGTCCCAGTTCTGCAAATTTCTAGCCTGTGTGGCCTTGGGAAAAGAGCCCTGGTGGTACAGTCATTAACAGCTCAGCTGCTAACCAAAAGGTCAGCGGTTCTAACCCACCAGAAGCTCTATGGAAGAAAGATGTGGCAGTCTGCTTCTGGAAAGATTTACAGCCTTGGAAACTCTATGGGGCTGCTCTACTCTGTCCTATAGGGTTGCTATGAGTCAGAATTGACTTGGCGGTAATGGGTTTGGGACTTGGGCAAATTATTTTACCTTTCTGTGCCTCAGTTTCCTTGTCTGTGGAATGAGGATATTGTGCCTGTCTTATAGAGTTCTGTGAGGATTAAATGAGTTAATGAATGTAAACTCTCAAAACTGTGCCTGGTTCATTGTAAGCCCTCCCACCATGAGCCTGGAGACTTGGGCTGGGGTGGCCTGCATGGCTAGAAGGTCCATGTGCTATAGTGAATACTCACCCTCTTACACACCCATGGGGATGAGACAGGTAACCAATGTGTGAAGTGGCCCAGGGAGAAGACAGCCTGTGGCAAATGGGAAAATGTGTGCCTACCCAATTCAAATGAGGAGTTTCTATATACTGTACTCAAAGGGCTGTACTGAAAAATGGAACTACAAGTTGGAGGCTTTTTAGTTTCCCAATCACAAATGTCTGCTTCTGTATGTGTTGAGGCGGGGGCGGAGATACACACACACACACACACATATATATATATATATATATATTTTTTTTTTTTTCTTTTACAAACAGAAACAGCCAACCTGGAAGGGAGAAGACGTGCCCATCTGCACTACTTCTGTGAAGGAGCGTGGTGGGGTGGGGAGGCGGGTGCAAGAGCTACCTATATTTTGTTTGTCCAACATTTATTCCCCTTTTGCTGTGAACTGCTCCCCACCTTGTGAGCCATAGGTTCCCGGTGGGATTTGCCACATTGTTCATAGTGATCTTCCCTCCCCAGGTGGTTGGTCCAGGGGTGAGCAGCTGACTCAAGCTGAGCCAATCAGTGCCTTCCCCAGAGAATTTAGAATTGGAACCCAAAGACCACTGCGAAGGCTGGCTGCCCTCACATCTGGGAGCCATGTCAGTCTAGGAACCATTGACAGTCCTGCTTTCCATTGCTGACCAGAGAAGTGGACGGAGCTGGGGGCTGTGAGAAGAGAATGAAAAGAGAGCTGAGGGAAGCCAGGTGAGAGGAAGAGGGGCCCCAGCTGGGCATCTGCAGGGCTCCCAGCCCTGACTGCATCCCTTCTTGAAGCCAGCTAGGTCCCTAGTCTGGAACTCCAGGAAATACCCAGAGTCCTTTCAGTAACTTCCATGCCCCTCCCCTGACAGTCCTCCCATCCCTTCTAAAGTGAGTTTACAGGAGAAAAATGTAGAATAAAATTCAAATTCACATACACACACACACAAAGACCAGATATGCTGGTCTGACAGAGAATGGAGAAACTCCAAGAGTATGGCCCCTGGACAGCCTTTTAACTCAGGACTGAAATCACTCCTGAGGTTCACCCTTCAGCCAAAGATTAGATAGGTCTATAGTGGTGCTATGAGTTGAAATCGACTCAATGGCAGTAGACATAGAACAAACAAGAACACACGTGAGGGTCATGGTTCGTAGTTCAGTCGTGTGTACAAGACTGAATGAGCACAGCAGCCCAAAAGCAAAGACAACAAGGCAGGAAGGGAGAGGAAAACTGAACGAACGGAAACAGGGAGCCTTGGGTGGGGAAGGGGAGAGTGTTGACACATTATGGGGTTGGCAATCAATGTGACAAAATAATTTGCGTATCAACTGTTTAATGAGAAACTAAATTGCCCTGTAAACTTTCACCTAAAGCACAATAAAAGAAGTAAATAATAAAAACAAAACAAGTTTAGGTGAGTTTCTGTTGCATACAACTAGAATAATCCTGCCTGATACGTGAAGAAAAGCACAGTGAGATCTATATGGCTACCAATTATTGAACCATCTGCTTCACTTGTGTATTTCATTAAATCTTTATGATGACTCTGTGAGGAGGAGATAGTTATTATCTCCATTGGACAGGTGAGAAAACTGAGGCCCAGACAGTTTTAAGCAACTTGCCCACGTCTGGCAGCTGACGATGAATTTGCGTCTGGGCTAGCTGGTTCTAGAGGCTGTGTGTGTAACTCCTCCCCTGCGCTTAGCTGCTCTTTGTAGAGGTTTGCTTTGGAAAGTCACTGCCCTGCATGGTCTGTTGGGCCTCGTGCAGAGCCTGGGATTCTTTGGGCTTATTTGACTCTGTTCTACTAACTAGGTTTGTACATCTTGAAAAGGAGCCAAGCTGGCTGGCTCTAAGTTTTCAGTGCTGGGCTGGAGTCGGTCTCCTCGGGGAGCCCAGCCAGGGCCTGGCCAAGCCCCCAGACCAGGTTGGCCGGCAGAGGAGGCTGACATCACGTCCTGCCACAGCTCTGAGGCTTGCCTGTGAGTCATGGGACTGGGCAGGCCTGGAGCAAAAATGGTCCTCCTCCCCCCATGCCCCCCAGAGCCTAAGCCACCCCCTCTTACGAGGCTTTTCAGGGCCCAGGTGGCTGTGACCTACCTTCTTCTGCTCTCTCCACACTCTGTCTGCCAGTCACACCTTGGGACTCTGGAGCACTTGGCTGGGTTCTCCTGGCTGAAGAGCCCTGCAGGACAAAACTGAGACCTGGGTGAGGCTTGACCCTCGAACCCTTCAGGAGTGGGTGACTGTCCTCACAGAGTCAGATGGAGAAAGAAGACCCAACACTTGCTGGGCCATGGAAAGCTACCGGGTCCCAGGAGAAATAGCAGGGGACCCAGCAGCTCTAGAAGGCTCAGGGATGACTTTCAGGTATTGGCACCCATCTGAATAGACAGGTGGGCTCCAAGGTCAGAAGACAGCCCACTCTCCACCCTTTAAAAATCTTTGAAACCTCGCTCACTTGAATGTTGTAAATGTAGTTTTAAAAGAAATGGGATCAACCTGCTATATGTGTGTATATTATATATGCATATATATTTAACTTTTTTGTAGGGAAAAAACATCAAAGTTTAGTAAAGCAAAAAGAAAGATTTAATCAGCATATATTCAAAGAGACAAAAGTAGGAAATAGACAGCCATGCTGCCAGAGCCATGTCTGCTGAGTTCAAGGAAATATTACAGAACAGACAAAGGTGGGAAAACAGACAAGCATGCTGCCACAGCCATGTCTGCCCAAGTCCAAAAAACACTAGAGAATTGGCAAGAATGGAAAAATGGACAAGCATGCTGCTAGAGCCATGTCCATGGGATGTTACAGTCTCAGTATATATTATATATTAACATTACTAATGGGCAAAGCCACTGAAAACTTCACCTTTTCACAAATCGTCTAGAAATTGTGGTTGTACATTTTCAATTGTCTTTCTTAACAATCATTGGTACAGGTTTCAGTAACGACAGGGGAGTCTTCGCTGGTCCAACAAATTTCCTATTCACTAAATGTTAATAGAAGAAGATAAGAGTGGAAAGACTTTTGTGTTCTGTTTGATTGCCTTTTGCCAAAGGTTCCATAAAAGCTGTTTTCCAAGATCGTCCTAGCTATTGTCTTTATACTTTAGGGCCCAGTTGATGTGTCCTTGTGAGTCCTCGTGATTCCAGCTTCAGCTGGGTCACGTTCTCTATGTTCAAGGACAGGGAATGCAAAAAAAAAAAAAACTAAACCTGTTGTGTTGGAGTAGATTCCAACTCACAGCGACCCTATAGGACAGAGGAGAACTGCCCCATAGAGTTTCCGAGGAGCACCTGGTGGATTCAAACTACCAACCTTTTGGTTAGCAGCTGTCCCACTTAACCACTATGCCACCAGGGTTTCCAGGACAGGGAACAATGACTCCAATATTATTTCCTAAATCAACTTGTTTTCCCACTAAATAGATCATGGACACCCTTCCAAATGAACTCACAGAGATTTACATCATTCTTATTAACAGTTGCCTAATAGTCTATAGAATGGACAGCTCAAAGAAAACTCAGGACCGGTTTCTTTTGTAAATATAAACGCAAGAATTCTAAGTAGAATACTAGCAAGAGAAATCTAGCAAGACATTTGAAAGAATAATAACCTCTTGACCCAATAGGAGTTTCTTTCAGGAGTTGGGATATCCACCAACAGTATTCATTAACTTGGCAGATAATGGAGGGAAACCTTGTAATTCTCTCAATAGATAGTTAAAAAGATTTGCATGCCACTTGGCAGCCTTTCCTGATAAAGTGGTAAGAAGGAATCTTAAACATGGTCAGAAGTATTTACCAAAAACCAACCACAAACAGAGATGGAGATCTATTAAAGACATGCTTGTTAAAGTCAGGAGCCAGACAAAGCTCCAGGGTCCACACTACTGTTATTATTTGACGTTGTCCCAACTAAAGAGGCCCAGGTGTAGTGAAGGTGAGTGGGGGCCAAGGACTCATGGGGTAAAGGGGGAGCTGGGGCCAGGGGCCTCTGGAAAAAGTCCTTCCTCTTCACTGGGTCCCTCCTGGCAAGGGCAAATTTATCCCGAAGCAAAAGAATTTTAAGCCTCAGGGCCCCTCATTTTCATGGGGTTTCCTCAGGCCCTGAGCTAATTCTGTATTCACAATTTGTATTCTTTTCCTTACAAATAGCCCTCGATTTGCTGCCTGAGCTCCAGGCCAACATCCTGGACCTTCCCCTGGGTTTTAATCGCAGCACTATCTTGAATTCCCACCACCTAGCCCACTGACCAGGGCCTGGTTAGGGGTTCAGAATGGACTGTGGAGTGAATGAATGACTGAAGGCAGAGGAAGGTGACTTGTTCAAGGTCATTCCATGGGCAGTGGCAGAGCTAAGACCAGAGTCTGGGTTTCCAACGCCCCTGCGCGGGGCCCTGCCCTCCTCGCCAGGTGATGGCTTGGTCTGGTGTTGGGAGAGTGGGGAAGGCTTACTGAACTGTGGCCTTGGGTGACTGGTCAGAGACTCAAATGGGGCAGGGGAGGGGGTGGAAAGGGGAGGGAGACATCCAGGCTGCTCAATGCGTGGGACTGAGGGGCTGTGGAGAGTTAGGGGCTACAGGGAGCTGGCCCTCATGTTCCTGACCCTCTGTGTGCCCACCTGGGCCTGCTTCAGAAAAGGGAAGTAGGCCCTTCCAGGAGCCACCCTTGTGGTAAGCCAGCCTCCCTGGACCTCTTCCTCACTGGGGGCCCTTCAAGCACATGTTTCATTTCTGACATGTCTGAGGCAGGCCTCAGGGGGAATGACAGGGAGAAGAGGCAGCTTAAACCCTCACTAAGACCATGGTGGAAACACTGCTGGCCTAGTGGTTAAGTGCTATGGCTGCTAACCAAAAGGTCAGCAGTTTGAATCCACCAGGCACTCCTTGGAACCTCTGTGGGGCAGTTCTACTCCATCCTATAGCATCGCTGAGTCGGAATCGACTCAACAGCAATGAGTTTTTTGGGTAAAACCATGGTAATACAGAACCCCACTGAGAAAGAATCCTGGAAAAGAATCCAGGAAGAAATTCAAAGGACACATGACAGAGCATCAAAAATTGGCTCCAGAATTAAAAAAAAATTAGATTAAGGTAGCATGCTTTTGTTGCTCTGATGTTCTGGTGGTTCCTGGACAGCTGCCTGGCTGCTTACCAAATCTCTTCATGAGTTTACCCATCACAGCAGTGAAAAATTCAATCAAACCTTAAATCTGTTTTAATGGGATGACTTCCATTCAGAAATTAAATGGACATATGACCAATGTCCCAGCTGTCGTAAGTATAACCCAGGAAAGAGTGTAAATGTTGAACAAGGTTATGAGCCAAAACCCCATAGGCCCTCTGAACACCTCAATATAGACTTATTTCAGTTGCCTTCTTCCATGGGACACCAGTACATGTTAGTGATTGTATGTTTGTTCTCAGGATGGATAGTGGCAAAGAAACTTCTAAACTTTGTTTTTCCCACCTGGGAAATTCTCATATTCCTTTCCAGGAACAGGGGTACACATTTCACTGTAACTGATATTAAGGAACTTTTTAGAAGACTTGCAGTTGTTCAAAAACTGCATTGCCCATATCACCCCCAATCTTCAGGAGAAGTAGAATGTATAAGCAGACTCTTAAAATTAAAGTCAGCAAAGCTTTCTGAGACCTTGGAATGACCACAGCCAAAGGTCTTGACTCTAAGATCCTCTCTCACTGGAAAACATAGACTCTCACCATATGAAATAATCACAGGCAGGTCCATGAAGCTAAATAGTTCCCTTCCAATTTCAGACTCTAACCTTTCACAGGCAGACATAATGAAGTATTACAACGGACTTAGGCTGTAATCCAGTCTCATCAACAGCAGGTGCAATCTGCTTTCCCGACCTATCCCTTGGACTTATCCTTACACAACCTAGCTTCAGGAGACTCTATTTATTGAAAAAGAATCAAAGAAAGACACCTCTTGAATCAAGGTAGAAGGGACTCTACCAGGTCTTCCTCATCACTGACAAAAAACTGCAAGGGATTGAACAGTGAATACACATGTCCCAGCTGAAAAGGGTACAGCCCACGCAGAGGAGCACAGCACTTCTGGATCTTACGATGAAGATTACTCACAAACCTCCAGAATCAGATGACTTCTCAAAGTAGACTGCTTTTCTCAAGAGCTCCAGAACAAGCAAATGACGTCCCAAAAAAGCAGCTTCCACTCAAGACCTAAGATTCCCTATTGATCCCTTTCCTGTGTCTTTCATGCTCATGATTAGTCTACTCCTAACCTCTTCTCTTTTGCCCCTTAACAACTTTTGAAAACTTTCAGAATTCCATCTTAAAATTCTCATAAGCTATTGCAGAATCATTAAATTTGACTACCTACTGATATGGCATCCACCTCCAGACCATGATTCTCATTTGCTGGCCTAGCCCTTAAATGAGACTCAAACACCATTGTCACATACCTTGACTATAGACAACCCTTTTGGTATTTACAATACCCAAATATCATGTTGTTCTTGTTAGGTGCCATTGAACTTGTTCCGACTCATAGAGACCCTATGTACAACAGAATGAAACACTTCCTAGTCCTGTGTCATCCTTACAGTTGTTGCTATGTTTGAGCCACTATCTCAATTCGTCTTATTGAGGGTCTTCCTCTTTTTTGCTGATCCTTTACTTTTCCGAGTATGATGTCCTTCTCCAGGGACTGGTGCCTCCTGATAACATGTCTAAAGTACATGAGACAAAAGTCTTGCCACTCTCTCTTCTAAGGAGCATTCTGACTATACTTTTTCCAAGACAGATTTGATCATTCTATATTCAATATTCTTCACCATAATGTCATTGGTAGGTGTGGTCGAGTCAGTTCCAACTTATAGCGACCCTATGTACAACAGAATGAAACGCTGCCTGATCCTGTGCCATCCTCACAATCTTTGTTATGCTTGAGCCCATTGTTGCAGCCACTGTATCACTCCATCTCATTGAGGGTCTTCTTCTTTTTCACAGACCCCCCACTTTACCAAGCATGATGTCCTTCTCCAGGAACTGGTTCCTCCTGATAAAATGTTCAAAGTATGTGAGACATAGTTTTGCCATCATCACTTCTAAGGAGCATCCTGGTTGTGCTTCTTCCAAGAAATATTTGTTCATTCTTCTGGAAGTCCATGGTATGTTCAGTATTCCTCACTAACACCATAATTCAAAGGCGTCAATTCTTCTTTGGTCTCCTTTATTCATGCATATGAGGCAACTGAAAATACCATGGCTTGGGTCAGGCACACCTTAGTCCTCAAAGTGACATCTTTGCTTTTTGTACACTTTGAAGAGGTATTTTGCAGCAGATTTGCCCAATGCAATATGCTGTCTGATTTCTTGACTGCTGCTTCCATGGGCATTGATTGTGGATCCAAGTAAAATAAAATCCGTCGCCACAGGCCTTCTTTGGTAAGCGTCACCCGTCCCGGCCACCCTTTCCATCTTAATAATAATATTATAGACCCAGATAATTTATCCTGTTCAGCCTGGACAGTCACTTCAGCTGAACAAAATGCACCCCTTAACATGAATAGCCTTTTTTCCCACATCATCAATGAGTACTGGAGCTGGAGAGGGCATGGGGAAAATCTTGTAGGCCATAGCCCAAATGTTTTCAGATCAAGCCCTTACTCTAGCACTCCAGGGAATATTCAATTCATCTCAAAAGTGTGCCCTCAACGTGGAATGAATACATGGGCAGCCCTCTTAAATGTTTCTTCCTTCTATGATTCTTTTTTTTGTGTAGGCCTTGGTATTGTTTCTTTTGCCAAGGTGCAGCATTTCCCTTGTTTGCCTCAGGAAAATGTAACCTATACCTTTGGAGGTATCCCCAGGGCTTTTTTTTTTTTTTTTTGTCACCCATGAAACCCCTATTAGTCTACACCCTGGCATAGCTTAAAATGAGACCTTCAGAGTATAGCCACCACCTCCTATTTTGCCCAGCTACATTACTGATTCTGGTTTATGAGATCTGTTACGGCCATATTCCCAACTGTAGGGGTTAAGCAGCTTGAACAAGTTAGAAACCTATCCTTAATCTTGCTAAAATCATTAATGACACCACAGGGGCCATAGAAGCCCAATGCACTAGTTTAAATCCTCTAGTAAAAGTTGCGACGGATCACCAAATTGTCTTTGTTTTCCTCTTGGGCAGTCGGGGAGGAGGTGTATCTGCTATAGCTAACACCTCTTGCTGTATATAGATAAACAACACTAACAATGTAGAGACTTCCTTGACTAGGTTTAGAAGGCTTCTTGGCTTTCTAAGGTGGATCCAACTGGAACGTGGGACATATGTTCTAATCTTTCTAATATTTCCACACTCTTATGTTCAAGAGGATGACCCAGTAAGTCCACATGAGAAAAGACCTGGCGCTCTGCTCCCGTAAAGATTGTTGTTGTTATTGTGTGCTGGGGAGTTGATTCCCACTCCACAAACTCAAAATCCTTCACTCCCTCCCCCTTCCTGCAGCCACCCAGTTCCCTTCCCTGAGCCAACCTTTGCCAGTACAAGCATATACACTTTCTTCTTCCATAAATAGTAGCTTACTGCACCCACTGCAGGGCATCTTACTCTTTTCACTTATTATTATACCTTGGCTTATTCTATACCAATCCATGTTGTTATGGATTGAATTGTGTCCTCCCAAAATGTGTGTCAACTTGGCTAGGCTGTGATTCCCAGAATTGTGTGGTTGTTCTCCATTTTTTGATCCAATGTAATTATGTTATGTGTTGTAAATCCTAACCTCTATGATGTTAATGAGGCGGGATTAGAGGCAGTTATGTTAATGAGGCGAGACACAATCTACAGGATTAGATTGTGTCTTGAAACAATCTCTTTTGAGATATAAAAGAGAGAAGTGAGCAGAGAGAGGAGGATTTCCTACCACCAAGAAAGAAGACCATGGAGAGGTGTGTATGTGTCTGTGGGATGTGTGAATGAGAGTGAGTGGGTGTGGGTGTGGGGTGTGTGAGTCTGTGAGTAGGCGTGTGGGAGTGGGGGGTGTATGAGTGTGTATGGTATATGTGAATGCGTCTGTCAGTGTACAGTAGTGAGGTGCTTGAGCGTAGGTTAGTGTGGGAGTATGTGTATGTCTGTGGTGGGAGAGGTCCCTTTCCCCAACTTGACCTTGGTCCGCTGATGCAGGGCCTCTCAGAGGTCAAGAGAGACCCTGGGCAACTTTTATTTTCTTTTGAGACTCTCTGAATTTAAAAAAAATGAAGAAATGCTGAAACAATAGAAAACATCTATTTATATATCTTTTAAGTTTGCATTTGGAAAGAGCTTCAGACTTTTTTTTTAATGTGTAATTTGAGAGTGAGTGGACCATGTCATGCCCCTTTTCCTCTAAATGCTTCAGTGTGCCTTTCCTAAAAATGAGGACATTCTGCAACATAACAGTGCCATTAGCAGGAAATTTAACAATGATTCGCTACTATTTTCTAGTCCAGGGGTCAACAAACTTTTTCTGTAAAGGGCCAGGTAGTAAATATTTTTGGCTTTGTGGGCCATAGGGTGCCAACTGCAACTCTTCAGCTCTGCAGTGGTGGGGTGAAAGCAGCCAGACATGAAGTGTAACTGAATGATCACGGCTTACTTACAAAAACAGGCCAGGGGCCAGCTTAACTTGGCCAATCGTCCCTATATTGTCCTTCTATAGTAATATTTTTTCCTCATCTCTCTATATATCTTACATGTTTGCTTTGGATAAATTAATGTTCTTAATCCCACCAAATGCAACTAAAAATCACTGAGCTATTCATGAAGTGATCACAGGGTTCACAAATGTATGAATACACGATGCAGCCCTGTGATGGGTGTGGGTTTCATGCTGAGTGTTTTCCCCATGGTCCAATCCTAAATGCAGCTCTGTGATGATCTGAATAACCTCATTGGAAAGTTACGGCAAAAGTCTAAATCTGAGGTTCCCAGTGGAAGTGACCCCATACCAAATGGCTCTGCTAGCCTCCCAGAGACCTTAGACCTCTCCTCAAGGACAGGGACCAGATCTGATTCCTCACAGAGCATTGCTTAGGGTCTGGCCCAGTGGACAGTTAGATCTGGGTCAGCCTCACTGTGTGGCCTGGAGCAAATCATCTACCAGCTCTGAGCCTCCTGTTCCATCTTGCTTGGGAGGCTCCTCCATGTTCAGAAGGGGCAGCACCTGGTTCAGTTCCTGGGCCACAGTAAACAAACAAACAAACGATTGCTGAAGAGTCAGTTCCGACTCATGGAACTCCATGTGTGTCAGAGTAGAACTATGTTCCACAGAGTTTTCAATGGCTGCTTTTTTGGAAGCGGATCGCCAGGTCTTTCTTCCAAGGCACTGTTTGCACCACACAGGTACTCCAGGGCACAGTAGCAGCGGTTACAAAAAAGTCCCAAAAGAACCAGGCAATGGAGGCAGCTGAATTAAGGACCTCATGGTGTTTGCTCCAAAGGAGGCTGAGTGGGCCCAATTATGGGAGCTCAAGAAGTCAGGAAGGGGCCCCAGGGAATTCTGGCTTCACTGGCCTTCCTCAGGCCCAAGGCCTCCCTGCTACCTGAGACCTTTGCTTGTTTACCTCCTGGTGTTGGGACAAAGGGCCGCCTGCTCCAAGCCTGCATCCTTCTTTCGCCGCCTCTAAGAGCTTCCGACCCGAGGAACAGTGAGAATGTTGTGCCTCCTGGAAGCTCTTTCCACAGAGAAGGGATTAGAACATGCATATGGTAGGATGCATGTTACAGGGTCTTGGAAAAACTCCTCTTCTTACAGGTGAGAAGACGGAGGCTCAAAGACATAGTTGTTTGCCTGAGGTTGCTTTAGTCCACCTCGTCCCAGGAGGCCCAGCCCCAAGGATCTGGTCACAAGTGCCCCAGGGTATTGGTAAAAAGACCTGGGCTGCAGCCCCAACTTTGCCACTGACTCACTGCTGTGTGACCCTGGTTAAGTCTGCCCATCTACAGGCCTCTGAATGCAATGGCGTCGCTACGGTTGCTGTAACCCAGTGTGGTAACTCAGGGTGTCATTCCCCCCACCCTCCTCCCCGACGCCTGGGGTGGGCAGGGCCAGCCAGTGAACTGCCTCCTGGTGGGCGGAGTGGCTTGGCCCCGCCCCTCCTGGCCCCGCCTCCGCGGCTCCCCGCAGCTCCTCCCCTCTCCCATTGGCCAAGGTGGAGACCCTCCTTCCGTCGAATGGTCGAATGGCAGGCGCCCGCACCCTGCCTGGTGGGGGAAGGGGGGAAGGTGACTGGTGACACCAACCCTAGCGATGTCACTGCCTTGGCGGCCCCACCCTCAGCAGTAGTGGCCCGCCTGCCACCTCCGCCGCCGCAGACCCTGGGGTCATTTTGGTGTAACCCCCTTCTGACAGTGTCAGGAGGCTTGGTCAGCACCACCCGCAGCGCCCCCCCCCCCCCCCCCCAGTGACGCCACTGTCTCAGCAACATGAGAACAAAGCCAAGGGAGACGTGGCCCTGGAGCTCAGGGCTGAGCCGGGTGGTCCAGGCCTGGGACAGGCAGGCAATAATTAGCGGAGAGCTGCTCTGGAATGTTAAGTACCCAGCCCTGGAATGCAGCCCCTGCAGGCTGCAAATCCCTTCGCCATCAAACAGGCCGTGGAGGTAAAGATCAGGGTAGGCAGGCACTGGGGGCTGTCTGAGACCAGCACCACCGGGCAACGTGTTTCTCTGTGTCTCCTCAGGGTTTCCCTCCACTTCAGCCTTTCTTCAGAGCTGTTCTCAGAACAAGACTTGGCACTTGTGTTGGTGGCTTCAGAGATGGCTCCAGTGATCCGCCTCCTGGTGTTAAAACGCCCTGTCTGATCCTCTAGCCCTAGACTGTCGCTGGGCCTAGTGACTCACTTCTAACAAATGGAAGACAGCAAAAGTGATGGGTTGTCACTTCTGAGATTAGGACACAAAGAGAACGTGATTTCTGTGTTGTCATGTTGTAAGGTGTCCGACAGAGAGGCCCATGTGGTAAGGACCTGAAGGAGCCCAGAGGAACTGAGGCCTCCATCTAACAGCTTCAAAGAACTGAATCCTGCCAAAAAGCAGGTGTGTGAGCATGGAAGTGGATCCACCCCAGTCAATCAGATGGCTGCAGTCCTGGCCAACAGCTTGATGGCAGCCTGTGAGAGACCATGAGGCAGAAGACCCCGCTAGGCCGTGTCCATTCATCACCCACAGAAACTGTGAGATAATACACGTTTATCATTTTAAGCTGCTAACTTTTGGGATAATTTTGTTATGCAGTGATAGATAACCTATCCCTCAAGTGCCTACAGGGCACCTGGTCCCTTTTTCATGATTCTTTCCCCTGTCACCTTGGGAGGTCAGCCCATTTCAACAGACATGAAAAGTGAGATTCAGGAAGTCCTGGGGACTTGCCCAAGATCACATAGCTAGAGAGCAGTGAAGCTGGAATGAAACCCACGTCCAGGCTCTTTAATCTCAACCTTTGGAAGACAAGGAATATCTAGCCTGAAACTTGGCAAGGCATTTCCACCTGCCTCATTCCCCTTAAGCTTTAAGTCCAGCAGATATTCTGACCCCATTGGCCACATGAGGAAACTGAGGCCCAGAGGGGAGATTGACTTGTCCAAAGTCATACAGAGTGTTAGCTACAAAGCCATGGTTGGAACCCAGAGCCCTGAGCTCTGAGCTCAGGATCTTGACCACACATCAGACTGCCTCTTCCCATCCCCCCCCCGCCCCAGTCCTGCCCTGACACAATCCTGTGGAATGGGGATCCAAGAAGACAGACATTAGTGATTCTGAGATCTCCTGACTGGCTTCCTCAAGGCTCAGAGCTTTGTAAGTGCCCTTAGAGAGGGCACAATTCCATCTAAGGTCTGTTCTTTGGGGCCTGAGATCCTGAGGAGGGGCCCAGGCCCTACAGATGTTGAAATGGTCTTGGGTCAAGAGAGGAAGGTTGAAGGTCCTGTTGTTCATACCTAGCCCAGTCTTCAGTCCCCTCAGTCTCAGGCCACAGGACACAGCCTGGCTGTTCTCAGACATTCCAGATGGAGGAGCTGGGACTCCCAGCCAGGACAAGAAAACAAAGCAAAATAAAACAAAGATAATATGAGGGATTTAAATTTTTAAAAGACAAATATGATACAGAGGAGGAGCCATGGCTTAGATTCAGTTCACTCCACTGTCAGTCTCTATGTCTTCTCCTTCTCCTTTCCTGCCAGACACTGCCAGGGGTCCCTATTGCAGAATAAAGTTCAATCCCTTGGCTTGGTGTTCAAGGCTGTCTGCCAGCTGGTCCCAACCCACTGTGCAGGATTAGCTTCTAGGCCTCTCCTATAGGATCCCTCTACTCCAGCCCCCCTAAACACACCACAGGGCCTTTGCTTAAGCTGTTTGCCTCAGCTGGAATGCATTCCCTCTTCTTTTTCTGCATAACTAATTCTTACTCAAGCAGCCCTCATGGCACAACGGTTAAGTGCTCGGCTGCTAACTGAAAGGTTGGTGGTTCAAACTCAAGCAGAGACCACATGAACCACAGCCTTCACCGGCCTGAGCCCAGAAGAACTAGATGGTGCCAGCTACCCCCACCAACTGACCGTTCTGACAGAGATCACAAGAGAGGGTCCCAGACAGAGCGGGGAAAAAAATGTAGAGCGAAATTCAAATTCACAAAAAAAGAGCAGACTTACTGGTCTCACAGAGACTGGAGGAACCCCCGAGACTGTGGCCCTTGGACACTCTGCTAACTCAGAACTGAAGCCTCTCCCGAGGTCTATCTTTTAGCCAAAGGTTAGGCCTATAAAACAATAACACACATCAGGGATGTGCTTCTTAGTTCAATCAAGTATACGAGACCAATTGGAAAACACTTGCCCAAAAGCAAAGACAAGAAGGTAGGAAGGGACAGGAAAACTGGAGAACCTGGAAGGTGGGAGAGCGCTGACACATTGTCGGGGTTGCACCCTATGTCACAAAACAATTTATGGATAAATTTTTGAGTGAGAAACTAATTTACACTGTAAACTTTCACCTGAAGCACAATGAAACTAAACAAACAAAAAACAAACCCACCCAGAGGCTCTGCGGCAGAAAGAGCTGGTGATCTGCTCCCGTAGATGACAGCCTAGGAAAACCCTATGGGGCAGTTCTACCCTGTCACACGGTGTCGCTATGAAGTGAAATTGGCTCTACGCCTAACAACAACAACAAAGCTTACTCACCCTTCCAGCTTGCATCTTTAGGACTCTTTTGATTGCAAGCGACAGAAACCCAGCTGTGTCATTTGGGTCCTCCAGGAAGCAGACTCTGAGATGGAGTTAGGAGTGCAAGAGGTTTATTGAGGAATAACACCTTGAATGACAAAACAGAAAGGAAGCAGGATTGGGCAGGAAAGACTTTAGGCCATGATGCGATCTGCCAAAGTCTGGAGCAACCTAGCAGGAAGACTCGGCTTCAGAGCAAGGATTGCCCGTTGCAGGAGTCCTGCCTGCCCTGGGCAGAAGGGCCAGAGCCTCTCCATCAGTCACTGAGGGCTGGCCAGGAGAAGCACTGGTTCAAAAACGAAAACAGGACTTCATCTAAATAAAAAACTCCGTGCATCAAATAACACTATCAAGAAAGTGAGAAGACAACCTGCAGAATGGGAGAAAACATTTAGAAATCATGTATTGGCATAGTTTAGAGACCGGAAAGGTGTGTATCAGGGTTGTATCCTTTCACCATACCTATTCCATCTGTATGCTGAGCAAATAATCCGAGAAGCTGGACTCTATGAAGAAAAACGCAGCATCAGGATTGGAGGAAGACTCATTAACAACCTGCAATATGCAGATGACACAACCTTTCTTGCTGAAAGTGAAGAGGACTTAAAGCATTGCTGATAAAGATCAAAGACCACAGCCTTTGGTATGGATTGCACCTCAACATAAAGAAAACAAAAATCCTCACAACCAGACCAATAAGCAATACCATGATAATCAGAGAAAAGATTGAAGTTGTCAAGGATTTCATTTTATTTGGATCCACAATCAGCAGCCACGGAACCAGCAGTCAAGAAATCAAAAGATGCGTTGCGTTAGGCAAATCTACTGCAAAAGACCTCTTTAAAGTGTTGAAAAGCAAAGATGTCACCTTGAAGGCTAAGGTATGCCTGACCTAAGCCATGGTGTTTTCAATCGGCTCATATGCATGCAAAAGCTGAGCAATGTATAAGGAAGACCGAAGAAGAATTCACACCTTTGAATTATGGTGTTGGCGAAGAATATTGAATATACCATGGACAGCCAAAGGAATGAACAAATCTGTCTTGGAAGATGTACGACAAGAATGCTGCTTGGAAGCATGAATGGCGAGACTAAGTCTCTCATACTTTGGACATATTATCAGGAGGGATCAGTCCCTGGAGAAGGACATCATGCTTGATAAAGTAGAGGGTCAACAAAAAGAGGAAGACCCTCAATGAGATGGATTGACACAGTGGCTGCAACAATGGGCTCAAGCTTACCAACGATTGTAAGGATGGCGCAGGACTGGGCAGTGTTTCGTTCTGTTGTACATGGGGTTGCTATGAGTTGGAACCAACTCGACGGCACCTAACAACAACTTGCTTGCAATATCTAGAATAGGCAAACGCATAGAGACCAAAGTAGATTAGAAGTTACCAGGGGCCGGGGCAAGGGAGGAGGAAGAGCTATTGTTTAATGGGTACTGAGTTTCTGTTTGGGGTGATGAAAAAGTTTTGGAAATAGCTAGTGATGATGGTTGTACAACGTCGTGAATGTAATTAATGTCATTGAATTGTATGCTTAAACAGTTGTTGAAATGGCAACTTTTATGACATGTATATATATTCTCTTTCTCAATAAATATATATATATTCTCTTTCCCAATAAAAATTAAAAAAAAAAAAAAGGCTAAATGCAGATCCTGAAACTGTAAGCTGGGGGTGATCAATTAAACAACACGCCCTGCCTCCGAACAGGAATTTCTGTCTTGAAGGAAGCCCTGAGCAGGGCACATAGCTGCCATAGCTATTCCAACTCACTTAGTCAAAATGAAGCCGAGGTCTCTCATAAAACTGAAGCAAAATGTGGTCAAACCTCCGTAGGAAGAGTGGAGGCACTGCCAGGCCTAGAGAATCAAAACCAGTTACTTTCAAGTCCATCCTGACTCATGGTGGCCCCTTGTGTGTCACAGAAGAACTATGCTCCATAGGGTTTTCAATGGCTGCTTTTTTGGAAGTAGACTGCCAGGCCTTCCTTCTGAGGTGCCCCTGGGTGGACTCGAATCTCTAACCTTTCGGTTAGCAGCCGAGCACATCAATCCACCCAGGGAATCCAGCCTAGAAAACCTCTGGAGCCAGAGCCTCCCGTCCCCACTCCCACTGAAGTACTTTCTCTTTGCCTATCACCTCCGCTGCTATCCTTGGTCATTTCATTCTCTCTTACCATATATAGACTCCCTTTTCAGGGCAGGAAGCAAGGCTGCTGAGCGCTCCCTCACTTTCCATCCTACAATTGGCATCACCAGAGATAGACTGACCTGCATTTCCGGCTCCAGTTTGCAGAATCCCAGAGAAGGACTCTGATTGCTCAGGCTTGGGCCATGCCCTTCCCTGAACCAATCATCAGTTGGAGTGTGGGTAGTGGTCAGGGTTGTATAAAAAATGGCAGCTTCCATGGAAACTTTGCCTTAGGCCACATACCTCCCAAATATACCCCCCATGGGTCCTCGAAGTACCAGCTGAGGGCAGTTTGGACAGTACAAACAAGACTCTCATCTCCTGAGTGCCCTTCTAGCTGCCAGCTTTTTTCAGGGAGTGTGGCGTGGTTGAGGAACCCTGGAGAGTACAGTCATATCTTATTCATCTTTGTCTCTACTGAGTGCCTAGTGCCAGTGCGCACACAATGGACATGAAATGCCTATACATGGGAACCACAAGGTTGGAATTGAGGAAGAGCAATGCCCATGGGAAAAGAGAATGCTAGGCAAACAATACCAAAGTGTCCTCTGTAAAGACCCAACTCAACCCACCTCCTCTGTGAAGCCCTCCTGGACCACCTCCAGCTCCTGGAAGCGCTCTTGTTTCAGAATCTCTAACTACTTGCTCACTTGGGATTTAGCATGTGTTGCTTCAATTCATCAACCATTTACCAAGCACCTCCCACATTAGCTGACCTGCAGGACCCTCAAATCTGTGTGATGCTCCCCAATTTTGCAAGAGAATTTTCTTTTTTTAGTTTTTATTGTGCTTTAAGTGAAAGTTTACGAATCAAGTCAGTCTCTCATACAAAAACTTATATAAACACCTTGCTATATACACCTAATTGCTCTCCCCCTCATGAGATAGCACACTCCTTCCCTCCGCTCTCTTTTCATGTCCATTCAGCCAGCTTCTGACCCCCTCTACCCTCTCATCTCCCCTTCAGACAGGAGATGCCAGCATAGTCTCATGTGTCCTTCAGAAGGGAGATGCCAGCATAGTCTCATGTGTCTACTTAATCCAAGAAGCTCATTCTTTCCCTGTATCATTTTCTATCCCATAGTCCAGTCCGATCCCTGTCTGAAGAGTTGGCGTTGGGAACGGTTCCTGTCTTGGGCTAACAGAAGGCCTGGGGACCATGACCTCCGGGGTCCTTCTAGTCTCAGTCAGACTGGTATTATGAGAATTTGGGGTCTGCATCCCACTGCTGTCCTGCTCCCTCAGGGATTCTCTGTTGTGTTCCCTGTCGGGGCAGTCATCGGTTGTAGCCAGGCACCACCTAGTTCTTCTGGTCTCAGGCTAATGTAGTCTCTGCTTTGTGTAGCCCTTTCTGCCTCTTGGGCTCATAGTTACTTTGTGTCTTTGGTGTTCTTCACTCTCCTTTGATCCATGTGGGTTGAGACCAAATTGGGATCCAGAATGTTTTCTTAATGGATTTTATTATGCTAATTGACTTAGAGGGCCCCTGAAATCATGATCCCCAAACCTCTGCCCCTGCTACCCTGGCCTTCGAAGTGTTCAGTTTATTCAGGAAACTTCCTTGCTTTTGGTTTAGTCCAGTTGTGCTGACCTCTCCTGTGTTGTGTGTTGTCTTTCTCTTTACCTGAAATAGTTCTTATCTACTATCTAATTAGTGAAAATCCTCTCCCTCTTTCCCTCCCTCCTCCCTCTCTTAACCATCAAAGAATATCCTCTTCTTTGTTTAAACTATTTCTCGAGTTCTTGTAATAGTGATCTCATACAATATTTGTCCTTTTGCAACTGACTAATTTCACTCAGCATAATGCCTTTCAGATTCCTCCATGTTACGAATTGTTTCATGGATTCATCATTGTTCTTTATAGATGCCTAATATTCCATTGTGTGAATATACCATAATTTATTTATCCATTCATCCGTTGATGGGCACCTTGGTTGCTTCCATCTTTTTGCTATTGTAAACAGTGCTGCAGTGAACACGGGTGTGCATATATCTGTTCGTGTAAAGGCTCTTAGGAAATTTTTTTTAAATTGTTTTTTACCCTGACAATACTGAAAGTGATTTCAAAGTACTTTTCTAGGTGAGGATGTGATTTTGTTCAGATAAATCGAGTACTATACACAGAAATATTTTTGCTAAGAAAACCACCAATAGGATGTCAATAGAAGTAGAATGATTCTGCTGTGATGTCTTCTGTTTCATGTCCCACCACTAGGGGCAGGTTTTCTTCATCACTGCATTTTCCCTTTTGGTATTAAAGCTTCTAGCCTTAAAGCTGATGCTTTGGATACTGGGTAGTTGGTGGATCTATCTATACAGATACAGATGTAGACGTGGATGTGGATACCGACACGCAGGTGGATGTAGGTACAGATGATATGGGTATAGACACAGAGTGTATGGTTCGGGGGGATGAGCTATGTCTTATATGTCGGCAAACATGGTACTTCCTCCCTCTGGACTTCAGGCTGCTCACAGTGAAGGAGGGACGCCTGCCTCTCCTTCCCTCCAAGACCTTAAGGCCTAGCACATAGAAAGTGGGGGAGAGGCCATTCAATCTAAGGCTTGTGGGGCTCTCTGCTACAAGCAAAGCACAAAGGACTCAGGATAGGAAGAGAGATTCTGACTAAGAAGATCAGAACCAGCATCTTGGAAAAAGGGAGCCATACAGAATGAATAAAACTGTATTTCATGAGCACAGCTCTGGTCACCCCCTGACCTCCCCATTACTTATTGTTGTCTTTAGAAGCCATCAGGTTGGCCCCCAACTCATGCTGACTGTTGTCATCCAAGACCAGACCTTTCTTCCTAGTTTGTCTTTGTCTAGAAGCTTCACTGAAACTTGTTCAGCATCATAGCAACATGCAAGCCTCCACAGACAGGTAAGTCGTGGCACACATGAGGTGCACGGGCTGGGAACTGAACACGGGTATCCCACGTGGGGAAACCCTGGCAGCATAGTGGTTAAGAGCTATGGCTGCTAACCAAAAGGTCAGCAGTTCGAATCCACCAGGCGCTTCTTGGAAACTGTATGGGGCAGTTCTACTCTGTCCTAAAGGGTCACTATGAGTTGGAATCGACTTGAGGGCAAAGGGTTTGGTTTTGGTTTTGGATCCCACATGGAAGGCGAGGATTCTACCGCTGAACCACAACTGCCCCCAGAATGAAAATCTGCAGCCAGGTAGACTTGGGTAAGGTCCACCATTATTCGAATGTTAGCTCCCTCCCACCCTCAAGCTACTGGATGGCTCAGCTATACCAGAAGTCTACGCACCTAGACTCTGCACACACTCTCTGGCCTCCCTCTCTTCGCTCATCACTGTGCCCTCAACCAGATTGTCTTCCTCTACCTTCTTTGCCTGTTGAGGTCCAACTCGTCCTCCACGGAGCCTCATTCTATTGTGAGCCTCCACAGGCCAGGGCTTTAACTTCTGGGGAGCCGGGCCTTATCTTATACTAGTTACTACGGCAGCAGCTGCTGGCTGTCTTCTTCTAACCTTCCTTCTCCCCTTCTTCCACAGCAGGGCCAGCAAATTAGAGCCCATAGACCAAATCCGGCCTGTTGCCTTTTTTTGTACTGGTTGTGAGCTAAGCATGATTATCACATTTTTAAACAGTTGAAAAAAATCAAAAGAAGAATAGTGTGTACTTCATGACTCGTGGAAATCATCTGAAATTGAAATTTCAGTGTCCATAAATAAAGTTTTATTGGAATACAGACATGCTTAATTGTTTATTGTCTATGGTTGCTGTCACCCTGTGGTGGCAGACTAGGCAGAGCTCCAGAGACTACCTGGCCTGCAAAGCCTAAAATATCTACTATCTGACCCTTATTAAAGACCCTTATTTTTTACAGAAAAAAGTTTTCCAGTCCTGTTCTATCATCCGTTAGTCACCTGTTGCCATCAAGTCAATTCTGACTCATAGGGACCCTATAGGACAGAGTAGAACTGCCCACAGGGTTTCGAAGGAGCGGCTGGTGGATTCAAACTGCCGACCTTTTGGTTAGCAGCGGTAGCTCTTAACCACTACACCACCAGCGTTGCCCCTGTTCTATAGTGTTGCACATGCGCTGCCTAGTTAAAGACTGCATTTCTCAGCTTTCCTTGCACCTAAGTGTGATCATGTGACTAAGCTGTGTCAATAGGTGTGAGCAGAAGTGATGTTCCCTAAGAGAGAGGCATGGCCTCCTTCCTTCTGTTCCCTCAGCCTGGAATGTGGATGTGGAGGGGAGCCAAATTGGACATCCCAAGAAGGCAGAACAACAAGACGGAGGGAGCCTGGGTGTCAGACAACCACGTGGAGTAGGATCATCATTCCAGTCCCGGACAATCTGCTTCTGGGTCGTCATATGAGAGAGAAGTAAACTCGACTTTAATATGGCTCTCTGTTGTAGGAAAGGACATCATGTTTGGTACAGTAGAGGGTCAGTGAAAATGAAGAAAACCCTTAATGAGATGGATTGACACAATAGCCTCAACAATGGACTCAAACATATCAAAGATCATGAAGATGGCACAGGATTGGGCAAACATTTCCTTCTGTTATACATAAGGTTGCCATGAGTCCACATCAACTCGATGGCAGCTAACAATAACAACAGATGTTACAAGTGGGGGACAGTGGTGGTTCAGTGGTAGCGTTCTCGCCTTCCTTGTGGGAGACCAGGGTTTGATTCCCCACCCATCCACCTCATGTGCAGCTACCACCCATCTGTCAATGGAGGCATGTATGTTGCTGTGATGGTGAACAGGTTTCAGCAGAGCTTCCAAACTAAGGCAGACTAGGAAGAAAGGCCTGGTGATTTACTTCCAAAAACCAGCCAGTGAAAACCCTATGGATCACAAGAATCTGATCTACAACTGATCACGGGGATGGTGCAGGAGTGGGCAGTGTTTTGTTCTGTCGTGCATGGGGTCACTACGAGTTGGGGGATGACTTGGCAACGGCTAACACCAACAACATGTTACAAGCGGCTGACTAATACGTTACCCACAGCTCTCCCCCAGCAGACAACAGGCTCCTTGAGGATAGGAACGGAGGTACCCAGAACGGGGCCTGGCATGTTGGCGATCTGTCTCTACCCCTTGTTAGCAGGCGACCTGGGGCAAATCACCTCCTGGCCTGTTTTCTATGAAATGATACTAGCAACACTCAAAGGATTACCATGAAGCTTAGCAAGATGTTTCATGCAAAGCACTTAGCCCCGTGCCTGGCACATAAACCAAAAGCCATCGCCGTTGAGTGGATTCTGACTCATAGCTACTCTATAAGTCAGAGTACAACTGCCCCATACGGTTTCCAAGGCTGTAATCTTTATGGAAGCAGACTGCCACATCTTTCTTCTTTGGAGTGGCTGGTGATTTCAAACTCCCAACCTTTCAGTTAGCAGCCATAGTGCTTAATCATTGCACCACCAGAGGTCTTCACCTGGCCCATAATAGGAGCTAAAAAATGGTGGCCATTTTCAGTTATTTAAAAAAAAAACCCAGTGCCGTCGAGAAAACTGATTTTGTCACAAACCACCCTGCTTTAAACCATTTCCTGTTGTCATCGAGTCGATTCTGACTCATAGCGACCCCATAGGACAAAGCAGAACTGCCTCATAGGGTTTCCAAGGTACTGCTGGTGGATTTGAATTGCAGACATTTTTGGTTAGCAGCCGTAGCTCTTCACTGCACTGCCAGGGCTCCTTAAAAAGTTTAGTCGTTCCCTGTGTTGCTCAAGATAAAGTCTAAACTCCCTACCGAGACCTGTAAGGCCCTTATGCTCCAAGCCCGCCCACTTCCCCAGCCCACTGCTCCTCCTTTGAACAGTGCGTGTCCATGGAGTTGCCCTGACGTTCCATCCTCCCAGAAGTTGTCCTAAGTTCAGAGGGAAAGATGAGAAATGTGTTAAGTCCAAATGACCCTTGAAAACCCCTTAAATTGCCCACAGGTACGATACTTATGTGTCCCTGGGTGGCGCATATGCTTAAACGCTCCACTACTAGCTAAAAGGTTAGCGTTTCAAACCCACCCAGAGGCACTGTGGAACACAAGTTTTGCGATCTGCTTCCGAAAAGTCACAGCCTTGAAAACCCTATGGGGCAGTCCTAGTCTGCACACATGGGGTCGCCATGAGTCAGAATCGACTTGAGGGCAACTAACCACAACAACAGTAGCTGGACACAGTGCCCCTCATCAAGTCCAGTGCAGTTTTCAGGACCAGCGCCTCTCAGTAAGTCCAGCGCAGTTTTCAGGACCAGTGCCTCTCAGTAAGTCCAGCGCAGTTTTCAGGACCAGTGCCTCTCAGTAAGTCCAGCGCAGTTTTCAGGACCAGTGCCTCTCAGTAAGTCCAGCGCAGTTTTCAGGACCAGTGCCTCTCAGTAAGTCCAGCGCAGTTTTCAGGACCAGTGCCTCTCAGTAAGTCCAGCACAGTTTTCAGGACCAGTGCCTCTCAGTAAGTCCAGCGCAGTTTTCCTCCAGCATGGAACATGTGACTATCTTCAGTGGAGCACCAGATAAAGTATCTGGCTTGTGTTTAGGGGTCCCAGGGGACCAAAAATGTGTGTCTTTAATCAGAGGAGTCACACTCAAGATTAAAACAGCACATGATGTTTCTCTACTGTCATTTCGGTCCTTGTAGGGAGCCATGTCCTCTGACCTCCAAGCCTTTGCACAGGATATTCTTTTGCCTGGAGCACACATCCTGACTCCTCCTCTACTTGGCCTGGCTAATTCCCATTCCTCTTTCAGGTCTCTGAAAGCACAGGTGCCACTTCCTCCAAGCAGTCTTCCCTAACTACCCCCACTCTCACCCCTTCTTTGGGCATCTATTCCAGTTCCAGTTCCAGTTGCCTAAGAGTCAACTCTGTGTTCCATAGGGTTTTCGATGGCTGATTTTTCAGAAGTAGACGGCCAGGCTTTTCTTCTGAGGTGCCTCTGGGTGGACTTGAACTTCCAAACTTTCAGTTAGCAACCGAGTGCATTAACCCTTTCTTTGCATCACCCAGGAACTCCTGAAACTTCCCTGCCCCAGGTGCATCCTCCCACTGTGGGATCTTTTTACCTGTCTGTCTTTTCTTTCTTTTTTTTTTTTTTAAAAAAAAAAACTAGGCCCTTAATTCTCTTGTATTCATCGCTGGGTCCCCAGCACCTAGCACAGAAGCAAACGCTTGTGGAATGAATGGAGCGCGAGTGAACGGTGAAAATGGCTGGGGATACCTTTGCTCCCGTCAGCTGACATCGTGGGGGGAAGGGAGAGCGCTGTGGGGGCCTCCCCTTCCCCATCGCTCCTTCCAGCCCTTTCCCTGCCCAGCAGGGCGCCACTGGCCTGTCCCACACCCTCTCTGCCGCCTGCCCAGTGACCTAATTATTGTTTTTTCTTTCAGCCCCGCGGAGGGGAAAACAGAAATTCCTGGTGGATGACACAGGCTCGGCGGCCGCCTCAGAGCCGAGCACGGGACCGGCTGGGCCTGCTTCGCCCGCCCCGCCATTAGGGCGCTGGAACCCTTCATCAGGCTAAGTACAGAGCGGGCGGCGGGGCTGCGGGCCGGCGGGCCGGGAAATTGCCGGTTCCCACCCGCCCGCGGGGCCTGCGGGCGCCGGGAGTCTGGGGGCCCCGGGGGGCGGGCGGGGGCCGGGGAGCCTGGGGGTCACCAGCAGCCTGTCGCCCGCGTTTCGCCTGTCATTAGCACGGGAAGGACTGCCGGGGAGGGAACGAGCCCTTGGCAGCGCGCAGCCAGCGCTCGGGCTCCGGGGGCGGAGGCCAGGCGGGTGGCGCCGGGGCCGCGCTGCGTGGACGAGGACTCCGACCCGCTAGGCAGTGAGGACGTGCTGCACCGGGTCCAGGGGGCCATCAGCACCCCTTCCCCCTTCTGGCCCCTGTCCCCCCACCCCTTAGAAAGAGCTTTGGGCTTGGAGCCAGACCGCTGTGGGGTCAAGTGCCCCCTCTGCCAGCTGCCAGCTGCCCAACCCTGAGTGAATTGCATAATCTGCCACTTACCATCAACTCCTGATGCTGGAGGGAGCCTCAGTTCCCCATCTGTGAAATGGGTTGACAACAACTAGGAATGAAATTGTCCATGGGTCTGTTAACTGTAGGTTCTGCTGTGTATATTCTCAACAACAACAAAAATAATAAAACAAATTTTTAACATGTGGATGGGTCAACCCTCTTCCCCAAACCTAGGGGGTGATAGATGCTCCATTTTCTTTCACATTTTAGAGAAAAAGGCACTCAGTCATTCATGCCTTCAGTCAACAGATTTTAATAGAGCAACTGCTATGTCCCAGGCACAGTGCTAGGCCCTGGGCTTACAGCAATGAATAAGGTAGCTAGAAATCTTACATTCTCGAGACAAACAGTAAATAAATACATCAGGTAAGTTAGTGCTGGGGTGAGGGGAAACGGTGGGGTGAGAGAACTGTTCTACTTTAGACTCAGGGGTCCTGGAATGAAGGTCTTCTGGTAAGTGCCCTTTGAGCTGAGACCTGAGTGAAGTGAGGGCGTGAGCAAGGCAGTTTCCAGGGGAAGGCTGTTCAGATAAGCAAACAGCAGATGCAGGGCTCTGGCTCTTCCTCCCCACCCCCTGCTGGCAGAATTAATCTCTCAGTTTGGGGGCCTGGCAAGCACAAGCTGGTCTCCTTTCTCCACCCAGCTCACAGGAAGAAATCATGCAAAGTGCTAAAGAGCAGATCTGGAGACAGACAAACCTGGTTTTAGATCTTAGCCCTGCTGCTCACTAGCTGTGTGACCTTGCATAAGGTGCTTAACCTCTCTGAATCTTCGTTCTTACATCTGCCAAACGGAGAAGAATAATGGTATGTTCCTTATGGGTTTCTGTGAAGATTAAATGAGGTAATACTGACATGTTGCACCCACATACTTCAGCAAATAATAAAGGCAGTTATCATCCAGTGAATTCCGACTCATGGCAACCCCATGTGTGTCAGAGCAGAGCTGTGCTCCATAGGGTTTTCAGTAGCTGTGATCTTTCAGAAGTAGATCTCCAAGACTTTCTTTCAAGACTCCTCTGGGTGGATTTGAACCTCCAGCCTTTCAGTTAGAAGGCCGGGCATTAAACCATTTGCACCACTCAGGGACTCCAGCACATAGTAGGTGTTCAAAAGAATGGTCTATGAAATCTCTAGGAAGATCTCAGTTTCTTCATCTGAAAATTGGGTCTCTGGTGCTGCACAAATGGTTTATGCTCGTGTACTAACCTGAAGGTTGGCAGTTCCAACCCACCCAGTGGCACTGAGGAAGAAAGGCCTGGCTATCTGCTTCTTTAAAGCTTACAGCCAAGAAAATCCTATGGGGCAGTTCTACTCTGTAACACATAGGGTCACCGTGAGTCAGAATCAACTGCACAGCAGCAGGTTTGGCTTGGGTTTTGGTTTGGTGGTGATAGGGAGACAAGTGGTGGTGAGACTGTGAACACCTTGGACAAACTCTGGAAGTCTTGTGTTGGTCTATATAATGCTGTCACTAACTTCACTACTAAAGGGGCAAGGTGGGCAAACCTGATGTTATCACTAACTGTGTGGCAAGGGTCAGCATGAATTCCCACCTAGAAGTGAACCCAGACTTCACCTTCCCACGTGTCCATTCGTCATCACCAGCTACTTCTTCTGTGACCCCTCCTCTCTTACCCTGACCACCCAGAGTGAGGTTATAACACCCCTGGCTACTCGGGGGCCAGGTCATCAGGTGCCAGCTGTAGGCTCAAGACTCCGTACAACTCCCTGCACTTCAGACCAGCCAGCCCTTCTCTCTCCTTTCAGCCCCCTGAGGCTAGTTCACAAGCTAGAAAGACTGTGTCCTCCTTCATTGACAGTCCCTGTAGCCTCTCTCTGTCATCCAGCCACCCAAAGCTGGTTCCTCACGAGTTAGGACTCTGTCCTCATGACTGCCTGCATGGCCATCCTCTGAATTAGCCACCTGAGCTAAGTTAGAGCCATTGTCCATTGTGGGTTGGTTAATTCTGTATACCAGCTCACAAAAGCCATGGAGACTTTTACCCATTTATTATAACCAGAAAGGGTACAAGCAAAGAGATGCATCAGGCAAGGTCCAGGAGACTTCCTGCCACAGGGCCTCCCTTCTTCCCAGGGATGCGCCACCCTCTCCCATTCATGGATGTTCTCACCAATTCAGGAGGCCCCAAAAAGAGAGGGCTCCAAGGTCCAAGGTCCTGTCCTCATTGGGGCCCAGTGAATATGGATGACTGAGGCTTCAATGCATAATTATGATTGATCCGGTTGACAAAAATGCAGGACTGTATCATGTTCCCCTCTCTCCCTGAAGTTAGTTTGCCATGTATGGGACCTGTGTAGCCCCTACTTGCCTGGCTATTTTGGAAAACAAAGGGTACCTTAATTGCTTGGTCTATTCCAAGGGCCATTTTCAGTCACTCTCTAGAACTCATAGCCCTGTTCATGGGAGGAGAGGGAAGTGGCAAAATGAATAGCCAACCTTCCCTCCCTGCAGCCACAACTGTCAAAGTCCCAGCCAGGTATTCGGTGGAGTTCAGAGGGGACACCTCCCACAGCTCAGATAAGGGCAAAGCTGTGACACTGATGACGTTTGTCTTCCATGTCCATACCATTTTCTCTTGGCTCCCTCTCCCACCTCCCTGGCCAAACTTGCCCTTCCTTTGGGAAGGACAGGAGGTCAGTCATTCATACCTGAGGGAGGATTCCAGCCCTTGGAAACAGCCCCACCGTGCTCCCTTATTTGACACATGGGGAGGGTGAAGCCCAGAGAGGGCAGGGCTTTGCCAGAGGCCACACGGCAGTCTTGGAGGATGAGAATTCATGCCAGCAGACCGTTGATCTAGGCTTGTTTCTCCACTGTACTTCATTTCATGTTCTACCCATTTCATGGAAGGAGGAAACTGAACTCTGGATCAAAGCCTTCCCAGGCCAGTGAGTGGCAGTGAGGAGGGTATTTCAGGCAGGGGCTGGGGGAGGTGGGAGCCTTCCTGGATCCCTGAAATCATTTCCAGCCCTACCTGTTTTGAAGATGATCTCTGAGCCCCCACAGGGGAAAAAACTTTAGGGAGGTCTCTGACATCGGCTCCACTCCTCACCCCCCGCAAAACCCCTGTTTTCATCTAGTTGATCTTGACTCATGGCAGCCCCATGTGTTACAGAGCAAAAGTACTTGAGAGGGTTTTCTGTAATTTTTACAGAAGCACATCGCCAGGCCTTTCCTCCATGGCACCACTGGGTAGATTTGAACCACCAACATTTAGGGGTTGAGCACACACCGTTTGCACCACCTAGGGACCTCCCTCCTGACCCAGAAATCTCAAATTCCCTCCCTCCTGAAGGGCTGACACTGGTGCCCTTGTCTGGCGCCTGTGAGAGCCTTTTATGGTGACTGAGCTGCAGCAGTGCCTGGAGGCCACCATGATCAGCGGCATCGCCTCACCCTGCCCCAAGGCTCTCAGACAAGGTCCCGGTTGAAGATTTTTCTCAGAACTTGGATGTTAGCACCCAGGCTTGGCACCAAAAGCCTCTGCCTGACCTGTGACTTTTGCCACCAGCTGTCCCAAAGAGCTGCTTTTCATGGATTCATTCATTCATTCAACAAATATTTCTGGGGAGCTTACCAGGTACAGGCACTGTCCCACACATTGGGGATGGAGCAGCAAAACAAAGAGGTGAGGCCTCGCCCTCTAGAGCCTACCGGTAAACAAAGATAAACAACATATAAAGTCAGGGGAGGTAAGTGTCATGAAGAAAACTTCAGCACGGCGAGAGGACAGCATGGTAGGGGTGCTATTGGAAAATTGAACAGAGGCCCCAGCCAAGTGGGGGACTTGCCATGTGGATACCTGTGGGCCTGTGGCCATGGTCAAGTGGCCTGGAGGGGCAGTTCAGAGGGAGAGAGCCAGGTGCAGGCAGGAGCAAGCTTGCCAGGTTGGGGAAGAGCAAGTATGGCACCAGATCAAGTGACAGGGAGACAGGAAATGAAGCTGGAGAGCGAGGGGGCCACACTCTGCCATGGTCTTCATGGTAACAGAGTTGTCCACTTACTGTGTCAGTCTCTGTCAGCCACGGGGTACAGCTGTGCCTTCTCAGGGCAGCCTGGGCTCAATTACCAGGGGAGCCATTCCCAGTGCCCCAGGAGCCAATTATAGAGCAAGCTGTCCCAGTCACCCCTTTTCTTCCCCTCTTTTTTGGCTCCTTCCACCCCCTTCACCTGTTCTAAAAAGCAGGATTAAAAAGATTGATGGGGAAGCTGCCCCTCCCAAAAAGACTTTGAAGTCAGAAATCCCTTGATTCCAGACTCATCTTTACTACTTAGCAGCTGCCGAGCTTGGATGAGCAACTTAAATTCTCTGAGCCTCTGTCTCTGTATCTGTAAAATGGGGCTGAACACGCCTACTGCCTCCGTATATATAAAAGCTAGACCATATGCCATCCTCTGACCCAGAAGTTAACTCCTAGATGTATACCCAAGGAAATGAACCCTCATGTTCGAGGAGCCCCACCCCTGGGTGTTCATAGCTGTTGTTCATAATAGCCCCAAACTGAAATCAACCCAAATGTCCATCAACTGAAGAATGGCTGAAGAAGGTATGGTATAGTCATGCAATTAAATATTACACACACACACAAACAAAACTACTGATATATGCAATAACATGGAAGAATCACACATTTTGTTGAGTGAAAAATGCCAGACGCAAGAGTAGGTACCGTGTGAGCCATTAATAATGAAGGTCAAGAACATGTGAAGCTAATCTGTAATGAGCAGCCGGGATGGTGGTTATCCTTGGGTCCTTGGGGGGTGCTGACCGGGAGGGGACTTGAGGAAGCCTTTTGAAGTGTTGGAAATGTTTTGTATCTTGATCTGGTTGTTGTTGTCACATGTAAAAATTCATTGAGCTGAACACTTGTGATGTACGCACTTTACGCTACACATATGTAACATTTCAATGAAAAGGTAAAAAGAAAACACGGACTGCCTAGAGAGCTGGTGAGGAGTGAATGAGATGGAGAATGTACGTGTGCCTGCCTGGGAACAGGTCCTGGTAAACGTCCCCTGCCTCCTCTGTGCCACTCTCTGGGGGGCAGGTACCCTCAGGCAGGCCCTTCGCCTAGCCCGTTTCCCCATCACTGCCACCCCCCTAATATCAGCTAGGGCCAAGTGTTTCTGTGCTGTTGGAATCGTGGGGCATAAGATGAGGCTGGGTCTTATTATTTATTCATTTTTGCTTTTTGGTTTATTTTTTCTTTTGCCGTACTTTGTGATGAGAAAACTGTAGTCTTTTTCATCCTGCTGTGTGGTGACCGTGACATTTAGGTCCCTAGGCCTGGAGTGTGATGGAGACCCAGAGAGTGAGGAGTCCTTCACTCTCCTGGTCTGGGGCCCGTGGAGACAGCACTGAGGGTGACTCCCTCCCTTTGCCAATGGCTAGATTCCCTGGCTTACCCTGCAATGGGGCAGCAGGCTCCACGGCCCGAGACAATTGTACCAATCCCAAGCCCCGACCATGCTGGACAATCACTATTCCAAGTCCAGAGAAGGGGAGTGGCTTCCCCAAGGTGACACAGGAAGTCTGTAGCAGAACCAGGCAAGACCATGGCAGCAAGGAGAGTGAGAGACTGAAGGACTGGGCTGCCTAGCACCAACCAGGGTTCCCCTTCATGCCCATGGAGCAAAGCTGGTCCTGGGCGAAGACTGGGGTGTCTGTGTTCCCCTCCTGCTTGGAAGACAGACGACACCTATAGTATTAATGAGGATATTTTTATAATTAACTTGGGCATGGGGTGTGAGCTTCTCTGCCAGGTACTGTACAGGTGAGCCCCATTACCTCAGCCCCTCTGGTCTTGGGTCACAACCTAGGGTGGGCCTCCCCTTTACGATGCACCTTCTCTTCCTTACCCCCCCGCCCACCATTGACTGCCCCTGTTTGCAACCTGCATGACCTTAGTTTAAACCTGCATGCCACCTTGCTAGATGTAGACACGGGTGGCCTGAGGGAGAGATTCTAGAGATGAATGTGAAGGGGCCCAGGTCAGCTAAGAACCCAGCACAGGAATTAACCTTCCCTGCCCTCTTTACCTGCCTTCAGGTGTCAGCTTCAGTGAGGCCTCCTCAGAAAGGCCCCCCGACTGACCTCACCTCCCCATCTCAGGATTCTCTCCCAGCCCCTTCTGTTCCTCCATCACCCTTGCCGCTCACGTGTGCTTACCCGTGCACGTGTGTGATCCTGGGATTACAGTCTGCCTCTCCCCACAAGACTGTAAGATTCATGAGGGCAGGCACTGCGTTGAGTTTACTCAACACTGGGAATCCAGTGTCTGGCACATAGGTGCCCCACAGATGCTTGAGGAATGAACAAATGAATGAGTGTGGAAGACCCGCTGTGACAGGGATGCAGGCTCCAAGGTGAGGGAGTACCAGGGGAGGAAGGGTTAATTCTGGAGTGTGGGCGTGAGTGTGTGTGTGTGTGTGTGTGTGTGTGTGTGGCTTGGGGGATTTGGGCTGAGCCTGAGTGGTTAAGAGGTTTTGGAGTGGGAGGTCAGGAAGCCTCGGGGAGAGCCTGGGTCCTCTGGTGAAGCCCTGACTCCTGGCCCCTAGGCTGGGTGAGAGTGTTTGGGGTCCCTTTGTGGGAGAAAGGCAGCTCTTGTGTCCACAGATGCAGGAAACCTGGGTCCCCACTCTCCACCCTCCAAATGGCCTTGACCCGGGAGAGACAGTCTTCTTCCCTGGGGAATGGGCAGCCCGGTCCTTCTCACTCCAGGCGAAACGGCCCTCTGACCTGGAGGTCTCCCCTGGGGCTTCTATCCCCAGGAGGCCCCAGAGAGTAGATGGCCCAGCCCCCCACACCCACCACATGGTACAACAAGAGAGGGGCAGAGCTGAGCTTCTTCCAGGCCTGTGCCCTCCATTCCCCCTAGCTCCCAGTCTGCCATGTGTAAGGCCACAAGACAAGTTACCGCAGCCCAGGTCCCACTCTCTCTGCAGGTAAACTGGGAGCCTCATGCCCCCACCCAGTCTGGGAAACAGAGACACTGCAAATAAGGGGCATCTTCCCTGGCAGGGCCCGCAGCCACGCCTGACCCTGTAAGCCATGTTCAGGTCACCGTGTGGCCTGGCTTCAGAAATATCTACTCTCTCTGGATCTTTGCAGAGGTGTCTTCAGATTCCCCCACTAGACTGGATCTTTCCCAGGGCAGGGCCTATGCCTCCTCCATCAGACTGGAGACTCCTTGCTCTTGGGTACCTCAGGTCTCAGCCCTTTGGACCTGAGCCCCACCCCAGGACCCCCACACACTCCCGAGGATGGCTAGGTAGCCTGTCACACACTTGTTGCTCCAGGCCAGGCCACTCTGGGCCTGAGAGGGGAGGACTGGCCTAGGTGGGTTAGTAGGTGGGGAGACTTCTTCCAGCCCACCGCCTCTCAAAGCTCTTTGGGTCATGGACCATGTCATATTATCCCTGTGTCCCCTGCACCTATCAGAGTCTGGCAGATGTACAGAAGGTGACCTGGGATGTCATTTGAGGGACTCCAGGAAGGGGCTCCAGTCCCCTCAAATCCTTTCCTTCTCCCCCCGCCAACTCTGTAAGAGTGGAATTCCATTGAGAGAGACACATTCCTTTATATCCTGTTCATGGAGAAAGTCTAGAGGATCAGTATACCCCCTCTTGGGCCCAGAGGCCTTATAGGAACTTTTGAGAGCCAGACTGAAGATACTGAGTGGGACTGGGGGGACAGGCAGGGGCTTGCCAGCTTGTTCCTCAGCCTTTGGGAGGGAAGGGTCAAGAACCCAGGGAGGGGCTCACCTCTGCAGACAGGCCTGGGAGGCAGGGGCCCTTAGATTCGATGGGAACAGAGAGGCCTGTCTGGAAGCAGCCTCTGACAGATGCTTTATCAGGCCCTGTCGCGGCCTTATCTGTAGCTTAGCAGCAAAAAGGAGCCACAGTCCTCAGCCGACTGCTCAGAGCACTCTAGGCTGGGAACAAAGCAGCCAAGTCAGCTGGCGGCCCCATGGCTCCACCGTCTGACCCGTGGGCTCCCAGTCCCATTGCCCACGCAGGGTGTTCAGGGGTGTGGCTGGCCCGGCCTGGCGACGGCCAGTCTGCTGGGACACCCCAGCTGAGTGCCTGCCGCCGCCAGGACCACCTCCCTTGGGCCTGCCTTCAGAATGGGAACAGGGCACAGGGTCACCCTAGCCCCTCCAGGGCCTGGCTGAAATGTCAGCCACAAAGGACGGGACACAGAGGGGCCTGTCGAGAAACAATGGCCAAGTGTTGGCGTGGGACGAGGGCTGGGCCGGGCTGGTCAAATGTTTACTTGGAATGGCTTGAGTGGGCACCCCCAGGCCATGGGGGCAGCTGACGCCTGGCACAGGGCCCCTCCACCCACCACCATGGGCACAATGGATTCACACCCATCCCAGATCAGGCCTGAGTCTGTAGGCATCTAGAAGGGGCAGCCAGCCAAGGCCTGGGGAGTGTCTCTGTCTACTGTTGGGGAGGAAGGGGGACCTGGGAGGGCTGGCTTGGACCCTTTCATTCAGACATTCAGGAAGAACCTACTTCTCTGGCCTCCGAAGGGCTGCCATGAATGGTTGGGCAGGTTGTACACTACAAAATGGCACCTTAGTACTGAAGCACATGGGTCTGAAACACTTGCAACCAGGCAAGGGGCTGCAACAGCCCAGGGGGTGTGTTTTTGCAACATTGTGTGTTGGGCACTGGGATCATTAAGATGACTACATCATCCTTTTGGTAGGCGCTCAGAGCCTATTAGGGCCTGTGCCACATATAATATAGGATGCCCAGCTGAATTTGAACTTCAGATAAACAATAAATATAGATGCACACACATTTAGTATAAGAATGTCTCAGGCAGTATTGCAACGTCTGAAGTGCCATGAATGAGGAGTGGATGAGGTCTGAGGTGCTTCCTCCCCAGTCTTTCCACCAGTGTGTAGGGCCTGAGGGTCATGATCAGGCTAGGGAGATCAGGCTAGGGAGAGAGAACAGGCAGCTGTATGGCTGGAGAGAAGCCGGAGAGGCAGCAAGGGTGAGATGGAGAGATGAAAGGTGGCCTTGAAGGCCCAGGTAAGTACTGTGGTTGGTACCCTGACTGAGATGGTGTGCGAGCAAGGGATTGGAGGTGTGACTCACACTGTGAAGGTCTCCCTGTGGTGGCTGTGTTGAGAATAGTCTGTGAGGACGCTACTGTGACTGGGGGGTGATGGGGTGGGCAGTGAGCGTGGAGCTGGAGAGAAGTGGCTGATTCCAGACATATAAACATTTATTAGGGAAAACTCCAAACATATACAAAAGCAGAGTGAATAGTACAAGGAACTCCCACGTCCCATCACCCATTTCAACAACATCAGCTCATGGCCAATTTTGTTTCGTTTAAACCCCTCACCCCTCCTTGCAACTGGATTATGTAGTTTGAAGCAAATCCCAGACATCATATTATTTCACTTATAAATATGTCAGTATGTATCTCTAAAAGATAAGGCCTGGATATATTTTGAAGCTGGAACCACCAGGAATTTGTTCAAAGACCTCTAGTAGCTATTAAGAGGGATGGGGCCTCAGGCCTTGCAAAGTCAATTGTGTTGGAGCTAGCTCCCCAGTCTTCTGACTATCTCTCCCAAAGCCTTCCAGTTTTTTCCTACCCTGGGGCAAATCTTTCTAGGCCTTCCTCTCCTCCCTCTCTCCCACTCTTCCTCTCTCCCTCAATGTCAGGTGACTCACTCCTAGCGCCAGGCTGCTCAGGCTCTGGGCTTGAGCACTGGCAAAGATTCCCTGTTAGAAGCTCCCATAGGATTTTCAAGGCTGTGAGTTTTGAGAAGCAGATCTCAAGGCCTGTCTTCCAGGCCACCTCTGGGTGAGTTTGAACCGCCAACCTTTTGGCTAGTAGTAGAGCACTCAACCGTTTGTTCGTGCCACCCAGGAATCTCCTTGATAATGGAACAGTCTAGTGTCTGCCATGGAGTCCCTGAGTAGTACAAACGGTTAAGCACTCAAGTACGCCAAAAAGTTGTTGGATCCTTTTTCCCGAGGAGCGGCAGGTAGATGTGAACTGCTGACATTTTGGTGAGCAGCCAAGTTCTGAACCGTTGCACCACCAGGGCTCCATCTGTAAAGATTACAGCCTAGGAAACCCTATGGGGCAGTTCAACTCTGTTCTATGGGGTGGTTATGAGCAGGAATGGACTCAATGGCACATAACAAAAACAGTAGCCAAACACGCTGTTGCATTACCCAGGGACTCTACTCTTAAAGACAGTTACTCCTGGGACGTTAGGAAATGCAGGTGTTCATGGTGAACATGAAGAAAGCATGCAGAAGGGCACGGATTCAGACATTAAAACCCCAATACATGCAGGGAAGGCTCCCTGCATTCCGGAAGGCCACCCCTTCCAGCAAGCAGCCTAGCTCTGCCTCTAATTTGCTGTGAGACTTTGGGTTTGTCCTTTCCGCTCTCTGGGCCTGAGAAAGGAGCAACAGCAGCAGTGCTCCTCTCAGGGTCCTTGCAGCCTGTTCAGCCATTGCAGCTTCATGATTTGTCTATGGCTAAGGGCTTCTCGGGCGCAGCGGTTAAGAGCTATGGCTGCTAACTGAAAGGTCAGCAGTTCAAATCTACCAGCTGCTCCTTGGAAACCCTATGCGGTGGCAGTTCTACTCTGTTCTACAGGGTCACTATGAGTCAGTATCAACTTGACGGCAATGGGTTGGTCAGTTGGTTGGTTGGTTAACGGCATCTCGGATTAACATGCTTTGCTGCTAACCAAAAGGTTTGAGGTTCAAGTCTACCCAGAAGCACCTTGGAATAAAGGCCTGGTGATCTACTTTTGAAAAGTCAGCCACTGAAAACCCTATGGAGCACAGTTCTACTCTGAGGCACATGGGGTCACCATGAGTCAGAATGACTTGATGTTTTTTTTTTTTTTTTTTTCTTTTAACTGGTGGAAGGAGTCTCAGGGGCCGCGAATCCCACCCCAGCTCTCGCCTGGGCACTAGTCTAGGTTTGGCGGCATTTCTCTCTCTCCTTCCTCCGTGCCACTTATTTCCCCTGTCCCACCCAAGGCTAGAGGTTTTCCTTCTGGGTCAGTGGGTCCTGGAGGTAAGACAATGATGACAACAAATACTACTCAGCTGAGCGCTTGCTCTGTGCAGGGGCTATGCTGCTAGGTGTAACCTCTGGGAAGCCCAGGCCCGCTATTTTTATTGCTGACTAGTATTCCGCTGATAGAGGCACTGGATTTTATAGAATCAAGGCAAAGAAGCTCAGTCCACAGTCCAAAATAATAATAACTTAATTCACCTTCTTTGGGACATACGTGAGTTTTGACATATACACACATTTGTGTCACCACCAGTGCAATTAGGGTTCAAGATAGTTCCTTCAGCCCCCCAAACTCCCTCATGCCCCTTTGTTTTCAAACTTCCCTCATCCCTAAGTCATGGCAACAGCTGATTTGTTTTTTGTCCCTATGGTTTTGTCTCTTCCAGACTGTCATATAATTGTAATTGCACAGTGTGTAGCCTTTTGAGAAGGAGCCCTGGTGGTGAAGTGGTTAAGCACTCTGCTGCTAACCCAAAGGTTAGAGGCTCGAATCCACCAGTTACTCTGTAGGAGAAAAGACCTAGTGGTCTGCTCCTGTTAAGATTACAGCCTGGGAAATCCTATAGGGCAGTTCTACTCTGTCTCTGTGAGTTGGAATTGACTCAGTGGCACACAACAACAGCTTTCTGGGCAGGGCTTCAAACTGATTAGTTCTGGTTTGAATGCCCTGCTCAGAATTTGAATTTCTAACAAGTTCCCAGGTGAAGCTAATGCTGCTTGGTTAGGAACCAATTCTGAGAACCACTAGTAGAGCAGTGGTTCTCAAAAATTTTTTATACGCAAGAATCCCCTAGGGATTCTGTTACAATGCAGATCCTGATTCAGTATATCTGGGGGTGGAAATGCAAATTCTCAACAGGGTTTCGTTCTGGTTCAAAACCCTTCTTTCGAGTCTGGCTTCATTCACTTAGCAGAATGACCTGAGTCACCCATTTTGCCGTGTACATCAGGAGTTTGCTCTTTTTTACTGCTGACTAGTATTCCACTGATAGTTCGTTGATCCATTCCTTCCTGCTGAAGGACACCTGGGTGGTTTCCAGTTCGGGGCAATCCTGCGTAAAGCTGCTATAAACATTCTGTACTGGTTTCTGTGTGAACACGAGTTTTCATCTCCCTAGAGTAAACGGGTCACGTGGCAAGTGCGTGCTTAACTTCATAGGAATCTGCCCAACTGTTATCCAGCGTGGCTGTACCATTTCCCAAGTAGCAATAACCTTTACAAGTCTAAGCTTCAGCTTGAGCATCTTGACAAACACCAGGAGGAATCCTCTTCCTCACTGGGACTTCAAACCTTTCTTTCCTCCCTCCCACAAGGCTTTCTCCTCCTCCCTCCCCCAGCCAGTTCCCCCAGCAGCTACCAGCTCCTCCCCTGCCTTCCCAGATTCTCCTTCCCAAACCTGACTTGGGAGGCCCTGAGGAACAAAGCCGACTTGGGGTGAGGCCACTGGGAACATGTTAATAAACTTCTGAGCCAGTCACGCCCACATTAAGCCCTGTGATGCAAGCTTTAGTATCCTCACTTTATAGAAGACTAAAACGAGATCCAGGAAAGTAAAGAAACTTGCCCCTCCGTCAGCACAGCTAGGATTTGATTCCAAGGTCATGTGCGAGGAGCCTCCCAGGTTTTTAAGGTCCCACCTCCGGGCAGGGCACTCCGCAGCGGGACCACTTCTGCCAACCCGGTCGGGATCCAGCCACTCTGCCGCCAGCCACCGAGCCTCCGCGGCAGCTCTGGGAGGTCAGCTCCTTCCACTTCGCTTAAGTTTTCCTCATGGGGTCACTCCCGTGGGTCCGGCTCAGGGCCAGGCACACCAACACATTTATCTCATTTAATCCTCCCAGCAACCGAGTGAGCTGTTATCCCCACTTTACAGACGTGGAAAATGAAACTCAGAGAGGTGCAGTGACCTGCCCGAGGCCACACAGCTCCGCAGAGGCGGAGACAGGCTTTAATTCCAGTCCTCTGATTCCAGGTGCTTTCCCCACTACTTTGCAAGAACTGGTTTCGAACAGTAACAGGTTTAAAGACCCAATGTGGAGTTCATGCCAACAGGTTATCCTGGCTCCGGGCAAACTTTTTGCAAACAGCTCCCTTTCCTTGTTTGACTTACATGATAGCACTTGATCTTTCTAACAACCACGAGGCACATATGATGATCATTTGGCTTTTACTGAAGAGGCGCCCCATGTGCCCTGGGGAAGGGCGTTTTGAAACTTCCCGGATCCTCCCCAATCCTTCCCCCAAGGCGTAGTAGCTCCCCTGAGCTTCCATGGCCGCGTACGTTCTTCTAGCGCCCCCTACAGCCCTGCGACGGCATTAAATCACCCTGCTGGGCGATTCAGGACGTTTTTAACCCAGTACCTCACTCAGTTGCCAACTCTGAGCCTTCCCCTCACGAGTTTAGACCCACTTTGTCTCTCCTTGCCCTACATATTTAGCAATAGTTAAGACACTTTTGTCTTCTGTGACTTTGTCTTGAAACAGTTGTTGTTAGCTGCCGTTGGAGCCTCCTTCCCACTCACGGAGACCCCATGCGCAACTCAGGAAAGTGCTTCCTGGTCCTGTGTCATCTCCGTGATCAGTTGTGGACTGAACCATTACGATCCATTGGCTCATTTTTGGAAGTAGATCACCAGGCCTTCCTTCCTACTTCATCTCAGTCTGGAAGCCCAGCTGAAACCTGTTCAGCATCGTAGCAACGGAACCTCCATTGACAGATTAGTGAATGGTGGCTGTATGAGAGGTGCACTGGCTGGGAATTGAACCGGGTCTGTCACATGCACGTGAGAATGCTACCAAATTGGGGAAGTTGTCATTCTTGTGTCTCCAACAGCCTGGGAACTTTTTGGGGTAAGGTCTGGGTTCCCCCATCAGATTACTATGTCTCTCCCAAGGTCCTCCACATGCTGGGATCAGGCCCTTCAGGACAATGACAGGAGCAGTGAGTAGGAATTACAAGGACGGGTGACCTCTGGGCTCTGCCCACCCCCATGCCTGTGGGTGGTACCGTGTGCCCACAGCAGGAGGTGGGGATTCCTGTGCTTGCTGAGGCTGTGGCAGGGCCTGGAAGTCAGGAAAGATCTCGTGGAGTGGAGGGGGTGAGGGGGTGGGGGGGTGGGGTTGGGGGCAGTCTTGGGCTCTCTGCACAGACAAGCCTGCTCCAGAGCCCCAGGGAGCTTGCTCTTAGCAGGGAGACTGAGCCTTCCCAAGGGTGGGCACATTTGGGTCGAGACCTAGGGACCTTGCTAGTTCAGGAGGCAGGAGCCTGGGACTGGGCATTCACTTTGGGGAGGAGGTGAGGGGAGAAGAGACCAGCTCATGTCCTTGTGCCAACTGGTCACAACCACTCTGAGGTCCTGTTGGCCCCTCAAGCCCCATTTCTCAAATAGAAGTGTGTCATTACCCACACCACCCCTTCTGGATTTTTCCTCTCCATTCATTCATTCATGGTGCATTTAATTAACATTTTTTAAATGTCTTAGGCTGGATTCTCTAGAGAAGCAAAACCAGTAAAGTGTGTACATATACATATATAGAGAGAGATTTATATCAAGGAAATGGCTCACGTGGTTGTAGAGGCTGGAAGGTCCCAAGTCCGTGGGTCAGAATAGAGGCTTCTCCTGATGCACGTAGCCACAGGGGCTGGCGGACCCAAGATCGGCAGGTTGGAGAGCAGGGCTCTTGTTCACAGGCTGTGAAGATCAACGGATCCCAAAGACCTGTGGGCAAGACCACAGGTAAGAGGCTAGCTCAAGTCACAAGAACTGGACATCAGATGCACAGGAGCCAGATGCAGGATCCAGAATGAGCAAAAGCCTGCAAGCCTTGCCGGAATATCCACTTATTTCCAATGCAGGTTACACACCAAAGAAACCTCTTTTCAACTGATTGGCTACTCACAGCATATCTCATCATGGAGGTGATCACATAATATCAAATCTCATCATGGAAGTGATCACATCATCATACAACTATCAAATCACTGAGAATCACGGCCCAGCCAAGGTGACACACAATGTTAACCATTACATTTAGTAATTTATTTTCTTTTTGTTAAGAATATACACAGCAGAACATACACCAATTCAACAGTTTCTACATGTACAATTTACTGACACAGCTTACATTCTCTGAGTTGTGCAACTATTCTCACCCTCCTTCTCTGAGTTGTTCCACCCCTATTAACATAAACTCACTGCCCCGTAAGGTTCCTAGCTAATCTTTCGAGTTGTTGTTGCCATTTTGGCCCCATATAGGTAGTTCTTAAAAGAGCACAGTGCTCAAGGCAGACGTTCTTTACTGTCGTTAGGTGCCATCTAGTCAGTTCCAACCATAATGACCCTACGTACAACAGAACAAAACACTGCCCGGTCCTGCACCACCCTCACAATCATTGTTACGCTTGAGCCCGTTGTTGCAGCCACTGTGTCGATCCATTTCATTGAGGGTCTTCTTTTTTTCTGACCCTCCATTTTACCAAGCAAGATGTACTTCTCCAGGGACTGGTCCTTTCTGATAACATGTCCAAAGTGTATGAGACATAGTCTTGCCATCTTTGCTTCTAAGGAGCATTCTGGCTGTACTTCTTTCAAGACAGACTTATTTGTTCTTTTGGCAGTTAAGCTAAACTATCGTTTGGTTTTAAGAAGACTTCAGGTGATATTTTTGGTTTACGGTTTAAAGATTATCTCAGGGCAATAGTTTTCAGGGGTTTATCCAGCCTCCATGGCTCCAGAAAGTCTGGAGTCCGTGAGAACTTGAAGTTCTGTTCTGCATTTTTCCCCCTTTTGATCAGGATTCTTCCATAGAATCTTTGATCAAAATGGTCAGCAATGGTAGCTGGGCACCATCCAATTTTTCTGGTCTCATGGCAAAGGAAGCAGTTGTTCATGGAGGCAATCTGCCACACATTCCAAACCCTCCTCCTGTTCCTGACTCTCGTTCTTCCTCTGTTGCTCCAGGCGGCTAGAGACCAGTTGTTGTGCCTTGGATGGCTGCTTGCAGGATTTTAAGACCCCAGGCACTATGCAACTAACTAGGAAGTAGAACAGAAGCACTAAACATGTTATTAGGCCGTTAACTGGAATGCCCCATGAAACCATGACCCTAACCTCCAAACCAAGGAACCCAATCCAATGATGTTTTTTTGTTGCACATAAGTTGCCTCAGCAACTACTTTTTTTTTTTTTGTCATTGTTGTAAATATATCTATCACACAGCTTCTGCCAGTTTAACTTTTTATAGGTGGTCAACTTTTTATAGGTGGTCAACTTTTTGACAGTAATTACATTAATTGGCTGTGCTACCCTACCCTTAATTAATACATCAATTGACATTTAATTGAGCATCTACTATGTGCCAGGCTTTTGTTGGGGGATTTTATTTGAGGTATAATTTACCTATTGTAAAATTCACCCCTTTTTACTGTATAGTTACATGAGGGTTGACGGATACATACACTGGGATAAATACCACCGGAATCAAGATATAGAATTATTTCCATAACACAGAAAATTGCTTCCTGCTCTTTTATATCCAGCCCTTCTCCCTGCCTCCAAAAAACCATACCAGCTGCCATGAAGTAGATTCCGACTCATGGTGATGGCATGTGTTTCAGAGCAGAACCATAAGCCATAGGATTTTCAAGGCTGTAACCTTTTGGAAGCAGTTCTCCAGGCTTTTCTTCTGAGGTGCCTCTGGTTCAGTCCTAACTGAACCACCAAACTTTTGGTTAGTAATCGGGCATTTAAGTTTGTACCACCTAGAGCTTCTCTTCCCACCTCCAGCCCCTGACAAGTTCTGATCTCTATTTGGTCCCTATGGTTTTGCCTTTTCCAGAATGTCATATAAATGGAATCATACAGTATGTACTCATTTGAGTCTGGCCCCTTTCACGTAGCATAAATGCTCCTGAGAATAATCTAAGTTGTTGCATGTATTAGTAGCTTTGTCCTTGTCCTTGCTAAGTTGTATTCCATCGTCTGGATGTACCTCAATTTATATATCTATTCACCAGTCAATGGACACTTGGGTTGTTTCCAGTTTGGGGTGATTATGAATCATGCCTCGGTAAACATTCACATGTAGGTTTTTGTGTGAACATATTTCATTTCTCTGGGTAGACACAGGGTTGGATTACCCAATGAGCAAGATACGCAGAGGCTTACTTGTGCTTACTTACTCATCTTTAGTGCACAGTTTCATCTGTCCTTCACCACATCAACGTGGTGAAAATTCATGTGAGATTGTGCACTACAGATGAGTAGATAAACACAAGCAAGCCCGTGCATACCTTGCTTACTGGTTAACCTGCCCCTGGGTAGATACTGAAGAGCGGGATTTCTGGGTCATATGACAAGTTCACGTTTAACTTCATAGGAATCTGCCAAACTGTCATCCAGAATGGCTGTACCACTTTCAAAGTAAAAACAACCTTTAAAAACCTAAACTTCAAGTGTCTTGACAAACACCAGGAGGAATCCTAACTGGCAGCACTGCTTTTTGTGAGGACGAGGTTCTCGTTTTCCTGGGGTAGATACCTAGGAGTGAGATTGTTGGGTCATATGGCAAGTGTGTGTTTAACCTGATAAGAAACAGTTCAGCTGTTTCCCACAGTGGCTATACCATTTTGCATTCCCTCCAGTCAGGTAAGAGTTTCAGTTGTTCCACATCCTTGCCAAGTGCCAGGTTTTTCTAAAAAAAGTTTTTATTATGAAAATTTCAAGCATCTGCAACAGTAGAAAGACTAGTACAATGAACCTCCATGTACCCATCACCAGCTTCAGCAATTACTGATGCCCAGCTTATCCTGGGTAATCATCTGCACCCTGTTGTCTCCACAATGGCTGAATTATTTTTGAAGCAAATCCCAGATGCCATATGATTTCATTCTTAAGTATTCAAAATTAGCTCTAAAATACAAGAATTTTTAAAAACCTCTGATAGGCTGGATAGGTTCAAATGGCCAACCATTAGGTTAGCGGCCAATCATAACACTTGAGTCACTTGGGACCCTACCACCATTGTCATGCTGGAAAATCATATGTTATCACAATATTATCAAGTATCCAGCCAGTGCTCACATCCCGATTGTCTCAGAAATGTCAGAATATTTTTTCTTTTACAACTTGTTTGTTTGAATCAGGACACAGATAAGGTCCACACATCCTGAATGATTGGCATGTCTTAAAGTTATTTGTTTGAAAGTCATTTTGAAATAGTTTTTCTCTTTGTGATTATTTTACTAACTCAGTGCATAGATTGATTTGCCTCATTTTGCTTTAGGTGTTTGTAGTTGTTGTTAGCTGCTGCTAGTTGGATGGCGGCCCCGCGCGTGTCAGAGTAGAACTCTTCTGTAAAGATTACAGCCTAGGAAACCTTACAGGGCAGTTCTATTCTGTCACATTGGGTCATTTTGAGTCAAAAATCTACTCAACGGCACCTAACAACAACAACAAGGTCTATTATTTAAAGTAGTTTGTTACCATCGAGTCAATTCCAACTCATAGTGACCATATAGGACAGAGTAGACCTGCCCCATAGGGTTTCCAAGGAGCAACTGGTGGATTCGAACTGCTGGCCTTTTGGTTAACAGCCAAACTGTTAACCACTGTGTCATCAGGGCTCCATTCAAAATAAGGTATAACAAAACATTCAGAAAGTTCTAACTTCTATTTGTGTCCCTTTCACCCTTCACTCCCCATAGATAACTACTCACTTAAAAAATCAGGCTTTATGGTTTCAGGGGACATCTAAGTCAGTTGGCATAATAAAATCTATTAAGAAAACATTCTGCATCCCACTTTGAAGAGTGGTGTCTGGAGTCTTAAATGCTAGCAAGCAGCCATCTAAGATGCATCAATTGGTCTCAACCCACCTGGATCAAAGGAGAATGAAGAACACCAAGGACACAAGGTGATTGCCAGCCCAAGAGACAGAAGGGGCCACATGAACCAGCGACTACATCATCCTGAGACCAGAAGAACTAGAGGGTGCCCGGCTACAACCGGTGACTGCCCTGAGAGGGAACACAACAGAGAACCCCTGAGGGAGCAGGAGAGCAGTGGGATGCAGTCCCCAAGTTCCCATAAGACCAGACTTAATGGTCTGACTGAGACTAGAAGGACCCCGGTGGTCATGGCCCCCAGATCTTCTGTTGCCCCAGGACAGGAACCATTCCCAAAGCCAACTCTTCAGACATGGATTGGACTGGACAATGGGGTGGAGAGGCATGCTGGTGAGGAGTGAGCTTCTTGGATCAGGTGGACACTTGAGACTATGTTGGCATCTCCTGCCTGGAGGGGAGATGAGAGGGTGGAGGGGGTTAGAAGCTGGCGAAATGGACATGAAAAGAGAGAGTGGAGGGAGAGAGTAGGCTGTCTCATTACGGGGGAAGTAATTGGGAGTGTGTAGCAAGGTGTATATGGGTTTTTGTGTGACAGACTGACTTGATTTGTAAACTTTCACTTAAAGCACAATAAAAATTATTTTAAAACATCATGCTTTATCCTTACATTGAATATACATTACACATATATATGTAATATAATATATATGTACTCATATTCCCCCCCCCCTTTTTTTAGATACACTTTAACATGCAATCACCCTTTCCTCCACCTTGCTTTTTTCACAGAACAATCAACCCAGGCGTTCTCCCCACAGCAGTAAGTTGAGATCTTCTTTGTACCTTTTTAGTCATAGAGTCATCCACTGAGTGCATGAACCCTGGCTTATTCACCAATCTTTACTGATGGACATTTGTCCTGTTTTCAGCCTATTACAAACAAAATTACAATAAAAAGTATCGTGCTTACATCTTTTTTTAAATTGTACTTTAAGTGAAAGTTTACAAATCAAGTCAGTCTCTTATAAAAAACTTATATACACCTTGCTATGCGCTCCTCGTTGCTCTCCCCGTAATGAGACAGCACACTCCTCCTCTCCACCCTGTATTCCCAGTGTCCATTCAACCAGCTCCTGTCCCCCTCTGCCCTCTCAACTCACCTCCAGACAGGAGATGCCCACATAGTCTCATGTGTCTACTTGAGCCAAGAAACTCATTCCTCTCCACTCTCATTTTCTGTCTTATAGTCCAGTCCAATCCCTGTCTGAAGAGTTGGATTTGGGAATGGTTCCAATCCTGGGCTAACAGAAGGTCCGGGGACCATGACCTCCGGGGTCCCTCTAGTCTCAGTCAGAGCATTAAGTCTGGTCTTGTTACGACATTTTGAGGTCTGCATCCCACTGTTCTTCTGCTCCATCTGGGATTGTCTGTTGTGTTTCCTGTCAGGGCGGTCATCGGTTGTAGCCAGGCACCATCTAGTTCTTCTGGTCTCAGGCTGATATAAAACTGTCTCTTGGGCTCATATTTACCTTATATCTTTGGTGTTCTTCATTCTCCTTTGCTCCAGGTGGGTTGGGACCAATTGATGCATCTTAGATGGCCACTTGCTAGCGTTTAAGACCCCAGTGCTTACCTCTTTTGATATTTTTGCTAGTGGAAGTGCCATGGCTATATAAAGCCAGGAGGCTGGGAGGTAGAGGAATCACTGGAAAAGGCATCATGTTTTGTAAAGTGAAGGGTCAACGAAAAAGAGGGAAACCCTCAGTGAGATAGTTTAACACAATAGCCACAACAAGGGACTCAAACGTGCCAATCAACGATCACGAAGGTGGCACAGGACCAGGCAGCGTTTCATTCCGTCACACATAAGGTTGTCGTGAGTCAGGGCCAATGTGGCAGAAACTGACCACAGTCTTCGGGGTAGATTCCCAGCCGTGGGATTCCCGAGTCAAAGGTTGAATGCCCTGCAGTTTTGCTAGCTAGTGCCCAAAGTGCCAAACTTCCCTGCAAAGGGGTCGCGCCATCTTGCATTTCCGTCAACATTGTAAGAGTGCGGTTTCCCAGCAGCCTCCCAGCAGAATGTGTTGTCAAACCTTTGGATTTTTGCCGGTCTGAGAGCTGGGAAATGGTATCCCTGTGTAGTTCGAATTTTGGTTTCTTTTGAGTGCTGTCGATCGTCTTTTCTTATGCTTAAAGTGACATTTGCCTTTCTTTTTCTGTGAATTACCTATTCATATGTTTAGCCCATTTTTCTGTGAGGTTGTTGGTCTCTTCTGCTTTTAGAACCTCTTTAGATATTGTTGTTAGGTGCTGTGGCATTGATTCTGACTCATAGTGACCCCGTATGACACAGTAGAACTACTCCAAGGGTTTTCTTGGCTGACCCTGGTGGCGTAGTGGTTAAGTGCTATGGCTGCTAACCAAAAGGTCGGCAGTTTGCATCCACCAGGCGCACCTTAGAAACTATCGGGCAGCTCTACTATAGGGTCACGAGGAGTCGAAATAGACTCAACAGCAACAGTTTCCCCCGCCCCCCGCCCAATTTTTATGGAAGCAGATCACCAGCTCTTTCTTCTGCGAAGCCACTGGGTGGGTTCCAACGACCAATCTTTTGGTTAGCAGCTGAGCCATTTCGTCATAAGGGCTTCTTCTTTATACGTCAGGGACATTAATCACTTGTCTCTGATACAGTTTGCAAGTGTTTTCCCCAGTTTATTTCTCTTATTTATTTCTTTATTCACTTGTCTGTTTATTCATTCATTTTTTTATACATCTCAAGCCACGGGATGGCTGGTCCTGGCACTCCCTCTCTTATGCTGTCCTCTCTGTCCCCTGACTCCTCCCCTGTAGTCCCTTTCTGAGTCTTGCCTCCTCAGGCCCTCGGCATCTCGCAGTCTGACCTCCATGAGGGCCGGGCATCTCTGTATCCTCCACATGCTCCAAGTCTGGTGTGGCAACTCCTGAGTGAGCAAGTGAAGAATGAGTGAGTGAGAGAGTGAGTGAGTAAGTAAGTGAGTGAGTAAGCGAGTGAATGAATGAGTGTTGTGAGGAAAATTCAGCTTCTCAGCCCAAGGAGCCAAGTCAGAGGGGAGCTTGGAAAAGCGAGGCTCCTTCACCCCTTGTTTTCTCTTTCAAACCTAGCTGGGGTTTCAGTGCCTACTCTCAAGTTGTTCACAATCTGTGACCCCCTCTTCTCTTCAAGATTTAAAAAAATGGCTGCTTATTGCAGGATGTGGAAAATACAGAAAGGTCTGAAGAAGGAAAAAGAAGTTACCTGTCAGCCTATCGCCCAGAGTAATAGGCCACTGGGGGGTATGTTCATGCAACTTCTATTTTCTTTATATATTTGCCCCCTCCCCCGCCATTAGGTTTAACTCATAATGGCCTTTTGAGAAATGCCAGTTCCTATTAGTAGAAAGGAGCCCTGGAGGTACAGTGGTTAGAGCACTCAGCTGCTAACTGAAAGGTTGGTGGTTCAAACCCAGCAGCCGTTCAGTGGGGGAAGATGTGGCAGTCCGCTTCCATAAAGATTTACAGCCTTGGAAACCCTATGGGGCAGTTCTACGCTGTCCTATAGGATTGCTATGAGTCAGAATCGACTTGATGGCAGTGGGTTTGGTTTTAACATTATAACATACACATCTTCCCCAGTCGTTAAACTTCTGCCTCATTATAATTTTAAATGATTGCACAGTATGCCATGAAATGAATATCTCCTATCCCAACACTTCTCTGTACCTCAGTTTTCTCATCTGTAAAATGAGAGTAATAACAGTACCTCCTCCTAAGCTTGTTGTAAGGGTTAATTGTGATTACATGCATAAAGCATGATGGCACCTGTCTCAGTCGGCTAGTGCTGCTATAACAGAAATACCACAAATGGATGGCTTTAACAAAGAGAAGTTTATTCTCTCACAATCCAGTAGGCTAGAAGTCCAAATTCAGGGTGCTGGCTCTAGGGGAAGGCTTTCTCTCTCTATTAGCTCTGGAGGAAGGTCTTTGTGATGCATCAGTCTTTCCTTGGTCTGGGAGCATCTTGGCACAGGAACCTCAGGTCCAAAGGACGCACTCTGTTCCCGGCACTGGGTTCTTGGTGGTATGAGGTCCCCATGTCTCTCTGCTCGCTTTTCTTATATCTAAAAAGAGATTGGCTTAAGACACTATCTAATCTTGTAGACCTCATCAGTATAACTGCCACTAATCCATCTAATTACATCATAGCGATAGGACTTACAACACATAGGGAAATGACGTCAGATGACAAAATGGCAGACAATCATACAATACTGGGAATCATGACCTAACCAAGCTGACACATATTTTTTGGGGGGACACAGTTCAATCCATGACAGCATGGTAAGTGTCAGACATTGCTGTTATGATTACTGTTATTCCTAATTGTTGGCGTTTAAATTCTGATTTTTTTCTATTGCAAATAGCACTCTAATAAACCTCTCTGTTCTGGGGAGTTGTATGCGGGCTTCAGAGAGATGTCCCCTGCTCCCAAATTAAGCACAACCATGATAGAGTGAGCCTGGTGTGCTGGGAGACTCCTCGGCTAAACATTAGCGACCGCAGGCTAAACATTAGCGACCGCAGGCATTTCGCACTAGCAGCTGAGAGAAGAGTAGCCAGGCAGGGGAAGAGCCTCTGCAAAAGCAGGCACTTGTGACAGCAGGGTGAGTTCTGATGGGTTGGTGGGGCAGCAGGTCTCGTCCCTATCTTACCAGTAGGGTAATCGAGGCTCAGGAGAGGGAAGCGACTTGTGTGACAACAGCCTCCTGACTCCCCGCCCAGTGCTCCCCACAGGTCCCTGGCTGTCCTGCCCTCCTGCAAAAAACATCTGTGTGCTTGATAGGGGGAGGAAGAGAAGAGAGTGAAGAAGGAGGAAAAGGAAGGAGAATTTGGGGCTTGCGAAGCCTGCATGCCTGTGAGCCCTTCCCAGTCAGGGCCCAGCTGTCCTACAAAGCAACTTGAAGTTGAGACCCATCTTCAGTTCATCACCTTGATGCCCTGCCCCCCAAATGCAGACCCTCAGACTGGTGGCTGGCAGGTCTCCCAAGGCTCCGTCTTCACCTCCCACCCTCTCATCCCAGCAGCCTTGCAAAGACTGGAAAGCCCACGGCCCATGTCAAGTTGCCATCACAGTGCATCATTTGGCCAAGTCCCGCCCTGTGCATGTTTAAAGAAGGAGTATTACCATGGCACCCAGGGTTTCTGCCAAGAGGGAGGAGCTGGGAAGGCCCAGAAATAGCTGGGGGCCAGGGAAGCATGAGTGTTTGGGGCCGAGGCACAGGCACGGACAAGAGAAGTTTGAGGATGCCTGAGAGTCTCCCAAATCTTCCCTGCTGCCTGTTAGAGCTCAAGGTCCACCATTAGAGCTGATTCAGTAGGAACTCAAAGGCCACGAGTCACTCCATGTCTAAGTGCCAAAGAAAATACAAAAGAACACTTCTTGGACAGGAGCTCTTCACCCTGTAGGGTCCGGATGTGCTCATTCTCTGCGGTAGCAGCCTCATTGCTGCACTGGTCCCAACACTTCAGAGTACCGCTCTGTTCCGCATACCAAAGGGTTCTCGCCTCTTGCTGTTTACAGAGGGCGGCACACGGAGTAGGAGATGGAAGTCCCACAACCGCAGAAGCTCCGTCCTCCCGATCTCGGGATTTTTCTACCGATAAAAAAGACCCAGTTGCTGTGGATTCAGTCCCGGCTCATGGCTGTCCTACGTGTTGCAGAGGAGAACTGTGCTTTGTAGGGTTTTCAGCGGCTGTGACCTTTTGAAAGTAGGTCACCAGGTCTTTCCTCCCAGGTACCTCTGGGTGAATTCGAATCGTCAGACTTTCAGTGAGAAGCTTACCCTTTAACCCTTTGTCCCACCCAGGGACTCTTTCTACTGATAAGCCAAAGCCAAACCCACTGCTGTTGATTGACTCCGACTCACAGTGACCCTATAACACAGAGTAGAACTGCCCCATAGGACTTCCAAGACTGTAATCTTTATGGAAGCAGACTGCCACATCTTTCTCCTGCTGAACGGCTGGTGAGTTTGAACTGTCAACCTTTTAGTTAGCGGCTGAGTGCTTAACCACTGCGCCACCAGGACTCCTTTCTACTAAGAGGACCTGGCAGTTCCAAAGGGCCGTTAGAAGTTAAACCTAAGTTTCAGAATATAGAAGTGGAAGGGGATCCCAGAGGCGTCTAGGCCGTTCTTCTTGTGGGGCAGAGAGAGGTGGGGCAGAGAGGAAGACTGCAAAAGGGGGAAGAGACTTAGCCACACCATTTGGTGGCAGAGCAGGGACGAAAACACAGGTCTCCTGATTTCAGCCCCAGCTCTCTGGGGGCCGTTTTGCCTGTTTCCATCACAGAGCAGTAATGGGATATTCAGCACTGCTGTGTGCCAGGCTCTGAGTTGGATACAGGGGTTCCTGCCCTTTAGGAGCTCCCAGAGGCTGGGGACACACAGGAGTTCACTCAAATCAGTGTGGGTGGAGGGCTGGCTGGACAAGGTCCAGAGGTGTGGAGAACAGGGCAGAGAGACACGCGGAAACTTTCTGGAGGAAGTCAGCTTAGAAGGTTAAATGGTGCTTCTTTACCAGGAAGAATTTGGAAAGGAGCATTCCAGAAAGAGGGAACAGCAAGGGCCAAGCCATAGGGAAACTATACTGGTTTTTCCTGCTCTCATGTCGGCAGGATTCCCAGTATCCAGGGTAGACTGCCCCCACCTCCAGGTCCCTGGGTGCAATCTGTAACCCTTATAACATTTCAAAAGACATTGGTTGGAGGTGGTGTGTTTTAAGCTAAAAGAGTGACTCCCTAATGGTGGCAATACAGGCATTGTGACAGATGGTGAGAAAAATCCTTTTTTGGAGCAGTAGTGATGTCAGAGCTTATGCGTGTGCCGGGGTGGGGGCACCTCTTTCTCAGTCTTAATTCTGTTGACGTTCAAATTGCAGTTTAAGAGCCATCTTTCCACGTTTAACTGTTGAGGTGGCCGCTCACTCTCTCCCTCATCTTGACCAGGCCACTCCTTCTCTATGAGTCTCAGTTTCCCCACACGTAAAATTAGACGGGTGGACCTGGGACAGGTTCTTCAGCCCAGTCTCAGGCTCTCCCTCTGCTGGGATGTAGGAGGCGCCCTCTGGTGGCCAACCGTGGCCATGCAGCCTGGGAGTGGGCTCCCTGCTTGGCTCTCCGAGTGTGTGTGGGGTGGGGTGTATTGGGAGTGGTTACAAAGGGGTGTGACAGGCTCATGACACAGAATACAGAGCTTCCTTAACTCTCGGCCACTGATAAAAAATGAAGAGATAGAAGTGGCGGCCGGGAGTGGGGGGACATTTAAAACAAAGGCAAAAGCTGGCCGAATCTCCTTTCTGGGGCTTGCCTGGGATATCCGTGGCTGCAATATGCCCTGTACCGTGTGTCTTGCTAACAGACTTTGACAGTGTCACTCCATTGCCAAAATCTAACCCTAACTTCCCTTCCCCTCAAGCAGGGTAAACACCGAACTCCTGGCCATGGCGTTTAAGACTCTCCAGAAGCTGACCCTGCTTGGTAACCGCTGTTGTTAGTTCCCATGGAGTTGATTCCACCTCCTGGTGATGGTATGTGTGCAGAGCAGAACTGCTCCGTAGGGTTTTCAATGTTGTGACCTTTTGGAAGCAGATCACCAGGCCTGTCTTCTGAGGTACCTCTGGGTGGGTTCGAACAGCCCACCTTTGGGCTAGTAGTTGAGTGCTTAAACATTTGCACCACCCAGAGACTTCTCTAGTAACCCCTAAGCCCTCATTTCTTATTCTCTTTTTTTCCTGTCCCACTCCAGGTGAACAGTCTCATTCCTTCCCATCTCCAAGCCTCTGCGCCTCCTGGTTCTTTTTACTAGGGTGCCCTATCCTCTCCTTTAGTTGCCACAGCATCCTTCAAGGCATGGCTAAAATGCCACCTCCTCCAGGAAGTCTTCCTGGATTTTTCCACTTGGGTCTGACCTCTTCTTACTCTGAAACCACTGGCCCTTTGTCTCTATCTGTCTCCAGGAATGTAGAGAGTTTAGAGTTTGCCCAGGTACTCAGGTGGGAGATGTCCAGTTGTGTGTCCCCTCCCTGAAGACTGGCTGTATGTCTGCTTCATATCTGGATCCTTTCAAACTCTGAGCCTCTCCCCCTGCCTCCAGCACCCAGGCTGCCCTCTGCAGGACTCTGCCTCCCACTCCTTATCCCACCCTCCCCTCTGCCCTCTGTGCTCTTGACTTTAGCCAGCAGGGGCTGCTCTCATGGGAGATCAGGCAGTAAGGGAGAAAGACGTGAGTCTCAGGTCAGACTCCTATCAGACCCTGCCCAGCACTCAGAGCCCAGCTGCTGAGCTGTGTGTGGGAGGCTGGTCTCTGGGTATCCAGAATGAAGGGGTGGGTCACTGCCTGGCCCTTTCCTTCGAGGACAGAAGTAATAACTACAGCCCAAACGGTAATCATCCTGGCCATTGGTAGAAGTCTGCTGGTGTCAGCTCGCTGTGCTCTGTAACATAAAATCCTCATGCAACTCACTTATAAATGGGGAAGCAGGGGCTCAGAGAGGTTAATAACTCACTCAAAGTCACACAGCTCTTAGTGAAATACTTACACTCAGTCCGTACCTTTCAGCTGTCTCCAAATCCTATGCAGTTTCTGGAATGTTCTGCTGTCGCTGTGCTTTGCACATAATAGGTACTTGATGAGTTCCTGAATAGTAAAATACAGACATAAATGAATAATAACTATCCCTTTTTGCAGGAGGTGCTGGACTTCCAGCCTGCCTCAGGCTCACGCGTCCGTCTCTGACGGATTGGCTGAGAGGAGAACGGCTCTGGGGGCTGAAGGGGAAGATGATGCCTGGGTCCCAAGAGGGGTGAATTCCCTGAATCTGAGTGTTGGGGGGTAACCCAATGTAAGGTCCTGCGCCTGCTGGTGCACTGTCCTGGAAGTTTGGATCTGTGGTACTGCAGCACACATGGGAACAGCTCAAGTTCCATAGCTTCAGGAGCCACAGGGATGTCCGACGGCCAGAACTGGCCCGTAGGGCGAGGACCTTCTATTAATCCAGGTCCTCCAAAAAGGACAGCCAAGACAGGATTAGAAGAGCAAGAAATTTATTAGGAGAAATGCCTGTGAGGAGGAATGGAGAGGGAGCTCTGGAGGCTGGAGAGCCATCAGACCTCAGTGCAGTTAAGTTTGATGTCGATTGAATTGTGAGCCCCCAAAATGTGTATCAACTTTGCTAGGCCACGATTCCCAGTATTGTGTGGTTGTCCACCATTTTATGACCTGATGTGATTATCCTATGTGTTATAAATCCTTACCTCTATGGTGTTAATGAGTCAGGATTAAAGGTAGTTTATGTTGATAAAGCAGGATTCAGTCTGCAGGATTAGGTTGTATCTTGAGTTAATCTCTTTTGAGATACAAAAGAGAGAATCTGGCAGAGAGGAGAGGGACCTGACTACCACCAAGAAGGAAGAGCCAGGAGCAGAAAGTGTCCTTTGGATCCGAGGTCCCTGTGTGGAGAAGCTCCTAGACTAGGGGAAGATTGATGACATGAACTTTCCTCCAGAGCTGACAGAGAGAGAAAGCCTTCCCCTAGAGCTGGTGGCCTGAATTTGAATTTCTAGCCTCCTAAACTGTGAGAGAGTAAATTTCTGTTTGTTAAAGCCACCCACTTGTGGAATTTCTCTTTAGCCGCACTAGATAACTAAGACATTCGAAAGGCCAGTGGTGAGTCCTCAAGTCAAAGGGGCCTGTCAGAGGAGTCCTGGGTCTCATGGGACTGGGTCTCCTTCATATTCCTACCATGCTCAGTCACTGACTAGAAGGAGCCTGTGGGAAGTGAGGCCTACCATAGGCACACAACTTGGTGATGGATTTCAGAGCTGAAGCTGTGGGGGTCAGTTATGCTCCCCGCAGTCAGAGATGTGGGTGGCATTTTCACAGCCACTACAGATCTCTACCTCACCGCACCTCTAGCTGAAGGGCTGCCTCTAGTTGCAGCACCCACAGTTTGAGGGAAGGAGGTTTTGGGCCTCTGTAAACCCAGGAGGGAAGCCGATTGGCCCAGTCTGGGTCAGGTGTCCAGCTCTGGTCCAGTCGTTATCACCAGAGGGTGAAGCCACTTGCCCAGCTGCTCTCAGCAGGGGCTTGGAGCCTGTTCTCTGATGTGAAGGTGCCCACAGAGCTGGCAAGTTAAGGAAAATATATACACTATGGGGTATGGGGTATGGGCACTGGCACAGGAGATGAAGTAGTGAGATGCAAGTGGCGCTCTATTACTGAATGCATCCTCTCAACGTGACACACCTGGTGGCCCCATAAGGCAAGCAGCAGGACTCTTGTTTATCTCCCTGCTCTGGGAGGCGCTCCCTGTTAGACTGTTAGAGCAGGCCTTACCTGCTATTGCCTACAGTGACCCCTGCTGGTCAGAACAGACACTGCACCTGCCCCATGGCTACCACCCCAGGGTAGGAACATAGGAATCTGTCTCCCACATTAGCCTGGAAGCCTTTTGTGGACAGGGACCGCTGAGGTCAAGCAGCCCAGGCTCTAGTCTTGCGTTTGGGTGCCACTTTCCCACCAACTTAAAAAGTCCCTCCCCTCCTCAGCCTCTGTCAGGGGAGGGTCATCACAGTGAGCTGGCAGTGAGAGGCTGTGTGATGTGCAGATTGTGGGCTCAGCTTTGGAGCTAATTTTAAGCTCAGCCTCCCCAGTTACTCCCTGTGTAACCTTGGGCAAGCTATTCAATCTTTGGAAGCCTAGTTACCCCAACTATAAAATGGGAATAAAGAAGTAGCTCTCTTTCTTTCCCAAAAAGGTAATGTGAGGATAATGAGAGAATGCTTGGAAAGCTCTGAGCACGGCTTCTGGCACATCGTTGTGATATGATGGAGTTACACAGCATGCCAGGGAGACGCTCATTCATCTTTTTATCTGTCACCTCTTCCCCAGCCTCACACCACACATCTCCCTGGCTAGTAGGTCAAGCCCGGAAGGAAGGGGTGCCTGGAGGGGTTCCCAGTCACTTCAGTACTGTGTTCCGTTGTGTTGTGTGACATCTTACTGCAGGCTTGGGAGAAGCCCATCCTAGATGTCTTAACACCTGGTTTTCAAGTCAGTCTTTCCCACTCACTCCCTGTGTTTCCCTCCCCTACAAAACTAAGTAACAATTTCATGAGCTGGGGAGGGAGAAGAATCATAGTGGAAGTGAGCAGAGAGCATGGATCTTCAAGGTCAATCTGGGCATCCAAGCATCTAGAGGCCTTGAGCAGCTGGTGGAGCTAAAGAGGTGGGAGGAGCCTGGACCTCCCTGGCCCGGAGAGGAGTGGGAATAGGAGGGTAAGGGAAGTTGTCCCCTGGGCTTGTCCAGGCAGATGGACTGATGCAGCCAGGCTGAGCTCCCAGGAGCAGTGGAGTGCTTTTGTGAGCTAGAGAATGTTTCCCACAGCCCAGGGTGGACCCAGGGGCATGTTTCTGATGTGCCCACAAGTGTGGCACAGACAAGGCACAGAGGGAGAAGGAGCCAGAGAGGCTTGAGGCAGGGCCCAGGAGGTGTCTATGAGTGGCTGGTGGGCACCAATGGCTGAAGACGGGACATCTAGGGGGAGGAGAGCAAGGCAGAAAATGATACCAAGGACCAATCCCCACCTCCTTTGCCTCAGCGTTCCATAGTCCCCACCCCCACCCAAGAACTGAGATGTAGCCCTAAGATGAGGTGTCCTCCAGCCAAGTGGGATGGGGGTTCAAACAAGTGAAATTGTACTGGTTTCCTAGGGCTGCCACGGAGAATACCACAAACCGGGTGGTTTAAAACAACAGAAATTTATTCTCACACAGTTCTGGCAACTGTTGTTGTTAGGTGTCATAGAGTCGGTTCCGACTCATAGCGACCCTGTGCACAACAGAATGAAACACTGCCCAGTCCTGAGCCATCCTCACAATTGTTGCTACGCTTGAACCCATTGTTGCAGCCACTGTCAATCCATCTCATTTTAGCTGACCCTCTACTTTGTCCTTCTCCAGGGACTGACCCTTCCTGACAACATGTCCTAAGTATGTAAGACATAGTCTCACCATCCTTGCTTCCAAGGAGCATTCTGGTTGTACTTCTTCCAAGACAGATTTGTTCATCCTTTTGGCAGTCCATGGAATATTCAATATTCTTCGCCAACACCACAATTCAAAGGTGTCAATTCGTCTTCGGTCTTCCTTACATATTGTCCAGCTTTCCCATGCATATTGAAAACACCACTAAGGCACACCTTAGTCCTCAAGGTGACATCCTTGCTTTTCAACACTTTAAAGAGATCTTTTGCAACTGATTTGCCCAGTGCAAATCAGAGGCTAGAGGTCTAAATTCAGGGTGTCGGCATGGCTATGCTCTCTCAGAAGGCTGTAGTAGAAGATCCTTCTTTGTCACTTCCAGCTTCTGGTGGGTCCAGTGTTTCTTGACTCCAGTCTTTGCCTCCATCTTCACATGGCTGTCTCCCCTGTGTGTTTTTCTTTGCTCTTTCTTATAAGGGCACCAATTATATTGGATTAGGGTCCACTCTACTCTAGTAGGAAACCCTGGTGGTGCAGTGGTTAAGAGCTGTGGCTGCTAACCAAAAGGTCAGCAGTTCAAATCTACCCGGAGCTCCTTAGAAACTCTATGGGGCAGTTCTACTCTGTCCCATAGAGTTGCCATGAGTCAGAATTGACTTGACGGCAACGGGTTTTTTTTTTGTTTGTTTGTTTTGTTTTTTTTTGGTTTTTCTACTCCAGTATGACTAGCTAATCACATCTGCAAAGATGATGTCTCCAAATAAGGTCATGTTCTGAGGTTACAGGGATTAGGACTCCAACATATCTCTTTTGGCGACACAATTCTACCCATAGAGAAATTCAGTTAGGTAAGAAAAGTTCCCTTTCTCATACACCTGAGTTTGTGGTCTGAGAGTCATACCTGACACACAAGGATAAAAGGAATATCATACAGGTTCATGCAGGTAAGAAGAGTCAGCTACAAAGGAAAGAGACTCAAATTAACATTAATTTTAACATCTGCAACAATGAAAACTAAAAGATAACATTAACAGACTATTAGAGAAAAGATTTGTGATCCAAGAACCTCATCTCAATCAAGATATTAATCCCATCACGGCATTTTTGTGGCACACAAGGACTGCAATGAAAATGGAGTTACAAGCGAGAACTCAAGATAGGGGATAAAAAGTGAAGGGGAAATGGGAAGGAATGCTTACACGGAGTTTAGTCTAAAGGAATGACGAGGATATGACTAATAATTTGTAGTTTTAAAAAGATAGGAAAGAAAGGACTGAAATGGATGTCAGAAGAGACTCTGAAACTTGCTCTTGAACATATAGCAGTTAAAGCGAAAGGAAGAAACGACAAAGTAAAAGAGCTGAACAGAAGATTTCAAAGGGCGGCTCAAAAAGACAAAGTAAAGTGTTATAATGAAATGTGAAAAGACCTGGAGTTAGAAAGCCAAAAGGGAAGAATACACTTGGCATTTCACAAGCTGAAAGAGCTGAAGAAAAAATTCAAGCCTTGAGGTGAAAGATTCTATGGGGAAAATATTGAACGTTGCAGGAGGCATCAAAAGCAGATGGAACAAATACACAGAGTCACTGTACCAAAAATAATTGGTTGACATCCAACCATTTTCAGGAGGTAGCATATCATCAAGAACTGATGGGAAGAAGTCCAAGCTGCACTGAAAAAAAGGCACCAGCAAAAAACAAGGCTCCAGAAATTGATGGAACAATTGGGATGTTTCAACAAACGGATGCAGTGCTGGAGGTGCCCCTCTATGTCAAGAAATTTGGAAGACAGCTTCCTGGCCAACTGACTGGAAACGATCCGTATTAGTACCCATTCCAAAGCAAGGAGATCCGACAGAATGTGGAAATTATCGAACAATATCATTAATATCACACACAAGTAAAATTTTGCTGAAGATAATCCAGAAATTGTTGCAGCAATACATTGACAAGGAATCGCCAGAAATTCAAGCCTGATTCAGAAGAGGATGTAAAACGAGGAATATCATTACTGATGTCATACAGATCTTGGCTGAAAGCAAAGAATACCAGAAAGATATTTACCTGTGTTTTATTGACTCTGCAAAGGCATTTGACTGTGTGGATCATAACAAATTACGGACAACATTACAAAGAATGGGAATTCTGGAACTCTTAATTGTGCTCATGTGGGACCTGGACTTAGACCAAGAAGCAGTTGTTCCAAAAAAACAAGGGGATACTGCATGGTTTAAAGTCAGGAAAGGTGTGTGTCAGGGCTGTATCCTTTCACCATACCTATTCAATCTGTATGCTGAGCAAATAATCAGAGAAGCTGGACTATATGAGGAAGAACGCAGCATCAGGATAGGAGGAAGACTCATTAACAACTCACGATATGCAGGTGATACAACCCGGCTTGCTGAAAGTGAAGAGGACTTGAAGCACTTAGTGATGAAGATCAAAGACTACAACCTTCAGTATGGATTGCACCTCAACATAAAGAAAACAAAAATCCTCATAACTGGACCAATGAGCAACATCATGAAAAATGCAGAAAAGATTGAAATTGACAAGGATTTCACTTAATTCAGATCCACAATCAGAGCCCATGGAAGCAGCAGTCAAGAAATCAAATGATATATTATTGCATTGGGCAAATCTGCTGCAAAAGACCTCTTTAAAGTGTTAAAAAGCAAAGATATCACTTTGAAGACTAAAGTGCAAAACTCAAAAAACCAGTTGCCATCGAGTCAATTCTGACTCATTGTGACCTCATGTATGTCAGAATAGAACTGTGTTCCATAAGGTTTTCAAGGCTGTGACCTTTGAAAGCAGAGGACGAGGGCTTTAGGTTTGAACTGCCAACCTTTCAGTTAGTTGTCTAGCACTTAACCATTTGCGACTCCCAGGGCTTGAGTCCACAGCTGTAAATAAATTTTGGAGTCAGCGTTTTCCCTAAGGGTATCTACTTATCTGTGGTGCCCCAAAGTCTGGGTCTTAACAGGCTACATGAGTTCATGGTACAGGAGATAATGCCTGGGGTCCATATAAAGTGAGAAATGGATGACAAGACCAAAGCATAAAGCTACATCTTCAGGCAGCAAATTAGGGAGAAAAGCCCACAGGAAGAGATATGTCTGCCTCTGTCTTGACTGTGGTTAGAGCAGAGAAAAGAAGGGTCTTCCCTGACAATTTCTAGGGTAAGCCCAGTCTCAAGGGTATGCAAAGCCAGAATTGATACTGCCTGTGATGCTGCCTGCCCCCCTCCCCAAAACGAGGTCAAAAAATAGTTTAAATTGTTCCCTAGATGCCTGATGAAGCAATTGCAAATCCTCTCTGGAGGCACACACACTTTAAATCTAGGCTTCAAAGAATTCTCACAGATAAATTTCCAAGAAACAGAAGGTCACACACACACACAAAAAAATTAAATCATTAAACACAAAAGGAAATATGCTACATGAAATGAGAGTCAGCAGAAACACTGCTGAATCAGACCTATGACAGCTGAAGATACTGGAATTCTCTGTTATAGAATACAAAACAATTGTTTGATTTGTTTAAAGAAATTAAAGAGGTGACTGAATATATAACAAAAGAACGAGAGACTATCAAAACTGATCAGGTAACTTTGAAAAAGAATCAAATAAAATTTTTAGAAATGACAGATGTAAACGAAATTAAAACCCAATGACTGTTTTAATGGAAACAGAATTGTGGTTGCAGTGATGAAAAGGTTTTGGAAATAGTAGTGATGGTGTGCAACAATGTGAATGTAGTCACCTCACTGAATTGCACACTTAAAAATGGCTCAAATGACCAGAATTAAAAAAAAAACTAAACCCAATGGATGAAGGGTCAGTTCTGGGAGAGATGGAGTAAGCATAAAGTATGTACAAAATATAAAGTAGAGACTTTGTGTCTTACTGAATGCAATTGTAAGGCTAACGCAGTGCAGCGAATTGCTTTCTAGCTGTGGTCTTCTAACACTCCCAGAATGATTGGCTGGGCTACAATCTTGCCAGGGATTGGTCAGTTTATTATGCAAATTGAGTGACTTGCAGTCCACTGAGGCGATTGGTCACTTTATCATGCAAATTGAGTGATTTGTGGTCTACTGAGAGAATTGGTCTGCTTATGGCTCTGGTGGGAGGACCATGCCTTGAAATTGACAAGGAGTATACTTATATAAGAGCCAATCCCTTAGAGGTTCAGGGGATCTAACTACCTTCCAGAAGAGCCTGGAGCGGAGCACATCCTTTGGACCAAGAACTTGGGTTTCGTGTGCTGAGAACCCTCTAGACCCAGAAGAGAGAGCTGCAACACCGAAAACTGCAAGACAGCGGCGGTGGGCTTCTGGCCCATGGAATGATGTGGCTGTGGGCTTGCCAGCCTGTGGGATGAGACCTGAGCGCCTTTGGGCAGGAGACTTGCTGGCAGAGCTAACAGAGCTGTAACAGAGGTCCGAGTGTGCCTTGTGCAGGAGTTGCTTGGAGGAGTCTGTGCAGGGGTCTTCCTTCAGCAGGGTGGAGCCGGATGCCTTCGGGCAGGAGGCTTGCCAGCAGAGCTAAAAGAGTTGTAACACTTGGTTGTGCAGGGCAAGAGCTAAGTGTGCCTCGTGCAGGGGCTGCACACCTCCCCACCCTGGGCAGCGTGAGCCTGGGTGGTGTGGCAGCAAACGAGTCCCGCAGGCCCAGGAAGTATGGGGGGATCCAGCAGCAGAGGCCAATGAGCTCAGCGGCAGAGCAGGAGCTTCCGGAGCCAGGCAGCCTCCCTGAGCAGTGTGGTGGTAGCTGGAGGCAGCAGTGACATGAACACAGCGTCTGACCTGAACCACAGCATGTCTGCTCCTCAACATAAGAACGGACATGGGTAATTTGGGAAAGGTTATGTGTTTCCCCTTTGAGAAGCTGTCATTATTGTTTACTGTTTGCCTTCTACAAATAATAATGGCTTTAACTTTGCCAACACTGTGTAAGTGTCTCATGTCTCATTCAATCACAGATGAATGTAGCACCCGTAGAATGGTTGATGCCAGCGAGTGTATGTGTCTCATTCCTAGCAGTCTTATGGCTGCCTGGAACTTTGAGGCACAGCTTGTCTGCATGTGCAATGCAGACAGGCAGAGATATGCAGCTTATAAGGGAACACATGAACAACTCAACAAACATAAATTGACAACTTACATAAATAAACCAATTTATTGAAAGCCACAAACTACCAAAAAACCACCCAAGATGAAACAGATAACACAAATAGTCCTGTGTCTATTAAAGAAATTGAATTTACAGTTAAAAACCTTCTGAAAAAGAAACCATGAGACCCAGATTGTTTCACTGGCAAACTCTACCAAATGTTTGAGGAAAAAAAAAATCACATGAATTTTTTCACACATAATCTCTTCCAGAAAATATATGAGAGGGGCACATTTCCCAACTCATTTTTATGAGATTGGCTTTGTTTTGATACCCAAACCAGACAAAGATAGTACAAGAAAAGCAACCTAAAGGTCAGTATCCTTCATGAACATAGATATAAATATCCTCAACAAAATATTAACAAATTGAATCTAGTGATACATAAAAAAACTAAATGGCATTTATCCCAGAAATGCAAGGCATTGAAAATCAATGCAATCTACTATATTAACTGACTAAACAAGAAAAATCGCGTCCATTCATGATAAAAAACTTTCAGCTATCTAGGAATAGGGGACTTTCTTAACCTGAGGGAGGAAGATACAAAAAACCTACATCATACATAATGGTGAAAGACTGAATACTTCTTCCCTCCTAAGATCAAGTACAAGGCAACGGTGTTCACTCTCATCACTTCTATTCAAAATTGAACCAGAAATTGTAGTCAGTGCATTAACACAAAACAAAGAAATAAAAGGAAAGGAAAGACATAAAACTGTTCCTATTTTCAGGTGGCAAGATTGTCAATGTAGAAAATCTCAAGGAATCTACAAAATACCTGCTAGAACTAATGACAGAGTTTTACACGGCTGAAGGATACAAGGTTGGCACACAAAAATCTTTCGTATTTCTATATACTAGCAACGAACAAGTGGAAACTGAAGCTAAAAAATAGTATTTTGCAATAGTTCCAAAAAATGAAAGAATTAGGTATAAATCTTACAAAACATGTGCAGGATCTGTGCTGAAAACTACGAAACACTGTTGAAAAAAATCAAAGGACACCTAAGTAAATGGAGAGATGTACTATGTTCATGGACTGAAAGACTCAAATAGATCAGTAAATTTAACACAATTCTAATCGAAATGTCGGCAGGGCTTTTCTGTAGACAGAGACAAGCTGATTTCAATTTTTGTGTGAAAGTAAACAAGCACCCAAACCAATTGCCATTGAGTCAATTTTAACTCATGGCAACTCCATGAGTGCAGAGTAGAACTTTGTTCCATTGAGTTTTCAAGGCTGTGACCTTTCAGAAGCAAATCGCCAGGGCTTTCTTCCAAGGTGCCTCTTCATAGGCTTGAACTGGCAACCTTTACAGTTAGTAGTCAAGCACTTAACCATTTGCACCACTCAGGGACAATTTATATGGAATTTTTTGTGTTGTTAGGTGTCAGTTCCAACTCATAGTGACCCCACATACAACAGAAGGAAACATTGTCTGGTCCTATGCCATCCTCACAATCGTTGTTTTTCTTGAGCCCATTGTTGCAGCAACTGTGTCAATCTATCTCATTGAGAGTCGTCCTCTTTTTTGCTGACCCTCTACTTTACCAAGCATGATGTCCTTCTCCAGGGACTGGTCCCTCCTGATAATATGTCCAAAGTCCACGAGACAAAGTCTTGTCATCCTCCCTCCTAAGGAGCATTCTGGCTGTGCTTCTTCCAAGACAAATTTGTTTATTCTTCATGGTATATCCAATATTCTTTGCCAAAACCATAATTCAAAGGCATCAATTCTTCTTCAGTCTTCTTTATTCATTGACCAGCTTTCCCATGCATATGAGGCAATTGAAAACACCACGGTTTGGGTCACCCACACCTTAGTCCTCAAAGTGACGTCTTTGCTTTTTAACACTTTAAAGAGGTCTTTTGCAGCAGATTTGCCCAATGCAATACATTGTTTGATTTCTTGACTGCTGCTTCCATGGACTTTGATTGTGAATGCGAATTAAGTAAAATCCTTGCCAACTTCAATCTTTTCTCCGTTTATCATGATGTTGCTCATTGGTCCAGTTATGAGGATTTTTGTTTTCTTTATGTTGAGGTGCGATCCATACCGAAGGCTGTAGTCTTTGACCTTCATCACTAAGTGCTTCAAGTCCTCTTCACTTTCAGCAAGCAAGGTTGTGTCATTTGCATATCACAAGTTGTTAATGAGTCTTCCTCCAATCCTGATGTTGCATTCTTCTTCATATAGCCCAGCTTCTCGGATTATATGCTCAGCATACAGATTGAATAAGTATGGTGAAAGGATACAACCCTGATGTACATCTTTTCTGACTTTAAACCATGCAGTATCCCCTTGTTTCATTCAAACGACTGCCTCTTGGTCTATGTACAGGTATGTACAGGTATGAGCACAATTGAGTGTTCCAGAATTCCCAGAACTAGACTAGCCAAAATAATTCTGAAAAAGATGAAGCTGGAGGACTCACACTACCTCACACTACTCAATTTTAAGATTTACTATAAAGCTGTAGTTATCAAGACAGTGTAGTTATTAGCAAAGATATATACACGTTGATCTATGGAACAGAAGAGAGTCCAGAAGTGGACCCACACATTGATTTATTATAAAAGTGCAAAGACATTTCAATGGAGAAAGGATAGCTTTTCAACTAATGGTGTTGAATAATTAGACATTCATATGCAAAAACATGAACCTCAACCTAAAACTTCTATCTTATACAAAATTTAACTCAAAACAGATCACAGATCTAAATGTAAATATAAAGCTGTGCATTTTTTTAGAAGAAAATACAGGAGAACATTTTCATTACTGGGCTTAGGCAAAGCATTCTTAGATGTCAAAAGCAAAATCCGGTAGAAGAAAAAATTGACAAACTAGACTATCAAAATTCAAAGCTTTTGTTTTGCCAAAGACATTGTTTAGAAAACAATGACAAGCTTCAGATGTGGAGAAAACGTTTGTAAACCCATATCCAGCAAACTCCTTGTATCCAGAATATACAAAGAACCCTCAAAACTCAATAGTAAGAAGAGAAACAACCCAACTTCAAAATGGGTGAAAGAACTGAACGTATGCTTCACTAAATGGGACGTACAGAGGGGGAGCAACCACACAAGATGCTCAACATCCTCAGCCACCAGGGAAATGCGATGAAACCACCTGTATCAAAGGCAGGTCCCGGGGTGGCACAAAGGCTTTAACTGCTCAACCACTAACTGAAAGGTTGGCCGTTCAAACCCACCCAGAGGCACCTTGGAAGAAAGGCCTGGTGATCTGTTTCCGAAAAATCAGTCACTGGAAACCCTATGGAGCACAGTTCTACTCTGACACACGTTGCGTTGCCATGAGCTGGAATTGTCTTGAAGGCAACCGGTGTGGTTTTGGTTTATATTGAAGGCAATAAGTTGAGTGAAAGAAAGTGACATTTGGGCTGAGACCCAAAGGATCGGGGACTTAACCAGGGGAAGAGAGTGGGATGCAGGATTTGGGGCAGAGGGGACTGTAGGGGCCGAGGGTTCTATGGTAAAAGGAAGCACAAACCTTTGAGGGAAATGTGGCAGGAGCAACAGGCCAAGTGATATGAGGAAGGCAGGGGCCACGGTGAGGCCTGGGTCTTTCTATAATAGCAGTGGGAACACCCTGAAGGGTTTGGAACAGAGAGGCATGACTGGAATCCTGTATAAAAACGATCATTCTGGTGACAGAAAACTTCAGAAACGATAGTGCTGATGGCTGCACAACATGCTGAAGGTAATTAATGTCACTGTGGTGTGCACGTGAAAATGGGTGAGGTGGCAAATGTATTGTTATACATGATTTCCACAATTAAAGAAAAATAGATCATTCTGGCTGTATTGCGGAGAATGACTGGGGTGGAGCAAGAAGGATGTGGGTCAATCAGTTATTTGCTGTGTGGCCTTGGGTGTGTCACTCGACTTCTCTGAGCCTCAATCTTCTCACCTGTAAAATGGGGGTAATAATACTACCTGTCAGGGATGCTGGAATGACAGAGTGAAATCAAGGGTATAAAATGCCTGGCACAGAAGAGGAGGTTTAACAACTGTGGCTCCACCTTACCATTGTCTCAGACAAAATAAAGTCTCAAAAACCAGCTTCCAGTGTCTTCTTTTTCTCTCCTCTCTCTGCCTTTTGGGCCTCCTGCTCCACCCCACTTTAGGAATGTCTATCATGGGAATTGAATGTAACTTGAGGTTTAGTATGGCAAAGTCACGGTCTGAATCAGAAACACACGTGGGGAGCGTGAGGACCCATGAGTCATCGGCTAGGGGCTGAGTCCCTGGCATCTGCTTTCTCCCCTCAGCAGTGTTTTTAAGGCTGAAGGTCAGAGCTGTTCAGTTCCCTTAAAGGGACGTGAATAAAAACCTTGCCTGCAAGAACCTCATTTCCAAAGAACCCACAATAAACACCATACTATGGGGTCCTTCTCTCTTTCTGTTTTCTCTCTGCTTTCCATACTGATGCAGAAACATATTTCAAAGTATGAACTCATTGAACCCTGAGACAGTTAGAACCCAGCTTTGAAAAAGTTCTCCTGTCTACTCACATTGCAGGAGAATGACAATTGGAACAACCATGCCTTGCATGCATATGGCCTGCATAAGTGCTTTACAAGGGCCAGCAGCTTCATGGAGCCCTGGTGGTGTAGTGGTTAAGAGCTATGGCTGCTAACCAAAAGGTTGGCAGTTCAAACCCACCAGCTGCTCCTTGAAAACCCTATGAGACAGTCCTACTCTGTCCTATAGGATCCCTATGAGTTAGGAATGACTTGACAGCAATGGATTTTTTTTTTTTTTTTACAAGCCAATCTTGTTTTATTTTTTAGGTTTAACATACATACAATAAAGTGTACCACAAGCTCTAATATTACATGGACAGACCAATGACATTTTACAAAATTAACTACCATTCTAAGAAAAATCTGGAACATGTCCTTGTGTCCTCTTCCCTGTTAGTAGCTCCTCTGTCCCCAAAGATCACAATTATTCTGACTGCTATCACCATTGAGTAGTTTTGCCCATTCTTCATTTTATATGAAGAAGCTACAGCCTGTACTCTTTCACGTCCTGCTTCTTTTACTCAGTCCATTGCCTGTGACATCCAACCATATTGTTGCATGGAGCTGTAAGTAGTTTATTCTCACTGCTGTACAGAATCCCAGTAGATAAATATACCACAATTTATTTATCTATTATAACCCTGTTGATGGAACTTTGGGGTTGTTTCCAGTTTGGGGCTGTTAGGAATAGTTCTGCTGTTAATTCTTTCTAGCACAAGTCTTTAAGTATATACGTGCACTCACTTCTGTTGGGCAAACAACCAGGAGTGGAGTTGCTGGGTCATAGGTCATGCATGTGTTCACAGTAGATGCTGTCAGTTTTCCAAGGTGGTTGAACCATATTGCATTCCCACTAGCAGCTATGTGACAAAAATCCAATTCAAACTAGCTCAATCAAAAAGGAATAAGCACACACAACCAAGCCATTCGGCAGTTTCAGGGACGGAGAAGACCCTGTCAGGCTCTCTCTGCATGTCAACATCATTCTGACTGAAGACTGGCTTCCTCCATGTGCCAAACATGGCCTCACATCTTGAAGCTCCACTATCGTAAAAAGACCCCCCCTCTGCCCTTCATTTCAATTCAAAAAGTCCCTGGGAAGGCCACTGATTGGCCCAGCTTGCATTCTGTACCAACCCTTGAGGGCTTGGGACTGGCAGCCCCATTAGAATCACAGGATTTGAGGAGGGAAGGAGCAATTCCCCAAAAGAGAGAGAGAGCTGCTCCCTGACCGCATAGGGCAGTGCAATGAAGAGAGCAGACTGGTGGGGTCAGATGGTTTGGGCTCAATTCCCAGCTCTAGCTGTGTGACCCTGGGCAAGTCCCTTAGCCCCTGTCAAGCCCAGTTTCCTAAGGGATAAAACAGAATGTATGCCTACCTCACAAGGTTCTTGAGCATTAAATACATTGCAACAACTAAAGTCTCTTGCCCATAGCAAATGCTTAATTAACGTCCCTTCCCTCCCTGCCCCATCACGGGAGGAGTTCCTGTGGGGTTGGGATGATTCCTAGCACCGTGTTCTGTATCTAAGTGCTACTTCTCCTTGGATGAGAAACAAATGATGGGACAAAGGGTCACCACCCTGAGCTAGACATGTGCTTCCTGGTGGCTCCATCAAATTAAACAAACAAAAAACTAAACCCATTGCCGTTGAGTTGATTCTGACTCATATCAACCCTACAGGACAGAGTAGAACTGTCCCATGGGGTTTCCAAGGAACGGTTGGTGGGTATGAACTGCCAACCTTTAGTTAGTAGCCGTAGCTCTTAACCACTGCCCACATGGACTCCTCCATCAAATTAGCCTGCACCAAATTCAGTGGAAAAAGAGGAATTTGAATGCTGAATCAGCTAGGAATGATGTTCGGGGTGAGTCTCAAGCATTGACTAAAACATATTAAGGTTTCTTTTTTCTTCCTTTTAGTAAAAGAAAGACAGAGGTAGGCAACCTAGTGGTGGTACAGTGGGTCCTCAATACTGTTGGTGACCCAGAATCCTTCTTGTCACTCATGGTCCCAAGTTGGCTGTTCTGGCTATTACAGAGCATCCCCAACCCTGGAGAAGGGAGGGTCAGAGATGCGTGCCCCCTTTGAAGTGCTTTCTTCGAATTGTCACTCAACAATGTCCCCTCACATCTCATTGGCATTGGCCAACCATGTGAGGAGTGGAGGGAGACTGGGGAATGTTCTGCAAGGGCTCCATAAAGATGAGCTGTTATGGTCTTGAGGTGGGGTCAAGACCATATCAGCAGAGGCTGGCGGTTTCCTCTGGGTATTTCTGGGAATGTCATCAGGGTAGAGAATTGCTGATCACTATGGAGGACACATTTTCCCTTCAAAATGTCCAGTAATGGAGCTGAGGGCATCAATGTCAGATGGCCATCAGTAGAGAGAAGAGCTGTCTGGAGGAAGAATCACTGAGGACTAGTAGCAGCCAGGGTCACCAATCAGGGCCCACGGAGGCCACAACAACCGTCCCCTCCAAGGGAAATGTCCATGTACACCAGATGGCCATGCCTGCTCCCAGTGACCCTGTGCCATCTCTTGCCACTTGGTCTCAGCTGATGGGAATAAGGCCAGTACTCAGTCCATGGTCAGCTAGTCCACAGACTGGCCAGCAATGCCTGCCCTGGCTCAAAATATCATCTAGGCCAATCAGATTCCCTGTTTCATGAACTTGCCCTGACAGTATGGCAAGAACTTGCAATTGGGAGTAGGACAAAAGAAAGCAGATATTCAGGGAGTGATCTGGGTGCTTGGGCTTGCCCTAGATGCTGCTTGGTCTCTGAGCAACCCAACCCATTGGAGCTCCAGTTCAATCCTCCATGAACGTCCCTCCTAGCTGCCCGTGGAGCCATCCTCACCACAAACTCCCCTGCCTTGAGCTAGTTTGAGAGGGTTTCTGTGCCTTGCAACCCAACATGTCATCCCCTGGCAGTTTGAAATCGAGGTCTTCAGTTACTTCAAATGGAAAATCAGTTAATTCCAGTAATGGAATCATAGTCAAGCTTTTGGACACTCATTCAGGTGAGAGTGAAATACCTGATATTATTGTGACTATCCTTGGAAATTCAGTTAAAAAGTTCAACATTGAAAATCGAAATATTGGCCTTAGAGGTGATAATATGAATACACATCTAGGTAGAACAAAGCAGCATGGTAGAAACGATATTCATACCCAATTAGGAAACCCATGGAGCGTAAATGAACTTGGAATTGCTGTGGCACACATATAATTCAAAACTGGGAAGAAACAAGCTGAGATGCTATATCAATTGAAATGAAACCAGTAGTTGTCAAAATATATAACCATACAGAGTACTTATACTACAATGTTTTTGTGATTAAGCTGGTGTTGAATATAAAACCTGTTCTAACATGGCAGCAGAGCTGGGACTAGGGTGAGGCAGGTGGGACGCTCCCCTTGGGTACAAAGTTCAAGGTTGCCAAAAAGCTCAGTAGTAAAGGAAATCTTTTAATGTAATTACTTAAAAAGAATATTAAAATTAACACAAAAAATTCATGATGGATAAAATATCAAACTTTTAAATAAAGAAAGGATCACTATTGTTGATTTTTTTGTGGGCAGGGGCAGGCACAGGTTGCACTATAGCTCAGCACAGCACTGCATGGCAATAGAGGGTTCCCCTTTTTGCTGTCTGTCATTGGTGGAATTTTAAAATGTTTTAGGCTTTTAAGAATTACTTTGTAAATCATTTTAAGTGCCTACAATGGAACTGGACTTTTGTGAATGAGTCCTCTAAATTTTGTTCAAAGGCAATTGAAAATCTTTACTTAGGGTGTCCAACACATACGTAAAAGTAAACTGTAACTTTTGAAGCTTTTTATCAGATTTCAGGTATCATGAAAACAAAGATTTTAGCCAATTCCAGCTACTGCACGTTGCAAAATAATTGCATTTATCTCTCAAAAGCAAGGAAGGAGATGAACAAATTAAATCATGAGGATTTAAACAGTGGGTAGGATTTAATTTAGAAAGTCTATAATTTTTCTTTGGAGTGCTTTAACTTGAGGGAAGAATATTTTGATGGAGCGCCTATTTTCATTGAACAAATTTATGTTTCATATTTGGACCGAAGGAAATACACAGTTTATGATTTTGCAGCATCTACATTGGGCAAAGTGTTTAAAAAATTACAAAGTCAACTTACGTGATGAGTTTTATCCTTTCATTCATAATATTTGTAAAAGAAGGTATCCTAAATGCAGGTTAAAAGACAGCACCCATGTAAATGTTTGGGTCAAAATAGTCAATGAATTCCTATTTAAAGATATTAAAGTTGAGGCCATCCTCCTTTTAGCAGAATTTGCTGAGTATTCCAGGTACCTCTGCAGAGAAACTACGTTCTCATTCAAAATATTCCCATCTCAGAGAAGAGACCGCTGGTGGTGTCAATTTCTGCTGTATTCATATAAAATGTAACTCATATTTTTAAACACACACACATTCTTCAGGAAAATACAAGTGACACAATGTTAGAAACAGATACGGCTAAAATGTTGACTAAAGTGCACGGAGGGACTTTCATGATTCTTCTTAAGCTACTTTTCATGTGCAGGTCATAAATTCAAAAACTTAAAAAAAAATTTAATGTGCACAGATTAAAAAAAAAACAGCTTTATTGAGGTAATTTACATGCCATAGAATTCACCCTTTTAAAATGTACAATTCAGTGGTTTTTAGTATATTCATCAAGTTGTGCAACCATCACCACAGTCAATTTTAAACATTTTCTTCACCCCAAAAAGAAACCCCGTACCCACTAGCAGTCACTCCCTATTTTTCCCTCAAGGTTCCTCCAGCTCTCTTTATTGTTGTTAGCTGCCGGGAGTTGGCCCCAGCTCTTGGGGACCCCATGCACAAGGGGATCAGGCTGCTGTGACCTGTAGGGTTTTTGTTGGCTGATTTTCAAACGTAGGTCGCCAGGCCTTTCTTCCTAGTCTGTCTTAGTCTGGAAGCTCTGCTGGGACCTATTCAGCATCATAGCAACACGTAAGCCTGTACTGACAGATGGGTGGTGGGTGCACACGAGGTGCATTGGCGAGGAGTTGAACCTGGGCCTCCCTCGTGGAAGGTGAGAATTCTACCACTGAACCACCACCGCCCCATGGTAGTTATATTTTATGCATCAATTTATTTGTTTTTAAGGAAAGAAAACTAGGTGTGAAAAATCTCTAACCTCAGAATATGCTTTATCCTTGAAAGACAGCAGGAAACCATTCTCTCAGGCTAATCCCCTCCCCAGAGAATTGGGTCCACTGTCTGAGGAGGACAATAGGTGTGACTGAGGGCTCTGGGACCACCCCAAGGGTTCAGCAAGCCCCTCAGCAGCCCTCTGACCGGCCACAGTCCCTTCTGGAGCCCTGCAGAGTCAGCTCTGGAAGACCCAAGAGACCAGAGTCCAGCTCCCCCACTTTAGAGATGAGGGGCTGAGGCCCAGAGAGGGCAGGTTGTTTCCTTAGGGCCACACAGGCCAGAACCCTGAGCACGCAGCCAGGGCTCCCTAAAGCCATTGGTTATACAGCAACACTTGTCTGAAACCAAAAGAGACACAGCTCCACGCTTTGGCTTGGTGGCTGCTTTCCCCCCTTTCCCAGAGCGAGGGACGTTTTAGGGGAGAAGTCCCAGTGAGAGGCAAGCCTAAGCAAAGAATGGCTCTCTGGCCTTAGAGGCTCCTTCAGCAGGCAGTCTTGCCAGAAACATACCTGCTAGGCAGCATGGATTACCTGTAGGAGGGTTCTGGAGCAGATAGGCCTGGCACCTGCTCCCTCGCTGCTCTCTGAGCTCCAGGTTCCCCATCCATGATATGGGTGCATAATCGTACCTCCTTCGTGGGGTTGGCACGAGGGTTAAAAGAGAAAACGTGCACAGGGTTTAGAAAGGGACGCGGAAGGTAAGCCGGGCATAAACGCTAGTTGGTTGTTGCTATGTTTTGTTGTTACTAGTAAACTCTTATCAAGAGGCAGCCCAGCTTTGAAAACAAATGATGCATTTATGACAGCAGATGAATTTGCAGTTTGTAAGTTGCCCAGCCCCAGACAAGCCAGGGGAGAAGGAGGCTAGAGGAGCCCAGGAATGCGCCCAGTGGCTCCTCCTGAGTACAAGTGATGCACCCCTTGGTGTCCTCTGCTGGGGGAGCCCATTACAGAGCAACTGAATGGACTGATAGTTGAGGGTGGGCTGGGCTACCTCCCCTCACCCAGGCCATCCATCTTTCCAGCAGGGGTCCTGGGCACTGCCAGCGCCTGGGCCTGGCCTCACTGTGGGCCAGATCCCTGAGCACGCAGCCAGGGCTTCCCAAAGCCATTGGTTACACGGCAAAACTAACCCTGAAGCGGCAAGATGCAAAGCTCCCGTCACCCTCCCAGCTGGAGGAAGAAGGCGACCTGGCTGGCTGCAGCTGGGTTGTAAAGGGAGGCTTTGCGGGGACAGCGGCAGATGGCAGCCACATGCTTGGCTGTGCCGGAATGCCGGGAGCGTGGAGGAGCCTTAGTTACCCAGCTCGCAGCTCTGCAGGCCCTGTGTACACACACACACGTACACACACACACACACATGCCTCCGTGCACCTACACTAACACACTGTGCGAGACAGAATACTAGCCCCCCAAAGACTTGCATGTCCCAATCCCCAGAATCTGTGAATATGTTAGGTTACATGGCAAAAGGGGCTTTGCAAGTGTCATTAAGCTAAGGATTTTGAGATGGGGAGGTACCTGGGTGGGGTTCTTGTAAGGAAAGAGACAGGTAGGAGAGAGAGAGAGATTTGAAGATGCTACAGTCCTGGCTTTGAAGACGCTACAGTCCTGGCTTTGAAGACGGATGAAGAGGCCACAAGCCAAGGAATGCAGGTGGCCTCTAGAAGCTGGAGAAGACAAGGAAAAGGATTCTCCTCTAGAGCTTCCAGAAGAAGCACAGCCCTGGGTTTCTGCCCTCCAGGGCTATCAGATAACACATTTCTGTTGTTTTCAGTCACTAAATTTGCTGTGATTTGTTACAGCACCAATAAGAAACTAATACACACATGTACTTGCATGCACAGCACTCACAAACATGCACACGTGTACATACATGCAAGCACATGACTGCACACCCTCCTCACCCAAACATGTGATCACATGCACACACTTCCCCCTCACGCCCACCTGGGCATACACACTCCTTAAGAGGAAGCATCACCTGGACTCACCCTGCAGAAAAGCACTATTATTAGCCATTATTATTCACATAACATGCTGGTACTTAGTGGGGGACAAACGTTTGCAGGCAGCTGCTGAGCAGGAAAGATGGGCCTGCTCTTCTGGGTGAAGCCGCTGCTTCTGCCAAACTCCTCCTTCCCCAAAGCATTTGCTAATGATGATTTCCAAATAAGCACAGAAGCTGTTGGCTGCTTGACCCCATTAGAGACAGAAAAGGGAGATACACTTCAGCTTCAGCAGGAAGGATTGTGGTTAAGGTGCCCTCCAGATGGGGAGGGGAGGGAGCCCAGAGCCTGTGGTGTCTCTGAGCCTTCTGGATGAGAAATGAGCTTCCTTTCTGTGCTCTGATGTTTCACAAGATTTCGAGTAGCTGCTTCTAGAGATGCCAGGATGGCAACAATGCCATCATAGGATTCTCTCCAGGCTTCATTTGTGATCAGCTGGGACTGGTGGCCTGAGGAGGTTTGGCCAAGTCTCCCCACGTGAGGGAAGGAGACCTGGATTTCCTGGAAACCAAGGTGATGTGTGGGTTTTGGGATGGACTTTGGAAGCTTGAGAAATGGGTATTTCCTCAATGGTATAGAAGTTACTTAATATTATTTTTTAAAAATTTCAGTTGAGGTATATATAACTTATATACCCAAACCAAACCAAACCCATTGCTGTTGAGCCGATTCTGACTCATAGCGACCCTCTAGGACATGGTAGACCTGCCCCATAGGGTTTCCAAGGAGCACCTGGTGGATTCAAACTGCCAACCTTTTTTCTGGTTAGCAGCCAAACTCTTAACCACTACACCACTTACATACAGAAAACTGAAAAGCTGTAAGCATATAGCTTCAAAACATATTCCCAAACGGAATATGCCTTTGTGTATTCAGCATGTGAATCAAGAAACATTTACACCCTCCCTGCCCCCCGAGAATCCCCCTTGGCCCCCATTCAGTCACTACATCCCCAGGAGGAACCACTATCCTGACTTCTAACCCCAGAGATTGTTTTTGAGTTCTTTGTAAATGGAATCATAATGTGTGTACTCTTGGGTCTGGTTTCTTTCACTCAGCTATGTTTGTGAGATTCATCCAGACTGTTGCAGGTAGTTGTAGATAATTGTTTCTCATTGCTTTTGGGATTCCTTTGTATGAACAGACCACAAATTATCTATTCTACAGTTGATGAGTGCTTGGGTTGTTTCACGTTTGGGTGATTACCAATAATACTCCTGTGAATAATCTGGTACACAACTTGTGGTAAACATCTGCATGTATTTGTGTTGGATTTATACCGCGGGGTCAGAGGGTAGGTATATTTCTGTTTTAGTAAATACTGCCAATAGTTTTTCAAAGTGGCATTACCATTTTACATTCCCACCAGCAATGCATGAGAGTTCCAGTTGCTCCACATCCTTGGCAGCACTTGATGTTATCAGACCTTTTATTTTAGCCATTCTGGTGGTGTATGCAAACCGTGGTGGCGTACTGGTTAAGTGCTACAGCTGCTAACCAAGAGGTCGGCAATTCAAATCCACCAGGTGCTCCTGGGAAACTCTACGGGGCAGTTCTACTCTGTCCTATAGGGTGGCTATGAGTTGGAATCGACTCGATGGCAGTGGGTTTGGTTTTTTTTGGTGATGTAGTGCTATGGCTGCTAACCAAAGGGTCAGCAGTTTGAATCCACCAGGCTCTCCTTGGAAACTCTATGGGGCAGTTCTACCCTGTCCTATAGGGTCGCTGTGAGTCGGAATCGACTCAACGGCGCTGGGTTTGGTTTTTGGTTTTGGTGGTATATAGTGTTAACTCGCTGTCGTTTCAGTGTGCACTTCCCTGATGACTAGTGATGTGGAGCACTTTTTAATAAAATCTATTCAAACCTTTTATGCATTTTTCTATTGGGTTGACTTTTTTTTTTCTTCATAACTTGTAGTAGGTAATTAAATATTCTGGACATGAATACTTTGTCAGATATATACATTGAAAATATCTTCTGCTTTATGCGTTGGCCTTATACTCTCCTAAGGGTGTCTTTTGATGAAAAAATGTTTTTAATTTAATATAATCCAAGTTTTTTTTTGTTTGTTTGTTTTGTGCTATTTTAGTTCCCAATTACTGTTATGGCAAATTACACACGCTTAGTGGCTTAAAACAATACGAGTTTATTATCTTACAGTTCTGGAGGTCAGAAGTCCAAAATGGGTCTCACTGGGCTAAAATCAAGGTATCAGAAGGGCTGCATTCTTCTCTTGAGGTTCTAGGGAAGAATCTGCTTATATGCCTTTTCCACCTTCTAGGGGTGGCCAGCATTCCTGGCTAGTGGCCCTTTCGTCGATCTCAAAGTCAGGAATGGTAGTTAAGTTCTTTTCATACTGCTGTTTCTCTGGTTCTCTCTTTTCTGCCTCCCTCTTCCACTTATAAGGACTCTGTGATTACCTAGTTAATTGAAGATAATCTCTTTATCTCAAAGTGAGCTAATTAGCAATCTTAATTCTATCTTCAATCTTAATTCCTGTTTACCACGTAACCTATTTACAGGTTTTGGGGGTTAGTACACAAATATCTTTAGAGGCATTATGCCTACGTCATGTGGTTAGCATATTTGTGTCCTGTCTAAGAAACCTTGGGCTTCTCTAAGGTCATGGATGTTCACCTATGGTATCTTCTCAAAGCTTTGTGGCTTTACTTTTTGCAGTTGAGAGAAGGTCATACCAGAAGGTCCCTGGGTAGGGCAAGCAGTTTTCGATCGACTGCTAACCTAAAAGTTGGCAGTTCGAACCCACCCAGAGAAGCCATGAAAGAAAGACCTGGCAATCTGCTTCTGTAAAGGTTACAGCCAAGAAAACCCTGTAGAGCAGTTCTACTCTGTAACAGGTGGAGTCACCATGAATCAGAATTGACTTGATGGCAACTTCTTTGTGTGTGTTTGTTTTTGGCCACACCAGTGTGTGCTGGCTGAACAGTACCCTGGGAGCCCCTAGTATATTCAGCAATCGGGTCATGCGGAACAGTAAGAGGTGAAGCTGAAAGATGGCCAGATTATACAAAGTCTTAAACACCAGACTGGGATATCTAGGCAGTAGGCAATAGGGAGCCATTGAAGATTTGTGAGTGAGGCAGCAATGCTAGATTTGTGGTGTAGCATTGTCAAGCAGGGAGAAAACTGGCTTAAAAAAGCAGAGATGGGGAGGTCACATACAGGCTATGCCAGCCGTCCTGATGACAGACCCAGAGCCGAGGAGCCAGGCTGATTCCAGCAAGCATGGCACAGATATGGCCAAGGAATATCACTGAACTGTCTGGGCTGAAGGGGGCTTTAGAATCTTCTCGCTCAACCCCTTCATTTCACTGCAGGTTCAGAGAGGGGAAGCACACAGTCCAGATTCACACAGCAAGTGGGGAGCTGAGCCGCGGCTTTCTGCTGTCACCTGTAGAGACCACAGGGGTGCTTCCCAGAACACCACAAAACTGAGTACCTACTTCCACAGAACCAGGATGGGGAGACCAGAAGGCTGCTGAGTTGAGTCACAAACACCCTCCTGTGATCCAGGAATCAGGAAGCTGGGTGAGGAAGGGGGCACTGCTGCAAATTCCCCTCAAAACTTACACAGCTGGTGCTGGACACTGGAAAAATGTTACAGAAAACCCCCACAGATTTCAAACTTTTCACCCATAGAACTTACAGTGGACATGAAGATGGCGTGCCTCATCTCCGCCCAGCTGGCCTTCCAGGATTGCTGAAGCTGGGAAGCAGGGCAGTGTTTCCCAAACTCCCAAAACCTAACCAGTTGTGCGGCAACCCCATGAGTGTCAGAGTAGAACTGTGCTCCATAGGGTTTTCAATGGCTGGTTTTTCAGAAGATGGCCAGGCCTTTCTTCTGAGGCACTTCGGGGTGGACTTGAGCAGCCAACCTTTTCATTAGAAGCCAAATGCTCAGCTGTTTGCACCACCCAACCATTCATATAGTATCTTCCTGATTTTTGCAACATCCACATATCACCACACATTACCTTCAGGATGATTCCTAAAGTAACTTAAAGTTTTTCTTTAAATCATCACACTTTTACTTAGCTATATTAATTTTATAAGAATTATAAATTAGAAATCATTGTTATGAAACATACATAGAAGGCACATATCAAAATAAATACAATGAAAACAAAACTAAGTTCCAGCTCCTACCTGCTGAAGGCACTGAACCTGGGGGCTGCTCTTTTGTTTTTCTTTAATTAAAAAGAGGGATTAGCAAGAGTGAGAGGCCTTAAAGACTGACTAGCAACAAGCCCAGGCTTTCTCTTGTATCTAATCATAAGGACTGAAAGAAGATTGAAAAATAAATAACTTTAAATAAACTTGGCTACCTAATGCCAAGCTCACGTACCCCTTACTCTTCCGTCAGGGCCACCAGCATTGATCCCATCCCCTGTGACAAAGCACGGGCTTTGTGTGACTCCACTCAGATAACCTGTAACTCCTGAGCTGTTCAAGGGCAGGTGGGTAACCTAAACTCTCTGAGCATTGTTTCTTCATTGGCAAAGGGGGGAAAATAGATCCTACCTCTCAGAATTGGAAACCCTGGTGGCCTAGTGGTTAAGAGCTATGGCTGCTAACCAAAAGGTCGGCAGTTCGAATCCAGCTAGGCATTCCTTGGAAACCCTATGGAACAGTTCTACTCTATCCTTTAGGGTTGCTATGAGTGGAATCGACTCGATGGAAACGGGTTTGGTTTTTTTGGTTCTCAGGATTGTCATAAGGGTTAACAAGGTAACAGACACAAACCCTTTAGCACAGCTTGGCCTGGAGCAGGCCTTCATCAGCGGTAGGTGTTACTGCATTATTTTGCTTCTTGCTCGTTCTACAACTTTTGGCAAGTCAGAGTGTCAGGGCTGTGAGGCACCTGCTTTCAAAACGGTGCTATGAAAAAGCAGTGTGCTATAAGGCCAAGTGACAGGATATACTTGAAGGGCCCAGCACGGAGCTCACGCTCACAGTCTTTGTTGAATCTGAGTTGAATTTCCTGCGGCACCTTTAATTCAATTCTTTTGTCAAAAAATTGTAGTAAAATAGATATCATTTTTAAGTGTACAGTTCAGTGGGGTTAATTGCATTCACCAGGTCCTGCGACCATCACCACTCTCTGTTTTCCAAAACTTTTTCATCACCCCAAACAGAAATTCAGTACTCCTTTAAGCAATGTCTTCCTAATTCCCCCTCCCTCAGCTCCTAGTGGCCACTAATATACTTTCTTCTCTCTGCAAATTTGTCTGTTCTAGATACTTGATATACCTGGGATCACACAGTATTTGTCCTTCTTCATCTGACTTGCTTCACTCAGTACTATGTTTTCAAGGTTCATCCGTCGCAGCATGTATCAGGATTCAGTTCTAAAGAGCCCGTGGAGGTGAAGACATCCAGGTGGGGAGGCCGGAGGGAAAGCCGAGGGGGCTGAAGACCTGTGTACTCCCTGGGCGTTTCAAGCGCACAGAACGGCACCTCCTTAAATTGCGCGCTCCGAGAATCTCTGGCTTCACCGTGGACCCGCCCGGGCACCCACCTCTTCGGGTTGTCTGGAAAGGCAGGTTGGGGCCAGGTGGTGGAGGAAAGCTGGCCACGGGAGTTGGAGTTTATGTTTGGGGCAGAAGTTTGCAGACCAGGACCGTGGTCAGCGTGTTGTGGGTTCTTGGAAGGCAGCATGGAGAAAGCGCGGTAGCGCAAGGCAGAACGCTGGGAGGAACCAGCGCCAAGGGTGGAGGAGGGCAGAGAAGGCTGCTCCAGAGGTCAAGCGTGTTTCTCCTTGTGCGTGGCTGCTGTTTACTCCGAGAGCCCCTGACGCAGGCAGTGAGCTCTGCGGGGGCTTCTTCCTCCCTGGGTTTCGTGTGCCAACGCTGCCGAGCGTGCAGGGCTCCCCAGCGCTGCACAACGATTCCTCCCTTGTTAAATTTTTCATTAAGAAAAACGGCCACCGAAGAGCGGCGGCTGGGTCAAGTTTCACCAACGCTTGTGTGGGAGATCAACGAGAAAGGCACAGCAGTGTGACAGTGCCTCCTTCTCAGCCTCTGCCCTGCATACACACACGCATGTGCCAGATGGATGCCTCGTAACACACACAAGACACAGCATAACCCAGGGTTAGGGGCAGGGGCTTGGGAGTCAGGCAGCCAGGGTTTGCATCCCAATTCCACAACTTACTAGGCAAATTATTTAACATTCCCAATTCTCGGTTTTCTCATCTGTAAAATGGGAACAATAATGGAACCTTTCTTATTGGGAGGACTAAACGAGGTCATCCATGCATAGCAAACCCGAAACCAAACCTGTTGCCATCAAGTCAATTCTGGCTCATAGCCACCCCGTAGGACAGAGTAGAACTGCCCCATAGGGTTTCCAAAGAGCAGTTGGTGGATTCAAAGTGCTGACCTTTTGGTTAGCAGCCAAATGTTTAACTACTGTGACACCAGGGCCCCGGCATACCATAAGCACTCCGTTAATGTTAAAAAAAAAACAAAAAAACAGTTGCCATCAAGTCAGTTCCGACTTGTGAAGGCCCTTTGTGTGTCAGAGTAAAACCGCTCCATAGGGTTTCCAAGGACTGATTTTTTGGAAGTAGATTGCCAGGCCTTTCTTCCAAGGCCTATGAGTGGATTTCAACTTCCAACCTGACCCTAATTTAAAAATATTTATATCTATATCTGTACAGAGAGAGACAAAGAGGAGAGGGTGAGGGCTTACTTTGTGCCAGGCTCTGGACCAGGCACAAAACACCATCTCATATAATAATTTCAGCCATCCTGTGAGGTACGTATTAGCTCCATTTTTCAGAGACGTGAACCCACATGCTCAAGGCCACACACAAGCTAGTAAGTGGCTACAGAGCCGCCATGTTATGGTAAGACCATTCTAGTCCTCATCTTGCTGGCAGATATGCTGTCTGGAACTCAGCCTGCATTGCAAAAGGAAGCAGCCAAGAGAGATGTCACAGAGCCTGTGAAATACAGCTTCTGTGCTTTACTCACAGGCACATGTCATCCTTGCAACAACCCCGGAGTATTAGCCTCACTCTTCCCCTCCTCCCTTCCCAACTCTGCACTCTGTCTCAGAATTTATTCACTCATAGTGACCCTATAGGACAGAGTAGAACTGCCCCATAGGGTTTCTAAGGAGCTGTTGGTGGATTCGTACTGCCTACCTTTCAGTTAATAGCTGAGCTCTTAACCACTGTGCCACCAGGGCTCCTATTCACTCAGAGTTCACACAAAATTCTAGTATGAGGTAAAGAGCACCGATCAGTCAGCCTACCTAAGGCAAGTCTGTTAGGGCTTCTCTGTTCTCTTCCTCTACCTGGAAAATTGAGTTAAAAGTGTTTCAGGACTGAGAAGCTTAAAGTCCTGGTGTCTAACATAGAACACTGTGACACTTTGACACAATTAATAAGGAACCCTGGTGGTGCAATGGTTAAGCACTCGGCTGCTAACCAGAAGCTTAGTAGTTTGAACCCACCCAGGGGCTCCGTGGGAGAAAGACCTGGTGATCTGCTCCTGTAGGGATTACAGCTTAAAAAACCCAATGAGGCCGTTCTACTCTGTCACATGGAGCCACTATGAGTTGAAATCAACTTGACAGCACCTAACAACAACAATTCCATAATACAAAAAAAAAAAAAGAGCAATTTTATTGAAGAAAATATGACTATATATCAGGTCTGCAGGACAGTGTGTCTTAAAAATAATTACACACAGAACTTAAAATCAAGAAAATGACTCTCTTTAATTTTTTTTTTTTCCTCTGTAAACTGGAAAGTCTTACTGTATGATGTTTCAGGCAGGGGACCAGGTCCAGCTCATTCCACAGGTACCCAGTTTGAGAACCTCTGGGCTGGAGAGGGGAGACTGGGGTTCTAGTCCCGGCTTGGTCATCACCTTGCTGTGTGACATTGGACAAATCACTTGCCTGCTCTGAGCTTTTGCTTCTCCCTAGCTGCAGTGAAGGGGTGGAGGTGGACTACAGATCATTTCAGGTCCTTACCATTCCTCCTTCAAGGATGGGCTTGATCCCTCCACTCATTGTCACATTTGGGCTCCCCATGGGCCAGGGTCAGAAGCATAGCCATCCATCCCTCCAGTTCCCCATCTGTGCCTCTACCCCTGCTCCACGGGAAACCATAAACGGGAGCTCTTGGGCCAAGGAGATGCTGCTCCTTCCCCCCACTGAGGACCCCGTCTCTCTCCGGCCCCCCAACCTCCAGCCTCAAGCCCCCACACATTTGTCTGAGGGGGATCCGGGCTATTAAAGTAATTTGCATAGTAATTAACAAGGTTCCATTAACTGCCTCCTGGAGCCAGAACACTCTGCCTCTATTTCCCTTCAGGGCTCTGGGTCCCAGGCTGGGATTGGGGTTTGGCTGGTAGAGCAGTGAGGGGAGGCGTTTTCCCTACTCACAGGTCCCAGCTCTACACTCAGGGAAGAGAAACAATGCCTGCTCCAGGCCCCAGCTGTCTGGATAATGAGTTTGGGGCAAAGTGCGCCTCGTGAGCACTTGGGATCTGAAATCCCAAGAAGAAAGGCACCAGCAGTCACACAGCCCTGTGTCTGCTCTGCAGCCCGGGGTCTAGTGGTTCCAAAACTCCTCTCTCAAGATGACACAAAGTGTCTTCCATCCTTCTGGCCCTCCTGACAATAAATATGTGTGGCTATTTTATAATAAGGTGCAGAGCTAGCTGTGTTGCGCCCTCAGTAGCTTGTGAGGTAGATAGTATCTTCTCCATTGTAGGGATGAGGCAACTAAGGCCCAGAGAGGTGAAGTGCCTTGCCCAGGGTCACACAGCCAGCACACAGCAGAGTAGAGCTAGAACCTGGGTCCTCAGACACGATCCAGCTTCTTTTTACTAGGCCAGTGGTGTCTAAGCAGCTCTGTGAAGCCCTGGGAGACTCTCAGAAGGATAAGAGGTTGTTGAGGGGGACAACCCCTCCCCTATAATTCAATCCCCACTTCCACTGAGGCAACTGTTTACATGTCGGGTTTCTAAGTAGGGTTTAGTCTGAATTCCACAGCTAGCAAAACTTTTAAAAATCCGTGCACCAAAAAAACAAACAAACAAAAAACCCTGCTTTGTTCCTACAAAATTGTCCCATGAAGGGACCTGTCACATGGCCACTTCACTCCATATCTCCAACAGTGAATGGGGATCCCTGGAGCTCTGCAATGCAACAGGATTACCCCTTGGAACCTGGTTTGGGGTCCCATGCACCTGGCCCTTGGCTGGTCTCCCCGCCAACCTCCCTGCAGGTTAAGCCCGGACCTCGTCTGCCCATCACCCTAGGGCTCAGCTCCTATCCCACCCCGCCTGCCTATGTGGGCCCCTTTCTTGCTTGTTGCCCCCCCAACCACCAGCCTCTCCTGGTTCTATGGAGACCAACCAAGGAAAAAGAGATGACGATGGGAAAATGGCAACGATTCCAGGTCTTTATTTCCCTGCATTTATTCATTCAGCAGACATTTTAGAGCACCTGTAAGAGGTTGGATCTGAGGACAAAAGTTGTTGTTGTTAGCTGCTGTTGTGTCGGTGTCAGCTCATAGCGACCCTATGTACACCAGGACGAAGCACTGCCCGGTCCTGTTCCATTCTCAAAATCGTGGCTATGTGTGAGCCGGTTATTGCAGCCACCGTGTCAATACATCTCGTTGAGGGTCTTCATCTTTTTCGCTGACTCTCTACTTTATCAAGCGTGATGTCCTTCTCCAGGGACTGGTCCCTTCAGACAACATGTCCAAAATATGTGAGACAAAGTCTTCCCATCTTTGCTTCTAAGCATTCTGTGTGTACTTCTTCCAAGACAGATTTGTTCGTTCTTTTGGCAGTCCATGGTATATTCAATATTCTTTGCCAGCACCATAATTCAAAGGCATCAATTCTTCTTTGGTCTTCTTATTCATTGTCCAGTTTTCACATGCATTTGAGGTGATTAAAAATACCATGGCTTTGTTTTTTTAACACTTTAAAGAGGTCTTTTGCAGCAAATTTGCCCAGTGCAATACATTGTTTGATTTCTTGACTGCTGCTTCTATGGGTATTGATTATGGATCCAAGTAAAACTTCAATCTTTTCTCCATTTATCATGATGTTGCTTATTCGTCCAGTTGTGAGGATTTTTGTTTTCTTTATGTCGAGGAGCAATTCATAACGAAGGCTGTGGTCTTTGATCTTCATCAGTAAGTGCTTCATGTCCTCTTCACTTTCAGCAAGGAAGGTTGTGTCATCTGCATATCACAGGTTGTTAATGAGTCTTCCTCCAATCCTGATGCTGCCTTCTCTTCATATAGGGCAGCTAGTCCGATTATTTGCTCAGCATACAGATTGAATAGGTATGGTGAAAGGATACAATCCCGGTACACACCTTTCCTGATCTTAAACCGTGCGGTATCTCCTTGTTCTGTTTGAATGACTGCCTCTTGGTCTATGTACAGGTTTTGCATGAGCACAATTAAGTGTTCTGGAATTACCATTCCTTGCAACCGTATCCATAATTTGTTACAACCCACACAGTCGAATGCCTTTGCACAGTCAATAAAACACAGGTAAACCTTTTTCTGGTATTCTCTGCTTTCAGCCAAGACCATCTGACATCAGCGATGATATCCCTTGTTCCACATCCTCTTCTGAACCTGACTTTTGTTTCTGGCAGTTCCCTCTCAATGTATTGCTGCAACCATTTTTGAATTATCTTCAGCAAAATCGTACTTGTGTATGGTAGTAAAGATACAGTTCGATGATTTCCACGTTCCAAAAAGATAGGTGAGCCCGATTCCTGTAGCTGGAGAAGTCTGGGTTGCCCATGGGAGACTTATCAATAAAGGTTCCTCTTAGTTACATTCTAGGGGCAGTGCTGGGGGTGTTCTAGACCCATGGAGGGGCAGGAGGAAGTGGGTAACTCCTGATGGGGGAGTAGGGGAGGTGTCAGGGAAGGCTACACAGAGCTGGAGAAGCCTGAGCTGCTTTGAAGGTGGAGTAGGAGTTTGCCAAAGGGAGATGGAGGGATGCACTTCCCAGCTAGAGGGAGGAGCATGCGTAAGGGCCAAGGCAGAGGGAAGTTGACATGGTTTCACCCAGGTGTATGATGGGAAGTGGTAGGAGTGGGGTTTTTTTGGGGGGGGGTAGGTGGCTGTCAGGCCAAGTGAGGTGCTGTGGCCATCAGGTTCCTGCTGGCTTCCTGCTCTCCTCACGGGCCCCTTTCCTCAGGGTACCTGAAACGGGACTTAGGCTGTGGGATCCTCAGCCCAGGGCAGCCCCCGCTTTGATGCTCCCACCTCTGTGCTCTCCTTTAGCCTGGGGTCCACCCTAAGCCTTGCTGCTGATTGAAGGCAGGGACAGTAGGGCTCAGGGGAGACTAGGCTGGGAGAGCCACATGCCCCAGGAGGTAAGCAGCTTATCCTTTCTGGGCCTCAGTCACTCCTATAGAATAACGGTGTCTGTTGTAACAGAAATACCACAAGTGGATGGCCTTAACAAAGAGAAATTTATTCTCTCATAGAATTTTTTTTTTTTTTTTGGTCTAGTTTTTTTCAGTAGGCTAGAAGTCCGAATTCAGGGTGTCAGCTCCAGGGGAAGGCTTTCTCTCTCTGTCGGGTCTGGAGGAAGGACCTTGACATAGGTCTTCCCTTGATCTGGGAGCATCTCAGTGCAGGAACCTCAAGTCCAAAGGATGTGCTCTGCTCTCAGTGCTGCTTTCTTGGTGGTATGAGGTCCTCAACTTTGTGCTTGCTTCCCTTTCCTTTTGTCTCTTGAGAGATAAAAGGTGGTGCGGGCCACACCCCAGGGAAACTCCCTTTACATTGATTGGATCAGGGAGGTGACCTGGGCAAGAGTGGTGTTACAACCCCACCCTAATCCTCTTAACATAAAATTACAATCACAGAATGGAGGACAACCACAAAATACTGGGATTCATGGCCTGACCAAGTCGATACACAGATTTTTGGGGGACATAATTCAATCCATGACAAATGGTGTTGTACCAGATGATGGCTAAAGCCACTTCCAGGCTGCGCTCCCCATTTTGACTTGGTTCTCCTCAGAAGCAGAGCCTGAGACAAGGATTTGAGGGCAAGCAGTTGATTTGGGAGGCAATTTCTGGAAGCACCTGTAGGAAGGTGAGGAAATGAGGACAGGGAAGGGAAGGAAACCAGTCATGTGTGTGAGGAGTGGGGTCCCACTGCCAGCCACCAGGGCCCGCACTTGCTGGGGGTGTGGAAAACACACTTTCAGGGCTGTCGCATTCAAAGAGAGGAAATGGGGCGTTCGCCTTAACTGCCATCTGTCTGTGGTGGGGAGCTGCTTTGGAGGCGTTGGCTCCCTGGCATTTCTGGCCTGTCCCACCTGTGCATGCAGCCTTCTCTTGTAGCCGGAAAGCACCTTCAGGGCTTTCGGTAAGAAGCCATCGGCATGTAGGCAACAATGTGTGTAGGGAATGGTGTTTTCAAAGGGTTGTTGGCAGGGCCAGATAGTGTATGCTTCGGAAACCGAGACGCAAAGGGGATCTGAGTCACACTGCGAGTTAGCAACAGCCTGAAACCAGAAATCAGGCCTCCTGACTCTCCAACCAGGGCCCTTTGTGCCACTAGTGTCCTCGTAGCTCCTCCCTACCCCCAGCTATGGTGACATCTCAAATTCATCCTCCCTCTCCTGGCTCAATAAGAAAACTTCAATAGCAGAAGTCAGTGCGTTTCAGAAAACTCCAAATGGTTCTCATCTACAAACTCTGAGCCCTTCACCTCAACATCTCTGCCAGCTCAGTCCCTGATGCAATGCCCAGTACATAGTAGGTCTTCAGTATGCAAAAGATGAGCTGCTGTTTTGGCCATTTCCTGTTGTATGGGGCAATTCCTACACCTTTTTGGACCTTAGTTTCTTCATTGAAAATGGGCATATAATACCCACTCTACCAACTTCCTGGTTTTGTGTAGCCAACACTCAGTGTGATGCCTGGCACCTAGTTGTTGATGGGTACCATCAAGTCAGTTTCGACTCACAGCGACCCCATGTGACAGTGTAGAACTGCTCCATAGGGTTTCCTACACTGTAGTCTTTACAGAAGCAGATCACCAGGTCTTTCTCCTGCAGAGCAACTGGGTGGGTTCGAACCACCAACCTTTTAATTAGCAGCTGAGAACTTCATCATTGCACCACCAGGGGTCCTAGTAGGTGCTCACAAATGTTTGCACCTATGAAAAGCATTTGGGAAACTTCACAGGACTCTCATCTCAGTGGGAGAGGAGGTCTCCCTGGCCAGCCAGTAAGAAGGCATTGTAAGTCAAAGGATTCCAGGCCTTTCCCTGCGGCTGGAGGTTGGATTTCACCCCACCCCCAGCACACTGGAGTCCCAAAGCTCATGAGTCAAGTTTTCCAGCTCCTGAGATTTCACAGCTCTCTGCCAGCCAAGCTGTTTTGCAGACCCAAGTCCATAATGACAGATTCTTCTCTCCTGGCCCTCCACTGGCGAAACCACGGAAAATATTTGAAACACGCAGCCCGGGAATGTGCAAGCTTCCATCCGCCTGGCTTGGCAGAGGCCAGTGGTTTCTCAGCCAGCCTTTTTGACTAAGACTTCTGCAGCTCAGGTTTCCAGTGAGCTCTACAGCTCAGTGTTCAACAGCCTTTATAGGTTTTTTTCCCCCTTCAGAAAATTAACCCTATAGCAGGTCCTGAATCAAACAAGCCCCTGAAGTCTGACTCTCTCACTATTAGGGACGTGATTTCGGATGCCCTCGAGAGACATAGTCTCCGTCTGGATGGGGGTCTGCTGCCCATTAGGGCCCCTCTGAGGACCCACCAGGGGCCCAGAATCAGTACCATTTGCCATCAAGTCAACTCAGACTCATGGCGACCCCGTGTATGCCAGGGTAGAACTGTCCTCCATATGGTTTTCAGTGGCTGATTTTTCAGAAGTAGATTGCCAGGCCTTTCTTCTGAGGTGCCTCCGGGTGGACTTAAACCTCTAATCTTTCAGTCAGCCACTGACTGCGTTTGCACCACCTGGGGACTCCCTCAGGAGCCCAGGTGGCCTACATCAGAGGATTCTCTGCTGAGAGGGACACCCAGAGGTCTTTCTGTCCATCTTCTGCCTCCAGGAAGATCTAGCTAATCCATCCCAGGTCTCTGAAGCTTTGTTTTAAGATATCCTCTCATGGGGATGAAGGGAGGGAAGGAGGATGAAACCCTGAACCTAGATACACTGAGATGTCAACCACACCCCTGCTGCCACTGCCAATGGCAGTAATGGTGTTTACCCACACAGTGTTGCGAGGTGTAAGTAGTGATGTATGAAGTAACTAGTGCAATTCCTGCACACAGCGCGTGCACAATAGTTTTCTCTCTTCCTCTCTTTTTTGGTCACTGATTCTATCCTCTCACAGAGCTTTGGGATTTAATAGGCGTTCAATAAATATTATTGAGTGTATGAAATAATGTTGCTGTCAGCTGCCATCATGTTGCCCCCAGCTCATCGTGACCCCAAGGACAACAGAATGAAACACTGCCCTGTCCTGTAACCCCCATGATCAGTCACAGATTGGATGGTTGTGATTCAAATGTTTTCACTGGCTGATTTTCAGAAGGAGATTGCCAGGCCTTTCTTCCTAATCCGTCTTAATCTGGAAGTTCCACTGAAATCTGTTCAGCATCATAGCAACACGCAAGCCTCCACTGACAGATGGTTGGTGGCTGCGCATAAAGTGTGTTGGCCTGGAATTGAATCTGGCTCTCCCACAAGGAAGGCGAGAATTTGGCCACTGAACCACCACTGCCTCACACGTGAAATAATAGACCCTTAGTTCACCTATAAAGGGGAGGAAAGGGCCCATGCCCCGTACTTATGTTTCACCCGTTTGCCAAGGGCCACACTTGTGTTCAGGTCCAGCTGGGCTCTCCTTGCCTTCCCACGCCAATGTCCCAGGCCCAGCCAGGGCTGAACCCTTCTCGTGGCCCCATCCACCTCCTGTATGGCAGCCTCAGGCTAGGGTGGCTAGTGGGACATGGTGGGGACGAAGGGCTCCTGCTGGCCCGGTGCACCGACTCGTCAGCCTTAATTTATATGAAATGTGACTACATCACTCAAAGCCTAGCCTTGGTCGGTACAGGTAATGATGATATAGGCTCATTTATGCAAGATTATCCTTTTATCACATTTCCAGACTCATTTATGAGGCTCATGTTTCCCCCGAGGGCGTCATCAAGCAAGTTAAGTTGTACTATTTCCCTCCCGCAGCGAACTGGCGGGAGCCTCCCTCGTTGACGGATGAGGCCCGCTGCCTTTGCCAAATAGGGTCGGCGTGATGGATCTTTTACTTGTGAATATTATAGCTGGAAATTAGCATGTTTATTGAGGTAGAATGTGTTTGTTTACATTCCACTACCCATGGCATTACCTCTTATGACCTGACTTATTTAGTTGGGGATAAGCACAAATGATCCGCATTTTGGCGCCCACAAAAAAATTAATGAACTCCCAGATATAGAATCCAGCCTTAAGTAAACATGCCAGTGAGGTGGGTGGGGGCCCCAGGAAGGGCTTTGAGGGTTTGGGTGCTGAACAAGGCAGGGATGTGTGTCCGTTGACCTGATCTGGAAGGGGAGGAGGTTGGGACGTGGAGGAAGGACAGGGACTGTGTGATTCAGCACCCTGAGCAGGGCACACAGGGCCAGCACCCAGCTTGAGTGTTAAGGGAAAGCAACATCTGGTCGATGGAGGAGGAACGAGAGGGAGAGGGCCAGGGCTGTGAGCCATTTTTCCGGGGCTTCTCCTGGGCTTACCTCTGTATCTTTGACCCAAGGGTGAAAAGGACGGTTCAGGTCTATAGACAAAGGAGGGTGGGGAGGATGCTTGTGCAAGGATGATGAGGACCCGCTGAGGGGTGATGGGGCCTGAGAGGCCAGGTGGCTACCAGGTCCAGCTGCTCCCTGTCCTAGCCTTCTTGTCTGCAGCAGCTGTAACTCAGCTTTCTTCCCTACCCCCTGGTTTACTGGTAGGCAGCATGATATGGGGTGAAAAACTCATTAACCCAACATCCTCTTGTTCTAGAAAAAGACACTGAGGTTCAGAGAAGTGGGCGCACTTGGCCCAGGTCTCGGAGGCAAAGGCAAGACCAGAACCTGGGCTCCCGATGCCCCTGCTACCTTCTCCGTTGGCTTTAAGCCCAAGGCCTGTCTTAGAAGCAGGTGCAGGGGGTGGATCCTCTAGGATGTTGCTTCAGGAGCCGAGGAAAGCCTTGCTCCCGGACCTGGCCAGCAGAAGTCTGAAATTCCACCTTTAAAACATGATACCATTGTAGTTAAAAGAAAAACAAAACAAAACAAAACCAGTTGTTGAGTCAATTCCAACTCGTGGGGGCCCCATGTGTGTCAGAGTAGAACTGTGCTCCATAGGGTTTTCAATGGCTCATTTTTCAGAAGTAGATTGCCAGGTCTTTCTATGAAGGTGCCTCTGGGTGAATTTGAACCTCCAACCTTTTGGTTAGCAATGGATCACATTAACTGCACCACCCAGGGACTCCCCTTTGTGGTTAATCATCTTTAAAGAACAGATACCCCTGGGAGGGGGCCTAGTTCTCAGTCATTTCTACCTTGGTGTGCAGACACAGCTTAGGAGAGTCTGAGGGAGCAGGGGAGCTCCATGTTGAGGGTCAAACCATAGCATGACTGGGAACCCCAGGGACAAACTTCCAACTGCACAAGTTTTCCAGGTGAGCAAGCCCATTCTCACTGTCTCCAGCCCCAATTCCTTAACACAAATTTTGGGGAGGTGTCCTGTTTAGACATTAGAACCAGGCAGACCTGGGTTCTGATTCTGGCTCTACCACTTCCTAACTGTATGACCTCTGTGACCTTGGACAAATCATTTAATCCCTGAGGTCTGTTTCTCCAGCTAGAGAGTGGGAGGCAGAGAGAACTTCAACCACCACCTGTCAGGGCTGTTGTAAGGTTAAAGGAGGCAAGGACCTAGTGTGCTTAGCACAGTCAGTAGCCCTGGGTAACTGCCCGTGAACTAAATGGTCATTAATATCATTGTTTTTTTCTTCCCAAATGAAGAGCTACGACTTACACCGGCTTTCTGGCAAGTGAGGATTAGTAGAGGAGATTGAAAGGGACCGAGGGAGAGGAAGAGGCTCATCTCTATACTCTCCATTACTACTGTGGACCTGCAGGCCCTGCTCGTGGGGCCTATGGAGGTCGCCTGAGGTGGAGTGGACAGAGCAAGGTGCCAGACTTGGGGTCATGAGATGGGGTTTTAGTCCATCTCAGTACAGATCTCTCTGGAATCTGGGGAGCACAGTGATTCTGGACCTCAGTCCCCTCATCTGTCAAATGGGGCTGCCTCACTGGCAATCTGGAACAGGGCCCGTATCCAATTTGTCTCTGAATCACCAATGCCCAGCAATGTCACACTTGCAAGAGGTGCTCAATATATGCTGGCTGGGTGATGGGCAAGTAGATTGGTTGCTATCAGTCAGAGGGTGGCAGACTTTTTCTATAAAGAGTGAGATAGCAAGTATTTCAAGCTTTGTGGGCCAGGTGGTCTCTGCTGCAACTCTGCTGCTGTAGCACAAAAGCAGCCATAGACAAGGTCAAAGAATGAACGTGGCTGTATTCCAGTAAAGCTTTATTTATAAAATTAGGTGGCAGCTGAATTTGGCCCACAGGCTGCAGTTTCCAAGCTCCTGATATATGTAAGAGTTCCAAGCATATGACCAGCCATCAGGAACCTCAAAGAAGGACCCACAACTCCTCGTGTCCACACAGGAAGACCATGGCAGACTCTGGAGTCAGACAGCAGGCCTTCAATCCCAGTCTCTTTTTCTTTAGCTGTGTGGCCTTGGACAAGTGACTTAACCTCTCTGAGCTTCCATTTCATCATCTATAAAATAGTGCTGTTTCATTGAATGACTTTGGGGATTAGGAAAGACAGTACTCATAAGGAGTTTAGCACAGTGCCGGGTGCATAATCGATGCTGGCACATTATTATTATTACTATTGGCACTGTAGGGAAAGAACTCAGAATGGAATCAGGGAGGAAGACGAAACAGGAAGAAAATGATAAATATAGTGAAGGCATGACCAAAAAGAACTACATGGACCTATGACCCAAGACCAGGGACGTGACACACAAGACTGCAAAGAGCATACCCTCTGGGCTTTGCCCCTGTCGTAGGTTAAGTAGTGGCCCCCAAAAGATATGTCCAAGTCCTCACCTCTGGAACCTGTGAATCGGGCCCTTATTTGGAGAGAAGATCTTTGTAGGTATAATTAAGGGTCTCAAGATGAGGTCATCATGGATTACCTGGTTGGGCCCTGTTATGGATTGAATTGTGTCCCCCCAAAATGTGTATCAACTTGGCTAGGCCACGGCTCCCACTGTTGTGTGGTTGTCCACCATTTTGTGATCTGGTGTGATTATCCTGCATATTGTAAATCCTAACCTTCATGATGTTAATGAGGCAGGATTAGAGGTAGTTTTGTTAACAAGGCAGGCCTCAATCTACAGGATTGGGTTGTATTTTGAGTCAAACTCTTTTGAGAAGTAAAAGAATCAAGCAGAGAGGGAACTCATACCACCAAGAAAGAAGAGCTGGGAGCACAGTGTGTCCTTTGGACCTGGGGTCCCTGTTCTGAGAAGCTTCTAGACCAGGGAAAGATTGATGACAAAGACCTTCCCCACAGAACCAACAGAGAGAGAGAACTTTCTACTGGAGCCAGTGCCCTGAATTCTGACTTCCAGCCTCCTAGACTAAAAAAAAAAAGACTGTGAGAGGATAATTTCTGTTTGTTAAAGCCGTCCACCTGTGGTATTTCTGTTATAGCAGCACTGGATAACCAAGACAGGCCCTAACTCCAATTACAGGTGTCCTTATAAGAAAAGGAGCCCTGGTGGCCTAGTGATTACAAGCTTGGCTGCTAACCAAAAGGTTGTCAGTTCAAATACACCAGCCGCTCTTGGAAACCCTATGGGGGCAGTTCTACTCTGTCCTTACAGGGTTTCTATGCGTCAGAATCATCTCAATGTCAGCAAGTTTGGTTATTTAAAAGAAAAAAACAGGGGGAGATTTGAGATATAGAGACACACAGAAACGAAGGCCATGTGAAGACAGGCAGAGATTGGAGCGATGAGTCCACAAGCCAAGGAATGTTAAGGACTTCTGACAGTCACCAGAAGCTAGAAAGAAGCAAGGACGGATCCTTCCCTAGAACATTTGGAGGGAACGTAGCCCTGTTGACACCTTGATTTTGGACTTCTGGCCTCCAGGCTATGAGAGAATAGATTTCTGTTGTTTGAAGTCACTCAGCTTCTGGTGATTTGTTATGGCACCCCCAGGAAACCAATATGGCCCCCATACCACCCCTTCTCCCTCAAAATAACACCAACCACATCACTCCCTCTTTACATCCACATAGCCCCCAGGGCCTTATTCTCCTTGGCAGGGAGGGGCTTTGGTGACATCTGCTAGAGACACTGTCTTCCCGATAGTCAAAATTGCTTTGGGGTCCTGAGTACACCCTGTGCCAGTCCTTCCACATGACCAGCTGTGGTAGGGAAAAGAGAACTCACACTGCTGTGGAAAGTTCTTCCTCATGGCCCCCCAGCCCTAAAGCCCAGGGAGCAGCCCAGCCTGGAGCCGGGGCTTTGCATCGCACCTTTTCTGTTCTGCAAAGCAGAAAAGAAGTTATCAATTCAGAGAAATCTAAACAGGGAGCACCAGCTGTATGCACCACTACTCCTTGAAAGTGGGGACATGGCTGCTTCTTTTTTTAGCATCCGCTTGCCATGCCTAGCACAAGGCTGGGATCAGGGAAGGGGCCCAGGAGAGACTTACAGATTGGCACACAGAGTGGCCTCTTGTAATGATAACATCTTGTGATAAGTGCACTGCACTTTTCGATTTACGATGCCTTTTACACACATTTCATTCGATCCTCATTTCCTTACAGAGTGGGTACACTATTATTATTTTGACGCCCATTTTACAGATGAGAAAACCAAAGTCCAGAGAGATTTAGAGATTTTCCAAAGTCACATGATCAGTAAGGGACGGAACAGTAACTTAAACCCAGATATTTCAGCAGCAAATCCTTGTGTCTTCTACTCCACCAGAGAGGTCATAAAGAAAACTCCTCCCCGGTTTGTCTACCCCGGCCACAGGCATTCAGAAAAAGGAATGGCTGCAAAGACACTTGGAAGTATGTAGATAAGAGGCCTGCTCTCTCTGTGAGAAGGAGCTACTTTTTATTTCCTCAAGTTTTGAGACTTACAGGCTAGAAATATGGGGATATTGGATCCATCGTGAAGACCCTGAACTTCCTGAGCAGACTGGGGCTGGAGACCATTGCTGCAGGCTGTGGTCACCCCCAGGGACTCCTCCTGGTACAGAAGGGGGATGGGAAGGCAGTCCTTTTAATAGTTTGAAAGAATAGTAAATCCTGTATCAGTTAGGAATAGCATTTGGCTGCAAGTAACCAAGTCAAGGCTTAAGAAAAACAAAACAACATGCAAAAGACAAGGTGTATTTTTCTCTCATGTAGTGTGAAATTCAGGGGTAGCCCAGAGGTGGACTCCAAGATGTCACCAAAGACCCCGGCATCTTCTTCTTTCTGCTCTGCCCTCCTTATCAAGTGGCTTCCATCCTCAAGGTTACCTCATGATCACAAGATGGCCATTGGAGCTCCAACCATCAGAGTCACATTCAAGGTGGGAGGAAGGAGGAAGGGAGAAGGGTAGGAGGGGAGCCATCTCCCTTAAAAAGGAGACTTCTTGGCAACCCCACCCAAGAAGTGAACAACTTTGTCTTCCATCTCATTGACCAGAATTGATTACAGGCTAGCCCTATTTGGGAGGTTGGAAAATGTTGATTTTGTAGCTGGGACATTGCTGCCCCAATTAGAATTGAGAGAAGGGGATAAAGGGTAGAGGGTGGGCAAAGCTCAGTCTCTTCCTGGTTTTCCTTATTTGCCAGGTGAGTAAACTAAGGCCGAGGGAAGTAAGCAACTTGCCCAAATTCGCACAGCAAATTAGGAGCATACCTGAGGCCAGACCCAAAGTTTCTGACTTTTTGAGACCAGGCTTCTTCTACGGTACTGTACCCTTTCACACTGTGGCCACACACCTGGCCTCAAACAATACCTTCTTATTACTTATTAAGCATTAACTATGTGCCAGGTACTATGATAAAGGCTTTCTAAGCTTGTTTCACTTAAACTCACAACAGCCATTTGAGGTAAGCATTGCTATCACTCCCGTTTTACAGAGGAAGAAACTGAGGCTCAGGTAAGCTAAGTAACTGCTCCAGGTCACAGAGGTAGCACATGCTGGAGTGGGCTTCAAACCCAGGTCCCTAGTCCAGGCTAGTGTCCCTGATTAAAATGAACCAAGGATGTCCCCAGCAAGCTATTGATTCGAGGTGGGTCACAGCGTCTGCACTGCCAGAAATGCCCTCCAGACTACCCCAAATGGACCTGCAGGAAGCCTTCTGCCGACTGAAAAGGCTCCTGGCTCCCCATCCACCTGGCCAGCCTTCCTCTCTCGGGCTCCTCATTCCAGCCAATTACTCCTAATGGAGTGATATGAAATGTAACTAACTTGGGGAAATATCTGTATACTTTAATTAAATCAGTTTGCAATTAGCCATCTGAGTAATGAGGCAAAGGTGTTTTATCTCCCTGTGAGCCAGCGGGCCAGGGGAGCCAAAGGCAGAGGGATTTTGTGGGAATGGCATGGTCCTAGCAAATAAGCTCCTCAGGGATGTGGAGGCAGGTGCCGGAAGCCCCAGGAGAGGGTTTGGCCCAAATTTACTATGATTAAATAAGTAAAGTACCTCAGAGAGGAGCTACTAATTTGTGGGACTAAATTTTTAATGGCTACAGCATGTTTTTCTTATTAAAGAAACACCAGGGCCTTTAATCCAAACACCTCGTGGCAAAGGGCTAAAAGCTCAATGTCCACTGTGCAGACACGGGAAACGCCTGACTGGGCAGGGGGCTTGGCCTGTGCCCAGCAAGGGTCTCTCCCTAGAGGGCTCCAGTAAGCAGGGCCTGAGCTAGGGTGAGGAGAGGCAGGCATTTATCCCAGGTGCAAAATTTAAGGGGGGGGTCCCAAAAATTCTGTAATCAAATAATATATTAATTTAATATTTAACAAGACAAACACACACACACACAAAAATCCATGATGAACAAATTTTCCATGTATTAAGTAAAGACAGGATAAATAACAGCGTCACACTGAGCCTGGCTGGTGTCTGCGGCAACAGGAAAAATCGGTAATCCTGGTCTTACCTTTATTTAAAATTTCGATATTTTGTTCATCATGGATTTTTTACATTAATTTTGATTTTTAAAAAAATATTGCATTAAGATTTTTTTATCTTGATTCAGCGGCGTCACTAGGGGTGGTGTCACCCAGTATGGTAACTCATGGTGTCACGCCCCCAGGCGGGCAGGGCCAGGTGGCAGACCCCACCCCATGGGTGGAGCATCACCCCCCACCCCCATGGCTCCCTGCAGCTCCTCCCCTTGCACAACGACCAAGGCGGAGACTCTTCCCTCCACCCAACGGCAGGCCTGTGGTCCCGCTGCCCACACCCTGAGTGGCGGGTGGCAGGGGTTGACGAGTTACCACACTGGGCGACGGCGACGCTAAGTCTAGTGATACCACTGACTTGGTGGCCCCTTCTCCATCAGCTCCTGCCTTGCCCACTGCCACCACTACCACCATTGTTGCCACCGTGGATGCTGGAGCCATTTTGATGTCACTCCCTCTGATAGTGTCAGGGGGTGTGGTCCACACCCCCTCCCCTCCTCACTCCCTAGTGACATCACTGTCTTGATTGCTGAGGTTTTTTTTTTTTGATGCTTCCTTCAATTTTGTGCCCAAAACAAGTGTCTCACCCACCTCACTTGTGGCACCTTAGTTTTAGCCTTGATAGCTGGGTTGCCCCCTCAGAGCTTGTGTCTCCTTCAGTAGAGTGACAGATCTGTGTGCCCCCCAGGACTCAGCTGGATTCTTAAGGGACCTACGTGGCAGACTTCATAGTGGCTGATATCGGGGTGGCACCTGGAGCCCCGACCAATTCCCTGATTGCTCCAGCAAGACTCAGAGAGGTCACACAGCTGCTCTGTGGCAGAGCTGGGTCTGAGCCTTACATCTCTTGACTCCCTATAGGACTGTTTCTTGACAGAGGAGAGAAGGGCCTTTCAGATGACCCAGGAGTGAGAGCCACCCTACACACTGGGAGCCTGGCTACCTGAACTCATAAAATGACCAGGGGAGATGGTAATGACTGGCAGACACATCCCTTGCAGAAAGCCCCCCTTCTCCTGAGCTGTCTTTCAATGGCAAGTGCAGAGGTGGCCACATGACCCAGCTCTGGCCATGGAGACATAGCAGAAGTCATGGATGGGCTGATGGGCAGACTCAGCTGATGCGCTTTTTGCCCCTTTGTCCTTGTCTCTTACCCCTTCTTTCTGCCTTGGACTTGCTCTCCATGCCTGGATTTGAGAACTTGCCTTGTGACCTTGAGAACAAAGGCCACACACTAAGGATGGTGGAGCAGAAAGTGAGGTTGCAGCTTAAGCCCCAAGGGCCACTTTAACCCTCTGTTCCAGCCCTGGACCCCCTCCCTGACTTCTTTTTCACTGAGTTAAATTAATGCTGTGTGTTCGAGCCATGATTAGCTGTATTCCCTGCCTGATACTCGCAGCTTGAATGCAGTCCTAGCGGCTTCATCACCTGTGGTGACAAGGGCAGCTTTCGGTGACATTCATTTGATATTCACAGGGTTCACTCTGACTTCATACAAGTCTTTGCTACCTGACACCTCCTCAGAGAAGACTTCCCTGACCACCCATCTAAAATGGCAACCCCCTCCACTCCCCAGTCCTTTCTGTGGCTTTATTTTCTCCTGGCACGTATCTGCCACTACCTGTGCTGTGTAATTATTTGTTGATTTACCTTCTCCACTGGAATTAGTTCTGTGCGGGGAGAGCTCTTCTCTTGTTTCATGGCTGTATCCCTACTGCCTAGAACAGTGGTCAGCACGTAGTAGGTGCTTAGTAAATATTTGTTGAATGAACAGATATCTCAGAGCCTTCATCCTGCCTCTGACACCTGCTAGCTCCGTGTAGTGAACGCCAGATTACCTTCATCCCTGAAATTAGAGTTTCCACTTCTGGCACAGGTTTTCAGTACCTAAATTGTGAATTTCCATTACTGGCCCTAAACCCAAACCAAACCTGTTGTCATCAAGTTGATTCTGACTCACTGCGACCTTCTGGGACACAGTAGAATTGCCCCCATGGAGTCTCCAAGACTGTAAATCTTTACAGAAGCACACTGCCACATCTTTCTCTTGCGGAGTGGCTGATGAGTTCAAACCACTGACCTTTCAGTTAGCACCCAAGTGCTTAAACACTGTACCACCGCGGCTCCTTCCATTATTGCCCTAACCTGTTAAAAATCCATTGCTGTCCAGTTGATTCCAGCTTGTAGCGGCCCTGTAGGACAGAGTAGACTGCCCCAGAGTGTTTCCAAGGAGTGGCTGGTGGATTTGAACTGTTGACCGAGCTCTTATCCACTGTGCCACCAGGGCTGGTCCATGGGTACTGCCTCACTGGATGTCCCCTCTCCAGTGGTGGCTGCACGCCCTCTGCCTGGGACATCCTCCCCTCTTCTTCATTCTCATTCCAGTGTCATCATCACTGTGGATCCCTGGCTGTGATGACACTGTGTGCGGACTCCCGGCTTCCCCACTGACAATACATCAAAAGCCGTTACCTCCTGATTCTGGTTTCCAAAATGGAGCCTGCCTCTAAGAAAACAAAATGAATGGGTTTGGTGTGCTAGATGCCATTAGCTGGCTACCCGAACTAATCAACAGCAGGAATTCAAGGAAATTGCTGGAGCAAATTGAGAAGCCAAATTATTTCAGTTTCTTGATTGAGACTGGAAGAACAATTATTTGAGGGTTCCATTTAATAAGCTTTGTTTATTAACCCCAGATCCCATTTTGATAACTCTGCGTCAGTTATTGGTGGTAAGGCCCCACCGCAATCAATAACTTGGATGTAATTGCTGATGGGGGTCTCCTTTCATTTTACAGATGGAGAAAATGTGGCCCAGAGAGGGAAAGGGGCTTCTCCAAGGTCCCCAGGGATTGGAGATGCCCAGACAGGTTCATTCACTTCTGCGAAAACTAGCGAGAGGTTCAGGGAGCCTCAGAGGACACCCTTCTGATCAGTGCATCTGGAAGGAGATTGAGGACCAAGCGTTCTCTCCTATTAAAGTGCAATGGCTGATGTGTATTGTTGCCAAGTACCTGGGTCTTCCTTGAAAGCTAATTATGGCTGCATCCTTCTGCTAAGAGCCCCATCTTTACCTTGTAGTTACAAGCACACCAGGGAGCCGGATATTACAGAGAATCACCAAATGTGAGGATGGATAGTGTGGAGAACCTCCTGTGAAGCACAGAGAAAAAAAGCCAAAACCAAACCCATTGCCACTGAGTCAATTCCTAGTCATAGCGACCCCACTGGACAGAGTACAACTGCCCGGTAGAGTTTCCAAAGAAAGGGGGTGAGAATTGCCCAGTCCTTTAGCAGCCGGGACTATAATCTGGGTCTCCAGCATCCCCAGTAGGGGATGCTATTCCTACACCACACTGCTCCAGCCCAGGCCCAGATGGCAGTCCTTGGCAGATGTCCCTCTGGTTCTCCAGGTCAATCAAGAAACAGGCCATGGAACAGACAGTAAGTGCCCTGGGGAACCAGAAGAGGCAAGAGTGTCAGGGTTGGATGTGGCCAGGGAGACTTCCAGATAGAAGAGGGAAGAAAGTGTAGAATTTTGGGTCCTGGAGACTATTTGTGATTGGTGAAAGCGAGTGGTGCGTGAGAGGTATTCAAAGGAAATTCATTCATTCCACAAATTTTTGTTGATCCCTTACATATGCCAGACTCCTTACATATGCCATTTGTTTTAATCCTCACAACAACCCTATGAAGGAGGCAGTGGTTTTGTGTCCACTTCACAGTTAAGGAGAGAGGTTCAGAGAAGTTAATTTGCCCAAGGTCACACAGGAAGTGGTAGAAAAAGGATTTGAACCCGGTGGTGGGAGCCTCCTTCCACTACAGGATACGCAGGTTATTTATATTGGGTTCCTAGGAATGGGCTTTCGAAAAAGGATGTTTCAGGTTCAGAGTACCCTGGGCCTCCATCACAGTTGGACACTGGCTCCCTCTTTCACATGAAAGTCCTTTAATATTCAAAGAAAGCCTCCTGACCCCTCCAGTCATTCATGCATTCCTTCTCTCAGATGTGGTCTGCTAGGCACCATGACAGTGGGCCTGTCACCGTCTTTACCACACATGTCCATTAATGCTATTTAAGCTGGCATTAGCAGCTATACCACCTCGGGGGTTAGGCATTCATTTATGAATTACTAAAACCTTAGGGGTTTGTACCGACAACCTACTCTCAAGCCAAACATCCCTCATTCAAGGCTCAGACAATTGAGTGTTTGAACCTAAGTGGGGAATTTTATATTTTTTGTCCATTAAATTTCACCTTATCGCATTCAACCTATTTTTTTTCTTTTTTTGCAGCTTATTAAATACCTTTTTGATCCAGATTTTGTCACCCAAGTGCTTCTGCGATGCCTGGGAATGCTGAAAGTTTGTGTTTAATGTTTTCATTCGAGGCAGTAAAATGGAGACGAGCAGTGTTTCACTAGACAGCTCCTTCCAGGCAATTCCCCCATACCTGCACGAGATTGATTAAGGGGCTCTGAATCTGCATATCTGTCCTTTCATCTTACCGCTCTTTCTCAAGGCTAACCACGGAGATTTACAAAATGTTTTGCAGAAATCAAAACGCTTGATGTCTAAAGCATCCACCAGAGGGGACGTGAGGAGAGATGGCAGTGACTTTTCTGAGTGAATCCCTCTTGATTCCTAGTGGTCACCATTTCTTTTTTCTCACTGTTTTTAAACTAGGAGAATAACATCAATCGCACAAGGAAAGGAAGGCCACGACTGGCAGGCCAAGGCTGAGGATAATCCCACTGCAGCAGGGGACTCAGCTTCCCCCACAGGCAGCAAGGGGAGTGCAGACACAGCAAGAACTGGCAAAGTAACCTGCGTCAGAGAGGCTGTGCCAGGATCAGGTCCGCGTCTCTGGAAAAGGTGGGAGAAACAGAATGAGCTGGGACCATTGGTCCCACCTGGGATCTAGGTGTGTGTAGGGGGGGAGGGGGCGGGGAACGGGCTACAGCCAGATTATAAAGGCAAGACTTAATTCAACGTTCGTTCTTCTTCTGGGCGCTAAATGTACAGGAGAGGGCTGGGACAGCAGCTGGAGGTGCTCAGCACCTTTAGAATGCCCTCAGACTTGCTGTCGCTGAAAGGGGCTGGCTTTTTAAGACAGGTTGCTGTTGTTGCATACTGCCAAGTCCATTCCGGCACATAGCGACCCCATGTGACAGAATGGAACTGCCCCATTGGGTTTTCTTGGCTATATAATCTTTAGAGAAGCAGATTGCCAGGTCTTTCTCCCTCAGAGTGGCTGGGTGGGTTCAAAGTGCCAACTGTTCTGTTAGCAGCTGAGCGCTTAACTGTTGTGCCACCAGGGCTGCTATTGAGCCCTTTCAAATTCCAGTTAACGGCCTAGGGGCATCATGCCTGCAAATCTCACTGCTGCCACCGGAGGTGGTATGTGCCATAATCGAAATAGGCTGGGTTTCCTAAGACATGTCCCCTGGTGGCTGCTGTTGGAATCACAGGACCAATGCTTAAGGATTGCTTAGGATAGCAATGCAAGAACAATGCTTAGGATAAATTGTTCAATTTTCAGGAGAGTGCGCCAACTTATTTTAGTGTCTGTTAAAGTCACGGTAGCCATAACGACTGCAGGTGGTGAGGAAAAAACGGTTACGGAGGGGAAACAAAGAAAAAAGACCAACGGAAAGATTTAATAGGAGTATTTGTGTGCCTGGAAGTAGGTGGAGGGAGGTGTCCAGAGAAGATTGATGACAGGAGGCAGAAATTTAGAAGGAAATGAAAATGGATCAGGGGAGTCCCTGATCTATGCCTTAGACTCCAGCTAATGCTGTTGTTCACAGAGGCTTCTCTCTCCTTGCCGTTTAATTCAGTTCACCAAGCCTGTACTGAACACAAGCGTTTCATGAGATGTAGCCAGGCAGGCCTGAGCCATCACAGGGGAGCAGCTGTCCTCACCCCTTCATTTGGTCTCTGAGTTCTGTGGCCTGCTTGGGGTCTTGGGAAAGATGTCTTCCTACCTCATATATTCTTGTGAGGTAAGTCACCTCTACATAGGCCAAACACAGGGTTCTACAAGGACTGAGAACTGGAGAGTTCTGAGGAGCACTCCCAGGGTGGAAAGGAAGGGCTTGAATTTTTCCAAATTTGTCTTTTGCTTCTCTCCCTCACAACCTCCTCCACGAACTTTAATAAAACTAAACCAACCCTGGTGTCTTTGAGTTGATTCTGACTTCTGGTGACCCTACAGGACAGAGTAGAACTGCCCCGTAGGGTTTCCAAGGCTGTAATCTTTATGGAAGCAGACTGCCACATCTTTTCTCCCATGGAGGGGCTGATGGGTTCTAACCGATGACCGCCGACCTTTAGGTTAGCAGCTGAACGCCTAACTACTGCACCACCGGGGCTCCTTATGAATGTTAATGGTACCCAGATATATTTAAGTCAAATTTCAAATCCTCCAAGGCTGGAGTAGACAAGAGCCTCGGTTTCCTTGATGGCAGGAATCGGAGGAGGTGGAGGTCCAGATAACAAGTTGAGGAGTACTGCTCTCTGTCCGATATGGAAGAGAAATACAGCTTCGGTACCGAAGGAAAGACTCACAAAACCATATCTCTTTCTACCGTTATGGCCCCCACCTTGCAAGAGAGGACAGTGCCTCTGGGAGCGAAAGGGGTGATAGAATCCATTTCTGGCATTACTTTATGCCACCTGCAGGGGGCAACCTCATACAGAAGAAAGTACAGCTTTGGAATCTGGTAGTCCAGGGTTTACATCCTTCTGCTCTTTACAGATCATATGACCTTGGATGTGTCCGTCAACTTCTCTGAGACTCCTTTCACAGTCCACAAGAGCAGCTTTGGCCATGTTGACTTTTTCACTTTTGTTGTGAGGATGACATGACACAGCAGAGATACAGTACCAAGCACAGTTGCCATGGACGCTCCTTTTCTTCCTTTCTCTCCAATTCTTCCTGAATTACTGACGTTTATCGTATTTCTCCAGAGTTTTCCTCTCTCCAGTCTGCCGAATCCAGTCTTTGGGAGCAGTTCTCACCCACAGCGGCTCCATCTTTGATTATTTTACGGTGATTCTTGGTCACCAGACTTGGCTCAGAGATGTCCACCTTGGGCCTTCCAATTCAATGGGTGGGCAGGTGGGTGGGGGGTGGAAACCACCCCTTACTGGAGCTAATTCCAAGGCAAGGCAAATGCTCTTGGCTCCACCATCTCATCTGGTTGCAGACTCTGTGTGAGGGGAGGAGGCCAGCCTTGGTGGGCACAACCAGACCAGCCCCTGTCTTTCCTGGCTTTTGTTAGATTGTGTTACAACCTTAACGTTACTTAACTGTAGAGGACTTTGGGACGTGTGTGTGTGTAAGTCTGTGTGTTAATAGCAATTTGTGATCGATGCCTTTGGCGCCCACACATTCAATAACACCCACACTCACAAAAAAAAAAAAAAGGAAGGGGGGAGGGGAGTCGTTTTATGGGAGATAACGTAACTGCTTGCAATTTGGCTATTCATTGTATCTTTGGCATTTTATGTACTGCATTAACGCAGGCAATTTCATGCATATGGATATAATGCATTAAGTGGAGGCATTTAAATATAGTGAAACTAATTTTATGATGATTAGTTGAAGGAAAACATTGCATTCGTATCATCTATATAGAAGCCAATTTGCATGAAAATGCCCAAAGTTGCTATGCCAACATTTTCTGTGCTGCTGGTCGGGGTCGTCTCTGAGTCAAGACTTTGTATTAAAAATCGGTCTCCAGTGCCCATGTCTTTTAATTCATTGCAAGCTGTAGGCCATTTGCTCACAAAGCGCTCGCAGTAAAACAAATGAATAGCTAAAATACTCATTTGCATGATTCCCATTTGAAAACGATTCCCCTGAAATTAAAAAAGCGTGTTACTCGGTTGTGAAGATGGATGGGCCAGTGAGGCAGGCAATTAATATTTTCGGCGTTCTCTTTAAAGCCCTCCCAAGACTGAGAACAGCACATGCCAGACAAATTGGGCCCCACAACAGTTTCAGGGCCTTGGCGGCAGCAGCTTGCTTCCACTGTCTCCCCTTTATTGTCTCACTTACATTATGCAGTAATTAAAACTATTTACCATTCCTACTTATCTGCCATCTGCTATCACGGAAGGTTCCTCTTCTTTAGAAAGCTGTCTTAAAGAGCAGGAAGGAGAATGGCAAGCTTGGCACTGATGGAGGGAGGGGGCCTTAGGGGTCTCCCGCTCCCCCTGCCATGTCCACCTGGTCCTCCGTGAAAAGAATGGTGGAGAAGGTCACGGTGTGTGAAGCCGAGTTTCTGAGTGAGCTGGTTGTGCGTGGGCTTGGGGCTCTAGAGCCCAGTTTTGTCCATGTTTTGGGGATGCCTTGGCTTAGATTTGTGGTATCCATATGTCTATGGGAGCCTAGGCCCGGATCCTCTCACAAATTATGACAGCAAAGGGTCTGGGGGCTTTGGCTGTGTAACTGGGGGCCGGAGCGGAGCCACCAAGTATGGTTGTACAGGTTGTTTGCTGCGCGAGGGTGTCCATCCCAGGGGACCACGGAGGTAGAAGGCCATCCTGTGAGCCATCTGCCAATCTGAGCTCCTATGGGGCTGTGTCTGCCTCAAGAGGGCGCCATTTTCTAATTCACTCAACAGCACCCTAGAGGCTTATTTGGGGGAAGCCACTTTGAAAGCCACCATATTGCTATCTCTTTTCTATGGCAAGTGACACCTCCCAGGAGACTCAGCCTTGCACAGCTTAACATTTGCTTGCAGATGTTGAGCTAAGATGGCCAAAGAGCAACCTTCTCTGTGAACAGTTTTACCCTCTTCTGGACCCAGCTTCAAAAGCCAGCACAGACCCAAGTAAGAAGAAGCCAGATGCGGCCAGGAATGGGAAAGACAGCTTCTCAGGACGAGAGTGGGCCGGAACCTGCAGGCTGTAGCAGACGCATGCTCTGGGAGGATGGGGCCAGTGTCCCGAATGCTTCCTGCCGCTGCTGCTTTTCAGGGCCCACCCAAGTGCTGGGCACAGAGTAGGTCCCCAAAAGACTTGTTGAATTAAATCAACAGTTAAGTTTTCAGCCTCGATGCCACTGCCTAACGACGATGCCACCTCCGAAACTTCAACAGGCTCTCTCAGTTCCCACCTGTTTTCCCGTTTCAATAGTCTTCCTGGTTTGTAGCCAAAGGACTGGCGTTTGTCCAGAACTGAGCCCATTGGCCGTAACTTTTCTAGCACCACTTCTCACCCGAGGCCTTGAGACCATGCATAGCGTCTGCCTGGGGACTGGAACTCTCCTCTGTGTCTCCCCATCTCCAGTACCATCCTCTCCGCTTCTCCACCCTCCTAGAAGATGGGGCCTTGCTTGCCCAGGCCCACAGAGAAAGCTTTTGGACTTACCTGATTTATTGGGGTTGGAGCGGGTGCTTGGAGTAGCTGTCACCCCTCGTTGTCATCTGGTGGCTCTGGAGCCTCCCAGCATTGGGCGGATCAGAGAGGAGACATGGCAGACCCTAATGAAGTGATAATGCTTTATTCCTCAGCTTCCTAGAGATGTTAAAGGGAAGAAGATGTTGGTTCAACACACGGAAGGATGAATGTCAGACAAGAGCTTTGTCCATCACTGGTGCGGACTGTCCACATCATTCTCACTGAAGATGCGATGGCACCTGGGAGTCACAAGTCAGAATCTCCACCCCAACGCAAGGCTATTGCCAGGCATGGGAAGCTTACCTGCTGCTTCGACTGACCAGAAACCCATCCTCAATCAAGGGACAGAGGCGGAAAGTACATGGACAGTGGACAGTGTGTTTATTAAAATAAATAAAAGCAGATGTGAGGAAAAGGCAACACTTACCCAGCGGCACCGTGGGGAAAAGGCCTGGTGACCTACTTCCGTAAGATCACTGCCATTAAAACCTCTCCGGAGCACAGTCCTACTCTGACACATGTGGGGTCACCATGAGTTGGAGTTGACTTGACGGCAATGGGTTTTACCCTAGAGCACAGTTTTCTGTAAGGCCTGGCACAGTCAAGGAAGGAGCAAGGGGTGCCTCTGGAGGCCTCACAGATGCTGTCACATCAGCAGCTGCTAATACCCCTACAGGACATGTGCTTCCTACTCAAACCCCCACCATCATCTCCCTGGGTAACCGGACCCGCCAGGGTGCCCGAGGCAGCCAGCATGCTGGAAAGGGCGCTGACTCTGGAGTCCACAGCCCTGGGTTAGAATCTCCCTGCCTGTCGGCTTTCTCATCCCTTAAATGGGGTCTCAGGCCTGCCTGTCTCTCAGGGTTGTCGTGAATTCATTTGTTACTAATCATTATTTCAGTGCCCACTCTGCACCCCAGCGCAGGTGTGCGCCCTCCCAGAGCAGATGGAAGCGTCCTCGTCAGCTCAGAGAGAATCTGCAGGCATAAGCATTTAAGATGACAGTTGCTCTTAGCTCGCACTAGGCAGAGTCCAGCTCTGTCATTCCCAGGCAGGTGCTTGAAAAGCTGAGCCTGGCTCTTGACAAGGGGGATACAATCATACCCATATCCAGCACTGGCTGAGCACCCACTCTGTGCCAGGCACGGGACTAAGCCCTTCACATGCTTGACCTCCCTTCACCCACCACAGCAATTCTCTCACATCGGTATTATTCTGATCCTCAGTCTATGATGAGGGCAGTGGTGATTCCGTGGTAGAATTCTTGCCTTCCGTGCAGAAGGTCCGGGCTCCATTCCTGGCCAATGCGCCTCATGTGCAGCCATTGCCCATCTGTCAGTGGTGGGTTGCGTGTTGCTATGATGCCAAACAAGTCTCAGTAGAGCTATCAGACTAAGTTGGACTAGGAAGAAAGGTCTGGCCATTTCCTTTTGAAAATCAGCCAACGAAAACCCTATGGACCATAACAATCCAATCCCACTGTGCTGACTCGAGGACCGCTAACAACAGCAACAACATTCTACTGATAGGGGAATTGGGGCTCAGAGGATCCAGGTTGAGTCCCAGGGTCCAGTGCTCTTTCCCTAACTTGCTGTGGGACCTTGGGCAAGTCCCTAGCTCTCTCTGAGCTTCCATCTCCTCATTTCCACCACACATACCCACTGCAGTTCCCAAACCCACACTGCCTTTCAAATTCTCCACTGGCTGCAAAGCCTGCATCTCCTGGCAAATCATCGTTGTTAATCTGAATCCTTATCATTAAGACTTGAGCAAGAGAGAAGCATTCCTAGTTGCTGAAGAAGACATTAGTAAAAATAAACCAGGAAGGGAGACTCCGGAAGCGGGTGGAGGAAGGCAGAAAATGCAAAGCTAGCCCCATGGAAATCTTCACCTGCTTTGTAGTTGGAGGGAATGGCAGAGGGTGAGAAGGGCGGGAAGCCGACTTACCACTTAGCAACCACCACTACAGATCAATGGTGGACCAAAATAGAATCCCATGTAGGAAATGATCTTGCTTCACCACGCCCCCCCCCCAAAAAAAATTTAACATAGAGAAGCCATTTAAAGCAGAAAAAATATTTGTATGTAAAAGGAAATATTTTAGCTAGGAGTTGAATACCAAATGATTTTGGGTCTCTGTGGGGAGTAATGAGGCGTAGCAAACACACAATTCTATATGCATGTAATATTATCATCCCACGCCTCGGAAAGCTTTTAAATCACAGAGATGCAGTTAGGGACCATTGTACAAAATAAACATCCCACTTGGTGTCTTGCCTGCCCTAAGTTCTTTGATCTAAAGCGGCACTGCCAGATTTTTACAGCCCCATAAATTAACATGGTGCTGATTTGATTGAGCTAAATTAATAAGACTTGTGCTTTGTTGCAAAATAACTATTACAGTATGTTGTAGGGACGCACTGCCAATAAGGAAATTGCTGCCTTTAACAATCCCACTGAAGTTTCATGGAGGATTTCAAAACCAATTTTAATTAAAACAAAAGCCGATGTGTGGCAATAATGTGGGTGTTAAGGAGAGAAAAGGCAAAATGTCTTTTTAAATCCATTTTAATATGTCTTAAGGACTGGATGATGGATGTGAGGGAAGCTGCCGGCTGACACTGTGCTGGGAGCTGTCTGTGCTCCCGGGTTCAGTGGCGCTGGCGCCTCGGGCCCAGCTGGTCGGCCTCTGAGCTGGCTCTCCACTTCCAGGCAAATGGGCGTCTCCCAAGTCAGGTTCCCATGGGGAAGTTCTCACCTTCATGTGTTTTCTCAGCCCAGAGACTGGCAGCAGTTGAGACCCTGTTCTCTGTCCCCTCAGGACTGGAACAGGGGACTGCAGGGCCAAACCCCCCAGGCCTGGCTTGGGCCTCGAAGGCCAGGCTGATCCCAACTCCCTCACTCTCCCATGACCAGCTTGCTGGCTGCCGCCAGTGGTCAAGACACCCTCTGGTGACCCTGAGGGGTTGGGGTTTTTAATAAAAGACTGCCGGATTATAGTAGAAAGAGAATATCTGGTAGTCTGAGGAAACTGAAGCAGAGCTGTTAGTCTAGGGAGCCTACAGACAGGGCAGGGGAGAGTTGAAACCCCCAGTAAATGGTCAGCCCTGGGGGCTCAAAACTGGAGCCACTGGGGTCTTGGGGCTAGAGGACAGGGAGGCCTCAGATCACAGCAGGGAGTGCCACTGGGTGCTGTCGCAGGGGTGTGAGTTGGGTTGGTTGGCCTGTGAAATCTGCTCTAAGGCTCAACCTCCCATTACCTCAGTTTCCTCAGCTGTAAAATGGGAATGATAGACTTTATCTCACAGAGCTGCTGCAAGGATTAAATGAGGTTGGTGCCTGGTGAACAAGTGCCTAAAACTGTTAAAAAAAAAAAAAACTGTTAGCTATTGATAAAAACAACAACAATAATTTTTACTTATCATATTTTTAATCAGAAACAATTAGCCCTTACTGAGATCCAGCTATATAATATGAAAAATAATAACAAGATTAGGTACTGATACTTTGAGGCCCTAGGAAAACCCTCAAGCAAGTGGACTGACACAGTGGCTGCAACGGTGAGCTCAAACAGCAACGATTGAGAGGACGGCACAGGACTGGGCAACGTTTTGTTCTGTTGTACGTAGGGTCACCATGAGTTGGAACCTACTCGACTGCGCCTAAGAACAACAACAGTACGACGTGTCAGGTGGTGTTCTGAGAACGTGTTCACATGCACTGTCTCATCAGTCCTTGCCATAGCTCACGGAAGCTCTGAAGATCGTCCACAACGTAGTAAGTGGTGGAGCTGGAATTTAAACTAGACCGGGGCCACTCCAGAGCTCTGCTCTTAACCACTAGGCCGGTGACCTTCAAACTTCTTTGAACATGACCCACAATAAGAAAATAATATATTTTTCCACATGACTCAGTGGACACCCACACCCACACCCACGCACCCAAAGTTAAAGTAGAATTTTCACGAAATGATACCCTTATTTTGTGCACTTTGAGGTCTTTATTCTACTCCATTTCCTTTTTAAAAGAAGTTGCTCATGACCTACTAGATTGTTTGCAACTCATTCTTGCTTCTCAACCCTCAGTTTGGCTAAATGCTACATGTGCCCATGACCACATTGAAGATTTTTTACGTGTTGTCTCACTCTGCCATCTCAGCCACCCCGGGAGATTAGTACTGTGTGGCCATTTTACAGATGAGGAACTGAGATTCAGGAAGGATTAGTGATTTGGCCCCAGCCCCCATACACTGATTACATAAGCTTGTGATTGCTTGGCATCTTGGCTATGCCTCCCCCAGCCACACACACACACACGTCATAAACTCCTCTAGGGAAAGTACCATGTCTGCCTTGTTCCTTCTCATTGTTCACTCGGTGCCTGGCACAGAACAACCCTCAATAAATATGTGTTGAATGAATGAATGAGTGGTGAGTCAAGGCACCGATTCTGGTACTCAGCTTCCACAGCCTCCTTCTGGTTGGCATAGTTTGATTTCAGAGTTTCCGGCTTCTTTCTTGTGCCTGTCCTCCCTCCTCAGGGAGGTGGGGCCTTCCTTGAGGAGTAAGCTTTCCGATGTTCCTCAGGTGGGGCGGAGTTGGTCTCCCCAGCCTCCACCAGGTTAAATGTTGTAGCTTGGAGGACTAGAAAGATGTTCAGGAACACAGAAAGTGATGGGCCATCACAGTAGATGCCTGTAGGGAGACACCCCCGCACCCCCACCCCCTCCCACCCCACAACCCACCACTTGGGGAATCAGGAAGGAGCCAGGGTTGAGTAATGGAGGGAAAAAGTTTTGACCATATAGGAGGCAGGAAGGAAAGTTTACGGAAGAGAAAAGGGGTGCATGGAATGTGATTCCTCTCCAGGAGCATCTAGGGAGGTGGCATCATGCCCACATAAAGGGCCGGTTCTTACAAGATGGAGACCATGTGTCCTCGTTGGTCAGTGAGGAGACAGTTACAAGGCAGAAGCAGCAACACTAGCCGGACATTTGCCTTTAAACACAAAGGGAGCTTGACTGGCCTGTCGTCTCTGATGGCCCAGGACTTGAGAATGAGCTCTCAGATCAGAATGAGGGTGTCCTGATGATGCAGACAGTGCCTCCTACTGGCTGGAGCCTCACAGTGAGGGAGGCTCCGTTAGGAGTGAGGCTGGAGGAGAGGCAGGGGCTAGGTCAGAGGAGCCTGGGCCGTCTGTCCTGAGTCAGTGGCGCCACCAGAGGCGTGCAGGTGGCGGGGTACAGACCACACTAGGTGACACTGTCAGAGGGGGTGACGCCAAAATGACTATTGATAAAATTTTTGTGCAGTGTTTCAGCAGAAATTTGTTATTTTTATAAAACTATCCCTGTAGTTAGTTAAAACAACATAAACATTTTCCATAAACCCAGCTTACATGTATCAATACACCTACAAGGCTAAAACTCTATGCTAATTCACTTTTTGAACCTTCTAATGCCCTCTAGTCAAAGCTGCTATTATTGCCCAGTTATAATGACTCTTCAAGTCCTGTGGTTTTGCCTGTACCTGCTACAAGCATGCACTGATGTTTTTGTTTCTGCCTGTATTTTTATAGTCACTGATTTTGTCAAAATTTCTGGTGCTTTAGCTACAATATTGTGGTAAGTAGTATCTGTGAACCTATATCAAAAATGTTTCTGACAATGAATCAGTAATTAAGGATTCTGTGTGCTGGTAAAGAATATTGGCTATACCATGAACTGCCAGAAGAATGAACAAACCTGTCTTGGAAGAATAACAGCCAGAATACTACTTAGAAACAAGGATAGCAAGATTTTGTCTCACGGACTTTGGACATGTTATCAGGAGAGACCAATCCCTGGAGAAGGACATCATGCTTGGTAAGGTAAAGGATCAGCGAAAAAGAGGAAGACCTTCAATGAGATGGACTGACACTGTGGCTGCAACAATGGGCTCAAACACAGCAACTGTTGTGAGGATGACGCAGGACTGGGCAGTGTTTCGTTCTGTTGTACATGGTGTTGCTATGAGTTGGAACCGACTCAATGGCCTAACAGCAAAGACTCAAGGATTCTGTATGGTCTGGTATGGGAGGAGGCCCATGGTGGTGGGGGCGGGAGCGGGGAGAGGTGTTACCACACCAGGAGTTACCACATTGGGTGACACCAACCTTAGTGACACCACCATCTTGAATGCCATAGGGAGCCCTCTAAGGGCTCTGAGCAGTGGGGAGACGGCATCAGAGAAATGTCTTAGAATGACCCTGGGAGGATAACGGTGAGAAAAATGGATTGGAAAGGGTGAGACTACTTAGGAAGCGGTTCAGTTCTCTGGCCCAAGGCTCCTTCCCCACAGGGAAATCCCAAGCTCCCTTTGCCAGGGAGACCAGCCCCTTGGCTCTTTCTATCCTGGGGATTTCTTAGTTATCTCGTGCTGCTACAACAGAAATACCACAAGTGGATGACTTTAACATACAGAAAGCTTATTTTCGCACAGTTTAGGGGCTAGAAGTCCAAATTCAGGGTGCCGGCTCTAGGGGGAAGGCTTTCTCTCCCTGTAAACTGTGGGGGAAAGTCTGTGTCTCTTTTCAGTTTCTATTCCTTGGTTCCTTGGCAATCTTCATGTGGCTTGTATCTCCCCCTCCGTTTGTGCTCCCTTCTCTGTGTGTAATCTGCTTTTTTTTTTTTATATCCCAAAGGTGATTGGTTTAAGACACACCTTCCACTGATGCGGATTCATGAACATAACAAAGAAAATCCTATTCCCTATGGGATTACATCCATTCTGATGTTGTCGTGTGTTATACAGTTGACTCTGGCTCATATGCAACCCTATAGGACAGAGTAGAACTGCCCCATAGGGCTTCCTAGGCTGTAATCCTTCTGGAAGGAGCCCTGGTGTGCAGTGCTTAAGCATTCTGCTCCCAAGCATTCGGCTGCTAACTGAAAGGTCAGCAGTTTGAACCCACTGGTGATTTACAGCCCAGGAAACCCTATGGGGGCAGTTCTACTCTGTCCTATAGGGTCACTATGAGTCAGAATCGACTCCACGGCACACAACAGTAACAACAATAATCTTTCTGGGAGCAGATTGCTAGGGCTTTCTCCCCTAGAGCCGCTGGGTGGGCTTGAACCACCGGCCTTTTGGTTGGTAGCTAAGTGCTTAACCATTGCACCAGCAGAGTTCTCTTATGATAAGTATAGGGGTTAAGATTTACAACACTTGTTTTGGGGGGACATGATTCAATTCATAACGGGGGGGTAGTAGAACCCTCTGCACTGGCCCTGCTCAACAGCTCTCGTTTTCTGCTTTCTTCTGTGTTCTCAAGCCTTGGTGACTTGAACCCAGGTCTTCAGGCTCCAAAGTCAGTGCTTCCCCTGAGAAGCCACAAAACAAAGCTCCCAGCCTCCTGCTTGCTCCTGGCACCCATGCCCTAGTCTGGAACATCAAGTAGAAGGAGCCCTGTGAGTGTCAAGTTGGTTCCACTCACTTTCCACGAAGAAACTGAGCCGGGATGTGGGCAGGGCTTGCTGGGGCCAGAGGGGATGCAGCCAGGCACCCTGGGATCCAGGTCTCTTGACTCCCAGACCTGGGCTTTCCCCACCACTTCACAACACTCATCGTGTGCCCCCTTCTTCTTGCTGCAGCCAGGAGAGGTCCCGAGGGGAGAGAGAAGCAGGGGTCCCTGAGCAGGTGTACTTGTTCTACCTGGAACTCTGAGGGCCCTTGTCTCTGGCCTGACAGTAATTGGACTTTCATTTTTTGCTCCCTGGTTTCCACCTTGAAATCATCCTCTTCCCTCCTCTCATTTTTCAGCTTTTAATTATTTACCTCATATTTTCTCATTTCACATTCCAATTTTGACCCCCTCTATCAATCCTCCCACATTTTGCACTGTAAAAAACTGTTTTATTATCAATTTTATTTCTTGAGTTGGACCAACTCTTTCAGTTCCTATCTTGAATCCCTCTCATATATTTCTAGATTTTTGTTTCACAGGTTCTAATCTTCTGTTTTTTTTTAAAACAGTTTTAAAATTTTTAACTTGAGTTTTTTAAAATTAACTATTATTTATAAACTATTTTTTACTCTAAAAAATTATTTTCTGAAAAATTAATTTTCTTACTATTATTCTTAATTTTGAGTTTTATGATTTTCTTATTCTGCCTTTATTACTTATGACTGTTCTTTATATTTTCTTCCTCTTGTTCCCTTGTTGTAATTCTCCTTGGGGGTGGGGGGCTTCCCTGAGATAGCAGGATGATTGTGTGCAGGGACATCATAATGAAGAAAATGAAGAAAGGCCTTGTCCACACCCAGGATAATTGGATGCCTTGGACCCCCACTGGCTTTGTGGCTGACAATCTGGCACGCCCACTGAAGGAGGAGCCTGGAGTCACTCACCCAGACAGTCTCACAATTAACTCTCCCCAGGCCACAATTCTCAGCAGGGCTGACTCATTGAAACCAAGTTGTCTCCTGGCTGTTCATGTCAACTGAGCCTTAAGAGAAGACCTGCATCTTTTAAAATCCACTCTCTCCCCTGTATCAATCTGTGGATCCAGGGTGACCATGCCAACAGTGTGATGCTTGTTGACGTCACTTCCTAGTATTGTGCAATTGTTCCACTTCTTTCCCCCACCCTGACCCCAATCCAAGCTGCCATCATTTCTCACCCTGACCATAGCAGTAGCCTCGCGACTGCTTGGACGAAATCTGCTTTGACCTGTCTCCAATCCTTCTTCAGTCAGAGTCTTCTTTCTTGGAGCGACATCTAATAGTGTCATCCTCCTGCTTAAAAGCCTCTGGGGACTTTGAGTTTAATTGATGCCTCTACCCCCCAATTTTCTCCCACCACGTGGGTCCCTTCTCAGGACTCTCTGAGTGCCAGGCCCTGAGTTGGGCACTGAAAATGCAGCAAATATTCAAGGAGTTCCTTCTCAGAGCCAGGCCCTGAGATGAGCACTGCAAGTCCAGAGAGGAATCTGACTTAGGCCAGGCCCTCCATGGGCCTCATGTCCCACAGTTCCAGAGAAAGACATACCCTCCTTTGTAGCTATCAGACGAGAAGAAGAGATGAGGACTTCCCCATGCCAAGTGGCAGCTCCATGAGAATCCCAAGGTACTAAGGGTTAAGGGCCATGCACAGGGGCAGATTAACCAGCAAGCACAGTATGTGCCAGCTTATAGTAAGCAAGGCATGCGCTGGCTGAACTGTGCTTACTTACTAATCTGTAGTGCACAATTTCACCCTTCAATGTGGTGAAAACCAGGTGAAATTGTGCACTACAGATTAGTAAGCACAATTAATTCCATAGGAAAAAAAAATTTTTTTTTTTTTTTTTTTTTTTTTTTTTATATCTTGCTTATTGGGTAATCTGTCCCTGCCATAAACCCAGCAGAAGGAATCTGGCTAGAGATGGAGGCCTGAGGTCAGGCAGATGCTGGCAGCTGATGTCACAGTACAGAGTAGGGACTGGGACCAGGAAGAGGAACTAAGATGGAGAAAGCTGAAGGAGGTGTTAACCAATTGAGGCCAAGGTGAATGAGGTCAGGCAAAAATAGTGGGAGGTCAGGACTGTTCTCCCTGGAGAAGACTGACAAATGACTTAGGTGTATGAGCGAGGGCCAGGTTCCATGGGCAAGGAACCCCAACATCCTCAGCAGAATTTTTTGCCCAACAGCCACCACTCCATCACCCTCACCATCCATGTATTGTACCATTCCACTTCCTGTCTGGGCTTCACCAATAGAGAAAAAAATGCTAATCTGGGGTTGCAGAAAAAGCAAAGAGCAGACTACCATTTCCAATATGCCAAACTGTGTTATTTAGATCAGTCCACATGGGAGAAACAACTAGAATTGCTGGATGAAATTAAAAACATCTCCTTAAAAGCACCAAAGAGCTGACAAGATAGTAAGAAGCTGCCAGGCCAAAAACTAAGTGAAAGCAGGAACTCAGAGAGCACTGAAGCCAATTGTGCCTTGTACGTATTTGCCCAATCAGCAAATTTGTGGTTCAGTTTTGACATCATCGAGGGGTTTGGGGAAGAGAAAGCCCAGGGCCCAGCAAAGATGGGGAATCTAATAGGATATCCTCCTCCATAAAGTTGGGACCCCAAAGGGAAAACTCTCAGGGTAAGCGGGAGCCAGAAAGAAAACTCTTCCCATACCCAGAATTTTGAGGAAAGTTGCCTTGGTTCTGAGCAGAGCAGGAAGGGGAAGAATCAGTCACGAAAATAAGATTTCCAGCCCAAATTCACATCACCTGAATGGTCAAAATAACCACAACCATGAATGTAATTCAAAGTAGCCTTGGATTGGTGATGCTTTTAAGGTAGTTGGCAAGCGCAGTCGTGTGCATAACAGTGGATTAGACACAGCTGAACAAAGAATTAGTGAACCAGATGAATGCAGCAAAGAGAGAAAAAGAGATGGGGAATATGAAAGAGAGGTTAAAAAAATACCAATAAAAAACCAAACCCATTGCCACTGAGTTGATTCTGACTCATAATGATCCTACAGGACAGAGTAGAACTGCCCACTAGGGTTTCCAAGGAGCACATGGTGGATTTGAACTGCCAACCTTTTTTTTTTTTTTTATAATTTTTATTGTGCTTTAAGTGAAAATTTATAAATCAAGTCAGTCTCTCACATAAAAACTTATATACACCTTGCTACATACTCTCAATTACTCTCCCCCTAATGAGACAGCCTGCTTTCTCCCTCCACTCTCTCTTTTCGTGTCCATTTCGCCAGCTTCTAACCCCCTCTACCCTCTCATCTCCCCTCCAGGCAGGAGATGCCAACATAGTCTTAAGTGTCCACCTGATCCAAGAAGCTCACTCCTCACCAGCATCCCTCTCCAACCCATTGTCCAGTCCAATCCATGTCTGAAGAGTTAGCTTTGGGAATGGTTCCTGTCCTGGGCCAACAGAAGGTCTGGAGGCCATGACCACCGGGGTCCTTCCAGTCTCAGTCAGATCATTAAGTCTGGTCTTATGAGAACTTGGTGTCTGCATCCCACTGCTCTCCTGCTCCCTCAAGGGTTCTCTGTTGTGTTCCCTCTCAGGGCAGTCATCGGTTGTGGCCGGGCACCATCTAGTTCTTCTGGTCTCAGGATGATGTAGTTGCTGGTTCATGTGGCCTTTTCTGTCTCTTGGGCTCGTAATTACCTTGTGTCCTTGGTGTTCTCCATTCTCCTTTGATCCAGGTGGGTTGAGACCAATTGATGCATCTTAGATGGCTGCTTGCTAGCATTTAAGACCCCAGACACCATTCTTCAAAGTGGGATGCAGAATGTTTTCTTAACAGGTTTTATTATGCCAATTGACTTAGATGTCCCCTGAAATCATGGTCCCCAAACCCCTGCCCCTGCTAGACTGGCCTTTGAAGCATTCAGTTTATTCAGGAAATATCTTTGCTTTTGGTTTAGTCCCGTTGTGCTGACCTCCCCTGTATTGTGTGTTGTCTTTCTCTTCCCCTAAATTATGAACTGCCAACCTTTTGGTTAACAGTCGAACTCTTAGCCACTATACCACTAGGATTAAAAGATACGGGCGAAAAATGAAAAGATCTAATAAAAATCAAATTAGAGTTCTAGAAGAAGAGTGAAAGAATGCAGCAGAATCCCACTTTGAAATGTGGCATCTGGGGTCTTAAATGCTAACAAGCGGCCATCTAAGATGCGTCAATTGGTCTCAACCCACCTGAATCAAAGGAGAATGAAGTACACCAAGGTTACACGATAACTATGAGCCCAAGAGACAGAAAGGGTCACATGAACCAGAGACTTACATCATCCTGAGACCAGAAGAACTAGATGGTGCCCGGCCACAACCGATGACTGCCCTGACGGGGGCACAACAGAGAACCCCTGAGGAAGCAGGAGATCGGTGGGATGCAGACCCCAAATTCTCATAAAAAGACCAGACTTAATGATCTGACTGAGACTAGAGGAATCTCGGCGGCCATGGTCCCCAAACCTTCTGTTGGCCCAGGACAGGAACCATTCCCGAAGACTACTCATCAGACATGGAAGGGACTGGACAATGGGTTGGAGAGAGATACTGACGAAGAGTGAGCTACTTGTATCAAGTGGACACTTGAGACTGTGTTGGCATCTCCTGTCTGTAGGGGAGATAGGAGGGTAGAGAGGGTTAGAAACTGGCAAAATTGTCACAAAAGGAGAGACTGGAAGGAGGGAGTGGGCTGACTCATTAGAGGGAGAGTAAGTGGGAGTATGGAGTAAGGTGTATATAAGCTTATATGTGACAGACTGACTTGATTTATAAACGTTCACTTAAAGCTCAATAAAAATTATTTAAAAAAAGAATGCAGCAGAAGCAATAATGGCTAAGAATGTCCAGACCTGAAGAAAGATACCAATCCATAATTTTAAGAAGCTGAACAAATCCCATGCAGGTCAAATAAATAAAATTTACACACAGATTCATCAGAGTGAAACTGGAGAACACTAAAGACAAAGAAAAGATTTTTAAAGTTGCCAGAGGAGGGGGAAAGCAGATAACAATCATTCAAAAAAAAAAAAAAGGTTAGATTAGCAGCTGACTTTTCAACAGCAGCAGTGGAAGCCAGGAGATAGCAGAATTTTTTATGTACTGAGTAAAAATGACCACTGACCTAGAATTCTTTAGCCAGTGAAAACGTCTTTTGAGGATGAAGGTAAAATTAAGAAGAAGAAAATTTTCCACCAGACATGCCAAAGGTTGTACTAAAGGGAAAAGGAAAGTGAACCCAGGATGAAGAGCTGAAATATACAAACAAACGAAGAATACTTAAACTAAAAAAAAAAACCCATTGCCGTGGAGTCGATCCCTACTCATAACGACCCCATAGGACAGAGTAGAACTGCCCCACGGGTTTCCAAGGAGCACCTGGTGGATTCGAACTGCTGACCTTTTAGTTAGCAGCCATAGCTCTTAACCACTAGGCCACTAGGGTTTCCATACTTAAACTAGTAACTGTATATATAAGATTAAGCAAATATTAACTGCTTTAAACTATAATAAGAATGCTACATGGGATTATAAGAAAAGATGGGATTTAAAATATGAAAACGGCAACATCTAAGTCAGGTTAAATGGATTTAAAGTATTCTAAAGGCATTTTGTGTAGTTCAGGAGGAGGGCAAAGGTATGGATTAATGTTAGCCATTGGTAAGTTTTAGAAACAGGGAATATACCTTTCAAACTAGTTGAAAACACAGTTCTGAATAGTCAAAAACATACCATTAGTCTGAAATAGGTAAGAAAGGAACTAAAAGAAATGTAAAAAAGATGGGACAAATAGAAATCACAAAATAATGTAGTAGGTATAACAAAAATGTATCAAGATTACATTAAAGTGGAGTGTGTGCTCCATTAAAAAATGAAGATTTTCAGACTGGATCTTAAAAAAAAAAATAGTAGAAAAACATCTAAAGCATAAAAAAATATATATATTTATTTTTTTTTAATTTTTTTTAAGCTTCCAAATAGATGGAAACATCATTATCATGCAAATCCTTACCGAAAGAAAGCTGATATATGTATGTTAATATCAAACAGAATAGTCTTTAAGGCAAAAAGAATTACTAGAGATAAAGATAGCCATTGTATAACAATGAACATAAGTGAAATACAGCTACATGCAAGAACATTGATGAAAACTCACACACATTGTGATGAACGAAAGAATTAAGATATCAAAGAATATGTACAGTATGATTTTTTTTTTTATAAAGCTCAAAACACAGGCAAAACTAAACTATATCGTTTGATGGTTCACAATTGGGGTAAATTTATAAAGAAAGGCAAGAAAATAAAAATCACAGAAGTCAGGATAGTGGGTACACCTTGGGGGGGAAAGAGGAGTTGTGATCAGCAAGGGGTACACAGTAGTTCTTGGGTGCTAATGAAGTTCTAGTAATCTGGGTGGTGATTACCGAGGTGCCATCTTATAATTATGATTTATACTGGAGAGGTATACTTAATGTATATATGTATGATCTATTTAACCATTAAAAAGAATTTAAGAGCACTAGGCAATAAGTTGGACACTCTGAGTTCTAGATCCTGTTCCATCAAAAAAAAAAAAAAAACTCAAATAGTGTCCATAAATTATTTGATATTCCTCCCTTCAAGAGGTGGAGCCTAATTCCGGTCCCTTTGAGTGTGGGCTGGACTTAGTAACTTGTTTCTTACCAATAGAATAAAGTGAGAGTGATGATGTGTGACTTCAGAGACTAGCACTACAACTTTCCGACTTTTGCTCTGGGCTAAGCCAACAGCTATGTTGTGAGGACGCTCAGTCAGCCTATGGAGAGTCTCACGTAGTGAGGAACTGAGGCTTCCAGCCAACAGCTATGTGAATCGGCCTTCTTGGAAGCAGATCCCCAGCCCTAGTCAAAACTTAGATGATTGCAGCCCCTGCCCGCAAGGAATTTGCTATCTATTTGAGGAGACAAGTCTTGGCCATATGACACTATCAAACATTTCAAGCCAAAACAAGTACAGTGTCTAATGGTCTGAAGTGGCTGCCTATGCTCTAGTGACTTTGAAAATGTGGTCTCCAGACCAGCAGCATCAGCCTTAGCATCACTTGGGAACCTGTTAGAAATGCAGATTCTCAGGCCCCATCCACTCTAGCAGTGGAACCCAGAAATCTGGTTTAACAAGCCCTCTGGGTAATCCTAATACACAGTCAAGTTTCAGAATCACTGCTTTAGGAGTTCAGGTGACAGAGGGGCCTAATGGAGGATCTGGAATTTGAGCTGAGCCATACAGAACAACTGGAATTTAAATAGGCGGAAGAAAGGGCACAAGTGTTTCGGGTAAGCCCCTCAGCAGAAGCAAAGACAAGGAGATGAGCAACTTGGCATGTGCTTGGGACAGTGAGGAAACCAACTGGCTGGAAAAGAGTAAAAACGCGGGGATGAACAGGAGCTGGGGTCAGATAGGTAGAGCTCCAATGCCAAGCAAGAAGCGTGGCTTTGATGGAAAAGGCCACAGGAGCCATTGTAGGTTTTTGAGCGGGAGAGTGACAACCTGCCAGCCAGAGTCTTTTCCCAACGCTCACTGGGCTCCTAACTCAGACCAACATCTCCATCCTTCAGCATCCTCCAAAGCCGAGGAGAGCCCTGCTAAGAGGCAAGGAGGCAGGTCAACAGTAGCCTCACGGGCCTCCCTGCCCAGAGCACTCCCAAGCCCCAGCCCAACAACACGGGCCCGAGCTGCTCCAGCAAGCACAGACCTTGCACAGGTATTGAATTATGGATGGGTGGTGCCAAGAAATAATTGCAAACATTATTACCCCCCATACACGCCTGTCCTCTGCGAGGCTGCGGCAGTAGATTTTGTTGCTTTAACTCTCCAGGGTCGTTATAAATTAGAGCTATCACATTAACAGTGGGGCAGGGGATGTGGGGAGAGGCTCTCGTGTTTGAAAAATCCTAAAAGGGACAGACCCCTAAACAGCTTGTGTTGGTTACCCTCAAGTTTTCCTTTGGTTTGATATATTCCACCCATCCCTATTAAATAACTAATTATTTAACATCTTTTAAAGCTTTGTTATATATTAGAACAGGCAGGACACAAATGAGTGCTTTTAATAATATAAAAGCCCATTAGCTTCATTTACTGTTAATGTTAAAATAAACATGAGGCAATTTAGATATACTATTCCAATTTCACGGAAACTTTCCTGTTTTTCTTCTCTAGTCACATAATTAAGGGAAAAACTACTAATGATATTAAGTTTGTACAGTGTTAATGACAGAAACAGGCACCAGCTGAAATTGCGGCCATTAATATGGAAAAATAAAATATTTAACAGGGGAGATAGATGAGTGCAATTTTAATAAACCGAAATGAAGAAAATTAATTTTAGAAAGTTCCGCAGTCTTTCACATGCTACCATTACACCAGCTGTCTAATGGATTATTTTTGTGGTCTGGATTATTTATGGATGGTCCAGAGGAATGTTCTGGGTTTTGCGTATTGTTTTGTGGATGATGAAGATTTTTGCCTCTATTCCTTTTTTTTTTTCCCCTGCTCTCTACCTCTAGCCCACAAACCAGAATGGTTTTATTTACAGTGTGTGCTTCAACAGAGGGTCCTTGCCAAAGAGGTGTAGGTGAGATGCAAGGGGTGGGGAATAGTAACCTGCTGAGGGAGTTCAGCTGTGACCATTGACCTTCAGGAGCTGGGTGGTCACAGGGGCTGAAGTGTTGGCTTTGCCTCAGAGGGGACAGTTGGCTCCAGAAGAAGGGGCCCGCTGTGTCTGGGTGGGGACAGCCACTACTCTGTCTTCAGCTTTCCTCTCTGGATTATGAAGGAGTTTCCTGGGAGGCAGAATTCTGTTCCTTAGCTTGCCACTTATAGCAGGTTGAATCCAAAATAAAACCAAACCCACTGCCATCGAGTTGATTCTGACTCATAGAGACCCTATAGGACAGAATAAACTGCCCTATAGGGTTTCCAAGTAGTGCCTGGTGGATTCGAACGGCCAACATTTTGGTTAGCAGCTGTAGCTCTTAATCATTATGTCACCAGGATTTCCAGCAGGTTGAATAGTGCCCCCCCAAATTCACGTTAATTTGGAATCTCAGAATGCTACCTTATTTGGAAACAGGGTCTTTGCAAATGTAATGACTGAGATGAGGTCATACTGGATTAGGGTGGGCCCTAAATCTAACAAGAGTGTCTTTATAAAAGACAGAAAAGGAGACACAGAGACGTAGAGAGAAGAAGGCCATGTAAAGACAAAGGGATGCAAAGACTGGAGTGACGCCACCACAGGCCAAGAAATGTCTGGGGCCACCAGAAGCTGGAAGGACCAAGGAAGGATCTTCCTCTAGAAACTTCAGAGGAAGTATGACTCTGTTGATACCTTGATTTCAGACTTCTGGCCTCCAGAACTGTGCGAGAATAAATTTCTGTTGTTTTAAGCCAACAGCTTTGTAGTAATTTGTTACGGGAGGCCTAGGAAAGTAATAAAGTCTCAACCGGTGGCAGGACATGGCATCTTAGCACAGGTTGCATATGATAATGGTTCGGGCAACAAGAGGGCGTCAAGATGGACCAGCCCAGAGAAACAGGGAGGAGGCCATCCTAGGGGCCTGGGAGTAGGTGCTAGGCAAGTGACTTGAGCCCAAGGAAGTAAGATGTGGAACCTGGCCCTCCTGGGAGGCACAGGGTGGAGCTGGGTTCTCGGGAGCCAATTTCTAGCCCATTTCTTAGAAGGGCAGCTTGAGAGCTGAAGACCCAATAACAACAGCTGAAAAAGCAGCTGCTGTGTGTGCAGCAGGCACTGCACGGAGCTCTACAGGGGCGTCTCCCTTCATCCCCACCACGCTCCAGTGAGCTAGGTGCTTTTGTTGCTGTCGTCATTGTTGTGTGCCATCAAGTCAATTCCCACTCATAGTGACCCCACGTGACAGAGCAGAACTGCCCCATAGGGTTTCCTTGGCTGTCATCTTTATGGGAGCAGATTTCTAGGTCTTTTCTCCCATGGAGCAGCTGGTGGGTTTGAACCACTGACCTTTCAATTAGCAGCCGAGTTTAACCATTGTGCCACTAGGGCCCCTCAGGTGCTCTTAATATCTCCCATTTTATAGGTGAAGAAATGGAGGCTTAGAAAGATGAAAATGGGCCTGAAATGGCAAACTGAATGAGGGAGCTGATATTTAAACTCAGGAATCTGAATCTGGAGTCCCAGCTCACCACCACCCTAGCTGCAAAGGAGGCTTCACTTCAACCTGATTAACGGGTACTGACATGGCAGCCCCATGCTAGGCCCTATGGAGGAAGCAGAGCTGAATAAGACAAGTCTGTCAGTACAGATGCTAGGTCAGCCACAGAAAAGCAGACCAGGGCAGCTTACATAATGGGCACGTTTATTTTCTCTCATGACAAGAAGTCTGAGGTGCAGCTGCTCTTTAGTTTTTTTTTACTTCAGGGGCTCAGTGATGTCTTCCAGGACTCAGGTGCTCTCCATTTGTGTCAGTTATCAGGCTATTGTCTCAGTTCCAAACTCACCCTTCTACACTTGGCTTTGAGACAGGGGCTGGAATTCCACAAAACCACATTTCTGCTTTGCCAGCAGCTGCCTGTCAAGCTCTGCCAATAGAGGGAGCTGGAGAAGACGGTGAGGCTGGAGGAGGGACTTCCTGTTTCCTTCCTGAGGGCTTCCTGTTCCTATCAACATCACTCCAGCAGTGCTTCTTCACCCCAGCAGTGGCAGGTCCTTCCAGTAGCACTGCTGAATTCAATTTGCCACTTTTCCACCACTCACAGATCCAGCTTCACTGCACCCCTGTCTCAGAGTTGGGTCCTGGCCCCATTGGGCTCATCCTCCAAGCTCAGGGACATCAGCCCCAGCCATTAAGCACCACCTTGATGCCCTGCTGGCTCAGTGGTTAAGCGTTTGGCTGCTATCCAAAAGACTGGCAGTTCAAATCCATCAGCAGCTCCTTGGAAACCCTGTGGGGCAGTTCTACTCTGTCCTGTAGGGTCACTATGAGTCAGAATAGACGTGATGGCAATGGGGTTTTTTTTCCCCCCCCCGATGTCAAAGTCCCTGGGTGGTGCAAAAGGTTTACACTCAACTGAAAGGTTGGCAGTTCAAACCTGCCCAGTGGCTCCACAGAAAAAAAGGCCTGATGATCTACTTCCATAAGAATTAAACCAAAACCAAACCAGTTGCCACTGAGTTTATTCTGACTCATAGTGACCCTACAGGACAGGGTAGAACTGCCCCATAGGGTTTCCAAGACTGTAATCTCTACAGTTCCTTCAGCTTGAGAAACACCGAGCGTGTTCTTCCCTTTTGAGTTTCCATTTCCAGCTCTTTGCACATGTCATTATAATACTTTGTCTTCTCGAGAGGCCCTTTGAAATCTTCTGTTCAGTTCTTTTACTTCATCAATTCTCCCTTTTGCTTTAGCTGCTCAACGTTCGAGAGCAAGTTTCAGAGTTTCCTCTGACACCCATCTTGGTCTTTTCTTTCTTTCCTGTCTTTTCAATGACCTCTTGCTTTCTTCATAGATGATGTCCTTGGTGTCATTCCACAACTCGTCTGGTCTTCAGTCTCTACTGTTCAATGTGTCAAATCTATTCTTGAGATGGTCTCTAAATTTAGGTGGGATATACTCAAGGTCATATTTTGGCTTTCGTGGACTTGCTCTGATTTTCTTCAGTTTCAGCTTGAACTTGCATATGAGCAATTGATGGTCTGTTCCACAGTCGGCCCCTGGCCTAGTTCTGAGTGATGATATTGAGCTTTTCCATCGTCTCTTTCCACAGATGTAGTCAATTTGATTTCTATGTGTTCCATCTGGTGAGGTCCATATGTATCGTCGCTGTTTATGTTGGTGAAAGAAGGTATTTGCAAAGAAGAAGTCATTGGTCTTGCAAAATTCTATCATTCAATCTCCAGCATTGTTTCTATCACCAAGGCCATGTTTTCCAACTACTGACCCTTCTTCTTTGTTTCCAACTTTCACGTTAAAATCACCAGTAATTATCAATGCATCTTCATTGCATGTTTGATCAATTTCAGACTGCAGCAGCTGATAGAAATCTTCTATTTCTTCATCTTTGGCCCTAGTGGTTGGTGCGTATATTTGAATAATAGTCATATAACTGGTCTTCCTTGTAGGCGTATGGATATTATTCTATCACTGACAGCGTTATACTTCAGGATAGATCTTGAAATGTTCTTTTTGATGATGAATGCAACACCATTCCTCTTCAAGTTGTCGTTCCCAGCGTATTAGACTATAGGATTGTCTGATTCAAAACGGCCAATACCAGTCCATTTCAGTTCACTAATGCCCCTAGGATATTGATGTTTATGCGTTCCATTTCATTTTTGTTGATTTCTAATTTTCCTAGATTCATACTTCGTACAGTCCAGGTTCCGATTATTAATGGTTGTTTGCAGCTGTGTCTTCTCATTTTGAGTCGTGCCACATCAGCAAATGAAGGTCCCGAAAGCTTTGTTCCATCCATGTCATTAAGGTCGACTTTACTTTGAGGAAGCAGCTCTTCCCCAGTCATCTTTTGAGTACCTTCCAACCTGGGGGGCTCATCTTCCAGCACTATATCAGACAATGTTCTGCTGCTATTCAAAAGGTTTTCACTGACTAATACTTTTCAGAAGTAGACTGCCGGGTCCTTCTTCCTAGTCTGTCTTAGTCTGGAAGCTCATTGAAACCTGTCCTCCATGGATGACCCTGCTGGTATCTGAATACCGGTGGCATAGTTTCCAGCATCACAGCAACACGCAAGCCCCCACAGTACGACAAACTGACAGACAAGCCTTGAGTTGCAATAGTGAAGGATTCTATGGGGAAAATATTCAATGACTCAGGAAGCATCAAAAGAAGATGGAAGGAATACACAGAGTCATTATGCCAAAAAGAATTAGTCAATGTTCAACCATTTCAAGAGGTAGCATATGATCAGGAACTGATGGTGCTGAAGGAAGAAGTCAAAGCTGCTTTGAAGGCATTGGCAAAAAACAAGGCTCCAGGAATTGATGGAATATCAATTGAGATGTTTCAACAAACAGATGCAGCGCTGGAGGTGCTCACTCATCTATGCCAAGAAATATGGAAGACAGCTCCCTGGCCAAGTGACAGGAAGAGATCCATATTTATGCCTGTTCCCAAGAAAGGTAGTCTAACCAAATGTGGAAATTATAGAACAATATCATTAATATCACACTCAAGAAAAATTTTGCTGAAGATCATTCTAAAATGGCTGTAGCAGTATATTGACAGGCAACTGCCAGAAATTCAGGCCAGTTTTAGAAGAGAACATGGAACCAGGGGTATCATTGCTGATGTCAGATGGATCCTGGCTGAGAGCAGAGAATACCAGAAGGATGTTTACCTGTGGTTTATTGACTATGCAAAGGCATCCAACTGTGTGGATCATAACAAATTATGGATAAACATTGCGAAGAATGGGAATTCCAGAACACTTAATTGTGCTCATGAGGAACCTTTACATAGATCAAGAGGCAGTTGTTCAGACAGAACAAGGGGATACTGCATGGTTTAAAGTCAGGAAAGGTGTGCGCCAGGGTTGTATTCTTTCACCATACCTATTCAATCTGTATGCTGAACAAATAATCCAAGAAGCTGGACTATATGAAGAAGAACGGGGCATTAAGATTGGAGGAAGACTCATTAACAACCTGCGTTATGCAGATGACACAACCTTGCTTGCTGAAAATGAAAAGGCCTTGAAGAGTTTACTAATGAAGATCAAAGACCACAGCCTTCAGTATGGCTTGCACCTCAACATAAAGAAAACAAAAATCCTTACAACTGGGCCAATGAGCGACATCTTGATAAATGGAGAAAAGATCGAAGTTGTCAAGGATTTCATTTAACTTGGATCCACAATCAAGAGCCATGGAAGCAGCAGTCACAAAATCAAAAGACACATTGCTCAGGTAAATCTGCTGCAAAGGACCTCTTCAAAGTGTTGAAGAGCAAAGATGTCACCTTGAAGACTAAGGTGCGCCTGACCCAAGCCATGGTATTCTCAATCACATTATATGCATGTGAAAGCTGGACAATGAATAAGGGAGACCAAAGAAAAATTGACGCCTTTGAGTTGTGGTGTTGGCGAAGAATATTGAATACACCAAGGACTGCGAGAAGAACGAACAAATCTATCTTGGAAGAAGTACAACCAGAATGCTCCTTAGAAGCAAGGATAGAGAGACTGCGTCTTACATACTTTGGACATGCTGTCAGGAGGGTTCAGTCTCTGGAGAAGGATATCATGCTTGGCAGAGTACAGGGTCAGCGGAAAAGAGGAGGACCCTCAATGAGGTGGATTGACACAGTGGCTGCAATAATGGGCTGAAGCCTAACAACAATTATAAGGATGGCGCAGGACCGGGCAGTGTTTTGTTCTGTTGTGCATAGGTCCGCTATGAGTCAGAACCGACTTGACAGCACCTAACAACAACAACAACAATCTCTACAGAAACAAATTGCCACATCTTTCTCCCATGGACCAGCCGAGTCCTTAACCACTGTGCTACCAGGTCTCCTTCCATAAAGATTACAGCCTAGGAAGCTCTATGCAGCTCAGTTCTATTCTATAACACATAGGATCACCATGAGTGAGAATCAACTCAGTAGATTTGGTGGCCACCCCCCTTTGCTTCTCAGGAGCCTAGGTGGTGCAGTGGTTAAGAGTTCTGCTGCTAACCAAAAGGTCAGCTGTTTGAATCCACCAGCTGCTCCCTGGAAATCCTATAGGGCAGTTCTACTCCATCCTAAAGTGTTGTTATGAATCAGAATCGACTACATGGCAAGGAAGGTTGGCTCTCAGAGGTAGGTCTGCATTCAGCTTCATGGGACCCCTCCTCTTAGTGTTAATAATTTCACTCTTTCTTTTGTCCCCCCAGTCCTAAAAGTGGTATCTGCTTCTTGCGGTTGTTACCTTCCTGATATCAGTGTTCTCCTCTTGCCCCTTCAGTTACCTAGTTAAAATTCTTTATACCTAGTTAAAATTCTTTATACCTAGTTAACCCTTATTCATAAAAAATTCTCTTTGTTAGTGGAACTGGTATGGTTCCTGACTCCAGCCTGGACCCTGCCTGGTAACACATCTTCCTGCTCCACCATCCTCAGCATGTTGGTGATATTGCTCCTCATGGTTACAGCGTGGCTGCTAGTGGTTCCAGTTGACAAATGACAACCATGTCCAGAGGCAGAAAAGGGCCTCTTTCACCTTATCCCTGTCGTGTGTCCTTTTAAGCACAACAGAATTCTGGGAGGCTCCCCCAGCAAATTTCCCCTTACTTTTCATTGGCCAGAATTAGATCACATGCCCCTTCTTCAGTCAATACCTGGCAAGGGGAATGGGGTACTGTGATTGGCTTACACTGATCAGGATCAATCCCTTGGGGGCTGGGGTTTCCGTTACTCCCCTGGTCCAGCAGAAAGGGATGGACAGAGCAAAAGATGGGCCCTGTAAGCAAGGAAGAAATAAGGGGGATGGGGCCAATAACTGGTGACTACGGAGCATCCCGCCCTCTCGCGGGAAATGCAGATGATTACAGATCCGTATATAAGCTGCGGAGATGGGGAAGGGGCGCAGGGTGCTGTGGGAGCCCAGAGGAGGGGGCATGGAGCTCTGGAGATAGGGGAGGCTTCGTAGAGCAGGTGGGGGCATGAACTGCGTGAGGCTCAGATCGGTGGTGGAAGTATGGTACAACTGAGAACAGGAAGTTGTGTGTGATTAGAGCACAGGAGGACGCATAGGAGGTGGGAGGAGAGTAATGTGGCTTTTGAGGTCAGCAGAGACGGAGCAGAGGGCCTGGCAGGACATGTGGAGTCCTCGGGTATGCTCTGCAGTGCCAGCTTCAGACCAGGCAGGGGCAGAGCCAGGGCTTCAGGCTGGGATGAAAGGCCTCTGCGAGATAAGCATGTGGGGCAGATGGCTCCCATCTTGGATCCTAGTTAGCCGCTGACCCGGAAATGCTTTCTCCTTCCCTCTCTTTCTCTCTCTTTAATTGAGGTGAATTTCACATAACAAAATTAACCATTTTAGAGTGAACAGTTTAGTGGCATTTACTACAGTCACAGTGTTGCGTGACCACCACCACTAGCTAGTTCCAGAACATTTTCACCATCCCCAAAGCCTTCCTCTCTCCTTTCTTTCCTCTCTTCTTCCCTCACCTTCTCTCCAAACAGGCACCACCTTTGTTGATATCACCCAGCAGAAACCAAAGACTTATAGGCCTTGCCTACAAGGAGCTCATGGCTTCGCTTTTGAGCCAAGGCAAACAAACCCACATGAAAATTAACCAATAATAAAGCAGCTGAAACATCAACAACCGTGAAGGGGAGGTAGCTGCTAAGCAAGGAGTGTGGGAGGCGGGAAGGCAGCTGAGAAAAAGACGCCTAAGATCCAGGCAGGCCTATCTGCCCAGAAGGCCTGACCTCGTCTCCTGCCGGCTGGAGGAGGGCTGGTGGCTGGTGGAGGCCAAGTCGTGGGTGTTGTGTGCCAGTGGGGAAGGCCATGAATTCACAGATGGATCATCAACCCCAGGGCTTGTCCCAATGGACCAATATTCCCAACTCGCTTCAGGGTCCCAACCTCCACCCTCTCTTCAGGGTCCCTCCTTCCTTGGCCTCTCCCTACCTCCCCTCCTTCTCCCTCTTTTCCAGTTCTGTTCCCTAGCTCAGGGTCAGGCACACACGAGGACCTTGATGAATTTGTCAAAGGTGGTGTTAGCTCCCAATTTACAAAGAAACTGAGGGGGAAGCTAGACCTCATTTCATGGAGTTGCCACCCAGGCCTGGGTTTCCATGATGCCCACTGAGTTCTGAGCCTCACCTCTGGCCACCACAGAGGAGACAACCCCTATTCGTTTGTAAGGTGAACAGATTTTGCAGAGTGAGTGTGCCCTAAGCCGTCCCTTTTCCCTCCTCTTCCTGCTCTTTAAGCAAACCCCTACTGAGCAAGCCAACCAGCAGGGAAGTCTCAAAGACAAGGATGTCACTGTGCCCATGTGTGTATTTATAGGATGTTATTAAGTAAATTACTTTCACTTGCATGTAGCCACTTGTTGTGGGGGGCTCCCCATGTGTATATGTGTGTGAGAGGGTGAGAGAGAGCAGGGCCCCCCAGCAGCTCTGATGGTGGGTGCAGAGCCATCCATTTCCTCCCCTCTGCTGGCCATGAATCAAGCCCTTACCTGGAGACCAGTACTCCGCTGGTGTCACAGAGGCATTTAAGCTGTAAGGTGTAACATGCTGTGTGTGGTGGTGGTCCTGACAGCCAAGAGACTGATCTGCAAGCCAAAGGGAAATGTGTTAATCAATTTAGCAGCCCGGAAACCCGGCATAACAAACATCCAAAGGTGTCCTATTACTAGTTCGCTGTTGTTTGCCTGTGTTTGTTAACATTTAAATTTTTCTTATTTCTTGGGTGGGAATGTTTGCACAAAGGCAAACACAAAGACTTGAACGCTTGAGTGTTTTTCGTAACGTTCACACTTGCTACTGCTGTGCTTTTATTAAACCATATGAGGGTGTGGGGCAGGGGTGATTTTCAGCCCTGACAACATGGGGGGCTGAGGGGAGGGCTGGGAGAGGCGTGGCAGAAAGAGCCCTGGTTCCAGCCTGAAAAGACCTGCCTTCTCATTTCAGGCTGCTGCTAACTGGCCGTGTGGCCCAGGAAAAGGCTCCTCACCCGCTCTGGGTCTCGGTTTCTCTAGAAAATGCTACCAATGCCCTGCCAGCCTCCTGGATGGTGCTGTGGCCCTGCAGGGGGGTTTCCCAGCTGCAACACTGTTGGTGTTTGGGGCTGGATAATCCCTTTTTATGGGGACTGTGCTGTGCATTGTAGGCTGTTTAACAGCATCCCTGGTCTTTACCTATCAGATGCCAGTAATTCCCTCCCCCGCCAAGATATGACAACTGAAAATGTCTTTACCTCCCACACCCTCGCCCCTGGCTGAGTCAATTATTACTCATAGTGATCCCATAAGACAGAGTAGAACTACACCATAGGGTTTCCAAGGTGAAATCTTTATGGAAGCAGATTGTCACATCTTTCTCCTGAGGAGTAGCTGATGAGTTCCAACCGCCTACCTTCCGGTTAACAGCCTAGCGCTTAACCGCTGCACCACCAGGGCTCCTGGGAAATCTCTTCAGATACAGCCGAATGTCCCCGGGCAGGCACAGTTTCCCCAGTTGAGAACCACTGCACTGTACGTAGATGTGGGCTCCAGGTCTGGCCCCTTGTTCATTCCTCAGACATTCACGAAGCGCCCGCCACGTGCCAGGCACTGGGAATGCAAAGTTGTATCCTACACAACGCTTCTGCTCATGAAGGTCACACTGTATCTGGGGAGACAGACCACCGGCGCTGTGATGGCAGAAGAGCGTGGGGCACTCTGGGACTGAGGGGCACCTACCCGGGCCTGGAGGAGGATGCTCTGCACTGAGACCTGGTCAGCCATGCCTGCATGAAGCGAGGTGAGACATGCCAAATCTTGTCCTAAAGCCTCCCGTGATGCCCAGCACCCAACATTAGGCTAACTGGCTTGAATGAAGGCACTCAGCCCCAGTCAGAATTCAAGAATGTGTTCTGGGGGTCATGGACAATTGGCTGTTGTCAGCCATTAGGATCCTGGCCTGGGCTAGTTTTGGGGGTGTGGCTCCTACCACTCATGGACATCCGTCCAGGCTTAGCTGAATGGCTACCTGCTCTGCGGATGTCCCTGGAGGGTTTAGCTAGAAGTGGTCATTCCCTCTCAATTCCTACAGCCCAGAGGGAATGAGACCTCTATGCTATGCTAAGAGTGAGGAGAAGGCAAGAGGTACAGCACCTACAGTGCCTGGAGGGGGCAGCCCAGGTGGGACTCTGCCTTGGGGGCTGAGTCCTGAGAACCCAACATGTGGCAAGTCTGGCCTTGGGGGGCTAGGGCCTGGAGACTAGGAAAAAATAGGGTGGAAGGTATCTAGTCTAAGCCCTACCTTCCCTGCAGTTCACCTCTTGCTGACCCTGAGGGTACCCAAAGGGCATGCTTGATCCAGCTGTTGTTACTCAAAACGTGGCCCATGGACCAGTAACATCACCTAGGAACTGGTTAGAAACGCAGAGTCCCAGGCCCAATGCCAAAACCATTTCATCAGAATCTGCATTTTTAACAAGATCCCCAAGGATTCATGTGCACTGTAAAGCATAAGAAGCACTGTTGTAGAAAATGAGAAACCTTATTTCTCCAGGGAGGCCGTTTATGTGGCCCTCCCTGTGCTAGACACTGGGAGGACACAAAGTGGGGTGGGTGCAGTCTCCCCCGTCATGACTGTTTCCTGGGGAGGAGAAGAGGGTCCCCCAGCCTTCTTTCCTGGCAGCCCGCTGTCTGAGGTGAAGTCCAAACTCTTGTCCATCACTCAAAGCCCTTAACAATCAAGACCTCATGTCCCATTTCTAGACTCTTCTTCCAGCCTTTCCCTCCAGATTCCCTGGGCCCTTGCCAAACTGAGCAAGCAGCAGTTTCCCCAGCACACTCCTTACCTTCTAGACTCCGTATCTTTGAGTGGCCCCTGTGCCTCTAAATCATCCTTTTGGGTCTAAGTCTCCCAGTGTCCACTTCAAGGATCTCCTCCTGGAAGCCGACCCTAGCACTGCAGTGAAAGTGAGCTTTATCTCCCCTGACCGCTCTTCCAGCTTGTTTCCTGCCCCTTTTCAGGGCTGAGTTCTCCCTTCCCCGTCCTTAGTGTCCCTGGTTAGATCCATGGCAACACTGAATCCTGCCTGAGGGGAGGAGCCGAGTACAATTGCTCTCTCAAGGCATGGCGAGAGGAGAGCTTCAGTGAGGGTTTGTTCACTGACCGACTGAATAGTGGGACCGTACGATATTTGTCTTTTTGTGATTGACTTAGTAATGTCCTCCAGATTCATCCATGTTATGTTTCGCAGACTCCTCGTTATTCTTTATAGTTGTGTAGTGTTCCCTTGTGTGTATGTACCACAATTCGTTTATCCCTTCATCCGTTGATGGGCACTTTGTTTTTAACTCTTTGCTATTGTAAATAAGCCACTTGTTTTTACTGATGGTAAAATCAGGGCCAGAGCATGGAAATGACTTATTCACAGATGTAGTGCCACCAGGTCTGGGTGACACTAACTCCTTCCCTGTGTGCGAGGCTCAGAGCAGAGGGGAGGCTTTTGGGCTCCGGTGCTCAGGGAGGCCAGCAGAGAAGAGGAGAGCTTTGACCTGGGTCTCGGAGGGAGAGGATTTCGTCAAGCAGACAGGAGGGGTGAGGATACGACAGGTGGGAAAATCATCAGACAAAGACTGGAAGGTGGGACAGCATCTCTGTGGGCTTCTGGAGGGAGACGAACTCAGTCTGTGAGAGAGCTCGGGAAAAGGCTGGAGGGGGGGAAGTTAGGGGCTGATTTCCACGTAATTTGCATGTCCACCAGCTCTCTCCCCTACATTCCACCCACTTCACTTTACCCCCAGGGTCAAGGGCAAGGGCAAGGAACTTTTACTGGGTCTCTACTTCATGCCAGGCTGGAAACATATGCCACCTCATTTAATTCTCACCAACAGCCCTTTGGACCGACCCCACTTTACAGTTTTAGGAAAAGTTGTGAAAGACTTTAAAATGAGCAAAAAAGATCCCTGGACGTTTTGAAGAGCATACCTTTCTGGATTATCTGTGCCCTGCATTGTCTCTGAGCTATTTTTCGACTCTGTAAGCTGTAGAAAACTGATAGTAATGCCGATGATTCTTGCCCACAGAAATGCAAGTAAATTTTGTCTTTTGGAACGCACCTGTTACTGCCTTGTAGCTATTAACCAGCTCTGCAACAATTTGCAAATTCATCTCAGATTGCCTACGTGTGTGTTCATCTCCTTTGAACCAATTTTTAATGCCTTATTGGTTCCCTCATTCGTTAATGAGTTAAATAAAGCCTTTGCCATTTGTTTTTATATTTGTATGAAGGTAATGACTTCACCTTTAAAAAAAAAAATCACCCTTTAACATAGGTGATGAAACTGAGCCTCATCTGACACTTGCCCAGGGTAGGAGCTTAAAGAACTACCTACATTAAAATTCCAAACTTTATATTTTTTCTGCTGCCCACCCCCTTGCTCAGCTTTACACTCTCCTTTCCTGTAGCTCCTGATTCATGAGGAATACAGCAGTTTGGTCGCCTAACCTCTTTGAGCCTCAGTTTCCTCAATAACAACTGAGAATATTAAACTCTCTCTGTTTACCTCAGTTATTCAGATGGAGTCATATATGTGGGAGTACTTTGAGAAACCTGAAAGCCTCACACGAGTCTAATAAAGAAGGAGACCCACAGGGCTGTGGACTTGGAATCAGATCTGAGGGCACGTTCTGACTGCACCACTTAGCAGCTCTGTGACCTTGTTCGAGTCATTCAATCCCATCTTCATGCCTTAATTCCTTCAACTGCCAAGTGAGGCTGTCCACGTTACAGCTCCGTGGCCTGCCTCACGGGGACGTTGTGGGGATGGAGTGAGATAACAGGTATACAAATATGCTGCCCAGAGCTTAAGCCTCAGTAGTATGGTGGAACCATTGTTGCTACTGTCATCCCACCAACCACCGTACCGGGGATGGAGTGGAGAAGTTTGAAAGCCGGAGATCCTGGGCCCTCTCCCCCTGGTCTACTTCTCTGGGGACAAACCTGGGCTGCTAGGGGTAGGGACTCGCACCCTGAGTATCTGCCCCTCGCCCTCCTCTTCACCCCTCAGCCCAGGGTAAGAGGGTAAGAGTAGCTTTCAAGTGCACCTTCATCTGGAGGCACCTTCCCGATGAAAGCTGGGCTAGGGACACACTTCCCCAGGCCCTCACACACGCTGCTCAGCCAGTGCAGGTGTTCCATGATAGGCTCATTCAAAAACACTTGCGTTAGTTTACATGCACTGCGGTTTATTTATAGCTACATGAGTGATCTGAAGGCCCGTCCACCTGGATGTTTCCCGAGATGACTTTCACCAGGTGTGAGTTTACCCAGTGGTACACATGGAGGTTCCAACTTCCTGTTAGTACGGAGAGCATTAGGAGCCTGGTGTCCCGCCCTCATACTTCCCCAGAAGAAAGCATCACACAACCTCAGGGTCAAGGGCAGGCAGAGATGGTCAAGTCTAAAGGGTTTCAAATCCAGCTGCTAGGTATCAGAATCATCTGGGGAAGCTTTGAAAAATCCAGACTTAAGGATCCAGGCCCTCTAATTCAGGTTCTCCAAGGTAAAGTCTAACAAACTGTATTAAAAAAAAAAAATTTACAGGGGTTTCTGACACCCTGGTAGCATAATGATTAAGAGCTGCAGCTGCTAACCAAAAGGTCCGCAGTTGGAATCCACCAAGAACTCCTTGGAAACTGCATGGGGCAGTTCTACTCTATCCTATAGGGTCGCTATGAGTCAGATCAACTCGACGGCAATGGATTTGTTTTTTTTTTTTGGTTTTCTGACACCCCGGTTTGGAAAGCAGCCTTCTTTCCCCTAGCAAGAAGGAGCTCAGGACACAGAGGTGTTAAATGTCAAGTTACCCTACACTCAGGCCATTCCCTCTTGGATCCGTTGTCCCCATGGGACAGATTCTTTAGGGGTTTGGCATTGTCTTGGAGGGAAGCTGCTTGCAGGAGTTGCTGCAGGGACCAGGGGAGCAGGGAAGGAGGTCTTTGCTGCATTTCAGAACAGATCTGGCTGTGAACAAGCAGAGGGAGCTGTAGAAGGAGCTTCAGCATAAGCCTGGCGGAATGGATAATTAAACAGGTAGCAAAATGGAAGGCAGTTCCACACAGCTCCCGGGAGCTGGCTGGGGGGATAACATGCTTTGCTGTCGTCAGAAGACACTGGAGGAAAAACAACTGGGCCTGGCTGCTGACCATTTAACAGTATTGCTTTTGTAAACAAGTTGAAAAATCCAATAACTGTAAAACTTATGGCATGTCCTTAAAAGCCTGTCGCTGTTTCCCTCATAAAAGGATGAGCATTTCCAACTGAAGATCTTCTAATTAAACAGTCTGGTTCCTGGGGCGATGAGGTCATCCTGGGGAAGGAGAGTCTGATCCCGCCCAGTGGCCTCAGGACTGGGGTAGAGGGAAAAGAAGTTGGGGTGCAGCCATGGCAGTCTGGGGTTTGTTTTGTTAGTAACAGTGCTATATTACAGCTCAAGCGCCCTCCTCTTTCTTCCTGTGGTCTCTAACCAGGAGTACCTCCAAAGAACAACCCAGCAAACTGGTAAGATGCAACTACAGCAGTGGGTACCCCCCATGGGGCCCAGTGCTCTCTCGGCTGGGAAGAAGGAAAAGGCTGTTCAGCCCAACAGCAAAGAAACCCTTTGGTAGTAGAAGCTATGAAACAGTAGAAGGTCCAATCCCAGGCCTAGAGGAGCTCACACTCCTGATAGGGAGAGAAGACATGAAGACACACACACACACACACACACACACACGCACACACGCACACCCACATACACACACACCCCCTATGAAAAGAGAACCAAAGGACTAGGGAGGGGTTTTACACAGGAATCACAGAAACTCAGGGTAGGTGCAATCCCAAAGGCCATTTGGTCTTCCATTGTCTGAGGCTTTCTCCTGCCATAGCTTCCTCACCAGCTTCTTCTTGCACACCTTTAGTGACAGGGCACTCACTACCCACCAAAGTATCTTTGGGTATTACTGGCTTTTCATAGTCAAAACTATTAGAAACATGCATTGAGTGCCACTGTGTGCCAAGTGCTTTCCTTGTTTAACTCGCCTACTGGTATATTAGAGCCAACAATCCCATGGTACCAGTGGGCTCCAGGTGTGGGGAGAAGGATGTCAGAAAGGGGGGGCTTCCAAAGAGGCCTGTGGGGCTGTCTCCACGCCCAGGCTCTGGGTGGCCCTCAGGTGCTGTTTATCTGGGTCTTTGTCCTTCCCTTAAGAATACCACCTCACCATCATCCTCATAATACAAATGGGGAAACTGAGGCATTAAGAAGTTAAGTCCCTTTCTCAAAGATACATGGCTAGGAAGTGGCAAAGGAGGGATTTGAACCCAGGGCCCCTGATTCCAGAACATCTCTAACTTCTGGAGTTACTGCCCCCCACAGAAGGCAGCCTCTTGTATGGAAAACAGTTGGTCTTCCCAGATCCTCTGGAGAGGTCCAGAGCAAGTGGCTTCTGTCAGAATATGAAACCACCACTAGGGGCCTTCTAGACAGACTTGGCCCAGGGGGTCCTGTTGCGCCCCTCCCTCCCTCCTTCTTCGGTGTGTTCACCTTTGTTGCTCATAGCGAGAAGAGGCCAAGCTGGGTTGGCCAGAACAGACAGGAACCACCCCCCCCACCCCCCGCCTTGGAGACCCTTAACAGGGAGCATGGGGCCTGAGGCTAGAGTCTGGCAGGAATAAGGAAGGGGAAAGGAGCAGTGACATCCTTAAGGGAAGGACAAGGGCCCAGATAACTGCACCAGAGAGCTGTCCAGAGCCCTGGGGTGGAGATGGCCCCACAGCCTCTTCTGGCTCCCTCCTTTCGGACTTCTTCCTGCCCACACCTGCCACCTGGTGCCCGCTGGTGCTCTCCAGGAAAATCATGCCCGTTCTACCTCTCTCCCCTTCCCTGAATCCCAACCAGCTCCCACATTCTGCCTTCCCTCCCCCTAACCAAAGATTCCTGCCCTTATCCCACTGGCCTTCCTAGGAGACCACTGACTGGATCCCCTAGGGAGTGCCAAGGGGACCTGGTCCAGGCACTGGTCTGGTCATTTAGCCCCGTATAGCCTCGGGCAAGTCGCTTAACCTCTCCACGAGGGGCAGGGATGTTTGTGTTGTTCAGTGATGAGTCCCTAAGGCCTGGAACAGTGCCTGCCAGGCAGATAGTACATGCCCAATAAATACCTGTTAAATGAATGAATGGATATACTTTAGTCACTTTACGTGCACTTTGGGGATTGTTGTCAGAGTCCTAGCGTGGGGGCCCTTTGGGTGCTGGGAAGCATTATGCAAAGGGGAGGACTGTAATTATGGAAGTACCTGTGGTTGTGGCTAGTGAGCCCCTCCCAGGTAGCCAAAAACCAACCAAACTCCTTGCCATCAGTGTATTCTGACTCATAGCGACCCTATAAGACAGAGTAGAACTCCCCCATAGGGCTTCCAAGGAGCAGCTGGTAGATTCAAACTGCCGACCTTTTGGTTAGCAGCCGAGCTCTGACCCACTGCGGCACCAGGAATCCTCCCAGGTAACAGGTACAGCCTATTAGAGGAGCCTTCTAGAGACTTTGACTTTTTGGCTTTTCTAGAGGCTTTGGCTCAAGGGAATAACTGTGAGGGAGAGGCTGGTGGGGTCCTATGGCCCTCTGAGGGAGCTGGGGGTGTGCCACAGGTCGCTTCCAAAAAGGGCTCAGTTCTCTGGAGAACGGGTGGGCAAAAGCCAGTCTGGTTTTTCCTCTAAAAAGGCAAGAAACATGAGGAACTGCTGCCTCCTGGTATTTGCCAGGTTGTTTGCATCAGTTACTCATTCAATCCTCTTGGTCTGTATCTGGCAGATGAAGATGCTGCAGCTCAGAGTGAAGGCTTCACAGCAGCAAGTAGGAGAGCTGTGGCGTAGCTCTGGGCTCTGCCCCTTAAAGGCTGGGCTGGGATGAGCAGAGACCTCCAAACCGCACCCCGCACGCACTGCATGCTCACTGTGGTGGGGGCCACCAGGACAGAATGACTCGGGGGAGACTAAGGTAGGCAGAGGCAGAAATCAGCACTGGGGACAGGGAGTGGCTGTGGCTAATGCTGGCGGCAGCCCACCCCACAGTTTTCTCCCTTTCTTCCTTTCTGGAGAAGCCCCAAGCTCCTAGGGGGTCTACCTTCTCTGTGCGGCTCAGGGAAGAGACATCATCTTGATTTGTCTAAACCAATCATGGTAATCCCTATTTCTCTTGCCAGCGATTGGGATGGGCATGTGACCTCCATCTTTGGCCAAAGAAATGTGAGAGGAAAAGTTGCCTGGTTTCTAAAAAGGGGTGCTTGGAAAAGGCAGGTCCTTGGGTGGCCCAAACATTTGCCCTCAACTACTAACATAAAGGTTGGTGTTTTGAACCCACCCAGTAGCACTGTGGAAGAAAGGCCTGGAGATCTGTTTCCATAAAGATTACGGCCAAGAAAACCCTGTGGAGCAGTTGTACTCTGTAACACATGGGGTCACCAAGAGTAGGCATCACCCTAATGGCAACTGATTTGGGGGAAAGAGTCCCTCATTCACTCCTGGACATTGTTGGGTGTGGGTTGAGCTGCAGTAGCCACATTGTGACCATAAGGTGGGTGAGCTGGCACCCTGAGGATGGCCAAGGGCAGAAGGGGAAGGGAATTAGTCACCCCCAGAGCTTGCCTGGAAACCCTGGTGGCACAGAGGTTAAGAGCTTGGCTGCTAATCAAAATGTCATCAGTTCAAATACACCAGGCACTCCTTGGAAACCCTATGGGGCAGTTGTACCCTGTCTTATGGGGTCGCTGTGAGTTGGAATTGACGGAGGCAACGAGTTTTTGGCTTGGAGCTTCCCGCCCCTGAACTTCTTGCAGTGGTGATAATAAATTCCTTCTTGTAGAGCCTGTTGGGCCAGGGGTTTCTGCTGCTTGCAGCCAAAGCACCTTCACTCAGTGATTTTCATTTTTTTATCAAATCTCATTGTGAAAACGTTTTACATTGGAACGCAGTACACGCATTCATGCAGAGAGCTGAAACTAACAATTCACAAAATAGCATGTGCGGCGCGTTCTGATATTTCCTTTTTTTTTAAATTGCTAGTCACAACGCAATAAATTGATTTTATGACTCACCACGCAATTTGGAAAACTTTCCCCCCCGCAAAAGCACAGAAGTACAGATGCCAGAGTTAAAAGTCAAGTGGCCCCAGAGGAGGCGAAATCACCTAGACTGTGTCTCAGACCACAGAGGAGTAACTAAGGAATGGCAGGTAGGGCACAGGCTCTGGGTGCTGCTTAGGTGCCGACGAGCAGTCTGTATCAGCCATCACAGTTTCCACTGCCCAGATGCTGAGATGTTCCGGCACTGAGCTGGGATGGGCAGAGTTGGAGATGGATACAGGGAGCAAGTCAGAGAGAGAGAGAAAGGGACGCACAGGCAGAGCCAAACACAGACAGAGCCGCTCACCCACAGATGCTGACAGGAACATCTCAGAAGAGCAGAGAAGAAGACAGGTGAAATTAAGCGGAAAACGCAGAGGCCCAGGCCACTCCCTGTCCCCAGTGCTGATTTCTGCCTCTGCCTACCTTAGTCTCCCCCGAGTCATTCTGTCCTGGTGGCCCCCACCACAGAGAGGAGGAGGAGAGAAAGAGACGCAGGGAATTAAAAATGAGATGTGGGCTCCACCACTAATTAGCCCTGTGGCCTGGGCCAAGTCACTTTGCCTCTGCTTCCTTTTCTGAGAACTGAGGCAAATAACCCGTCCATCACAGAAGTGTGATGAAAGTATTGGTGGACATACTACAACTTTAAAAAAAACCTCTAAAATGTTACAGAAACCCTGGTGGTGTAGCGCTTAAGAGTTCGGCTGCTTACCAAAAGGTTGGCAGTTTGAATCCACCAGGCACCCCTTGGAAATCCTATGGGGCAGTTTTACTTTGTCCTGTAGGGTCACTTCGTATGAATCTGCTCGATGGCAAGGCAACGGTTTTTTTTTTTTTAGGTGTGCTCCTGGACCTCTCCCCTCACTCAGATGGAGAGCCTTTGGCTGCCACCCACCCAAGTCTTCCCCAGTGTCCCTCCCCCAACTTCCCCTCCCCCGCTCCTCTGCCCAAAGGAGGGAAACCCATTTCCCTGGGAACAGCTGTGTTTCCTCAAGAAACAAATGTTCCTTTAAAACGTTTCTGAGGAGGAGCGGATGGTAATGAGCCAACATCTGGCCCATCGGCACACTTTCCTTTTTGGCAGCTCCGGAGCCTGCCAAGTGACTTTCCCTAATGTTCACCACATCCCAGCACCTGCTATTCCCAATCAGGCTTGTACCACTACGCCTCAATTAAGAGCGGATGCGAGGCTGAGCGAATGAGGAGGGAGAAACCCCTTTCCCAACATCCTTCCACGCTGCTCAAAATCTGGAAAAGTCGTTTGAGAACGAGCAACAGCACCAGCTTTCACCTTTGCACTTCATTCATTCATTCACTTACTCATCCAGGTATCTGTGGTATGGCCTTTGGGATACAAGTGTAAATACTACATCTTTGCCCTCAAGTTTTCCACAGGCTGCTAGACAGACACGCTTCCTCCCTGGCAAACTTTTCCTGTCAAGGGCCAGATAGTAATTATCTGGCTTTGCAGGCCATTTGGTCTTCCTCACAACTACTCAACTCTGCTGTCGTAGCGGGGAAGCAGCCATGGTCAATATGTAAATGAATGAGCACAATTGTATTCCAATAAAACTTTATTTAAAAGAAACTAGTGGCAGGTTGAATTTAGTGGTGTTTGAGAACCTCTTTCTGCCTCTGAAGTCCATTCACTTAATTATTTAGTATTTGTGCCAGGGTTTGCCCTGTGGCAGAAACAGATATGAATGAGACACGTAATTGGGTCATAGTTTGTTGACTTCTGCTATACTCTAACACCGTAAGATATATCTTGGGGTATCTGTCTTAACTGGCCCTCCCACCTACTATACTACATGAGCCCTCCCCCCTGCCCCCGGGCACAATTGACAAGACCAGGGTGACTCCTGACCCAAGCTGGTCCACTCAGAGTGTTTCCTTGGATTTAGGAATTGGGCTAAGAGGGTCGGGTTTCATCCGGAGCTGATGTAACTGGGAACAGAGGGGTGGCCGTCTTCACCTGCCCCCTGGACAGAGAAGCAGAGGAAGCTGGGCTACGGAACCTGCGGGATGAAGACCCCACGTGGAGAACGGTGACCCGGCATCCCAAAAGCCCTCCAGTTACTGTCTCATCCCTTTCTGAGCCCTGGCAAATCTAGCCCTGGGTTCCCTGAGGCCCCTAGGTCATTAAAAGGAAGTCCTCTGTTCTGTTTACACTGGCTTCAGCTGGTACCCGCTTCAACTAACCAAGGAAGATTGAGAACCTCTTTCTACCTCTGCCCTCCATTCACTTAATTGCTTAGTATTTGTGCAGGGCTTGCCCTGTGGTAGAAACAGATGCGAATGAGACACATCCTTGCCCTTCAGCAGTCAATAGATTCACAGCATAGACTCCTACAGCTTCTGAAAATTCTTAAAGAGAACTGTTAAACTTAATGTTTCCCAGTAGATAACATAGTAGGAGGAATGGACCAGTGCCCTGGCGCTAACTGAAAGGTCGGTGGTGTGAACTCACCAGCTGCTCCTCAGGAGAAAGATGTGACAGTCTGCTTCCTTAAAGATTACTGCCTTGTCCTATAGGGTCGCTACGAGTTGGAATCGATGGCAACAGGTTTGGTTTTTTTATTCCTCGCTGTGACACAACCTTCAGTTCACTGATAAGGGGTGCCTTAACTGCCAAGAAGCAGGGGGTGAGGAATAGGAGGCAGGGAGGGGGGATCTGAGAGGAGTTGGCAGAGAAGGGGTCATTTGTAGAGTGATTTGACTTCCACTAGGCAGAAAAATTAGGAGAGGGCACGAGTGTAGAGTGAATACCAATCCCAGAAGGCGTTTATGGTAAACATTGCTTTTCCCATCCTATGTCCATTCTTCTCTTCTTCCTTACCCAGAAACATCCAATTTCATTCAGGTGGTATTGTGCCTTTCAGAAATGCTCAACCCCCAAGCTCCTTTGTAGCTAGAGTGATCTTGTGACATAGTTATGGCAGAAGTCTGCAGGGTAGAGCTTCCAAAATATAAAGGCTTCGACTCACTTGAGCCTCACCTTTGCTCTTTGTCTTTCTTCTTCTTCCTGCCTGGAATGTAGCCGTGATGCCTGAGAGGGCTGCAGCCATTTTGTCACCACAAGGAGGAAAGGTACATGTGAGGAATGGTAGAGCAGGAAATAGAAGGAGCCTGGGTTCCCAGTGCCAGCTGTGAACTACCACATCAGCCCTAGACTGCCTGTTTCTGTACTTCTGGTTCCTGGTCACTTTGGGGAAGGTAGATCTGTTACTTGCAGCTAAACACATTCCTAACTCATGTAGTCTTTTATGATAAAAGTGTTCTGTGGACCACTCTCAGAGATTCACGAAATAGATTCCTGCAGGTTCTGAAAAGTCTTACAGTGAAGAGAACAGTTAAACCTAATGTTTTCCAAAATGTTGGCCCACCAATAGCACCCACCCCTTTTTCTAGGACACCAGTGAACATCCCATGGAACGCGCTTTGGGAAACAAGCTAGAGAGCAGAGTATGGGCTTTGGAGTCAAAGAAAATCTGCATTGGAATGCTGTGTGACCTTGGGCATGCTACTTAACCTCCCTGAGCCTGAGATTCCTACTCCCTAAAAAGGAGAGTCGTGTAGATTAAAGACAATCCAGATAAAGTACCCAGCACTGTGCTTGGCTCCTAGTCAGCCGTCAATAATTCTCATTAGCTGCTACGATCATGTTTTAGAAAGAATGTGGTATTAGAGACAGAAGACCCTGGTTTGAGTGCTGGTTCTACCACTTCCTACTCAGTGAGCCCAGGTAAGTCACTTCTGAATGGCAGAGCAGAGGTTTTAATGTTCATTTGCAAGGCAGACTTGGGGGAGATGAGGTATATGGAAAAGTCCAGCCTGGAGAGAGGCTCCCCCAATGCCATGACTCTGTCTGAGCCCAGAGCGCTGTCCACCAGGCCCTGCCATGGTCTCTGCAGGCCAGCTCGTACCCTGCCTTCTCACCAAGAAGACCACAGCACCCGAGCTTTAGCACAGGACACTGGCCAGGGTGTGCTTCTGCATTTTCATCTGTCAGGTGTCTGCCTTCCTCCCGACACACCTCCCCGTCTTCCCTCAGGGATGGACTCCTCTGGGGGCTCCCAGTGCAGACCCTCCACTCCAGGCAACTCTGTGGTCTTATCACCCAAGCCTGCGGAGCTCTGTGCAGCCTCCCAGACTTGGCCTGTGCCGGGTTCCCCAGCCAGCACTGCCAGCCGCCAGATCACCAGGCTCTAGAAGATTCAGATTGGAGCCTTGATGCTGCCATGGAGAGCCGTGGAGAAATCAATTCCCCTCTGAGCCTCGGTTTCCTCCACTGTAAAAGGAGGGGGTTGCATCATACGGTCTCAATGGAGACAAGGAGACAAGACTTGCTTCACAGGGTGTTGGAGGAGATTTAAAAATACATACGTCAACGTGTTTATAAGTGACAACGTGCAATATTCGCCTGTATGTTAAGGTGCTTGGGTGGCGCAAACAGTTGTGCTCAACTACTGACTAAAGGTTGGTGGTTTGAACCCACCTAGTGGCACTGTGGAAGAAAGGCAATCTGCTTCTGTAAAGATGACAGCCAAGAAAACCCTGTGGAGCAGTTCTACTCTGTAACACATGGGGTCTCCATGAGTTGGAATCGACTGGACAGCCACAGGTTTGGTTTTCGGTTTATTATTATTTAAGTTTTGTGTTCTAGCTTCATTTTTTTTTATTAACTTTTATTGAGCTTCAAGTGAACGTTTACAAATCAAGTCAGACTGTCACATATAAGTTTACATACATCTTACTCCATACTCCCACTTGCTCTCCCCCAATGAGTCAGCCCTTCCAGTCTCTCCTTTCATGATAATTTTGCCAGCTTCCAACTCTCTCTATCCTCCCATCCCCCCTCCAGACAGGAGATGCCAACACAGTCTCAAGTGTCCACCTGATATAATTAGCTCACTCTTCATCAGCATCTCTCTCCTAACCCACTGTCCAGTCCCTTTCATGTCTGATGAGTTGTCTTCGGGAATGGTTCCTGTCCTGGGCCAACAGAAGGTTTGGGGACCATGGCCACCGGGATTCCTCTAGTCTCAGTCAGACCATTAAGTATGGTCTTTTTGTGAGAATTTGGGGTCTGCATCCCACTGATCTCCTGCTCCCTCAGGGGTTCTCTGTTGTGCTCTCTGTCAGGGCAGTCGTCGATTGTGGCCAGGCACCAACTAGTTCTTCTGGCCTCAGGATGATGTAGGTCTCTGGTTCATGTGGCCCTTTCTGTCTCTTGGGCTCTTAGTTATCGTGTGACCTTGGTGTTCTTCATTCTCCTTTGATCCAGGTGGGTTGAGACCAACTGATGCATCTTAGATGGCCGCTTGTTAGCATTTAAGACCCCAGATGCCACATATCAAAGTGGGATGCAGAATGTTTTCATAATAGAATTATTTTGTCTTGGCTTCATTTTTTAAGTCTTTCAGTGTTGTTAGGTACCCTCTACCCCTTCAGAGCCCAGGACTTTCCTTATTTAACATGTATCGAATGCTAACTGAGTGCCCTACTCATTTTTTTCTTTTTGTCTTAGAATATATTTTTTATTGTGCTTTAAGTGAGAGTTTACAACTCCAGTTAGTTTCTCATACAAAAATTTATACACACATTGTTATGTGACCCTGACAGCACAGTCCTCCTTTCCACCACAGATTTTCTGTGTCCATTCAACCAACTCCTCTCCCTTTCTGCCTTCTCATCTCACCTCCGGACAGGAGTCATCCTACTCATTTTATTCTTCCCAAAATTCTATGACGTAAGTTCTCTTTTTATCCCCATTTTCCAGATAAGGAAACTGAGGCCCAGAGAGGCTGTCACCAGCCCTAGATCAGATGGTTTATACATTGTAGATCTGGGACTCAAACCCAGACATTCTGATGTTAAAGCTTGTGCTCTTAACTACAGTACTGTCCTGCTTCCCTGTTGTCTACCAAAACGTTTTCTCAGGAACAGATTTTATGCCATATTAGTTGTTTACATGTTAGTATAAACTGGTGCCTACTTCCTAGAATTCTTTCCTAATCCATCAAAGAGAGAGTCCTTGCTATCTCCTCTGGGCTCCCATACTTGTGTCCATTGCCCTTGAGTTGATTTCAACTCCTAGCTACGCTAAGGACTCTATTTTATTTATCTCTGTATCCCCAGTAACCAACACAGAACCTGCCACTAAGCAGACACTGAATAAGATTTGATGAATGAGGAAATGAAGTGATTTGATGAAATCCCCCCTAATGAAAACTATACTCATAAGTGGATTTTGGTTTTATGCAATTTTGATTTTACTGACAGTGACAAAGACGCCTGGAGGCAAAGCTGGTCCTACCAAGAAGGGACTACAAGTGAGAGAGCTCCAGAATTCCCCTTCTACTCCCAAATACAGTTACTATAGTTCCTTTGCAGCTCATCTGTAGCCAGAAATAACAGAAGCCAACTATGGCTAACTTAAGTAGAAAGAGAATGTATTGGAAGATTATTGAGCAGCTCACAGAGCTGATGGGAAAGCTGGAGAACCAGGCCTAGAAAATGGCAGGAATAAGGGAAGTCCGATGGTGGAGCCATAGTCAAAATTACACCATGGGAACAGCCTGGTTAGGGGGCCACCACTGCCCCCATTTCAAGTCTCACCTTCTTCAAGAGGCCTTCTCCGACCCCAGCCCTCAGTGTTTTTTTCTCCCTGTTATAATAGCTAATACTTTATTGTGCATCTACTGTGTGCCCAGTGCCATGCTGGGTTGTAGTCATCCTGTCTCATCCATGCTGCCTACAGGTGGGTGAGGCAGCCGCCATCTTGATCTTCTCAGGCAGAAACTGAAGTCCAAAGCTTAGAAAGAAACTTGCCCAAAGGCTCACAGCCATCCGTAGTAGGGGCTGGGCTCAGACTTGGATCTTTTTTCCTTGCCCCTAGAACTTTCCACCCTACTCAGGGCTGCCTCACTCCAGGTCACTGTGGAAAAGGAACTTATTCCGACTGAATAACTCCATGTGGAAAATTGGCACAAGGGCAGACAGGAATTGGCATGAGAGAGGGGAGATGGACTTTGACCTCATTATGGGAACTTGGGGGCCAGGACCCAAATGATGTTTCCTCCTCAGGAAAAGAAAGCTCAAGGCCGCAGTGCGCAGACTCAGCTCTTGGAAAGCAGAGCCTGACGCCACTGGAACATGTTCGAGGGAGAAGTTCTTCAGCCCCAAGGTAGGACCAGCTCCCCCTTGCCTTTTCCCCTCTGCTCTGTCTCTCCCTTTTTATCACCACTCCCCCACACTGGGGCCAGAGCTGTGGGGACAGGAGGGCTCTATCACCTGTGGGACACTGAGGGCCCCTTACGGTATAGAAAGAGGAGAACAGAAGAGAGAGAGTAAGAGGAAAACGGAGGGAGAAAGAAAGCTGGTCAGGGCCCATCACAAGTCCCAGATGCCCAGTGGTTTCCACCTCCCTGCGCTGTCCCCTTCTCCCTGTCCCCTCTTTCCCTTCTGAACGATGGAGCCCTGAGGAGGCACTGGTGGGCCACATTTCTCATTGCCACTCACCCCCAGGCCATCTGCTTTGGTTCCGGAACAAGGAGACACAGTTGCCGAAGACACGCAGCTGCCAAAATATCTCCCCAACTTCAGCTTCCTCCAGAGCTTCAAACTCCACTGTGAGAATTGGCCCACTTGCTTAGGACATTGAAGCTGCCCATTAAGATGCAAATACTACCTGCCTTGTTACCAGTGGGTTGCTCGGTGGTGCAAATGCTCTCAGCTGCTAATAGAAAGGCTGGAGGTTTGAGTCCACCCAGAGGCACCTCGAAGAAAAGTCTGGTGATCTGCTTCTGAAAAATCAGCCACTGAAAACCCCATGGAGCACAGTTCTACTCTGACACACGTGGGGTCACTGTGAGTCGGAGTAGACTCAACAGCAGTTGGTTTCGTTACTGTGGGGAGGAACACAACTCACTCAGCCAACCAAGTCTAGATTTTTTCTCTTTAAATTATTTCAATTCAGCACACAGCACCTGTCAGGTGCCTGATTGGTCCCAGCTTGTTCAGAATCCACAAAGGAGGGCTGAAGCTCCACGAGGCAAGGCCATGTTGAGTCCTAAGGACACACAGAAACGAGCAGCAGAGCTAAGCAGTGGCTCTTCCCACAGAGGCTGCTGGCTGTGGTGGCCAGACACACCTAGCCTGGCCACTTACCTACCCTGAGAGCTCAGTCTCATCCCTGCCACCCACAGAGCCTCAGTTTCCCTGTCTGGAAAATTTGGGGAGTAGTGGAGAGGGTTTGGACTTATATCCCAAGGCACCTGGCCATGGAAGGTAAACCCTGAAGGTCGAGGTATGAGTACTTCTTATCATAAGAATGTTTGTATTACTTATGCGTTTTCCATAATTAATGTACATTTGTTAAAAACAATAAAGAAAAAATTGAACTCTAACTTTTAAATATCTGCTGCACCTCACCCCCAGCCCCTCTGAGGAGGGGACCCTAAGAGTCCCTCTGAGGAAATCACTTAGCTCCTGTGTTTGGACACAACTGGTCTGAAGCCTCCTCAACACTTGGGTCTAAGAAATGCCACAGGTCTAGACTTTTCTAGATCAAGCTGGACCTGTATATGCATACATCCTGTGCCCCGTGGAAAAGGGCCAATTTCAGTATTTGTACAACACCATATTTGAGAAATCTGGGTGCCTAGGCAGGTGTAGGTGACAGGGTGATTGGTGAGAAAGATACTTAATATCACATTTTCACCGTGGAGGGAAATGAAAGCATCTCTCTCCCTCTCCCCAGGGAGCGGAGGCCAGGCCTGTGAGTTCTGGGGTCCCATGACCCCAGCCTGAGGGGTGGGCAGGAGTAACAACCTTTACGTGTTACAGGGGTTGTCACCCAGGAAGTGAGCCCACAGGCGGCAGACTGGTCATATGATTTACCGTTCCCTCGGTGGGTTATCTACGCTTGGTGGGGTGACCAAGTGATTCATCATCGATCCAGGGCGCTGGTGAGGGAGGAAGAGGGGGCCACGAGTAATTATCCTGGTCAGCAGGTGTTAATCTGGCTTTCCAGGGCAACTTTAGACATGTGGTCACCTCATTAATCGGAAACTGGGATCTATTATTTTTATCTCTTTACTTTTTGTGAAAGTCTGAGCAAGTTTCTTGCTCTCCAGTATAGAGACGAAGAAACTGAGGCTGAGAGCAGGAAGGTGATGTGCCTAACGTCAGTCAGCTGGCTAGGGGCAGCCTTGGCTTTGCAGCCCCTGTCACTGACCCACACGGGCTCACTGCTCCCTTCTCTGTCTGTTCAGGCAACTTTCAAGGAGACCAAGCCTCAGGGCAGCTCCCAGCGCCAGGGCCATAAATGGACAGACACTTCTGGAACTTTGAAGGCAGAGGAAACAGCTATGGTCTGGGTGAGGAGAAACCCTGGCCGGAGGCAGGGGGTTGGATAAGATGACCTCTGAGGGCATCTGCGGTTTTGGCAGAATCACGAAGTGCCAGGCCCCACCTGGTGCCCAGTGCGGCATTGTGCTGTGGAATCCACAAGAGGGCGCCCTCGCACCAACAAAGACAGATGCCTCCACAAGTTCTCCCAAAGCTACAAACACAGCCAAAAGAGGCCTTTCACTTTTTGTTAACTGTTTTTGTTTTTTTTTTAATTTTCTTTTTAATTTTGAAACAATGTCATACTTTCAGAAAAGTTGCAAGTACAGTATAAGTAATTTTTAATCCTGGTTCCCTAACTTCCCCAAATTCTCTAGTGTGTACTTCCTACAAACAGGGACAAGCGCTGATAAATCACACTACAGCCGTCAAATCAGGAAATGAACAGTGGAACATCACTGCCACCTCATCCTCAGACCCCATTCATGTTTTACCAGTTTTCCTCATAAAGTTCTTTGTAGCAAAAGTATCCAGATAAGAATCAATCCAGCCTTCGTGGTGCAGGGTTTAAGTGCTCGCTGCAGATGTTTGAACCCCCCAGCCACTCTGCAGGAGCAAGGTATGGCAGTCTGCTTCTGTAAAGATTAAACCCGATGCCGTGGAGTCATAGAGACCCTATAGGACAGAGTACAGCTGCCCCATACGGTTTCCAAGGAGCGGCTGGTGGATTCAAACTGCCAACCTTTTGGTTAGCAGGTGAGCTCTTGCCCACTATGCCACCAGGGCTCTGCATAAAGATTACATACAACCTTGGAAACCCTATGGGGTGGCTCTATTCTGTCTTATCGGATTGCTTGGAGTTGGAATTGACTGGATGGCAACAGGTTGGATTTTTTAGTCTAGAACAGCTCCTGGTCTTTCTTTGACATTCACAACCCTCACACTGTTGTAGAATGGTCTTCAATTTGGGGACACCTGACGTTTCTCTCGACAGATTCAGGTCTTGCGTCTTGAGCAGGAATCCACGGGGATCTGTGATGCTGTGTGGTCGCATCCTGACAGGTGGTGAGTGATTTTGATTTGTCCCACTTCAGATAATGTGCACTTTGATTACTTGCCCTCAAGGACAAAGACCGTATCTTCGATGTTTCTGCATTTGCAAAACCTAGCTCAGGGCTGGGCACAGAGTAGGTGCTCAATAAACGTCTACTAAATAAATGAACACATACATGGCTATAGAGATCCCTGGTCATACCACAAAATTACTAGGGTGAGTACCATTCTGAGCCCTGATTACAGAGAAAATGGCCCTGTCGTACCCTGGCAGTCAAGGCCTTTTATGAGCCTGCTTCTGTCTTCTTCTCCAACCTTCCTTCTCATCATTCCTGCAACCAAACTGGCCTCCACACCTTCTCCCAACGTACCTGGGCTTTCCCACCTCTGCGTCTTTGCCTGCGCAGTGCTCTCAGCCCACACTGCCTCCCCAGCCCACCTCCACCCTCCAGGTCCTCAGAATCAGCTCAGGCTCAGCTTTCTCCCTGACCTCTCCAGACCTGTGACCCACGCTGACTGTCCACTCGTTGCTATTTACTTTTATCCATTACATACACACTTGGTTGAAAGACTGAAATAGTTGTGCAGTGTGCTATAACCCTTCTCTTCCCCATTCTTCCTGGGTTCACCTCTGTTAGCTGTGTCTCCTGATATCTACCTCTGGGACTCCAAGTACTTGAACTGTGACTTCTTGACTTTTCTAATTAGGCACTATCTATCGGCTTAGCCTCATGGAGGGGTCCCTGGTGGATCAGATGGTTAACACTGGGCTGCTAACTGAAAGGCTGGCAGTTTGAATCCACCAAGAGGCACCTCGGAAGAAAGTCCTGGCGATTTACTTCCAAAAGATCATAGCCACTGAAAACCCCACAGGACGCGGCTCTGCTCTGAAGTACCGGGGTCTCCACGGGTTGGGACTGACCTGATAGCAGCCTGCGGTGGTGGAGGTGGCGGGGCCGCCTCCACGGAAGCTGAGGACCTGGTTTGCTCCTCTGACCGCCCCACCCTGCAAGACCGAGGCGGCTCTGCTTCCCATGCTGCTCGTCTCTTCAGGTTCTGCTTCCTGGTTCCTCGGCCTCTCAGTCCCTCAGTGGTGCAATGGTTAAATGCTCAGTTGCAAACCCAAAGGCTGGAAGTTCGAACACACCCAGTGGCTCTTTCAGTCTGGGAACTAACGACCCTTGGTTCTGGGAAATTTGCTGACATTGTTTCACTGGTGCTTTCTTCCCCTCTATCCTCTCTGTCCCTTCCTCCAGGACCTCTTAGTATTTAGATATTGAACCTACTGGATTGGTACTCTCGTTATTTATTTACTTGTCTATTTATTTAACAGCTTTATTGAGATACAACTTACATACCACACAAGTCATCAAAAGTGAACAATTCAGTCATTCTATTTATCCACCTATAACAGATTCATTGAACATAAAATTCATTCATCTAAAGTGTGCAGTTCAATGGTCTTTAGTATATTCACAGAGTTGTACATCCTTCACCACTATCTAATTCTAGAATATTGTCATTATCACAAAAAGAAACCCCATACCCATTAGCTATTTCCCATCTTCCCCAGCCCTAGACAACTACTAGCCTGCTATTTGTATGGATTTGCATATTCTGGAAATTTCATACCAATGGGTTCATGCAATACATGGCCTTTTGTGGCTGGGTTTTCTCTCTCTCCCTTCTTTCTCATGTGCCATCTCTTTGTCTCTTTAGCCTACTTTCTGAGAGATTCCTTAACTTTATCTTCCAAACCTCTATTGAGTTTTTCTTTTCTGCCATCATACTTTAAAACACTTGAGATCTATTTTTAAATCTCTAAATGTTATTTTTATAGTGTCCTAAACCACCAAAAAAATTAAACCTTTTGCTGTCAAATTGATTTTGACTCATAGCAACCCTATAAGACAGAGTGGGACTGTCCCGTTGGATTTCCAAGGAGCCACTGGTGCATTTCAACTGCCAACCTTTTGATCAGTGCTGTAGCTCTTAGCCACTGTGCCACCAGGGCTCTATAGTATCTTATCATCCTTTAAAATGTTTGAGATCTTATTTGTAATTCTCAAAATGTTATTTTTATAGTATTCTGTTCTTGTTTCATGATTGTAATTTCATCTCATATTTTTCTGAGGGTATCGTGATAGGTTTTGCTTATTTATTTAGCAATTTCTTTCCCCTGCTTTTTTGTTAGTTTGGCTTCTGTCTTTCATGTGAGAGGCCCTCTTCAGCTGACTGGGGATCCCTGGTCGCTTGCTCATATTTGATGGGGAGGAACTAACAAGCTGAGTGGAAGCTCTGAGATGGCAGTGAGGCTTGTCAACTGTGAGATTCCCTGTAGGGCAATCTGTCTGGGTCATTTAGTTGGGAAACTCCTGATGTCAGGATTTTTAGGTTATTCTTCTTGAGCTGCTCAGATTCTGCAGAAAAGGGTTTTCCAGTCCCCTGTCAGGCTTAGAGGACTAAATAGAGGCAGAGGGTCAGAGTGGGGACGGTGTTGGCATCAACACTGAATTCTCCAGTAGATGATATGGGACCCTTGCTCTCAACTTTTGCTGGTACCCACCTGTTAAGAGACCCTCCTATGTTACCCCCTTGATAAAATAACTCTTCCAATCTGAGGGATAGACACCTAACTGTTTAGAGATGGAAAGGAAATCTGGGGTCTTTCTTTTTCTTAACCACTTAACCTTCGCCATGCTTGTCAGCTGTGTTTCAGATGATGGCTGCTCTGTCAGTCTGGTCCTGAGAGTGACAACAAGGATGACATGGAATAGAAGTCTCAGCCCACCTACAAATACCACAGGTGAGAGACAAACATAGTATTAGCCAAGGAAACATGAGGGGTTCTTTGTTATCGCAGCATAACCTAGCCTCCCTGACTGATATGACCCACAGAGTCCTGAGACTCAGGCATAACCTATATGAAGGTGCACAGGGCTCAGCATGGCCACAGTAGGTACTCAATAAATGTCATCTCCCTGGTGGCTCAAGAAGACCTGTGAGACAGAGTGTGTGTGACTCAGACCACCCGTTGCACAACCAGACACAAGAGTCAAAGGTCACAAAGGAGTTGACATGACCAACTACCAAAAAAAAACAAAAACAAAAATAAACCAAAACCACACCAAACCTGTAGTCATTGAGCCGATTCTGACTCATGGTGTTCCCATGTGTTACAGGGCAGGACTGAACTCCGTAGGGTTTTCTTGGCTATTATCTTTGTGGAAGCAGTTTGCCAGGGCTTTCTTCTGCTAAGTCACTGAGTGGGCTCAAACTTCCAACCTTTAGGGTAGTAGCTGATTGCAGACCAACTACAGGGACAAGCAAATGCACATTTACTCCCTATGGGATGCCACCCTATCAGAAAGGACTTCCCAGCCCCAGAGTCCACTGTCCTGGGAACACACAAGCAGGTAAGGTGACATCACCCACAAGTACAAAAGGAGGACGTGCCTCTATCTGCCTTGACACATTAGGGTCCAGGGAACAGGGGGAAGCTGAAGGCTGGAATCCGACAACGAGTGCCAGAAACGGTTAACTTGGCTGCACCTTCTAGACAGGTCAGGCTCTTTCTGGTACTGAAGGGGGCCTTGCCCTCAATTCCATGTGCCAAGGAGCTGGGTGACTCACGGAGCCCTCAGTCTGTGGTTATTAGATATGTGGCCCCTCCATCTGCTCCCCAAACCCAGCCTCAGTACAGCCACCTGTGACTAAACCCGCCTTCAGCTGACATCAAGTTAGCATGCTGGGGACATTTGGTGGGTGAAAGCTGTCAAGGATGCTGGGGGGGTTGTGTGTTTTTTCTGGCACCAGCATCAGGGTGACTAACACAGGCATGCATAACCATAGGAACAATCCCTCCTACTTGTGCGGCCTTGATAGTCTTCAAAACATTTTCATACATGTGATCTTGTTGATCCCTGCAGCTATTTTGTAAGCTAGGGAGGGCAGAATTATTAACTTTGGGGAGCAGAGAGATTTAAGAGTCTAGAGATAGTAAGCCCATGGCACTCAGGCCCCTCTTCTCTATTCCCTTGCTCAGGGCAGACATCATTAATCAATCACACCACTCTTTCCAATTCATTGAGATGAGGCCCAGTACAGCCCTTCAGGCAGTCACTACCAACTGATTGAGCATTGCCATTCCTAGTGCAGTGGAAGCCAATTACCTAACTAGCTGGGTGACCTCAGGCAATTCTTGTCAGCTTTCCCATCTGAAAAACAGGAAGTTGAACTGAAAGTTCTGTGCTTCCAAGAAATTGTCTCTTGACAAGTCCTGTCTCATCTTTTCTGCTCTCTTGGACACCACTCTTGTTATCTCTTACGTGGACCCTATGATAATCTCTTTTCTGGGCTGTAGAACATTCTGGAAAGCAGAGTGCTCTTTCTAAAGTTCCCTGCTCAAGAACTTCCAAAGGCTCTCCAAGCCTTCCCAAGAAAGTCCCACCATAGAGTGCCATGAGCTGGCCTTTCCCTTCATCTACAAACTCAATTCCCAGACTCCTCCTCACCCTCTAGAGGCTTCAGCCAAAGTGAACACGTGTTTGTCCATGTGCAGGGCCCCACTGTCCCACCTCCAGGACTTTGCCCATGCTGTTTCCTGTGCCTGGAGGGCCTGCCCTCACCACCACCCTCCATACTTGCTCTCCAAACCTTCTCCATCTTCAAAAAAGACTCTCTTATCAAATGCCTCCATGTCTTTGATAGCATCACGGATTCCCACAGAAGGGGGTGTTCTTTCCCTCCTCTCAAATATTAGCCTCTTGTTTTTTCGTCTTCTCTGTCCTCAGGCCTATCCCTGCCCTTCTCTCAACCTTCTGACTTACTCACTTAGGAAATTCCAGGTGACTCACTGCTAGCTCTCTGAGCAACCAGCGGGGCATCACCTGGCCTCTCCTCCTTCCTCTCCAACAGAACCACGGTGAAGGCATCTACTGACACCTACTCAGTAAGTGACCAGCTGTAAAAGACACAGCCAGGATTTGAACCCAGAGCTGCCTTCTTCCTCTTGGGGTCTACACAGCCCTTCCGATTTATCTGGCATCTTCATGAGTTGTCCCTACTTCAGGTGAAAGGCTCTTTGGTGTCATAGGCTGAAGGCAGGTGTGCTATGTGCAGGGTGCTGAGGGGGCCTCTGGCAGGTGCTCTTGGCACTCTAGGAGGGGAGCAGGTGTCATAGGGGTGGCTGGGGTTCTGAAGAGGAGGCTGCCTCCAGTGGTCCAGGCCCCGTGGTGGTGGTAGGGAAGGGGAGAAGAAGGCTGAGGCCAGCCAGGGGACGGGGCTCCCCCCGCTCACTCTCAAACCCATTTCTTCCTCCTCTCCAGGAGCCCTCATTATTCGTGTGCACTGAGCACCCACTAGGGACACAACAGTGACCCCATCCCTACCCTAATTGTGGGGACAGCACTGTCTTCACCTTGCTGGCCTCTGCCTCTGCTCTGGCTGCTTCTACCATTTGGGCTGCACTTCCATTCTCCATACCCCCTGACTCTGTCTAGATCTACCACCCCCAGCTCAGTCCACCTCCTCCTCCATGCAGGCCCCCCAATCACCCCACCTGCAGGCGACTGCTGCCCACTGACTCTCCTAGCCCTCAGTTGTGCCTTTCTTGGAGTACTCAGCCATTCCCACCTACCTCTGAAGCCACATGTGCAGGTGACACCACCTGCTCCTGACTCAGTGAGGTCTCTGAGGTCGAGGTCTGTCTCTGAGCCTCTCTGACTTCCCCAGGCCAGGCACAGGCTGACACGTGGGGGTGCTCACGAAGATCTGCCACACAGAATGGTGAGTGAGTACCAGTCGTTCAGCAGAGACTCAGGAGAAGTCACACGGTACCCTCTTCCAAGAGATTGTCTAACTCTTGCCCCACCTCACCCCCAAGGGAAAAAGGTCCAGGGAAGCAAGTTGGGCCTCAGGGAGCAGGTGAGACTGATTTTGTCACCCTCCCTGTCCCTACTGGTTAAATATCTTCATGCTGGATTCCAACACAAAACCCCCTTGAGTGTTATTTCTAGGCCTGGAGCCAGGTGTCCTGGCTTGCTCCACACCTGCCTTCAGCCTGTGACACCAAAGAGCCTTTCATCTGGAGGAGGGATGACGCATGAAGATGCCGGGTACATTGGAAGGGCTGTGTAGGCTCCATGAGGAGGAAGGCAGCTCTGGGTTCAAATCCTGGCTGTGTCACTTACTACCTGGTGACCACAGGCAAGTGGCTTAGTCTCTCTGAGCCCGCAGTTCCTTGCTTTAGAATGGAGCTAGTAAGATTTCCTACCTCATGTGGAATTAAATGAGATTATCCCCTCGGATCACTCTGCAGTGTCCCGAAAGGAGAGGACACTGTCCTTCGGTTAGCTTGTCAGCTAACCAAAAGGTTGGGAGTTCAAATCTACCAGCTGTTCCTTGGAAACCCTAGCGGGCAGTTCTACTCTCTCCTATAGGGTCACTATGAGTCGGAATCAACTCTGTGGCAACGGGTGTATAATTTATAGGTCCCTTGGTAGCGCAAATGGCTAATGTATTCAGCTGCTAACTGAAACGTTGATGGTTCAAGTTCACCCAGAGATGCCTCAGAAGAAAGTCCATGTGATCTGCTTCTGAAAAACCAGCCATTGGAAACCCTGTGGAGCACAGTTCTACAATGACACGCATGGGGCTGCCGTTACAGGATCAGCTTGACAACAGCCAGTTACATCGTGTACATGTGGCTCTTTTTGTTTGTTTTGAGGGAAGGAGCTAGCAAAAGTTCAGTCCCTATCTCCTTGCCTCCCTGGGTGAGGTGGCTCTTCTCCCCACCCTCAGCCACCACTATCTCCTCCCTTGTTCAGAGTGGACAAGGGTCAAGAGGCCTGAAGATCCAGATCTCCAGGACCTCAGGAAGCCACCAAAGGACTGTATTCCTCCGGCCAATCCCCCCTCCCTGTGCAGAACCCCAGGAGGACAGGGACAGCCCCAGGACCTGGAACCTTCAGCTCAGGGCTCTTTCCTCAGCCCCAGGACCTGGACCTTTGGCTCAGGGCTCTTTCCTCAGCCCCAGGACCTGGACCTTCAGCTCAGGGCTCTTTCCTCAGCCCCAGGACCTGGACCTTCGGCTCAGGGCTCTTTCCTCAGCCCCAGGACCTGGACCTTCGGCTCAGGGCTCTTTCCTCAGCCCCAGGACCTGGACCTTTGGCTCAGGGCTCTTTCCTCAGCCCCTCTCTGCCTGCTCCCCACACAGGACCTCTGGCTCCACCTACCTGGCCAGCGGTGATTCCTCAGCTCACTCCATTTCCTCTGTTCCTAGGGGAATTCACTCACCCACAGGAAGCTCTCAGTCAAGAGGAAACCTCTGACAGTTATCAGAAAGCACGTTAGAAGTCACGAATTCCCAGCAGTGGTTACTGGAAAATCCATCCAGGGCAGTCCCGGTTTCTCCTGGCAAGTATGGTAGGCGGCACTGCCATAATCAAGCCTTCTGCCTAACTCCCTAAGAACCTTCCAGAACAGGAAGCCAGGAGGCCGTGCCCAGGCTGGGTCAGGGTCAAGCGAAACTGAAAGCCAGGACAAGTCCCAGCAGTTTCCCATCTGCACAATGACAACAATAATCGTAAAAATCATGCATTAACAATAACAATCGTAATAATAAGAAAAAAGAATATTTCCCGCTCGCTGTGGGTCACGACACGGTTTTAAGCATTCTTAGGTGGATTTTCCCCTCTGTCTTTACCATGACCAATGAAGTAGACACTAATATCATCCCCATTTTATAGAGGTGGAAACTGAAGCTCAGAGAAGGGAAAGCAAAGCCACATAACTGACAAGTAGAGAGCTGGGATTCTGGAACACACCTCTTAACCCCTCTCCAGGCAGCCATCTGCAGGCCCAATGGGTGCGCTATACGAACCCCACCCCAGATGGTTGTCATGGTCTCAAATGAGCCAGTGTGTGTGAATGTACTCTGTAAACTGTAAATGTGAGGTATTAATAAAACAACAGTCTTTCTGTCTAGATTACCTCAGAACCAAATACATAACTAATCCTCTTTTTCTTCCAGAATTGTCAGCAACTGAAACCAACTCTTCAGACAAAGACTAGACTGGACTATAAGACATAAAATGATACTCATGAAGAGTGTGCTTCTTAGTTCAAGCAGATCCATAAGACTAAATGGGCAGCTCCTGTGTGGAGGTGAGACGAGACGGCAGAAAGGGACAGGAGCAGGTTGAATGGACACGGGAAATCTGAGGTGGAAAGGAGGAGTGTGCTGTCACATTATAGGGATAGCAACTAGGATAAATGTTTGTATGAGAAGCTAACTTGAGCTATAAACTTTCACCTCAAGTACAATTAAAAAAAAAAAAAAAAAAAAGAATGGCCAGCAGGGTCAAACCTTCCCAGAGGGAGGCCAAGGAAGAGGATAGCTTTCCATGAGAAGAGTTTCAGAGGAGCAGAAGGGGCAGGCCAGGCTGGAGCCAGTCAAGACTCATTTAAACCAGACATTATGGCTTTGATCTGCATGGAGCTGGTTTGATCCAGTTAGATGTAGCCAGAACCAGTTGGAACTGTCCAGAATCTACTTTAAAAGGTCTAAATTGGTGTGATCCAGTCGGATCATGTTAGAACCAGTTTACATCCTGAGCTGGTCAGAACTGGAATCAGCTAGAACTGGCTCAGGCTGGTTAGAAGTGGTTTGAGCCTGCTGCGGCTAGTTTGAAGCAGCCAAGACCTGTCTGGCATGGTCATAACCACTGGCTCTGACTTTACAAGAGCAGCTTCAGTAAAGTATTATTGAAGAGGGAGGAGATGGGAACAGGGTGCAGGGAAATAGAGTTGGAAGGTGGGGTAGTGGGGAGCCAGGCTTGGGCTTCCCTGCGGAGGGCCTCGAATGCCAAGCTAAAGAGCGTGTGATGTCACATCTGTATTCACACCATCCCTAACCCTCTGGAGTGCTGCTCAGGCCACATATCTGTAAATCACTTAGCCTCTTGCCCAGTGACTAATGGGAGGGAAGCTTTCATCACTCATTCTGGGTAAATTATTACATATGGAAACACACCTTTGATTTTATGGTTTCTCACTGGAGCATGAAATTTCTTGGAGTAGGTTCCCTGAGGAATGTGGAGCCCCTACAGCCCCCGTTCCCCACCCTACACACTGTCATTCACACATCAAGCTCCCTGCTTCCTCCTTCAGCCCCTCCTCCCCCTCAGCCCTTTCTAGGAGTTTCTGCCCTGCCTTCCCAGGCCAAGGGGCTTCCTGGGCTCAGCAGAAAGGTCTGGGGTGAAGTGGTGGCCACAGCCACCTTTCACGCTTGGGAGAGCAAGGGCCACTAGTGCTTTGCAGACAACGGGCATGATGCAGAAGGCAGAAACAGCACAGAGCAGGCACCAGCTTGAGCTGTCCGGGACAAGAGGCAGTCCAGGGCAAACCTACCGAAGGCAGGGAACTGGGGAGTAAGGGGGGCTGGGCCACCAAGGGCTTCCTACAGTAGCTGATCTACGAAGCAAGGGTGGCTCTAGACAGAAGCCCAGAAAGCTAGTATTCTAGGGAAGACCACTTAGAGCACACACAGTCCAGACCCTCATTTTTCCCAGAGGCGCTGAGAGGGAGGGACTTGCTCCAGACCCAGGCAGCGACAGAGCCAAGATGAGAAGCTGCTCACCCCCAGGCCAGAGCTCTGCCTCCCTGGGAACTAATGTCTGTCTGTGTTGAGGGCTCCTCTTTCCATCCTGCTGACCCCTGGTGAGCCAGTGTGACACCTCTCAACGCCCCTCCTGGGGGCCCCCTGCACTCACATCACCACGGTGTTCATGAGAGCAGACCCTGAGGGCTCTGTAGCCAGGCAGACCTGGGTTTGTGACCCTGCTTTACCAGCTCTGCAACCTCGGACGAGAGTCTTCACCTCTCTGAACCTCAGTTTACTTATCAGCAACATGGAATGACAATAGAAGCCAGCTCATAGGGTTGTTGGGAAGTTTAAATGAAATGATAATATAAAGTTCATGCCACGGTACCTTGGCCATTCACTTAGTGATTGAATCAATAATACTTACTGGTAACATTTACAAAAATAGTAGTAATTACGATTGTTATTATTGGAGCCCTGGTAGTGCAGTGGTTGAGAGCTAGGCTCCAACCAAAAGGTTGGCAGTTCGAATCCACCAGCCGCTCCTTGACAACCCTCTGGGGCGGTACTACTCTGTCCTATAGGGTCGCTCTGAGTCAGAATCAACTCGATGGCAATGGGTTTGGTTTGTTTTTTACTGTTATTATTGAGCCCTCACCCTTGCTCATGGTCAAGGACTCCAAGAATCTGGGTTAGAGTTCCTGCTTGGCCACTGACTCACTCGCTGTGCCATCTCAGTTTTTCCATCTGTAACGTGGGGCTAAGTACCTCTGCCCTCTCTGCCCACCCTCCCTGGGGTGGCCAGGAGAGTCCAGAAATATGGAAGTGCTTTGAAAACCAAAGAGTGTCAAACATAGGGCCAGTCCAGTCAGGATGGAGGCTCTCCAAGCTAGTTTTGTTGGAGTTGCAGGGGATGATAAAATGTAGGATGGAAGGTGAGGAGAGCTACATCCTCAACTCACACTTCTCTAGAAGGCCCCTAGGAAGGGACCTGCCATGGTGAGTGTTTTATGTACAATGTCAGCCTGACACTTGATGATCCCCCAAGGCCACTGGTCCTCCAACTCACATCCCTGCCTCTGCTGGGTGACAGCAGAGTGTTCATGATTTACAATAAAATGAGGAGACTTAGGATGATATAGTGAATTTTAGGGATGAGATGATGCCGTTTTTTGCTGTTAAGATGACCACATAGTGCTGATTATAGATTATAGGTATTATCTGAAAAGTCTTCCTTGGCCAAAGAACAACAACAACAAAAGTACTTGCACCCTGGAAATCCAGGCCTGGGAACCAGAGATAGGTTTCAGATTCCCCAGTAGGCTCCCACGTGTGCTACCGGCCACAAGCCTGGCCGTGGGTGAGGATATGTGTCTTCAGCTGTCTGTGTCTGGCCTCAGCCTAGCAGACTAGCCTGTCAGCATGGGCTTGTGGTCACTCCTGGCACAGCTGGGGGCTTGCTGACTGGGCCTTGGGCCCCACTGTAGATTGGGCTGGAGGTGGAAGTGACCTCAGACACCCTCTGCCTCGAAGGTGTCCGTGGTGAGATTCTCAGGGCTCTGTACGATTCGGGGGAGGGGACGGGGCAGAAGGTGCTGGTGAGGGCAAGCAGGCCTTAGGGACTGGCTCCTTAGCCCCTTCCTCAGGTTCCACCAGAAGAGGTGATAAGGGCCAGGGTGGACCTACGGCAACCTCCAGATGAGCTGTGAGCCCCCCTCCCCATCATCACTCCTGGACTAATTGCCACCCCACCCGCTCGCCAGGTGCCCACCCATGTGTCCCCAGCTCTGGGGCTGCCATTAACAATGCGTTGCAGCCGTTTTACAATGCGTAGCTCAGAACAATTTTACACCTCATTTGATTTATGTCTGGATTTGCTCCTCTCTCAAGGCCCCCCTCCCTCTGGGGAGAGACAGCTCATGTCATCTTCCCTGGCTTTCCTGTGTTCCCAAAGAGCCAGGCCCCTGGGCCAGGAGGGGCCAAACTCAGACAGACTCTTGTCCTGCCTGCAAACAGTGCCCACAACTTGGCCCTGCCTCCCAGCCTTTCTCCTCAGATGTCCACGAGCCAGGGCTCTCTGACTGAGGCCTCCACACGTGGGCTTGGTAATGACCTAAAGAATTCCAGAGTCGAGAAAGTCCCTGGGGATTGGTGACCACCAACCCATTTTACAGATGGGGAAACTAAGAGCTGGAGAAGCCCCAGGGCCCTCAAGACCTTTTGGAAGGTCACACAGCCAGTCCGTGACAGATTCCTGCCCCCACCCCCCTCAGCAGTAGAGAGGGCAGAGATCTGCACGAGGAGTCACCAGGCCAGCTGAGAATAGGTCTTCTAGACAGCAGGACCCACTGGTTGGACTCTTATCAGGGCTTAGGCTGAGGAATGGCCAAGTTAACGACTATCTGGTCTACCTCCCTCATTGTTGAGAGAGAGAATAGGGGCTTAGAGAGGAGGCTTAACTTGTCTCAAGGCACACAGTTAATTGAATGCAGAGTCAGGGCTTCCAGAAGCCCAGATTTGATCATATTCTCCTTAAGAAGCAAGATCATTTCGAGAGACTCCAATATCCTGAGACCAAAAGAACTAGAAGGTACTTGGATACCACCAATGACCACTCTGATAGGGAATATGACAGAGACTCCCAGACAGAGCTGGAGAAAAATGTAGAACTCAAATTCCTATAAAAAGTCCTGACTTAATGGTCCAACAGAGACTGGGGGAACCCCTGAAACTATGGCCCCCCCGGAAGCTCTGTTAACCTAGAACTGAAATCATTCCCAAAGCCCACCCTTCAGACAAAGATTAGACAGGACCATAAAACAAAAATAATACACGCGACAAACGTTCTTCTTAGTTCAATCAGACAAAAACAAAAACAAAAACAAAAACAGACATACGAGACCAAATGGGCAGCTTCTGTCCAAAAGCAGGATGAGAAGGCAGGAACGGACAGGAACTGGTCAAATAGACACAGGGAACCCGGGGTGGAAAGTGGGAGTGTGCTGTCACGTTGTGGGGATTGCAACTAGCGTCACGAAACAATATGTGTATAAATTTTTGTATGAGAAATTAACTTCAGCTGTAAACTGTCACCTAAAGCATAACAATAATAATAAAAGATCATTTCTATGACAAGATAATTTTCCTCACTCATTTTTAGGGTACCTCCCAGGAGCTAGGAGCTCTGGTGTTAATGGCACCCAAAGACAACAGTAACCCAGGAGCTAGGCTTGATGTTAGGATACAACAATGACCCAGAGGCCCGGTTGCTGCCCTCTCAGACCCTTATTAGCGCAGGAGCTGTCACAACCTAGTGTGATGAGGCAGTGAAGGCAATGTATTGACCTCAGCATCTGAACCCCTTCCCTATATTTGGGAAACTCTCCCTGCCATGAACCTTGACTATCTCTGTCTTAATCGTGAATGGCTTTTCCCAGATACAAATCTGAGGGATTTGAGTACTTTCCTTTAGAAGAGTTCTGCAGCATTATCATTGCCATTAGGGAGTTCATTAGGAATTCCACTATAAGGACATGTGGAGACAGACCCACCTATGAGGAACCCCTAAGAGCTAAGCCAAGATGAGTGGGAGACTCAGCAACTATTGCTGGCAGCAGCTCTACAACACTATAGCCTCACTTGGGGATGCTCCTTGAAGGACAGCACTGAAAGGAAATACTCCCTATGGGCAGAGCTTTGAGCATGGCGTCTGGTTGTTTATCTTGCCTGGAAGGAGAGATAGCCAGAGATCTAGATCAGGGACTTGGAAGGAATGCAACTGGAAATACAATGACAAGAAGGTCTGGGGAACAGGTATGTGAATAAAAAAAAAAAAAAATTTTTTTTTTTTTTTTTTAGACCTCTCCAAATGGGCACAGAGGTGAAGATATTTGAGTTCCAAGTGAATGCTTATCAAAGAGCAACTTCAGCAAAGCATGATCTTAATAATTAAGTGGACAAGATGATTCATTCCATGTATTTCAATGAGCTCATAAACAAAGTGGCCATGACTGCAGGGACAGAGGTTATTCAAGGTCTCAACAACATGGGCTTCCATTCACCAAGGCCAATCTGAATATTACAGCCACTGCTTAATGCCCAATTTACCTTTTAACAGTAGAGACCAACACTGAGCCCCCAGTATGGCACCAATCTTCAGGGGGACCAGCCAAATGCCTGGTGGCAGGTTGATTATATTGGACCACTTGCATTTTGGAAGCAGCAGCCTTCTCCCCTTCCCCCTTTTCCCACTGGAACAGGCACATGTTCTGGATATGGATTGCCATCCCTGCCAATGCTTCTTCCCAAATCACCATCCGTGGACTTACAGAATGTCTTATTTACTGTCATGGTATTTCACACACAGTATTGCTTCTGACCAAGGAACTCATTTCACAGCAAATGAAGTGCAGCAATGGGTTTGTGCTTATGAAAATTGTTGGTCTTACCATGTTCTCATTACTTTAAAGCATCGACCTAATAGAACAGGGGGATAGTCATTTGAGGACTCAGTTATGGTGGCAGCTGAGTGGAACTCTTCACAGGGATAGAGCAATGCCCTCTGAGATGTAATATATGCTCTGAATCAGCATCCAGTATGTGGGTTCATATATTGGACTCACAGGGTCCAGGTATCATGAAGTGGAAATGAGAATGGCTCTTCTCACTGCTACTCCTGGTGATCCACAATGACTGGTGACATTTTTTGCTTTCCATCCCTGTGACTTTGGGCCCCAATGGCTTAAAGGTCTTTGCTCCCATGGAATTCACAAAAGAAGAAATGGCCAAAATACATGTAAAAAAAAAATCAACTCATAGTAATCAAATAAATGCAAGTTAAAACAATAAATACCATTTTACCTCTTAAATCTGTAATTTTTTAAAAATGATAGCAATACCTATTTCTAACAATGATCAGGAGAAACAGATTCTCTCATAGATTGCTTCCAGAAGAAAATATGTCTCATAGGTCTTAAAATGTGCATCTCTTTGATCAAATGATTCTGCCTTTGGGAGTTTAAATTAATGGCTGCAGACTGGGGTTACAGTCCAGAATTTGGAGCCAGACAGACCTGGGTGTGAATTCTGCCTCTGACACATACAGCTGTGTACATTATTGGGTAAGGTGGATCTTGGCTTCCACATAAAGTGGAGTACATACTCAAACACAGTAGCTGTTATCACTCTTAACAGATAATTATAGGTGTCCCCAAAGAGCTAGCTCAAAGATGTTCATCACAGTGTTGCTTATGTTGTCATTGTTGTGTGCTGTCAAGTCAATTCAGACTCAAAAACTGGAAATGAACAAAATACCCGGTAATTGAGGATTGTCTAAAAAAATTAAGATATATTAATAGAATGGAAAATTATATAGCTATTAAAAATGTTATGGAAAAGTATTTAATGAAAGGGAAAGATATTCATGATTCAAAATTGGGTAAAAAAACAAGTTATGAAATAGTATATACAGTATGATACCATTTTATTTTTTTTAATGATGTATATCGTACATAGAACTAATAAAACTTGAATGATATAAAATATAATGGACATAGTCATTATTTTCTCTGGGAGATGGGAAGTTGGGTGATTTTCATTTTCTCCTTTTGCTTGCCTATGTTTTCCCAATTTGTTTTAATGAATAAGTACTGCATTTGTATTGTAAGAAAAGTAGAGAGGGATCAAGTGAGCACTCCATGCCCATATCAGGCAGGCTTCCTCTGCCTGTGGGAGGATGCTGGCTGGCCTGAACGAGACTTTGGTCACATTATTTCTGTTACCTCCAGGTCACAGTCCCTCCTTGACATGACCCCATCCCCACTCCAGTCACCTCCAGGATGCTGGACCTGTCATGGCCCTGAGAGAATTCCCTGACCTTACCTACCAATAGGATGGGGAGAATGTTTCAGTAGCCGCCTCTACGCTTGACAGCAGACTTGCCATATTCAGGGCATCCAACAGGAATGTGGCTGCTTGGGAGAAATGGGCCCTGATCCAACACCCTAGGGCTGCATGTATTGGCCGGGGTTCACAAAGACTCTGGGCTTCACTCTGGCAGATTGAAAATATTTTTCAGCAAAGCCCCAGTATTTGACTGGAGAAACAATAATATTCCTTCTCTGGATGTCAAACATCCGGGTAAATAGAAGCCTTTTTTCCACCTTCTCTCTTCCCCGGGTGATACAAAGGATGCTCTGACATAGTTTTTGGAAGGGACTCATCCGGCCAGGGTGAAGGCCAACTTGTGCCACAGGGAGTGCTTATTTTTAAAAGGAGAGGGAAATATGTGGCCCATAGCAGGTTTACTCAAAGGGCCTGGTTTCCCCAGGACAGTGGGAGTGGGCTAACGGGATCTGCCTTCTCCGGCATGGAGGAACAGCCACTGACACATCTGGTTTGGGTATCTAGTCCTTTCCTTGGGAGGAGACTGGGGCAGGGCAGGACAGGGGAGCAGAACTTATTCCACTCAGAGGCAGCACTATGGGTGCAGCCAGACTCCAGGAGTGTATGGGGTCAAGAGTGAAGAGGGGGGTTGAGAGCAGATGTTAATTCAAGAAATCCCATTATTTTCATTGAACTGGAACCCAGGGACTACCAGCCAATCTCATTCAGCACCTGGGCAAATCCAATGGATTTGGCTAAACCCAGAAATTAAATTAAGGCATTACTAACAAACCCCTCTCCCTCCAAATATAGCAGGCATTTGGAGAATTTTGGGAAAAGGAGGTAGAAGGGAGAATGACCTTAAACCTCTCAAAGCCTCGAAATGAATCATGAATATCTACCCAATTCCTTGCATTCCTTTGACCGCCATTTTAACTCAGTTCAGTCAATGACCCCTAAGAGGGGCTTCCTATCCCCTAACTCACTGTCTCTCTCTTCATCACCGGCACTTCTTGCTTCTTGACATGTGGGCACTCTGCCTGGATCTCTGGCCCCTGCCCTGGGCCAGGGCAAAAACGCTTCGTTCCAATGCTTCATCCTGGTCTAGCTCTTCCTAGGCCCATGGGCAGCGCTGTGGTGCCAGACCCACTGACCTGTCTTTACCTTTGTTGGGACATAGTGGCCTTCCCCCTCCCAGCTCTGTGATAGTCACGGCTCACAGGCAGAATCACCATTCAAGCCAAGTATCCTTCTATTACAGATGCTCATGATGAAGATTGAACTGATGCAACTTGGTGGGATAAACTTATGCCTGTTGACCAGCGTTCTTGGAAAACTTAGTAAAGGGCCCCCCCCTTCCCCGTTCACTGGAACTGGTGTTAGCCCAACCCCCAGCAGTGTATGGAAGCCCTGATTCGTCTGCAAAGACTCCATCGGATTGGTTCTACTATCTAACTTCATCACCAATACATCCCTCACTCTCCACCCTCATGGCCTCTCCTCTGGTTCAGGCCACCATTATCTTCTTGCCGGAGTTATTGTAATAGCCTCCTCCCTGCTTCCACCCTGATCCCTATCCAATTCATTCACTGCCCAAGAGCAGGTGATCTTTTGTGTGTTTAAACAGATCATGTAGCTTCCTTGATTAAAACTCTCCCCGGTCTAGTAGTGGGCTCAGACTACAGTCCAGTCTCCTTGCCCAACAGCCATGTGATGTGTCCATTGCTTGCAGCTCATCTTCATTCACAATCTCTGCATCACCAGCTCCAGCCACACTGATTTTCTGTTCCTCTATGTGCTAAGCCCGTCCTCGCCTCAGCGCCTACCCCAATACTGTTCCCACTGCCTGGAACACCCTCTCCTATCTAGGCTGGCTCTTTGTTATTCTTTATCCTTCAGGTCCCAGCTTCAGGGGAGACTCTCTCTGACATTCCAAACCAAGAAAGTCCCTTGTGGCCCTTACTACACTTTAAAGTGTGTATCTCATTGGGCATTTGCTGGTTGAAAACCTGTCTTGACTACTAGACCCGAGTTCCATTAGGGCAAAGACTATGACTGTGCTGCTTCTCCCTGTGTGGCATCATCCATAGAACAGAGGCTCGGAAATATTTCCTGAGTGAGTGAGTAGGTAAATGAAAGAGAGACTGGGATGCTACAAGGCATTTGTTGATTTAACAACAAGAGGGAACACCCTGGAGTCGGGCAGCCCTTCACTGGCATCTTGGCTCAACCTCATTCTAGCTGTGTATCTTAGGCAAGTTACTTAACCTCACTAAGCCTCAGTTTCCTCATCTATAAAATAATGACTATAATACTTCCCTTGTTAGGTGGTTTTGAAAATGAAAGGTAAAGTATTTGGAGAGTCTGGCTCAATGCCTGGCACTAAATACATCCATTCATTTATCCAAAAACATGTGTTGAAAGTATACAGTGGGCCAGACCTGTACTGGGGCCCTGGGGGCTATACAGGCCTTGCACTCAAGGGGGGTACCCTTTACAGGTGGTATTCATAGTACTAGTACTATTGCTAATAATAATAAACAAAATGTTAGGAAATTCTCTCGCCAGAGTGAATGAGCCAAGTCACGTGGAAGCCCACTTGGGAAAACCAAGATGCGAGAAGGGAACAGGGTGTGAAGGAAAAACACCAGAGCGAGTGTGTGGTTTACTATAAATTGTCCTTTGATCTTTCTTTCATGGTTAGCTTAGATTTTCCATTTAACTAAATTCAAGAATTCCCTGATTAAAGCATTCATTCATTGAGCAGGTATTTATGTATAGAATGGTTTCAGAGGGAGAGGTTCAGAGATGGGTTCCACGTGCTCTCTGCCCTCAAGAGGCTTCCAGGGGAACAAGACACACAAAAAACCCTTATCGCATGGTAGATGTCACAGAGGCACAGATGAAGGGCAATGGAGATTCAGAGGCAGGACAGGGAACATCCAATAGGCTTTTGGGGGGGACATTTGAATAGACTGAAGGGCACACAGACAGAGAAGGAAGCAGAGAGCATGATACAGTGAGAGCAGCATGGGATATGGAGCCAGTCTACTGATTCCAAACCCTGGCTTACTCTTTACCCTTAGAAAAGACACAGCTTCTCTGAGTCGCAGTTTTCCCATCTGTAAGATGGGGGTAATGATACCTCTCTGCCTTGTTGTGATTATTTTGTTGAGCCCCTTCACATATCTGGATACACACAAACTACCAAAAATGAAAACAAACAAACAAAAAACCACATATACTAAGATTTTCTGAGAAAAGTCAGAGCCCTGGGACCAAGAATCGCCTCTTGGTCCTGTTTCTGGTGAGCTCACCAATAAACCCATCCTCAGCATCTTCTTCCTCCACAGTGGAGAGGTCAATACCTTACACCTGGGGCCATGTGGTTAGTGATGGTGATGGGTGACAGCAGCGAGAGCAGTGATATGACGTTCTATCCGGCTCACTGCTCTGCATCCCTTCACTTAACCCATCTGAGAGAGAGCTGGCACCTCCCAAAGGCCCAAACCACTCCCGTTGAAAGTCAGCGGAATTTCAGGAGCCCTAGGCTGAGAACTCAGGGGCCCATCGCTGAGCCAGGGTGAGCCAGAAGGGGGCACCAGCCCAGACCATCAGAGATGCCAATGGGCCAAAGTCAAGCATGTCAGAAACTGGGTAGGTGTCCACTAGACCCATTTCTTCTTCCTCCTGGACACATAGCTAGGCTGCATTGACCAGCCCCCTCATAGCTAGGTGTGGCCATGTGACATAGTTCCAATCGATGAGATGTGACAGGTGTGGGCTCTTTCCAGGCCTCACCAATAAAACCCACCCGTGCACTTTCTCCTTCTGCTTTACTGAGACTGTGATCCCCAAACATGACTTTGGAGATGTTTTAAAGATGGCACAGCAGCCAGCAGTCAAATTCTCTGAGTGACTGCATGGAAAAGGATGTCCCCACATTCCCCACACCTGATCTCAACCTACAACAGCACTGGACTGTTACCTGAGCAAGAATCCAAAAACCAAACCCACTGTGGTCGAGTCAATTCTGACTCATAGCGACCCTATAGGACAGAGTAGAACTGCCCCGTAGAGCTTCCAAGGAGTGCCTGGGTGATTTGAACTGCTGACCCCTTGGTTAACAGCCATAGCACTTAACCACTACGCCACCAGGGTTTCCCTGAGCAAGAAAGTCACTTCCATTATATGTTTAGGTCTGTTTGTTACAGCAACAATACCTAACTAATACCCACAGTGGGGGTCTCCGACCTGAGGAGGACAACACAAGAAAGGCCAAAGTAGCAGTTCTAAATCAGCGTCCTCAGAGAATGCAAGATGTTATGACCAAGGTACCTAAACACCAAGACAAAATCCATGGGGTGCGAATGGGTTAAGAGCTAGGATCTGGCAAGATGAGGTCAGAAATAACGGGAGATGGTGGCTGTTGAGGGTAGTACCATTGCTGTATTCTTCCCCAGCTTTTTCTTGTTGCTCAAACTGATTCGAAGGTTGGAGCCAATGCTCCTGTAGTTGGGCCTGCCTCACATCTGGGCTTTTATCTCCTGCCTTGAGTCAGCTGCTGCCTCAAACCCCAGGCCCAGTGCCCGGACCCTGTGTCATTTCCCTGGGTCTTGGGCCCTGACGATACTAGATATTCAGCCTGGTGGCCCAACCTTATTTTACAGAGGAGGAAAATCAGACCCAGAAAAAAATGAAGGGACTAATTCATAAAGCTCAGATTGATCTTTCCACCTGGTGTTGGCTAGGGAGCCCAATTTCCAGCAAAATTCTGCCTCTTTCATGCCCTGGCCAGAACCTCCCCAAAGGACTTCTTTTCTCTTCCCCCATCTCTCCCCGCACCGCCACCCCCCCCCCCCCCCCCCCGCCGCTTTTCTGGCAAGCCAGGTTTCCAAGGTTGGCCATTGAGAAATAAAAGGAGCTGGTTTCTTCTGGTCCGAAAGAAAAACAAGCCTGGTCAGTTTTCTGTCAGACCCAAGGCAGCTCTGCACGGCCCCGGAGCCAAGCAGACACTGTCCAGTCTGTGTCTACGAGCTGAGCTGCAGCACCCACTGGAGGTAATGACTTCTCGGAGGGAGCTGGCCTGGGCTCAGACCGCTCCGGTTGTGGGGGGAGAGGAAGCTGAAGACAAAACTGTGCTTCTTTTCTCGTAAAGGTCTCTTTCTAAAAATAAAGGCAGAGTGAGCCCAGTGAGTGTCCACAGGGATGCTTGTCTGAGCCGAGGGAACAGAGCAGTACAGAGGTTCCTGAGTAGGGCAGCCAGGCTAAGACGGAGTGCACAGCAAGGCTTCTCCCAACAAGCTCTGCATCTCGGCAAGGTCAAAGCTTTCTGCTTCTGGTAGATCTGTCAGGATAAAGAAGGTTCTGAAAAACCAAGAACGAGTCTCAAATCTAGTTAAACAATAAAGAGAAGTTATTGGTACTTGTACCTGAAAACTTCAGAAATGTGAGCTTCAGGCAAAGCTTGATCTAGCGGCTCATATATGTTCCAAGAAACCAGTTTCTTTCCATTCTCCTCTCTGACCTCCAGGGAGTGGGAGAGGAAGAAAGAGAGGGAGAGAAAGAAAGAGAGAGAGAGGCATCTGTAGCCTAAGAAGCTCATGGCTCAGGTGGGGAAACAGATGTAAAATCAATAATTACAGTAAAATGTGATTATATATGTATATTTATGTACATATATATAGTACAAATGGTTAATATGCTCAGCTGTTAACCAAAAGGTTGGAGATTTGAGTCCACCTAGAGGTGCCTCAGAAGAAAGGCCTGACAATCTACATCCAAAAAGTCAGCCATTGAAAACCCTATGGAGCACAGTTCTACTCTGACATACATGCGTAACCATGAGTCAGAATCAACTTGGCAGAACCAGTATATCTATACCTATCTATCTATCTATTATTGTTTCTGTTAGCTGCCATCAAGTTAGTCCCTGACTCATGGTAACCCCCTGCACAATGGGGTTGGACCATCGTGATCCACAGGGTTTCCAACGGCTAATTTTCGGAAGCAGATTGCCAGGCCTTTCTTTGTAATCTGATTTAGTTTGGAAGCTCTGCTGAAAGCTGCTCAGCATTACAGCAACATGCAAGCCTCCACTGACAGATGCGTGGTGGCTGCGTTCGAGGTGCATTAGCTGGGAACTGAACCCTAGCCTCCCGTAAGGAAAATGATGCTACTACCGCTGACCCACCACTTACACACACACACAGATGTTTGTGTGTATATATACAAATATTTGCACGTATATGTTGTAGTTATGTGCCATCCAGTCGGTTCTGACTCATATATATACACACAAATATGTATGTGTATGTACATGTATGTATGTGTATATATATGTATTTTTATATATAGTCATGCTGATATTCAAATACATACGCGTATGAAGCATATATACGTTGTTGTTGTGTGCCTTCGAGGCAATTCCGACTCACAGCTACCTTATAGGACATAGTAGAACTGCCCCACAGGGTTTCCTAGGCTACAGTCTTGGTGGGAGTAGACTGCCAGGTCTTTTCTCCTGAGGAGCCACTGGGTGGGCTTGAACTGGTGACCTTTCTGTTCGCAGATGAACACTTCACCGTGGTGCCATGTACAGAGAAATATGTACATATTTGAATGTCAGCATGAATAGGGTGCTGTGAGTCTGATCACTGGGAAGTCAAGGGGAAAGGGCACCCTAGGCAGGAGGAAGAACCCAGGCAAAAGCAGAGCGGTGAGCTGCGGCTGTCAGACAGCTGAGGATTAATGAGAACAGATGTGAAGGTAGTCGACTCAAAGACAGCCGTGTACACCCAGTGAGGGGGTTACTCTCAATGGCCCGCCGCTTTCGTGGCCTAGCCGCACGCGCTCTCTGCTTCCGCAGGCACCTCTAGCCTGCACCTTCCTTCCTGAAACCCCGTACTGTTTGTGCGGAAATCACCCTCTCTATACATTTCAACAAATTGCTGATCCATTCCCACAGAGGAAACTGTTTTTGGCGTTTGAAAACATCATAAATGGACAAAGGAGAGAGGCAGTTCACACAAAGGGAAATATGGCTAGTAAACAAGCATGAGGAAACACAGCCAACCTGGCCAGTAATCAAAGAAATGCCAAGGAAAACAGCGAGGCGCAGATTTCCACCTATTAAATTAACAGTCACAACAAAAAGGTTTAGATGATCACGTCCAGTTCTGGTGAGGTCCGGCAGCAAGTAACACCTCCGACTTTGTAGGCAGGATCAGCCACACAATGTGGGGAACCCAGTGTCAAGTGAAAATGTGGGGCCTCTTGTTCTCAAATTAGCAAGAATTTCAGAATGGCAACAGCAGAGCATTAGAACAAACACTGGGCCTTTCTGAGCCCTGGTTAGGGGTCATATAAATGAGTAGCTGTTGCCGTCAATCCCAACTCATAGCAACCCTATAGGACACAGTAGAACTGCCCCATGAGGTTTCCAAGGCTGTAATCTTTTTTGGAAGCAGACTGCCACATCTTTCTCCCGTGGAGCAGCTGGTGAGTTTGAACTGTCAACCTTTCGGTTAGTAGCCAAGCACTTAACCACTGCACCACCAGGGCTCCTTATACAACCATGTTATACGAGAGAAGGTGTCCCTTTTCCTACCCAAAGTCAATCTCTTTACTTGTGCTTTGGACCTCATCATCTCCCACCTGTTGCTTCTCTCGCCTGACTTTAACCACCATCCTCTCAACTCAAGTCTTTCCATTAGCATTCCCACAAGTCCTCCTTTCTGAAAAACAACAATAATACAAAATCAGCAACTCTCCCTTAAGCCCTCACCCAGCCTTCTCCAGCTATCTTCCTATTTCCTCTTCTCAGCCAGGCTTCTGGAAAGAGCTGTATAGACACACCATCTCCATTTTCTTACTGCTCATTCATTTCCCCACCCAGCCCATCTCTCCATCATTCCAGTTCTTGCCAAGGTTGCCATTGATCTAAGTCCATTTGCCAGGACCTCTCTGCAGTATCCAACACTGGTGGCCTCTCTCCTTCCTGAAGCCCTCTTCCCTTGGCTACTGTGACATCATGTCCTCTTGGTTTTCCTCTCACATCTCTTTCAGCCTCCTTGGCCAGCTGTCCTCCTCCACCTGGCCATTAAGGTGGGAGTTCCTCACTCACCTGGTCTAGACTCCGTTCACCCTCATGCTTTCTCCCTATGCAGTCTCATCCATGCCTGTGTCTTTAGACACCATCTATATGCTGACGACTCATAAGTTCATGGTTCTAATTCAAACTCTGCTTGGAGTTTAGACCTCTACCTCCAACTGTCCACGTGGCCACTCATTTTACCTACCTCAAAGATGCTTCAAACTCCTTATGTACATAATCACCCCAGTCCTGGTCCTCTGCCATTGTTCATCAAAAGACTTTACCAAAAAAGTGAAAGGCAAGCTGGGAGAATATCTTTGGAAACCATATGTTCCACAGAATCTAATAACCAAAATACATATAAAACTTTGACAATGTAAAAAGACAAATAACTCAATCATAAAATGGGCAAAGGACTTGAATAGACATTTTACCAAAGAGGACACTCAAATGGCCACCAAACACATGAAAAGATGCTCAGTGTCATTAGCCACAGAGAGAGGCAAATCAAAATCAACAGTGAGATACCATTTCACTTCCACTAGGCTGACTAAGATTAAAGAAACAAAAAATAACAAATGTTGGTGAGGATATGGGGAAATTGAAACCCTTATCCATTGTTGGCAGGAATGCAAAATGGTAAAGCCATTGTGGAAACCAGTGTGGTAGTTCCTCAAAAAACTGAAAATAGAACTACCATATAACCCAGCAATTCCACTCCTAAGTACATACCCAAAAGACTTGAAAGCAGAGGCTCGAAAAGAGACTTGTATACCAGAGTTCATTTACAATAGCCGAAAGGTGGAAACAACCTAAATGTTCATCAACAGATGAATGGATAAACAAAATGTGGTACTTACAATGGACTACTACTCAGCCAGCAGAAGAAATGAAGTTTTGATACATACTACAGTATGGATGGAGCTTGAAGATATTACGCTAAGCAAAATAAGCCAATCACAAAAGGACAAATATTATATAATCTCACTTCTATAAAAAGACACGAAAAGGCAAATATATAGAGACCGAAGTATATCAGTGGTTATCAGGAGTGGGAGGAAGGGGGAAAAGGAGGGTTAACGGTGATGGAAAAATCACATTGATTAAGGGTAGGGTTGCACAGCCAATTATTGTAATAGTTGTCAATAAGTTGTACACCTGTGAAAAGTTGAATTAGCAAAAGTTGTACGATAGATATATTTACAACAACTACAAAAAAAAGAAGAGGGTAGATGCTGAGCCTGCTTATGTACAACCAAATACCTCACAGCATTTGGTACCTTGTTTTAGAGATTTAGGGTCATGGTTTCACGGGCCATCCCAGTTAATTAATCTAATAAGTGTTCGGCGCTCTTGTTCTAACTCCTAGTTCAGTGCGCAGTGCCTGGGGTCTTTAAAGCTATCAAGTGGCCATCCGAGGGACAACAATTGGTCTCTATTCACCTGGAGCATCAGAGGAAGAAGGAGAATCAGAAATAGGAGGGGAAAATGGAATGTGTGGCTAATTGCCTCAATGAACAACTGCGTGCTTTGCCATGAGACCAGAAGAACTGGATAGTGCCTGGCTACCATTACTGAACATTTTGATCAAAGATTCCATAGAAGAATCTTGATCAAAATGGGGAAAATGCAAAACAGACTTTCAAATTCTCATGGACTGTAGATTTTTGGGAGCTAGGGGGTTGGATGAACCCCTGAAACAATGCCCTGAGGTAGTCTTTAAACCTTACATCAAAAATATCCTCTGAAGTCTTCTTAAAACCGGGCAATAGTTTAGCCTAACCAGTAGTAAAAGTCTGCCTTGAACATTATGCACTTTTAAGAACTATCTACATGGGATCAAACTGACAGCAGCAACTCAAAAGATTAGGTAGGATGGGTATGGAAATAGAGGGTGGAGAGAAGGGGTGTGCTGTCTCATTAGGGGGAGAGTAACTAGGAGTACATAGCAAGGTGTATATAAATTTTTGTATGAGAGACTGACTTGATTTGTAAACTTTCACTTAAAGCACAAGAAAAACTGAAAAAAAAAAAAAAAAAGATGGGAACCCTTAGGGGACAGTGAGTTTATGTTAAGGAGGGAGGAACAACTCAGAAAAGGAAGGTAAGAATAGTTGTACAACTCAAATACTGTAATCAGTGTCACTAAATTGTGGAATTAGTTTATGCTTTGCTGTGTATATGCTCAACAACAAAATAAAAAAAAATTATTTGGGGGGACTTAAAAAAAAATACACATCCAGTCCAGTAGGGTTCAGTTGCTAACAGGTAACGACCAAAACTGTTAACATGGTCTACAAGGCCCTGGGCGGTCTTGCCCCTCGTTTCTCCAGCGTTTTGAGCACCAGGGGTCCATGATCTCCTTTCAGTTCCTTGTACTCTGTCCGCCAAGAGGCATTTGCACATGTCGCTCCTTGTTTAGAATTCTACGCCTTCTCCTCTCTGTCCTGCCCAAGCTTGGCCTAGTTAGGTCCTAGTCATCCTTAATAAGCTCCCAGCTCAATTACTTTTTCAATAGGAAAGTCTTTCATTAACCACCAGACAAAGTAGGGTCCCACCATTAAATACTTCTATAACTCCATGTCTCTCTCCTTAGCACAGTTATGATAATATCATTTGCCTGTTTTGAGTCTGTCTTACCAAGTAGATGGTGGGGTCTCTGAGTGCAACTGTATATTTTTCCTCACTACTGTAACCCAAACACTTAATCAGTATCTGGCAAGAGTAAAGGGTTCAATAAATATTTGGTGACTGAATGAATGGAAATTCTTTTGACAATATATATCGAGAGCTATAGAAATGCTCGCATGTAATGATTCAATAATCCCACTCCTAGAAATTTATCCCAAGGAAGTAATCCAAAAGAAAAAAAATATGTTCTATACATGAAGATATTGACTACAAGTTCTTTCTAATGGCAACCTTTTTAAAAACTTGTATGTCAGGTAATAGGAGAAATTTAAAGAACGGTAGATCCACAAAATAAATAACCTGGTCATGAAAATCCAGCAACAATATGGAAAAGAGTTTGCAATATTACAATTGTTTTTCAAAAGCTGAGTGCAAAATTGGATTTTTACAACTACGTAAGAATGTTTTATGCATGCAGACAAGTACCAGATGGGAAAGAGGGAAAATAAATGAGTTGATTTGTCCAAAAAGTGGATCATGATTGCATTTTCCATTTCAGTTTGATTTCACTTAGTATGGTTATAATATTGTTTTTGCACAAGTAATACCTTAATGTAATCTGTAAGCTTCATCTAGCAATCATGGGTCAAATAAAACAGTCATTTAAGCTAAAGGGTCCATCAAAGCACAGCTAGCTACATTTGATTCACAGCGCAAGTGGGGCCGCAAGTGCCCAATAAATAATGTTATTTTGAATGACCTTATTAACCACTTTTTAAATAGATCTCAAGATAATTATACTCTACATTTACATAATATTTTATGAACGTTCATGTACACATCTTTGTGTGGACATATGTTTTCATTTCTCTTGGGTAAATACCTAGGAGTGGAATGGCTAGACTATATGGTAGGTGCAAGTTTAACTTTTTAAGTAACTGTCAAGCTGTCTTCCAAAAGCACTGTACTGTTTTACATTTTCACCAACAGTGTATGAATGCGGGTAGAATATAAATGTTCCACATGCTTGCCAACACATGGCATGCTTGGTCTTCTTTGTTTTAGCCAAGTCTTAGGGTAGGTAGTGATATCTCATTGTGGTATGAACTTGGATTTCTCTAAGGACTAATAATACAAGAATCTTTTCATAAGCTTATTTGATACCTGTATGTGGTCTTTGATGAAGTGTACAAATCTTTTGCCAATTAAAAAAAAAATTATTGTGCTTTAGGTGAAAGTTTATAGTGAAAATTAGTTTCTCAACCAAAAATGTCTACACAAATTGTTTTGTGACACTGGTTGCGATTCTGGCAATGTATCAGCACTCTCCCCTTTCTCATCACAGCCTGGGTTGCCCATGTCCATTTGACCGGTTTTCCTGCCCGTTCCTGCCTTCTCGTCTTCAGTTTTGGGCAGGTGTTGCCCATTTGGTCTCATATACTTGATTCAACTAAGAAGCATGTTCCTCGCGTGTGTTATTTTTTGTTTTATACGCTTGTCTAATCTTTGGATGAAAGGTGGACTTCCGGAGTGGCTTCAGTTCAGAGTTAGCAGGGTGTGTGGGAGCCATAGTATCGGGGGTTCCTCCAGTCTCAGACCAGTCAGTCTGGTCTTTTTTTATGAATTTGAATTTTGTTCTCCATTTTTCTTCCACTCCGTCCAGGACCTTCTATTGTGATCTCTGTCAGATTCATAAGTGGTGGTAGCCTGGCGCCATCTAGTTCTTCCAGGCTCAGGCTAGTGGAGGCTGTGGTTCACGTGGTCCATTAGTCCTTTGGACTAATATTTTCCTTGTGTCTTTGGTTTTCTTTAGTCTCCTTTGCTCTGGGTGGGATGGGACCGATAGATGCTTCTTAGATGGCCACTTGCAAGCTTTTAAGACCCCAGATGCTACTTACCAAAGTAGGATGCAAAACATCTTTTGCCCATTTTTAAATTGAGTTGTTTTTCTTTTAAATACTGAGTCATAAGAGTTATTTATATATCTTGGATACAAGTCCCTTATCGGATATATTTTATAAATATTTTCTCCCAGTCTGTAGTTTGCTTTTCCACTTTCTTAACATAACATGGTCTTTGGAGAGAATTTTTAAAAATTTTGCTACAGTGCAATTCATCAATTTTTACTTTTTTAGTAAAATTTGTGCTTATCTTAACCCAAAGTCACTAAGATCTTTCTCCTCTGTTTTATTCTAGAAGTTTTATAGTTTTAGCTCTTAAATTTAGCTTTATGACCTATTTTGAGTCACTTTTTTATTTGGTGTGAGGTTAGGGTCAGTGTTGTATTTTTTTTTGCATATGGATAGCCAATTGTTTCAACACTATTTGTTGCAAAGATGGTCCTTTCCTCGTTGAACTGTCTTATCATCTTCGTAAAAAGTCAGTTGGTCCGAAGAAAGAACAGTCTTTTCAACAAATGATGCTGGGACACCTGGGTTTCCACACACAAAGAAACAGGTTAGACCCCTACTTGACCCTATAAAAAAAACTAACTCCAAACGCATCATAGACCTATATGTAAGGGCTAAAACTATAAAAGAGAAACATAAGAGTAAATCTTCATGACCTTGGACTAGGCAATGGTTTCTCAAATATGACACCTGAAGCACAAGCAACAAAAGAAAAAAAAGAAATTGGACCACATGAAAATTTTAAAGTTTATGCTGTGAGTTATAACATATATTTGATAAGGGGTTTGTATCTAGACTGCACAAAGAGCTCTTAGAACTCAGTAATAAAAAGACAAATAACCCAATTTTAAAATGGACAAAGAATTTGAATAGACATTTTACCAAATAAGATATACAAATGTCTAATAAGCACATAAAAAGATGCTCAACATCATTAGTCACTAAAACAAACCAAACCTGTTTCCATTGAGTCGATTCCAACTCACAATGACCCTATAGGACAGAGTAGAACTGCCCCATAGGGCTTCCAAAGAGTGCCTGGTGGATTTGAACTGCCAACCTTTTGGTTAGCAGCCATAGTTCTTTACCACTACGCCACCAAGGTTTCCTCATCGGTCATTAGGGAAGTGAAAATCAAAACCACAATAAGATGTCACTTCATACCTATTAGGATGGCTAAGATTAAAAAGATGGACAAGTGTGACAAGGATGTGGAGAAGTTGGAACCCTCATGCATTGGTGGTGGGAACGTAAAACGTTGCAGCTGATTTGGGACACTTTTTGGTTCCTCAAGAGTTAAACGGAGAATTACCATATGACCCAGCAATTCTGAGAGAAATGGAGACATATATCCACACCAAAGCTTCTACATAGGTATTCCTAGCAGCATGATTCATAACAGCCAAAAAGTGGAAACAACCCAACTGTCCATCAACTCAACAAAACGTGGTATACACATACAATGGAGCATTGTTCAGTAATAAATAGGAATAGCTGTGAGACATGCTATGCAACATGGATGGACCCTGGAAAAGTTATGCTGAGTGAAAGAGGTCAGACACAAAAGACCACATTCCATTGAGATCAGATGTTCAGAATCAGCAAATATATGGAGACAGAAGGTGAATGAGCAGTTGCTTGGGGCTGGGGCTGGAGTGGCAGTGCAGGGGAATAGGGAGTGACAGCTAATGGATACGGGTTTCTTTTAGGGGAGATGTAAATGTTCTAAAATTGATTGTGGTGATGGTTGCACAACCCTATGAATATACTAAAAAACATTGAATTATGCACTCTAAATAGGTGAATTTTATAACATGGAAATTATATCTCAATATCTGCTGCTGTCGACTCGATACTGACTCACAGCAACTCTTTAGGACACAGTAGACCTGCCCTATAGGGTTTCTAAGGCTATAATCTTTATGGAAGCCCCAACTTTCTCCCACGGAGCAGCTGGTGGGTTCAAACCACCAACCTTTCATTTAGCAGCCGAGAGCTTTAACCACTGTGCCACCAGGGCTCTCTATGCCTCAATAAAGCTGTTAAAAAATCAGATGGCCATATATGTGTGGGTCTATTTCTGGACTCAATTCTATTCTATTAATTTATTTGCCTGTCTTGACTCCAAATACCACACTGTCTTTATTAGCGTAGCTTTATAAGTTTGGAAATCAGGTAGCATAATTACAACAACCTTCTCTTTCTACAAAATTGTTTCAGCTATTCTAGGTCCTTTGCTTTAATATATAAAAATATAAATTTTAGAATCCTCTTATCATTTTCTACCAAAAAAATTTTTTGGGGGGGATCTTCTTATCCTTTTGTGCCAGGGTTTTGATTGGAATAGCATTGAATCCATTGGTCAATTTGGGAAGAATTGACATCTTAATAATTGTGAATTTTCTGATCCATGAGGAAGCATATCTCTCCATTGATTTAGATCGTCTTTCATTTCTCTCAGTAACGTTTTGTAGTTTTCCGCATACAGGTCTTAACCGTCTTTTGTCAAATTTGTCCCCCAAGTATTCAGTATTTTTGACAACCCACAAAGTTTTTAAAAGAACTGTTTTTGTGAGTTCCTATTGAGTCAGCTCCAACTCCTAGGGACCTTATGTATAACGGAACAAAATGTGGCCTGGCCTATGCCATCTTCATGGTTGCTATGTTTGAGTTCACCATTTTGGCCACTGTGTCAATGCATCTCATCAAGGGCCTCCCTCGCCTTTGCCAGCCCTTCACTTTCCCAACCATGATGTTCTTTTCCACCAAGTAGTGATTTAAAAGAATTACATCAGAAAAAATACTATCAGCTTAGGCTGAAAGGGACCAAAACAGTACAAAACGAAAGGAAACCCTTTGAACCCCTCAAATTCTACTGGGGGGAGAGCAGGTCGAGAAAACTATTCAGCTGCAAATACATGGCTACCATACATGAAACGACACTTTGGTTTTTTAGAATTTCAGTTTCTAATTGTTTGTTGATAGTATATGAAAATACAACTGCTTTTTAAAAATACTAATCTTGTATCCTGAGAAAATCCTGAATTCACTTATCCATTCTAGTAGCTTTTCTGTAGACTCCTTAAACTTTTCAACCTGCGTGATTGTGTTACCTGCAAATTAAGAGAGTTTTGTTTCTTCCTTTCCAATCCATATGCATTTTATTTCTTTTTCTTGCCTCATGGCACTGACTAGAACTTCCATCACAACGCTGAATAGAAGTGGTGGGAGTATACATCCTTGTCTTGTCTCAGGTCTTAGGAGAAAGCATTCAGCCTTTCACCATTGCAATAGCCAGTCTCCAAGATGAATGCCAATGATCCTCATCTACCAGCATTCATGTCCTTGTGTAACTGGATTGGCCTGTATGACCAATAGAATAAAGAAGAAGTGATGGTATGTGAACTCAGAGACTATAGCATGAAAAGACCCTGTGGCATCAGTCTTGGCCACTCTCTTTAGGATCACTTGCTTTGGGAAAAGCCAGCTGCCATGCAAAGAAGCAGCCCTATGGAGAGGCCCATGTGGCAAGGGACTGAGGCCTTCTGATCACAGCCAGCGAAGAACTGAGTCTTCAGCCAACAGCCACTTGAGAGATGCCATATTATAAGTAGATCCTCCATCCTCAGTCAAAACTTCATGACTGCAGCCTAGGCCAAGCACTTGACTCCAACCTCATAGGAGATCCCGCCCAAAACCACCCAGCTAAACTACTCCAGATACCTACCCTCAGAAACTTTATGAGATAATAAATGTTTGTTCAACTACTAAGTTTTGTGGGAATTTGTTACAAAGAAATAGATAATCAATGCAGATTTTGGTATCTGGAAGTGAGGTGCTGCTGTAACGAAGACCTAAAATTGGCAGGAGTTGGAAGGACATTGAGGAGACTGCTGGGGAGGGCTTAAAGGGAAGTGAGGACCTTGTCACATATTGGAAACCGGAGGAAGGGAGATTCTTGATGTGCAGTTAGAGAAAATTTAGCAACCCTGTTGCCTGTGGATATGTGGATATGAAAGGTAGAAAATGTTCCTAATGAACTAGATAATTGGGTTAAAGAGATTTCTATTTCAGTTTTGAAGGTGCTGCCTGGTTTCTTCTTTCTGCTTGTAGTAAAAAGAAAGCTAAGACTTGCTGTTTATGAATATCCCACCGCTCCAGATAGAAAACAAGGCTTCTGAGAAAAATTCAAATTCAGGGCTCTCTCAGGTAATTGTGGTCTAAAGATTAAGTTGAGGGAGAGTATGTCTGTGAAATCTTTTAACACCTCAGAAAGATCAAAGGTGTTGCCTCAGAGTACTAGTCAGTCAGACCATAGCTCTAAAATTGTTAAGGATGTGACTTGCTAGAAATGAGTCACTAAGTGGGACAAGATTCTGGAGCCAGACAGCTGGCTGAGGTAGCAAGTGACACCAAGAGGGAGGTGAGGAACAGGTAAGCATTTCCAGGGACTGCCAAGAGAATAGAGTTTAGTGGCCAAGAACACAAACTCTGCTTCCCATCCTTGTTCTGCCACTTATTGACTGTGTGACCTTGGGCAAGATAACTTGTGCCTCATTTTCCTCATCAGTAAACTGGGGATCATGGTACTTACTCCATAGAGTTGTTGTAAAAGTTAAGTGGCTTAACATGTGTAAGCCTTTAGAAAAATGACTGATACATAGACTGTGATAAACAAGTGATAGTTATTGTCATTATTTGGGAAGGGGAAGTGAAAAAGCTTGGATTTCTTATAGTAAAGCTGGATGTGAACCCAAGCTGTTATGATTTGGGAAAAAGAGGAACCATGGCCTTGATTTGTTGTCACTGGCTATTGAGGTCAAGATATAGTGGTGACCCAGGGACAAATGTGAGACTAGGTCCTAGGGCTTTTGTTTTGCAATCGGCAAATGAGTAACTCAGACAGAGAGACAAGAAGTGAAAAGGAAAGAGATGGTGAGGTGGCTGCGGTCTGAGCTCTTAGAATCAGAGCTAGAAAGGGTTTTTGAGAGCCTGTCTAGTATCCTTATTTTTGTCAGAGAAGAAGCTTGGAAGGTATATTAATTTCCTCTGGCTGCCATCACAAATTACCACAAACTGGGTGGCTTACAGCAACAAAAACTTATTCTCTCACGGTTCTGGAGGCCGGAAGTCTAAAATCAAGGTGTCAACAGGGCCAGGCTCCCACTGAAGGCTCTGGAGAAGAATCCTTCTTGCCTCTTCCTAGCTTCTGGTGGCTCATGGCATTCCTTGGGTTGTAGCTGCATCACTCCGATCTCTGTTTCTGTTGTCATACGGCTTTCTTCTCTGTGTATCTATGTCTTCACATGTCCTTCTTAGGAGGGCATCAGCCGTTGGATTTAGAGCCCACTCTAATCCAGTATGAACTCATCTTAACTAATTACATATGCAAAGTCCCCATTTCCTCACATGGTGGGGTTCCAGGTGGACGTGAATTTTGGGAGACACTATTCAACCCAGTACAGAGAGGAAGCAATGCAGCTCATTAGTGGTAGTGCTGGCCCTGACACTAAGGAGTCTACAGTCTCCTGGTGCCTACCACACAGGAACGGGCATCGGCCCCACCTCCCCACTCTGCTAACAGTTAGGACAAGGCCTGGCAACAATAGCTGGTACTCACTGTCAGAAAAGGGCTGAAATAATTATCATTACCCTTGTTAGGTGCTGTCGAATCAGTTGCAGATCATAGTGACTCTAGAGGACACAGTAGAACTGATTTCCAAGGACCCACTGGTGGATTTGAAGTGCTGACCTTTTGGTTAGCAGCCAAGCTCTTAACCACTAAGCCACCAGGCATTAATATAATTTTTACACTTTTAGCTAGCATTTATTAAGCACTATTTTTTTTATTACTATGTGCTAGTCACACTTGTATTCGGATGAACCATTTTTGACCTATAAAAATGATGATTTCACATAAGTCAACCTAATATATTCTTCATTTAATCATGATAAACCTTGATGTAGTATATTGTTATTATTCCCATTTTAAAGATGAAGAAACCTAGGCACAGATAGCTTAAGTGACTTGCCCAAGGTCACACAGCTAGTAGGTGGTACAGCCAGTTTACAAATCCAGAGGAGTCTGACTCAAGAGTCCATGCTTGTGGGCCCCTTCTCTCTACACTGAAATGGCTGTGCCCACAGTTTTAGGGGGCTGGCCCTGGTCCTTGGTCCCCACTCTACCCCTACCCCCAGAGTCAGGTAACCAGCTTTCCTCAGGGAATCAGATCACCCCCAAACCTCCTGGGACCTTATCAGAAAAAACACATGCTGAACCAGCCCTGTTATCCATGCTGGTGGGTCTGCATGACAATGGAACAACTTGTGAACACCAGGCATCCTGGGGGAGACAATGACCTTCTCCAAACACCCGCCACCAGAATAACAAACACCACCGGCTTCCACAGTACCAAAGTCTAAATATTGAAGCGCAGCGTCAGTGCCTCACCACGTGTGGTGATATGTCAGTGGAAAAAAGCTGCTATTGTCTGGATTCCCCAGAGGGAAGATCTGAGGCTGTTTTCCTAGTTTTGCAAGATCTCTGCCGCCTCCTTCCAGTCCCCAGCCTGCAAGAGGGCTTGTGTGATGTGAGCCAGATTGGTGGACCCCAAAGGTCCCACTGTGATCTTCACTGGTCTGTAGCAAAACAAGAAAATAAGGACCATGTGGAGAGTTTTTCCTAAAGCTAAATGTATTCCACTTAAAGGATTCTACTTCTGATGCACAGCTTCTTTCCCGTGGCTCCCCTGATCTCTCTCTGTGCGTTAGCTCCATCTTTTTCTCTGCGATTACCAGCTTCTTCTTCTAATGCATACTCTCTGCATTGCACTTGGGCCTAATAGTGGCTTCTCCAGCCCCAGCCCTGCTTCATGACTTCTCAGTTTCAATCCCTGACCTTCCCCCCCACCCCCCGACCCCAGTGCCATCATTCTCTCAATATTTCTTTGCTCACATTCACGTCAAGTGTTGCTGGCCAGGCAATCAACCGCTGCTTTTAGTCCAGTAGCCACCACTGGTCCAACTACCTGGCAGGGTCGTGTCGCCTAACAGACCATTGTCCTTTGAGCAGGTGATGCAGGTGGGCCAGTGAGAAGGGACTTAAAGGCAGGGGCAACAATTGACATGGCTGATACAAAAGCCCAATTTTGACGTTTTGCACCAAAATTGGATTTGCATTTCTCATCTCAGGCAAGTGTCAGTCACCTTTCTGGAAGGTTCAGCTGAGATACACAAGGGATACTAGAGCAGGGTTGGGCTCTGAGGGGAAAGGTGGCCAAGGGCCAGGCTCACACTGAATGAGCAGAGTTCAGTCCAAGGGGGTGGTTGCTAAGGTAGAGAGGAAGACAGAGTCTGACATATTTAGGAAGTAAAATCAGTAGACCTTGACAAATAATTGGGTATGAGGGATGAGCAAGAAGGAGCACAGATGGTGGCATTGTTCACTGAGGAAGAACACAGGAGAAGAGCAGCCCTGGAAGATGAAGGAGAAATGGTGAGTTCTTTTCTGACATGTTGAGACATGAGACATCCTGCTGGATTTGCCACAGAAAGATGGCTGTTCAGATCCAATCAAAACTGAGACTGCAAAGCAACAGGCCTGATCCCTCGATGAGTGAATGATACTGACTTGTGGGACCTGGTCTTGACCAGGTGATAGCTGTCTGTCTTGCCACAATCACCCTTGACCTCTACTTTGAGACATCTGTAGGTACAGTACCAGAGCTGTGACACGTCAGGGTATAGGTGAAAGCAGCCTTTGCTCTGCTCCAGCACAGAGTTTGGAGAGTTCCACTCTCCTTTGCCAACATGGGAGAGCCAAGGGACATTCTCCCAGTTCCTTACAGTGTGAAGTGACACCCGTAGCAGCCACTAGGTGTCCAAGAGATGAAGGAGCACAGGTGTACCACGGGTAGGGGGCGAGGGAGAGGCGGAGTCAGGGGTCACCCAGGATGCCCACACAGTCCCTCCAAGAGCTGGGCATCTGGAGCCTCACCAACTTCTGGGATGTCAAAGACTCATGTCTAAGTAGTACAGAGTGAGGTTCTGAAAACTACAAAGATGTAAAACTGAAAAAAAATGCTGGTTGAGGTCAGGACCACACCACCTACAGACAAGAAGCATATATTTAATAGATTGCACTTTAGAGTTGTTCTGATCTGTACTACGAAATTATTATGCTTACAATGTGAGGTTAATTCAAAATAAAGCAGGTCACAAAATTACTTATAATATGATCCCAACTTTGTTTTATTTGTTTTGAATATAGTGCAACAGACATTGTGAATGAACTCTTGCCTCCTCCTGAATCAAGCTTTGAAATGCCGGAAAGCTTTTTGGGTAAGTATAACAGGCATTCCAAGAATGTCATAACCTTAGCCAACGACCTCTCAAAAGGACCCACTGACTATAATCTTTTTTTTTTTTAATAATTTTTATTGTGCTTTAAGGGAAAGTTTACAAATCAAGTCAGTCTCTCACATATAAACTTATATACTCCTTACTACATACTCCCATTTACTCTCCCCCTAATGAGTCAGCCCACTCCCTCCTTCCGTTCTCTCCTTTCGTGACCATTTTGCCAGTTTCTAACCCCCTTTACCCTCCCATCTCCCCTCCAAACAGGAGATGCCAGCATAGTCTCAAGTGTTCACATGGTGCAAGTAGCTCACTCCTCATCAGCATCTCTCTCCAACCCATTGTCCAGTCCAATGCATGTCTGATGAGTTGGCTTTGGGAATGGTTCCTGTCCTGGGCCAACAGAAGGTCTGGGGACCCTGACCGCCGGGATCCTTCTAGTCTCAGTCAGACCATGAAGTCTGGTCTTTTTATGAGAATTTGGGGTCTGCAACCCGCTGTTCTCCTGCTCCCTCAGGGGTTCTCTGTTGTGTTCCCTGTCAGGACAGTCATCAGTTGTGGCTAGGCACCATCTAGTTCTTCTGGTCTCAGGATGATGTAGTCTCTAGTAGCCCTTTCTGTCTCTTGGACTCATAATTATCTTGTGAGCTTGATGTTCTTCATTCTCCTTTGATCCAGGTGGGTTGAGACCAATTGATGCATCTTAGATGGCCGCTTGCTAGCATTTAAGACCCCAGGCACCACACTTCAAAGTGGGATGCAGAATGTTTTCTTAATAGAATTTATTTTGCCAATTGACTTAGATGTCCCCTGAAGCCATAGTCCCCAAACCCCTGCCCCTGCTTTGCTGACCTTTGAAGCATTCAGTTTATTCTGGAAACTTCTTTGCTTTTGGTTTAGTCCAGTTGTGCTGACCTCCCCTGTATTGAGTGTTGTCCTTCCCTTCACCTATAGTAGGTAATAACCCTCTCCCACCCTCCCTCCCTCCCCCCTCTCATAACCACAAAAGAATGTGTTCTTCTCAGTTTAAACTATTTCTCAAGATCTTACAATAGTGGTCTTATACAATATTTGTCCTTTTGCAACTGACTAATTTCACTCAGCATAATGCCTTCCAGGTTCCTCCACGTTATGAGATGTTTCACAGATTCATCACTGTTCTTTATCGATGCATAGTATTCCATTGTGTGAATATAACATTATTTATCCATTCATCCATTGAGGGACACCTTGGTTGCTTCCATCTTTTTGGTATTGTAAACAGTGCTGCAATAAACATGGGTGTGCATATATCTGTTCGTGTAAAGGCTCTTATTTCTCTAGGATATATTCCTAGGAGTGGGATTGCTGGGTCTTATGGTAATTCTATTTCTAGCTTTTTAAGGAAGCACCAAATCGATTTCCAAAGTGGTTGTACCATTTTACATTCCTACCAGCAGCGTGTTAGTGTTCCAATCTCTCCACAGCCTCTCCAACATTTGTTATTTTGTGTTTTTTGGATTAATGCCAGCCTTGTTGGAGAGAAATGGAATCTCATTGTAGTTTTAATTTGCATTTCTCTAACGGCTAATGATCGAGAACATTTCCTCATGTATCTGTTAGCTGCCTGAATAATGTCTTCTTTAGTGATGTGCCTGTTCATATCCTTTGCCCAATTTTTAATTGGGTTGTTTGTCTTTTTGTGTTTGAGTTTTAGCAGAGTCATGTAGATTTTAGAGATCAGGCGCTGGTTGGAGGTGTCATAGCTGAAAATTTTTTTCCAGTCTGTAGGTGGTCTTTTTACTCTTTTGGTGAAGTCTTTAGATGAGCATAGGTGTTTGATTTTTAGGAGCTCCCAGTTACCTGGTTTCTCTTCGTCATTTTTAGTAATGTTTTGTATTCTGTTTATCCCTTGTATTAGGGCTCCTAACGTTGTCCCTATTTTTTCTTCCATGATCTTTATCGTTTTAGACTTTATGTTTAGATCTTTGATCCATTTGGAGTTAGTTTTTGTGCATGGTGTGAGGTATGGGTCCTGTTTCATTTTTTTGCAGAGGGATACCCAGTTATGCCAGCACCATTTGTTCAAAAGACTATCTTTTCCCGAATTAACTGACACTGGGCCTTTGTCAAATATCAGCTGCTCGTGTGTGGTTGGATTTATATCTGAGTTCTCAATTCTGTTCCATTGGTCTATGTGTCTGTTGTTGTACCAATACCAGGCTGTTTTGACTACTGTGGCAGTATAATAGGTTCTAAAATCAGGTAGAGTGAGGCCTCCCACTTTGTTCTTCTTTTTCAGTAATGCTTTACTTATCTAGGGCTTCTTTCCCTTCCATATGAAGTTGGTGACTTGTTTCTTCCTCACATTAAAAAATGTAGTTGGAACTATAAATAATCTTATCTGAGATAGTGCCAAGTCTAAATTCGAGGTCTGAGTCAAATAGCCCTCCTGCCACCACCACCCTAAAAAAAACCACCACCCTACCCCAGCATAAACCCTCTGTGACAGGCCATGCCCAAACATGTGGTCTAATTCTCCAATGGGTACCCCCTCTTGAGGACTCCCACAGGCCCAAGGACCTGTCTACCCAAGCTCCACCCCTTGAGAACCTTGGTCCCAGTGCCTACAGCTCTCCAGGCATCTGTCACACTCCAAGGTGGTGACCAGTTGACAAGTCCTTGACCCTTCCAGCTGCCCATGATCCAAGAGCTCCCATTTTGACACATGTACCAGTGCTACACAGATAGAAAATACAGTGGGAAAGGAGGTTGCCTTCACTTAATGCCAGACATTAAATACTTGGGCATTAATTTACATCAAGTCATAAGATTTATTCAAAGAAAATTATCAAATCTCGGTTCCACTGATGATGTGGTTTTGTGAAAATTACTTAGCGATCAATTTATTCCATCTGTAAAATGGAATAATAAAATAATCGAATCTACTGCTTAGTCTTGTTCTGAAGTGTAATGAGATACACCTCCTCACTTATCAACTCTCTCATTAACTCTCTCATTATCTGACATTTTGTATTTACGACAATAGTGAAAAATCTACTATCCGATTATTTTGTAATGAATGCTGAGGTGAGAAATGAGAGTAATGCTGGCCGTGATGGTTAAAGCTATGTATCAACTTGGCTGGGCCATGATTTTCAGTGATTTGGCAGTTATGTAATGACGTAATTTGACAGTTATGTAATGATGTAGTCATCCTCCATTTTGTGATCTGATGTGGTCATTCTCCATTTTTGCATAACAGTGATTTCACATAACGACCTGGTCTTTGGTACCTAACCATGTCAGTGAATGAGGGGAGGGTGTATTGCATATAAAGTGCCTACTGTGGGGTCTGGCATGTTTTAGATTCTCTCCTAGAATTTCAGTCCTCCCCAGGTGTCCACCTTATATCTGTTGTCATGGACTTTGTTCTCAGCTGGCTGCCAGCCCAGGCTGATTAAGATCTTTAGAGCCCCCAAGCTCTGAAGCTCAAGATGTCATCTACCTCTAAAATATGTAAATCAAAATAAAAACATCACTGATCTGTAAATAAAAGTTGGTGTTCTGATGTGGCACACAATTTATATGTATGCTGAAAATACAATTGCTTTTTCCTATCTTGCTCCCTGATTTTTTTGGTCCGCCTGTTTGCTGCTGGCCTTGTGCAGGTGCTTAGCCAGCCCAGGGGTAAGCCCACACTGCTGCCAAGCCATCCCCACAATTTGGGGGCCAAGCCGACTTCAGACAGATTCCCTGGGGGGTTTTGTATTTTAGTTGGTGGGGAGCAAGAACCCCTAGGGACTGAGAGCCTGGCACTCAGTATTTGGGGGAAAGAAAGAATGAATGGATACATGAAATGTCACCTAACAGCAGAATTTCAGCTGCCATGGGAAGCCGAGGGGAGGGTCCCTTTAATGGAGAGACAAGGTGAACTCAATCACACTAGGTGGGTGCAGGGCTGACAGTCAAAGTGTTTAACAGGCAGAGCAGCACTGACCTATCAGAATGGGCCTGGAGACCCATGCTGGACTAGGCTTCATCCCTCTGCTTCTGCTTATGGATAAGGGGAGGTCCAGGGGGTCCTGAAGGAAGGCGCTAGGGAGGAAGGGGCACTAGGGGCTCAGGGTAGCTGCTATTTATCAACTGGTATGAGAGTATTGGATACAAACAGTTAAGCGTTCAACTACTAGATGAAAGGTTGGCGGTCAGTTCTACTCTGGAGCAGTTCTACTCTGCACACATGGCTTTGCCATGAGATGGAATTTACTCAATGGCAACTAACACCAACAGCAACACAAGAGTATTTCAGTATTCCAACAGCCAGCACGGGCGTATCGCACATGTGTAGTGATGAAACGTCAGCCTAGGGTAGGCGGCTGCATGCGAATCAAGAGACTTCTGCCGCTTCTGCTCCCTAGGTCCAGATTTCTCATCTATAAAATGCGGAAGTCAGATTTATTAATCTTTCAGTTCACTGTAGCTCTGATCCCCTATGTTTGCTGTCATAATAATAATAATTTGTAAAAGGTGTCATGATATCTTAGTAAAAGCACATGGTCTGAAACTGTAGTTACAGTTCAAATCCCAGCAGTAACTTTGTGACTTGGGTCCCAGTTAATCAACATCTCTGAGCCTCCACTTTTCATTAATTCAGCAAGTATTTACTAAGCACTTTTTATGTGCCAGGTCTTAGGGACACATGGGTGATAAGACCTAGTCCTAGCCATCGCAGAACTCACTGTCTACTTAGGACTACTCGGATATAAGTGACAGAAACCAACTCGTGCCAGCTGTAGTAAAAACAGAATGCATTAGAAGGAGGTAGGCAGGTCCTGGGGGCCCCAGGGTGGAATGCGGCCAGGCCTCTCCTGCTATCCGGCCTGGAATGCCATCAGCCTTCTCTCTGACGTACAGAGGAGGCAGGGCCTCTGCTGCCCTAGGTTTCCTGCTGCATTCTTTCTCTCTCTCTCTCTCCTTCCAGACATGAGTCCCACGAGCCTCAGTTGACAGGACTGGATTACCTCATAGCCTCCTCAGTGAAGAATGAGGTTCTTCAACCAAATTCCAAATCCTCAAGAAAGAGAATCTGATTAGGCCAGTTTGGGTCCTGAGCCTTCTCCTAATCCAATCACCTATGACTATGGGCTGGGACCACGCAGTGCAAAACTGGCCTTGGGGAGTCATCTGTGTGGGTGGGGGAGAGCTCCAGGTCCCAAAGAAAGGGATGCTTCTGGATAGCAGTGTCCTTGCCTTAGATGCAAAGGGCTGTTGTGAAGATGAACTGAAATTCCATATAAAGTGGCAGAGGTAGAGCTCTCTGCCGCTGTTCGCATCTATGGCTGGTGCTCCAAAGGTGTGGCTGAATGGGGAACAGTATTGTTATTAACGCCTTTCGTGTATCCAGCACCTTATAAAGCTCCTTTACGGCCATTTTCTCAGTCATCTTTTCCCTTTACCTTGATCTCAGGTTCCACCTTGCTGGTTTGATCTAAGTAAACTAACTGGGAACACATGACGCCCAGGCCAGACCACACCCTCAGCTCGACATCCAGCCTGATGTGCTGAATGAAAGAGTGAATATCCTCCCAGCCAGCCCTCAGCACTCCTGTGGGGGCAGGACAGTGGCTGGAAAAAGGGGGTTGTCTTAGTTATCTTGTGTGCTAAAACAGAAATCCTACAAATAGAAATTTATTCTCTTACAGTTTAGGAGGCTAGAAGTCTGAATTCAGGGAATGGACTCTAGGGGAGGCTTCCTCTCTCTCTCAACTCTGGGGGAAGGTCCTTGTCTCCTTTCAATATCTGTGGGCCTGGTGCTCCTTGGAGATCTCCATGTGTCTTGGCATCAATCTCCCTCCAGGTCTAGGAGGTTCTCAGTGCAGAGGCCCTGGATGCAAAGACAAACTCCACTCCCAGCTCTTCTTTCTTGGTGGTAGTTCGGTCCCTCTCCTCTCTGCTCATTTCTCTCTCCTTTTATCTCTAGTAAGATAAAAGGTATGACTCTAGCATAAGGTAAGGGTGTGACTCAAGATACACCCCATACTAATCCTGCCTCATTAACATATAGAGGTTTAGGATTTACAACACATAAAATGGAAGATAATTCCATAATACCACAAAATGAAGGACAATTATATCAGATTACAAAATAGAGGACAACCACACAATATTAAGAATCATGGCCTAGCCAAATTGACACATATTTTGGAGACACAAAATTCAATCCATGACAGGGGTCTTTAGAATGTGTCTTCACACAGGCTTTGTTTGAGGATTCTTTCTTTCCCTCTTTGCTTAGTAGCCAAAGGATCAGCTCAGCTCCTCTTAATAATTTGAGGAAGGGATCAAGGACTGGGTTCAAGTCCTTGCACCCCAATACTAACTTGCTGAATATCTTTAAGCTACTGATTCAATTTTCTGGGCTCAGTTTCCTCACCTGGCAAATGAATATGGACAAATCGAGATGCCTGCCTGGCTCTATTCGTTTGTGAGGAATGGATGAGGTCAGAGATGCAAAGGGGTTTGACAAGACCAGGCCTCAGCCCTTCCCCACCATCCACAGGGGAAAAGTACAACAAGCATTCTGCCCAGCTGTTCCATGCCTTCGGGAGCCCTTCTGCCGCTTGCCCACAACCGATGACTTCATTGCTGTGTGGTTGGAACCCAAGCAGCTCGCACACTCGCTTGCTTGGTGCTGAGCAGAAAGTTTCTTCCTGTGGTGTGATGTGGGAGCTTTTGTTCTCCAAGCCTTGATGGAGAGACAGAGGAATTTCCAGCCCACTGACATCAGCCCCGACTCAGGCCCAACCCCAGAACTGCAGATGCGCTGGGGGGAAGGCTGCCTACAGGAGAGAAGGTGCAGGGCTTCAGGCACCAACTGACTTTTCCTTCTTCCTCCTCTTCTTCAGTTATGCCCTTCATGCCCCAGGTCTGCTCTCTGTCCATCTGCACAGGAGGAAAGCCCTGGAGAAGCACTTTCACCCTCAAGGCAGATGGAAAGGTGGGTGGAAAGTGGTTTCTAATTCTGGTCCATCCACTTACTGTTAGGTGAGTGACTTGAGCTAGGCACTTAACCCCACTGGAACTTAATTTCCTCATCTGTAAAATGGGAATAACAGTAGTCCCTACCTCATACCTTCCAGTAAACAAACAAAAAACCCATTGCTGTCGAGTCGATTCTGACTCATAGCAACCCTATGGGACAGAGTAGAACTGATCCATTGGGTTTCCAAGGAGCGGCTGGTGGATTCAAACTGCCAACCTTTTGGTTAGCAGCCATAGCTCTTAACCACCACACCACCAGGGTTTCCATACCTTCTAGTAGTGAGTATTAAAGCATTAAAAAGTACCTATTAGATAGTGTATTCTCTGGAAATTAAAAACAAAACAAAAAAAAAACAGCCATAATTTTTGTGGTTATTATTACCTCCCTAACCAGTTGTGCAAACCCTAGTGGTGGTGTGGTTAAGAGCTACAGCTGTTAACCTAAAGGTTGGCAGTTCGAATCCACCAGGTGCTCCTTGGAAACTGTATGGGACAGTTCTACTCTTTCCTATAGGGTCACTATGAGTTGGTACAGGCTTGATGGCAGTGGGTTTTTTTTTTTTTTTTGGTTAACCAGTTGCTAATAAGTTGATTATGATGCATGGTGAGCCCATGTGTTTCAGAGTAGGACTGCACTCTGTAGGGTTTTCAGTAGCTGTGATCTCTTGGAAGTAGGTGGCCAGGCCTTTCTTCTGAGGCACTTCTGGGTGGATTTGAACCAGCACCTTTTGGTTAGTAGCCAACTGCTTAACCGTTTGCACCACCCAAGGATGCCTATCACTTCTCTAGGCAAAAAACATGCTGCCATCAAGTTGATTCTGACTCATACTGACCCTACAGGACAGAATAGAACTGCTCCATAGGGTTTTCAAGGCTATAATCTTTATGGAAGCAGACTGCCACGTCTTTCTCCCATGGAACGGCAGGTAGGTTTGAACCACCAAACTTTCGGTTAGCAGCCAAGCACTTAATCACTGTGCCACCAGGGCTCCTATTCTCTAATGAGGAGGAAATGAGATGGCATGCATGAGGCACCTGGCAAAGACTCTAGCTCAAAAACAGAAGGTCTGGGAATGTCAGTCCCTCCTCTGCCTCCCTCTTTACTAAGGGATCATCTCGCTCTTCCACTGCCAGGATCCAGTTGTGCTTTTCGTCCCAGGAACACAAGGCTCTGCAAAGATGACCTAGGGGAGCGGGCAACACTTAACTGAAAGACTAGTTTCAAGCCTTTTAACACCAGAGTGAGGAAGATTGACTGGTGTAGAAGGGCCTTATGGAAGCCTTCAAATCCTCCCACGAGGGTGGCTGCTTAGTCTAATAATAGTGTCAAATGCTAATAGCATCAGAACCCAGAAAATTAAATGACTTATTTTCTGCTTTCAGGCCCCTGCTCCCCACTCTGAATTTCATGTCAGAATCAAATGTGAAATACGAGGTCCCCAAATAAAGCCATGACATCCTTGTTTCCTTGGCTGTAAGACAGGGTAGAAGGAGTGCTGGATAAAGGGTCGATGGACCTAGATTCTAGTTTGTGCACTTGCTGTGTGACCTCAGGCATGTGACCTCCCCTCTCTGGGTCTCGATCTCCTCAACGGCAAAATAGGGGTGAGGGAGAAGGGTGAGACTCTGCTGCTCCACCTGCTAGGTGAAGTGCCACTGGACAAAGCTGGCATGTTGTCCTTGAGTGTCAGTTCCACATGAAGTTAAGGCACTTAGAATATAATTTAAAAACCCCAAAGCACACAAGTACAACACAGAGTAGAAAGCAAAACTGCGTGCATTTTTAGCGAAAACATGAGGCTTTAGAGAAACATTGGGCTTGTGGAGGCTGCTCCAGGGCCCGCTCTGATCCCCGGTCCCTGGGGCATAAAATGTTTTCTGAGTGCCAGCAGGGCTTCTTCACGGGAGAAAGTTTTGGACTGAGTGTTCACTCAGACCCTGCAGGTCAGAGCTCTGAGGGCTGTGGACGCTGAGCTCTAGCAACAGTGACAATCCCAGGGCCTCTTCCACTCTCCACCTGCTTAGAGCCACCCCTTCACTGCACAGGCAATGCCGCCCCAGGAGGAGGAGAGGTCTGCACCGGGTCACAAGGAGGGGAGAGGCACATAAATGGGGGCGGGGTAGCAGAGGAAGTGGAATTAACCACCGGAGGAAGCCATCTCTGGCAGCTTTGTGGGGGAAAACATCTTGGGGCTTTCCCCATCTTCCGGTTTCTCTGATAGTCAAAATGGCAGGAATTTGAAAGAGCCTGCCTTTCCCCCAAGCTCCAGCCCACTCCCCTTCAGCCAAGCTTCCCCAAGGCGGTGCCTTCACTTGCTTCCCACTCCTCCAGCAAACTTGGCCTCGGCCCCACACCCACCTACGTTTGCCCTCCATCATCCTGAGCGTCTCTTGTTGCCAATGACAGCGAGTCCTCTTCAGTCCTTTCACCACCCTCAGGCAGACACTGTGGGCCTCCTGTGATGGTTTGGAGGTACAGTCCACTTTTGGCTTTTCTCCTTCTTCTCTGGCTGCTCCTTCTCAGGTATCCCTGCAGCTTCTCCTTCCTCTAGCGGCTCCTTGTCTCTCCGTCCTTGGCCCTCTTCCTTTTGCTCACCCCCTCATAGCTCCCAGAGTGCCAGTCTCTGTCTTTCCAAAGATGGTCTCCATTCTCTCCAGAAGAAAGTCCGAGGTTCTTTCACGCCCTTTATGATCTGACTTCTCTCTCCTTATTTCTAGTCCCTGCCCCACACCTGCCCCCTGCCCTCCAGCCACCCCTGGAAGGGCCACACAGACTCTTTATTCAAGGTGCCTGCCCACACACACACCCGCCTTGCACTTCTCTTTGCTGGAATGCTCGCTGCTCTGTCAGCTTGAGGCACATCCTTCAATACTGAATTCCAGACGGCTGACACAGAGTTCCTGCTTTCCAGAGTGCTACACAATGACATGTAAAGCAAGACAGGATAAAGGCAAGGACCCCCAATGTAGCGACCACAGAGAAAGCCAGGAAACAGCCCAGGACACAGGGCCAGATCACAACAAAGAAACCTACTACTTCACCAGGCTCTCCCAATGCCCCGCTACTCTAGACTTTGGTCTCAGGGATTGCCTATGTGGCCAGCCAGCCACCCAGATAATCCACCTCCACCCCTCCCCCTGTTAGAAATAAGCAACAATTGACTTTATCGAACTGGCTTGCAAGCTGAGCTGGGAGGATTTTGTTCCCTGGGTCTGATTGATTCCAGATGACCTGATAAATGGGATTTTTAAAGCTGCAAAGTCAGGGGCCCTTGTGAAGATGCCCTGAGAGACCTGGTGTGAGCAGTCACCTAGAGTCTTCCTGCTGGACATGTCTCAGATGCCACATCTGGCACCATCTCTTTCAGCTCTGTAAGGTAGGGCTCAGCAGTTAAAAGCAGTCCCTGGGTGGTGCAAACAGTTAAGTGCTCAGCTACTAACCAAAAGGTTGGTGGTTCAAACCTACCCAGATATGCCTCAGAAGAAAGGCCTGGAGATCTATATCTGAAAGGTCACAGCCACTGAAAAACCCTGTAGAGTGCAGTTTTACTCTGACACCATGCTGTCATTGAGTCAGGGTCAACTCAAAAGCCACTGATTTAGCAATTACAAACACTGGCTGGAGAACAGTGGGTGATTCCCCCCCCCCCCCGCACCCACCAGGAGATATTTGACAATGTCTAGAGATATTTTTGGGACAGGAGGGTGGTGTTCTACTGGCATCTAGCAGGTAAAGGTCAGAGATGCCACCAAACATCCACAGTCCACAAGTAAGCCCCCACAACTAAGACTTATCTGTCCCAATGTGTCCATAGTTTTTGGGTTGAGAAACCCTTCTATACAGTCAGACTGCTTGGCTTCATATTTCACCTCCACCTGGGGCAACTCACTCACCTTTCATCTGCCTCAGTTTCCTCCCATAGGGTTGCTAGAAAGAATAAATGAGATAATTTATGTAAAGCACTTGGAACAGTGCTTGGCACATAATAAGCACACTCAAGAAATTATTATTGTTGCTGTTATTATTATTCCTGGGATGATATGGGCCTTAACAGTGATCCTTCTCAGGGCAATGTGGATGCCAGTCCATTCTGATATTCACAGCTGCATCTGGCCATCACATATGGCAGAATCAAGAAGTGCCCATGTCACCATGGGGGCTCAGCCCCTGACAAACACACAGTGCACCCCTGTGCTGTCCTGTTGGCTGATTCTAGGTCACTGGGCTGTGTTACTGAGACCTACAGAGGCAAGTTGCCCAGGCCTTTGATGTGGTTGGCTTCAGTGGCTCACCTGCCAGCTATCTGGGCTTGCTCCTTGTCAGCCTCTCTGGACTCTGATCCCAGATCTGCCCCAAACAGATGGCCAGGTCCTGCTCATCCCAGCAGCAATGTCCCAGCCTGCTCCGTCTCAGAGTTTGCTTAAGGACCTGCTTTGGGCTCCCTGTCCACTCCCTGGCTGCCATTCTGACCTCAGCTCACCCCAATATCAATGAAGAGTGGTCTCAGCTGGCTTTCTGTCCAACTAGGGCATTAGCAGGCACTAGGAAGCAGTAAGTTTCTATTTTCCTAGTTTCCAGTTATATCTGACCGGTACCAGGGACCTGGGATCCTTCAAATCACCCAGCAACTAAAGGTAACAGTGGTGGGGAGGTTGTGAGCTGTGAGAGAAGCATTTTAAAATTTATGAACTATGAATATATGTACACCGTATTTTTATACATATAAAAAAGCAGTGCCATTAAATGTATTAGTTACCAGAATATATCCATCCCCACCCCTCCTCACAAAACAGACTTTAATTATTTAGGTAGTTGGGTTGGTAGGGGAGGCAGGGAGATAGAAGTGGAATATTGAAATTTCTAGAATTTGTATACAAGGGAAGCCAACACTTCTGTGGGAGAAGGGGTACGGGAAAAAATAGCTAACCTTTCCTTTTAAGGAAAGAGGTCTGTCTTCAAAAGGAAGACATTAAAATGTACTCTCACTTAGGGAACAATCCACTTTACAAAGGATCCTGGAGGAGTTGCTCCTGGGACTCTGGGTTAGAGGGGCTGGCCAGCCGGCATCCTCCCTGCCGACTGCTCTCTCTGAAGGCCTTGGTGCTAAAGATTAAGGAGCGTGCATGTTCTTGCCCCAAGCCTACTCCTCATTTCAACAGACAGAGGGGAGGGTGTCTGGGTCTGCCACCTCTGGTCATAAAAGACTGGTCTGTTTCTTCCAAACTAATGGTCCCTCTCTTTAGGAAATTGGGTATTTGAACAGGCTCCTCTCACCCTGTTTGATTCTGATGACAGGCCAAGTGCCCATTTTCTCACGAGCAAGCCATTAGCATGATGTTCAAGTCACAGTCATCCATGACATGATAAACTGATGCTCTGCTTTATCGAACTCGGGTTGAAGAATAGCTGTAGAGGGGAAGAAGTTACAGCTCTTCCTGGGAAATCATGGTTTAGAAGACCCAATACCGTGGTCTAAATGTGGTTGGGCTGCTGGGACTGGGCTGGCTCTGTCAACCCTAGGGTAACAGTACTAAGCACCCTTTTGTTCATTTACTACTTCATTCATTAGGTGAGTATTTACTGAGCATCGACCATGTACCCCTGATACTATTCTGGGCACTGGGGACACAGCTGAGTGCAAAACAGAAAGAGTCCTGCTCTCATGCTGCTGCTATTCAAGGAGACAGGTGACAAACAAGTAGATAAGAGATATAATCTGGCAGGTGGTGGTAAGATCTTCAGAGAAAAAGTAGGGCAGAGGACAGGGTATTTGGGGAAGAGGTGTTGCCATTTAAGAAAGTTCTGCGAAGGCCTCACTCAGAGGCTGACATTTGAGCAAAGACCTGTGAGGTGGGGTGGGCAAGGGGGCCATGCAGATACTTGGGGAAAGAGGGCTCCAGGCAGAGGGAATGACCATGGGAAAAGCACCAAGGCAGGAATGGGTCTGGTGCGTCTGGGGGACCAGGGCTGGGACAGAGCGCACCAGAGCTGGGGTAGGAGATCAGGTCTGAAGAGGAGGGCGTGGGCATGGGGCAGACCATGTAGGGCTCACAGAGCTCTGCAAGCACCCTGGATTTTTCTCTGATGGAGATTGGGGGGTTTGTTTTCCCACCACTGGAGGGTTTTATGAAGCACCGTTAGCACATGCTCTCAGTTGTATTATTACCTTCGTCTTCCAAAAAAAACCCACCAAACCTATTGCTGTCAACGCATAGCAACCCTATAGGACAGAGGACAGAGTAGAACTGTCCCATAGTGTCCAAGGCTGTAATCTTTACAAAAGCAGACAGCCATATCTTTTTCCCGTGGAGCAGCTGGTAAGTTCAAACTGCCAATCTTTCTGTTAGCAGCCAAGCGCTTAACCACTGTTCCACCAGAGCTGGCTAACCCTTATCTTAAAGGTGGGGAAACTGAGGTTCAGAAAGGTTAAGAGGGTTGCCCAGAGGCACACAGCGTGAGCTTCTAGGACTCTAAACCAGCTCCTCTCCCTCCTAATCTAGGGTTGTTAGCACTCTTGTGTGTAGTTCCCAGACGTACTGACATCTTCTCCTGCCCACAATGTGGGGGCCAGAGCTTTAGGGCAAGAAAGGGGCCCACAGGGCTGGCTCTTCTTGAATACAGCTGCTGGATACGTGTCCTACAGCATCATCTGAGAACACGCATGGAAAGTGCTCTGGAAATCACCAAGCATTGCGCGTATGACGAGGGTTACAGATTATTAAGAAGTCCCCACTTATTCCTCCTGACTGAGGTCCTCAGTGCCCGACAGTCCTCCATTTGAGCTTCGTTGCTCTGGGTTAAGCATTGCTGGTAGCTGTTATTCACCTGGGAAGGTCCCAGGACCAGCTGCTCTTCCAGCCTTTCCCACCTCCCACATGTGGATCCAACGGTTTCACCTGAAGATCCAACCTTGCTCCAGTTCACAGACCAATCAGCCTGAGGCAAGAAGCACAGCTGGATATCAAGTCACCCTTCCTACTGGGCTGCCCAGCCCTGGACCTGGCACACAGAAGGTACCACATACCCGCGAGTCCCCTCAGATGTTGGGCCTGGTCCTCCTGTGTGGCCCACAGCTGTAGGCCCTGCAGCCAGGTCAGCCGTGCTCATCCTGTGAGGGCTGGGGGCTGGCCCAGAGCTGCCCCGACCCAATGCCAGTGGGTCCTGCTGTCAGCAGGCAGCTCTGTCTCAACAAATCCAGGAAACAGGCACATTTAGGGCACAGCCATAGTTTGGGGCACAGAAGCCCAATTCTGCTTGTTTCCCGGCAGGCCAAAGAGGGGTGGCAGCAACTGGCTGGATGGAGGGAAACACTTCATCTGCCCTGAAAAGACTGGCCACTTTCCTTGTGGGTCAACTGTTCACAAAACCATCACCAGAAGGGTTTTCATCTTCATGTGGATTTTGTGGTGAGTGGACTTGCACTTGAAGACAGAAGTGGCCAGAGTTTGGAAGGCCTCAGTACCCCCTAACCCATCTTTACAAAGAAAAAGAAAAAGGGAGCAAGGGAAGCCAAACATAGAAGGAAAGAAAGAAAGACTGTAAAAGTTAAACAAAACCACCCACAAATAGCCTGGATAAAAAGGAAGACTGCTCCATATCATGGCAATTGTGGACACTTTGGCAGCTGAGCTAGCGATGACTCATCCCTAGGCTCTGGTTGCATAATCCTCCCCAGCCCAGGCAGGAGAATGAAACCAGGAAACTAACGCAGTGACATTTAGTAGCAAGAAGGAAGCCCACACAACATTTGTGCAAGGCCATCCAAAAATAGCAGGCTCCTCAATGCTTGGGTTTAGAAACTATGCATTTCACTTGAAATGCCTGAGTCGTGGCATATTTTTCTAGGGCTGCCCACAACCTAATTCAGTGAATTTCAACTCAGCAAACATCTGTTGGAGGCCTACTGTGTGCCCGGGTCTATCCTAAGGATTTGGGAGTGGGAGATACAGGGACATGGCAGATGCTATGAGGGAAGCATGGAGGGAAGAATGGGTGCGTTGTGGAACCAGAGAGTGATACAGTGATGAAGTCAAACCTTAGCATGGTCCCTTACCAGCTCTGAACCTCAGTTTTCTTGTCTGTGAAGTTGAGATAGTAATGCCCACATCATTAAACTGCGTGCAGGTTAAATGAGATAAGCTACGTAAGTCCCCAGCACTCCAGGTGGTGCATAGTAGGGCTTCACGACATGGCAGCTGCTCCTGGAAAATCTCAGTGTGTGTATGTGTGTGTGTGCGCATGCACGTAAATGCTACAGGACTAAAAGTGCCACTGGGGAAGCACAGAGCCATAAGAGGACTCAAAGAAAGGAACTCTCAAACTGTTGGGTAGCCTGAAGGTCCAAGAGGGAAGAGGAGGCCTTTGAAATGATGCTTGAAAGACGAAACAGTGGCAAGTATTTCTTCAGTGCCTACTGGGTGCCAGGCCCTGAGGAGGCAAGGACAAAGGAGATGAATCCATTATCAGTTATTAATCATCATAACAGCCTGGCATAATTGATGTGGGTGCCAATTCTGAAAACAGACCCCTATGTACAAACTGCAACTCTTCCACTCACTGCATGGCTCCAGCAAGTTCTTAAACCATTCTATGCCTTAGTTTCCTTTTCTATAAAATAAGGGTAAAAATAGCAACTTCCTCATAGGGTTGTTGTAAAAATTCATTGAAATAACGCTTGTAAAGCACTTAGCATAGTCCCTGGTGCACAAGAAATGGTTGATACAGGTAAGCTTGCACCATTTTCATCATCATTACCATCTTCACCACCATCATCACCACCATGCATCGGGGAAGAGATGGGGGCGCAGAGCTCTCTGGGAGCAGAGGAGAGCTCGGAAGCATCAGGGAAGGCCACAGATAGGAATGGTTATTCTTGAAGTGAGCTCTGAAGAACGCATGTGGGAGTTTGCCAGGAGGGCTGTGGAAGAAGAGGCATGACACGTACAGGGACCATAGGACAAAAAAGTACAAATGTGCAGGAGAGAAAAGTTCAGGAAACAAATCAGCTCAGGCAGAAAGCCAGACTGAGAAAAAGACCTAACCAGGAAAAAGAGGGCAAGAGGGAAGGGAGAGAAGCCCCTGCCTTTCTGAGCTTCTCCCCAGCGCTCTCCTGGCACACATCGAGCAGTTCAAAGGTCCAGGCCTAGATGTGAGCAAAGTGTCCCTGCCGACTCACTCTCAGAGCCCTTTGCTTGCCCTTAGCTGCTTTCCAGGGAGAGGTAAGACACAGAGTCAGAGAATGCAGCCACGGTTATGGTCACATTTTAATTAAGAACAACAGCCCAATGGTTAAGCACTCAGCTGCTAACTGAAAAGTTGGTGGTTCAAACCCACTCAACAGCTCTGTGGGAGAAAGACCTGGCAATCTGGTCCTATAAAGATTACAGCCTAAGAAACCCTATGGGGCAGTTCTACTTTGTCACATGTGGTTGCTACAATAAGAAAAGCGACCTGGAGGCGGCTAACAACAACAGCAATCTCTGATGTTACTCAGAGCTCTTGGCATAAAGACCCTCAAGATAAATTTATCTTAGAATTCAGGCAGGAAAAACAATTTTTTGATTAAAATAATATCTAACATTCATTGGGAGTTCACTATGTTCCAGGCTCTATTCTAAGTGTTTTATATGTATTACCTCATTTAATTCTCACAACAACCCCTACAAAGCAGGCACTATTATTTCCTCTGATTTACATGTAGAGGCACTGAATCACAGGGAGGTTAACTAATTTCCCAAATGTCTCATGTCTCAGGCTGGGTTCTCTAGGGAAGTAAAACTAGTGAAGCATATATATATGCATGTATATATACATATATAGACACATGTATATATAAACAAACATACGTACATATGTATATATAGAGAGAGGGAGAAAGACAACAGAGAGAGAGATTTATCTCAAGGAAATGGCTCACATGGTTATAGAAGCTGGCAAAAGTCTCAATCTGTAGGTCAGGCGTCAGGCTGCAGGCTTCTCACTCATGTAGCCGCAGGGGCTGATGAACCCAAGATGGGAGGTCAGACAGCAGCCTGCTGGCTCAGGTATCTAGAACCGGAGGTCAAGTGATGATGAGCCAGATGCAGGATCCAGAGCAAGCAACAGCCAGCGAGCTTTGCCAGAATGCCTGTACCTATTGGATGTAGACCATACCCGCAAGGAAACTCCCCTTACAACTGATTGGCTCATCATATCAGATCACACTATGGAGGTGATTACATTATATCACAAAATGGAAGATAGCTACATCATTATGTAACTTCCAAACTGCATCATTACATAACTGCCAGACTACATCATCACATAGCTGTCAAACCACTGAGAATCATGGCCTAGCCAAGTTGACACGACCTTAACCATTACACCAAAGCAATATAACCAGTAAGTGGCAGGGCCAGGACTCAGCTCCCGGGAGTCTGGTTCCAGAGCATAAGCTCTCACCTGCTTCGTAACAAGGAAAGCTCTGTTCCTTTCTGTGTTTCCCTTTTAGCCTTGGCTACCAAGAAGCTCAGCTAAGTTTTGTGTTACAGTATAGTAACTTCCTTAAGTCCAGATTTTCTGGCTTAATCATTTTTATCCCCGTTAAGTGCCCTCCAATCTCCAGGTCCAAACAGCCAATCTAAGTTTTGCTCTTACTATACATTCCACCGTATAATCTGTAGCCCAGGTACTCTAGACTCTTCACATTTTTTTCAGACTTGTTTTGCACAGTCATCTCTCCCTGTGTTTGCGCACGCCAGTCTTCCTACCTGGGATTGCTTTGGACCTCATTTTCCACTTAGCCAAACACTAGGTCTTTCCAGGACCAGAGCAATTTCACCTTCTGTTTAATGCTTTCCTTGTCTCCTTCTCCCGCCCCACCCAGCAGAAATGATGACTCCTCCCTCTCCACTCCCCATTACAGAGACCTCTGTATGCCACTCATTACTCTGTTGTAGTGGTCAATGAGCAGTCTCTAGAACCTCACATTCCATGTTAGCACTGACTAGCTGTGTAACGCAGAACAACTCACCTTATCTTCTGTGCCTCAGTTTCCTTGCTTTTAGAAAAATAGAGATTATTAGTCCCATTTCACAGATGAGGGAGCTGAGGTTTACAATGGTTAAGAAACTTGCCCAAGATCTCAAAGCTGGTAAGTGGTAGAGCACAATTTAAAGCAAGCTCTGACGCTGGAATGCACATGCTTAACCGCTGCCTCCCTAAATAATACTTATAACAACAAACCATCACTTATTGCTCATTGATTAGCTGGAGGTTCAAAATGAGGCACTTGATGTTACAATCCATTTCATCCTTACAATTAGCCCTGTAAGAAAATTATTATTATCCCATTTTACAGATACAGAAACTGAGGACCAGAGAGGTGAAGTCATTTGCCTAAGTCCCTTAAAAGCAGAGCCAAAATTTGGTCATTAGAAAGAATGCTTTCTTTTTCCCAACATTATGCAAAATGTTTAACTTTTAAAGCATATAATTAAGGACTATAATATTGAGAAGGAGCCCTGGTGGTGCAATGGTTAAGCACTTGATCGGTAACCGAAAGGTTGGTGGTTCAAAGCCACCCAGTGGCTCCACTGGAGAAAAACCTTGTGATCTGCTCCTGTAAAGATTGCAGCCTAGAAAACTCTATGGACCAGTTCTACTCTGTCACATGGGGTCACTATGAATCAGAATTGACTGGACAGCACCGAACAACAATGAGATATTGAGTGCATGGTCAGCTGATCTCTGACAAAGGATCAAAGTTCATTAAACGGGGACAGAATCCATACCTCACACCATACACAAAACTAACTCAAAATAGATCAAAGACCTAAATATAAAACCTAAAACAATAAAGATCATGGAAGAAAAAATAAGGACAATGCTAGGGCCCCTAATACATGGCATAAATACAATACAAACCATAACTAACAACGCACAAACACCAGAAGATAAACTAGATAACCGGGAGTTCCTAAAAGTTTAAGGCTTATACTCATCAAAAGACTTTACCAAAGAAGTAAAAAGAGAACCTACAGACTGGAAAAAATTTTTTGGCTATGACATATCCAACAATGGTCTAATCTATAAAATACTTCAACACCTCAACAACAAAATGACAAATAATCCAATTAAAAAAGCAAGCAAAGGATATGAACAGACACTAAACCAAAGAAGACATTCAGGCAGCTAACAGACACATGAGGATATGTTTGCAATCATTAGCCATCAGAGAAATACAAACGGAAACTACAATTAGATACCATCTCACCCCCACATTACTGGCACTAATCAAAAAAACAGAAAATTACAAATGTTGGAGAGGTTTCGGGGAGATTGCAACTCTTATGCATTGCTGGTGGGAATGTAAAATGGTACCACCACTATGGAAAATGATATGGTGCCTCCTTAAAAAGCTAGGAATAGATGTACCATGGAATCTAGCAATCCCACTCCTAGGAATATATCCTAGAGAAATAAGAGCTGTTACATGAATATGCACATGCATACCCATGTTTGTTGCAGCATTATTCACAATAGCAAAAAGATGGAAACCACCTAAGTGCCCATCAACAGATGAATAGATAAACAAATTATGGTACATACACACAATGGAATACTACACAACAATAAAGAGCAATGATGAATCCATGAAATATCTCACAACATGGTTGAATCTGGAGGGCCTTATGCTGAGTGAAATAAGTCAATCATAAAATGACAAATATTGTATGAGACAACTATTACAAAAACTCAAGAAAAAGTTTACACACAGAAAAAAAAAATCTTTGACAGCTATGAGGAAGGGGAGGAGTGGGGAAGGGAAATCACTAGCTAGGTAGTAGACAAGTGTTAACTTTGGTGAAGGGAAAGACAACACACAATATAGGGGAAGTCAGCACAACTTGACCAAGGCAAAGTCATAGAAGCTTCTTAGACACATCCAAACTTGAGGGCCTAAGTTACTGGGGCTGAGGGCTGAGGACTATGGTCTAGGAGATATCTAAGTCAATTGGCATAGCATAGTTCATAAAGAAAATGTTCTACATCCTACTCTGGTGAGTAAAGTGTCTGGAGTCTTAAAAGCTTTCAATCAGCCATCTAAGATTCATGCATTGGTCCCATTCCATCCAGAGCAAAAGAGAATGGAAAAAACAAAACAAAGCAAGGAAAATATTAGTCCAAAGGACTAATGGACCACATGAATCACAGCCTCCACCAGCCTGAGCCCAGAAGAACTAGGTGGTTCCCTGCTACCACCACTGACCACTCTGACAAGGATCACAATAGAGGGTCCCAGACAGAGCTAGAGAAAAATGTAGAACAAAATTCAAATTCACAAAAAAAGACCAGACTTACTGGTCTGACAGAAACTGGAGGAATCCCCGAAACTGTGGCCCCCAGACACTCTGCCAGCTCAGCAATGAAGCCACTCCCGAAGTCCACCTTTCAGGCAAAGATTAGACAGGCCTATAGAAAAAAACAATAACACACGTGAGGAATGTGCTTCTTAGTTCAGTCAAGTATTTGAGACCAAATGAGCAACACCTGCCCAAAAGCAAAGACGACAAGGCAGGAACGGACAGGAAAACTAGACGAATGGACATGGGAAACCCAGGGTGGATGGGGGAGGGTGCTGACACACTGTGGGGATTGCAAACCAATATCACAAAACAATTTGTGTATAAATTTTTGAATGAGAAACTAATTCATGCTGTAAACTTTCACCTGAAGCACAATAAAATTAAAAAGAAAATAAAAAAGATATTGCGAGCAAATTCTACTCGTGACAGAAAAGTGCAAGGCTTTAAGAGTTCAAAGGGAGTTCAGCAAGGACTCAGGAGCAGAGAGACGCCTTCACAAAAGAGATGGGGCTGCACTGAGCCCTGAAGACTGGCGGTGTAGGGTCTATCCTACCTCAGGCCAAGGGCGAGGTTAAAGGGGTCCCTGTAAGCTGTTGGTGCTGAGATAAGAGTAAACCAAAAAAAAAAAAAACCCAAACTCATTGCCATTGAGCCGATTCCAACTCATAGCAACTCTATGGGACAGAGTAGAACTGCCCCATAGTGTTTCCAAGGAGCAGTTGGTGGATTCGAACTGCCAACCTTTTTGTTTAGCAGCTGAGCTCTTAAACACTATGCCACCAGGGCTCCGAGATAGCAGTAGCGATGGTGAAATGGGGTCTGGGCCCAGGTCTACTGCCCAGAGGAGGCAGAAGGCCAAAGCCCAGCCAGCAGAGATGGCCAGTGTTAAAGATGAGCTCCATCCAGGGGATGCCACATTAGAGTGAGGAGGACACTAGAGTCTGGATCCAGAGGTACACCCAGCAGGCATCTGACCAGGTGGCTGGCATGACAACAGGGGTAATGTGGGAAGATCCTACACGGGACTCTCATGGGGCCTCCCTCTCATGGTCACAAAGCTTCTCCCCTAAAAGCCAAAGCCTTAATTGTATCTCAGGTCTATAACAGGGTGAGGCAAACGGCGCCAAAGGCCAAGAGGTGAGCCAGGGTATAATGCGGAAAGAGTGAGAGACTGCAATGGAGGAGAGGAAAGAGACAGAGGACAGAAGAGAGCCGGGGAAGCAGCTGTTGCTTTATAATGGGGCTGTGTTAGCAAGTCAGCTTCACTTCTTCCTAAAGCAGCTTCTCCAGGCCCTGCTTGTCAAAGCTTTGTTGGTTTGTTCACACTGTATATTTGAAAGTAATTTCGGTGCCCTCCTGAGGAAATGCTCACAACTTTGACCCTCTGCAAACAAAGCCTGGCCTCCCCCCTCACTATCCCCTCTTTCCAACCCCAAGAGTGTTCTGGGCAGCATTCTGGTGAGCACTTACCAAGTTCCACATTATGTCACGTGTTCCCACATTAAAACCAAACCAAACCAAACCCAGTGCCGTCAGAGTCGATTCCGACTCATAGCGACCCTATAGGACAGAGTAGAGCTGCCGCCTAGAGTTTCCAAGGAGTGTCTGGCAGATTCGAACTGCCAACCCTTTGGTTAGCAGCTGTAGTACTTAACCACTACGTCACCAGGGTTTCCATTCCCACATTTGCACTGCACAACTAGCACTGTGATTCCTCCTCCAGGGAAGCAATAGCTTCTACTGGGCTTTTTTTTTTTTTTTTTTTTAAGTCTTTTCCAGGATTGGCCTCAACTAATCCTCACAACAACCCCACGAAGTAGGTACGATTAACTCATTTTATAGGTAAGGAATTGTGGGTCACATAGCTAGGAACTGGCTGAACTGGGATTTGAGTTCAGGCCTTCCTGATTCCAAAACCGTTGCTCCAAAGTTTCCTCTGGGGATTGGACTAGACATGGGATGGGGCATTTTCTTTACTGGTTTAATCCTAAAATCTCATCACTTGTAACCTACCCCATCATTCCACTTGTTCTTTAAACCATGAACTTTACCAAGCTCTGGAGACGTACAATTGCTAAAAAATAGACAAACATAATGCCATGTGGTGGCAGGGTGCTATGGGACTCTGAGGAGGGGTGCCTGGTCCAGATCGAGTAGAAGTTTTTAGTGAGATTTCTTGGAGAATGGGACATCTAAGCTGAAACTTGAAGGATTAGCAAGAGCTGAAAGTGGAAAAGGTATTTAGGCAGACATAACAGCCTGTGCAAAAGTCTGGAGGTGTGGGATACTAGGGTCTATTTAGGGACATTTTTTTAGTGATTTGGTAGAGCCCTGGTGGCGCAGCGGTTAAGAGCTTGGCTGCTAACCAAAAGTTCTACAGTTCGAGTTCACCAGCCGCTCCTTGGAAACCCTACATTGTTGCTGTTAGGTGCCGTCAAGTCGATTCCGACTCATAGTGACCCTATGTACAACAGAACAAGACACTGCCTGGTCCTGCACCATCCTCACAATCGTTCTTATGCTTAAGCTCATTGTTGCAGCCACTGTTAACCCATCTCATTGAAGATCTTCCTCTTTCACTGACCCTCTACTTTACCAGGCATGATGTCCTTCTCCAGGGACTGGTCTCTCCTGATAACATGTCCAAAGTATGGTGAGATGAAGTCTCACCATCCTTGCCTCTAAGGAGCATTCTTGCTGTACTTCTTCCAAGACAGTTCGAATCCACCAATCACTCCTTGGAAACCCTATAGGGCACTTCTACTCTGTCCTATAGGGTCACTATGAGTTGGAATTGACTCAAAGGCATTTTTGTTTTTAGTGATTTGGTATAAGTGGATCCCTGAGGGTGATAGGAGATGCAGTTGGTAAAGGTAGGCGGGACTTATCTATCCTTCAGGGAATTTGGACTTTATCCTAAGGTGATAGGAACTCATAAATAATTTCAAACAGGAAGGTAAAGAGGTCAGACTCCTGTTTGAGTTGAGCACCGCTCTCCCTACTTTCACAAAAGCAGCTGTGACATTGTGGACAGTGCATGTACTAAGCCACAGGCACCCTGATGTTTAATCCCAAGTGTGATCTTGGGCGAGTCACTTCCTCTTTTGAGGCTCAACTTGTTTATCTATAAAAACCGAAGAGGTAGACCAGATGGCCTCTGGGATCTTTTCCAGGTCTCACAATTTAAACAGAAAAAAAAGATTCCTCATGGGGATACAATGAGGCTGTCAAATCTCTTTCTGGCTTTCTGATCCCTCCAGAACTGAGAAAGCAAATGGATATATGAGTTTTGGATGGGAAGAGAAGGGGAGGGGAAGGGGGGGAGGGAAGAGGAGGGGAAGCGAGGGGAGGCGAGGGGAGGGGAGAGATAGGATGATGCAGTGGTGGAAGGCAGATCAGATCTGTGGCCAGGTCCAATGAAAGCATGTCAGGCAGGAAGAAAGAAAGCCCCCAGCAATCAAGAGCCAGGGAACCACCATAATATAGCTGGAGCAAGGTGACCATGAGGCAACAGGGCCTGGATTTTGCCCTCTCAGGGATGGGATGTCCAGACCTCCTTCTAGCTGTGTGTTGGCTACATGGCTTACTTATCAGTAAAACAGCCTGGATTAAAGGAGCAGGGGGGACCTAGGAATCAGATCTCTACAGAGACAGTGATCCCACTCTAAATTGGGTATTGGTAGGCTCTACCATTAATAATCTATGTGAAATCTCCCCTTCTCAAAGTCTCTGCTAAGGCCCACAGTCACCCTCTTTCCTGAGCCTCCCTGTAATAATAATCTTTAATAATTGCCAAATATCAGGCACCAGGTACCTAAGCCTATAAACACCCGACAGTCATCACCCCATTCCCTCCCTACAACAGCCCCATGAGAAAGGCTCTCTTGTCATCCTCATTTCAGAGAGGAGAGGTAGAGTGACAACTCTCACTCCCTAGGTCACATGTTCCTGTCTCATGGGTTTAAATCATCTATATTGAGTGCTCCCAAATTTTTCTCCCCAACCAGACCTCTCGCCTGAACTCCAAACTCATATATCCAACTGCTGTCTGAACATTCCCACTTAGATGTCCAATAGGCACCACAAACTAAACATATCCAAAATGGAACTCCTGATCTGCCTACACCTTGCCCAAACCTGTCTCACCCATGACCTCTCCATCTCACTTACAGTAGTGCCACCTCATCCACGGTTTTGCTTTCGCCCTTTCAGTTACCTGCAGTCAACCGTGGTTTGAAAATGTTAAATTAGCTGTGTGATGAAATCTCACACCCTCCCACTCCATCCCACTCAGGGACCACATTCACATAACTTTCATAACAGTATATTGTTATAGCTGTTCTATTTTATTATAATCTCTTGCTGTGCCTAATTTATAAATTAAACTATCATAGGTCTCTATAGGTCAAAACATAGTATACATAGGATTTGGTACTATCTGGGTTTGAGACAACCACGGAGGGTCTTGGAACATATCCATCCCGTGGATAAGGGGGGACTACTGTTATGGCAATACCATCCTAGCTGTCCAGGTAAAAAATGTAGGTATCATCCTTGGCTGTTCCACACAGCTCTCATACTCCATATCCAATCCAATTGGAGGCATATTCAGACTCCACCTCCATTACTACTACCTGGTTGGAGCCACCATCATCCGTTACCTAGATTACCACAATTGCCTTCTAACTGTACTTCCTGATTGCATCCTTGTCCCCTCACGGTCTTAATTTTTAAAATATAAGCCATATCATGTCACCCCTCTGCTCAAGACCCTCCAATGGCTTTCCTTCTTATTCAGAATAAAATCCAGAGCACTTACCCTGACCTACAAGGCCCCGTGTGATCTGTACCCCTCGCTTCCTCTCTGATCTCATCTACCACTGTCCTTCCTCACTCTGTGCCAGCCACTGTTCCTCAAACTCCTGCCTCAGAGCCTTTGTACTTGCCGCTTTCTGTGCCTGGAATACTCTTATCACCTGGATAACTATTCCCTCACTTCCTTTAGGCCTCTGCTCAATGTCAGTTTGTCAGAGAGCCCTGGCCTGATCACACTAACTAAAATAGCAGCCCCTTCCACACTTTCTCTTTACTGTGCTACATTCTTCATCTTAACATTTATCACCACCTGATGAATATATGGAAACCCTGGTGGCCTAGTGGTTAAGTGCTATGGCTGCTAACCAAAAGGTCAGCAGTTCAAATCCACCAGGCGCTCCTTGGAAACTCTACAGGGCAGTTCTACTCTGCCCTATAGGGTCCTTATGAGCCAGAATCGACTCGACGGCAGTGGGTTTGGTTTTTTGGTTGGGATGAATATATGTATTTACTGTCTATCTCTCCATTTAGAATAGAATGTAAGTTCTGTCATCACATGGGTCTTGTTTTTGTTCAATGTTGTGTCTCCAATGCCAAGGACATTGCCTGGAACATGGTATATTTTCAGTAGGTGTTTTTCATATGAATAAAACACCTTGTCCGAGGTTACATGTCTAGAAAGTATGGTGCAGAGACCCGTCCCAGGGCACAATCTGCTTAAATGCTGTACGCTTAACCACTGTTCTATTTTGCCTGTTACATGAAGAGGCTGGGGCCGGCGACTCTGAGATCCCTCCAGTTCTCCAGTCCTATAATTAGAAAAAAGGGGATGGGAGGTGCGTGCAGGAGGACAGAATTCTCCTGTATGGATTTTCTCCCTGGGCCTTTCTGTACTTTTTGCGGGGGGGGCGGGGGGGGGCTGTGCTTGGTTTTAAAGGAGCCAGCCATGGGGTCATAGTGGGGATGACAGTCTTGGGGAAACACAGAGAGAAAATAAAAAGAAGGCTGAGAATGGGGTAAAGATACAGGGACATTTTCTTTTCCCTCAGGGCCGCAGAAACCACCGACTTCTCCAAGAAGAAGAAAGGTCCGGTGAAGGGGGCTCTCCACACCTTCATTCCGTCCCCTCCCCAGAGAAAATTCCATGCAGGGATCTTGAAGGGCTGCCGAACACTAATGGAGAGACGCTTGGGATGAAAGAAAGCTAAAAAAAAAAATCAAGAAAGAACGAAATAGATCAAGAAAGGATGGCCGGTTCACCATGGAGAAAGAGCGCCTTCGAGGAAGAGGCTCGGACCACCACCTCTCCAGCAGACATGCCCGGAACTCGACTCATGGCGTTGTTCTGCCCCCGTGTCTGCAGGCCTCGCTCCCCCGCTTCCACCGTCGCGCATCCCTCAACCCCAGACTCCTTCCGGTCCTCCCGACAGACCGGCCTTCTCTGGAAGAATCCGACCTGAGCACCCTGGGCATGGGCACCGGGAGTGCCGGGCCCCACCCGCACGCTGCGGGAGCCCACACGTGAGCCCAGCGTTGCTCGTACCTGCTGCCCCTCGTCAGGTCCTGGGTGGCCTGCTGTTTGTGACCCTGCCCTGGCTCAACGTGGAGACCCTCACCGCCAAGATTCCCTGAATCTGGGGTCCCTCCTTGGCTGCAGCGTCAGGATTGGCTGCACTGATGGCCTTGCCGCACATGATAAAAGGCCATCTGCTGAGTGGGGATCTTAAAGGCTGAGCCCTCTGACCTCGTGGCTTTTTCACCCCTGGGCAAAGAAGTACAAACCTGAGGACCTGGAGAAACGCTGAAGCCTGGAAGTTAGGCCATGGGGATTACTGCCCCAACACAGCCTTGCACATGTGCTCACATGAACCATTTCCTCACCATCTCAGATTCTCTAGCTTCAAGGCTAGGAGTGTAGATGAGATGATGTCTGTGGGTCCTCCAGAACAGGGATGTGCCTTATTTATTGTTTCCCATGGCCTCTGAATTGAGAGGCAGGAGAGTACATTCAGCTTGAGAGCGACTATCTCTGTTGTAATGTATTCCTGTTGGGATGTGTGCGTGTGTTATTTGAACCAGATGTTCTCATTCCATCTGCAAAGTTATAAATGGCCCTCATTGTCCTACAGCTGGGGACACAGCAGAGATTTCACACAGATGCCAAATGCATCTTAAGGTTCAGTTAAACCCCAGGCTCCAGGGACTAAACCACAACCCTCTTGGCCAAAGTAAAACTCCCTCTAAGTCCTACTTCCCGAAAACTTCCCTGCATCTTTGAGGAGAGATGATATGCCAGAGTAGTGGATCTACCCTCCCTCTGGTGAGAACAGATGAGTCTCAAGGTCAAAACCTTGAGGAGTGAAGAACAAGCTGGGTGGGAGTCAGGATGGACTTTAGTGAGGCCCCAGTTATAAAGATAGGGTCTGCATGGTGACGGATGCCAGAGACTAGGTTCTCAGAGTTCTAGATGGAAGCCATCTAGAAAATAATGCTTCAGCTGCGTCTGGTATTTGTAAGTACCCCTCCAGTGTCAGGCATTGTCCAGTATAAGGGTGTGCTGTTGAGGTTACTGTAGTGGACAAAAGAGGGTACTCAGCTCAGCTGGAACCTCCTGAGAAGCATACAGAAGGCCTCCCAGATTTGTCTGAAACTAAGATTCAGAGAAGTTACATAGCTTGCTCAAGGTCACACAGCTAGCAAGTGAGTCATTGGCCCAGCAGGGATAAGAAGCCTGTTTTCTGAGCCCATGCTTTCCCCACAGTACCAAGGATGGACCAGGGTCTAGTCAGGGCTCGGGCCTGCTGGGGGACTTCGGGTCCATCACCAAACATCTGGGCAGAGGAGTGGGGATCTCTGTCTGCTTTCCTGCCGGGGGTCCTGAGAGCCCAGGAAAAAGAATCACAGAAGGAAGGGGGCGCTCACTACAGAGCAAGGCATAAGCAGGGCAGAGGGAGGGGAGGAGGGTTTCCTGCTGGGTACAGAGACTGAGGGAGGCCTAGGAAGCCCTGCCTGAAAGGCATCTCTGGAGACCAGGCTGCCCACTTACTTCCCCCCAGCCACGTGTCTCCCCAGGCCCCCTTCCGTCTCAGATCTGATTATACCAACACCTGGTTTGCATCAAGAAATTCCTGACTGCTGAGGGGAGCCTCTCATAGAGACTTACCCCTCCCAATTACAGAGTACTTTACAACCTACCAAGAATATCTAATCATTTTTTATTTTGATCTCCTCACACCTCCTTGAGGTGAGCAGGAAAGGTGTCATTATCCTAATTTTTTAGATGCGTGGAAGGGACCCTGCAGAGCGCAGGCCAGCACCCTCCCCTCATAGAGGAAGATAATGAGGTCCAGAGAGGAGATCCACTCGCCCAAGGCCACACAGGTCATGAATAACAGAGCCTGATGAGAAATCGGCTCTTCTGGCTCACAGGCCAGTGTTCTTGCTCCTACACTGTTTGACTTAGGGTGTCCAGACCCCTGGGACCACCCCTGGAAGTTGCCATTTGAGACAAATCCATTTAACAGTATTTCCCCCAACATCTGTCCTGTTCTCATGAAAGTCAGGTAAAGATTAGGCAAGGAAAAAAAAAAAATCAGGCTGTGATTTTGAGCCTACTTCCTGCTCTGGCCTGTGTGTGTGAGGGGGTTGGTGGTGGTGGAGGGGTGAGTGAGGGGTGTGGCAGCAGGGTCCTCAGTGCCCATGGTGCCCTGGAGCCATGTGGGGTGGAAGTGGCTGGCCCGTGTCCTGATCCTTTTCCATCCTCTACTCCAGTCCTGGCCTGCGGTTATTGAGGACCACAGTGCTTCTCTGTGGCACGCAAGAACCCTCTTCAGCAAGGATCCATTGAATCACAATCAGAGGGCAGAAAAAGTGAAGTCGGGCATTTTTTTAATAACCAGCAGCCGCAAAGAGGGCTGAAACAAATTGAGTTTTATCAACAGAACCCTCCATTACCCAGAAAATTTCATTCCCCTGTATCCCCCACTCCCTGAGCTTTCTGCTTAATAGAGTATTGACTGAAACACACATTTCCAAAGTCTGGTCTCAGAGCAGTAGAAGAGGAAAAAGCCACATCATTCAGAAATGCAGGGACCTCTTGTTTTCTTCTCCCTGCTGAAGTTTTACTCCCTCTGATTGTGGAGGGATGACAGAGAAATTAATTAAGCAAGTAACAGGCTGAGTGAGGTCCAGCCTGAAGCAAAAGTTTTGTGGCTGAGCTATAAAAATGTTAAGTATCTGATGGTTTATCATGGAAAATCCAGTGGAATTTTAACCAGCAGCTCAAACGGGAGCCACTGTAATTCCATAGTTGCTCCAGAACTGGGCCCAGCTGGGTCTTCCTTTCCAGTAGGGAGGGTGTGTCCTCATTGTCTGATCCAATCAGGAGATTCCTCTTCCTCTTTGGAGTTTGAAATCTTTAATAACTTATCTCTCTTCTTCCCCTTTCCCCACCCCAGAAAATTAGCCATGTTTGAATGGCTTCATAATTGACTCATCATATCAACGGCATTTCAAGGAGGTTAATTATTGCCATTTGGGGTAGTTAAGCAAACATCTTGGGCTCAGTTTTCCTTCCCAATATGATCCTGAACATTCAATGGCTCCCTATTGCCTTTAGGAAAAAGCTTAGACTTCTTAGAATGGCATTTCAGGTCCTCCCAAATTGGGACTTAAGTTATCTTTCCGGCCTCATCTCCACCAACTCCACACCATATATGCTTTCTGCCCCAGCTAAGCTGCTAAGTCCTCTCCACCTATTTATTCACATTCTCCATGTGAGGGTCAAAGAAAAAGATACTCTATCTGAATCATACCTTCCTTTTCCTTCCCCAGCCACCAGTAATACTTCCCTGCCCTACCTTCAACGCTGATGCTCTGGGCCACCTTTATGACCACTGCGTAATTACAGGTGTGACCAACTTAATATATCATCTGTGTATATCTTATATCTCCAACCAGATAGTAAAAACGAACGTGGTAGGTGGGTGGGTGGGTGGATGGATGGATGGATGGATGGATGGATGGATGGATTTGCAATTAGCCCTTCATAAATTCTCCACGGTAAGGCAGGAACAGAATGATTTGCTCCAGGGGTCTACACACACAGAAAGGCAAGCTGTCGTAACAATCTTATTAGTAGCCTAAAGGTTAGCTCATTTAATTGACCAGCTTCATTAGGGGCTGTTAGTATATCAAAGCACTGTTTACTGAACCTGGCAAAGTGTCCAATTGTGCTTGGGTTCCTCAAACTTCTCCAGGGCTAGGTGATAACACCTGCTTTCTTTTCAAGAGAAAAATAGTTTCCTTTCCCTGAGCACACAACATCTTTGTTCCCTCTGTTGACTAAGATGTTAAGCTGCCTTGAGTTATTTAAAGAGACAGAAAATGTCTTTGTTCCTCAGTGATATTCCCCTTGGATTCCTTTCACTGACAATAAACAGCTCCCCCTTTATAAGAGGTATTTGCTTGCTTTTAAGAGGACACCACTCTAGCCATCTAAATGCCATTTTCTGGTCGCCATCTTTACGTGGATGTGTTCTAGCCCACCCTCAAAGTCGTTTCTGTGGATGTCGCGCTTCTTCTTTAATGCTGAGATGAAAAAACCCAAGCTTTATGTCCATTTCTGGGAAGAGGGAGGAGAAACACCTTCCTCCTCCTTTTTAAGGACTAAAAACTTTACTTTGCAAACCTGCCATTTAAGCCTCAGCCGTTGGAAGCAAAGGATGCGGCTGCTTTGCTGAGATCAGATAAATGGGGCAGCTGCCCAGGTTACCACAGAGACAAAACCACACTTTCCCTGATAATGACAGCCACATCTGGGAGCGTCAGACCCTCGCGGCTTCCCCCTTGCTAAGGCCTCTTGCTTTCTGTTCAAATAGGAGTGGAGGAAGAACCGTTTCTGCTGCTGACTTCTGATTTTGCAGAGCCTCAGCTGGGGGAGGAGCCGGGAGGAAGCACTAATCTGAGACACATCTGGCCTAGTGGATAAACCCTGGATGGGGGCCTATAGTCCCAGGCTCTGACACAGCCAGTTGTGTGGTGACCATGATCCAAGTACCTTCCTTTCTCCGGGCCTCAGTTTTTCCAACTATAAAGTGAGAGAGTTCATTAAATATCTTGATTTGGGTTCCTCTAGAAAGTGACTTTGAGTCAAGGAGTCAAGTGTAAGTAGGTTGTTTGGGAGGTGATCCCTGGAAATCCAGGTCAAGGAGCATGGAAGTGAGGCAGAGAAAGAAGGAAGCCGATACACAGTATGTTGTTGAACAGGTCATCACCATGGGCAGGTGGCACTCAGTCTACCTGGGGAACAAGACAGTGTACAGCTAACCTTAGAGCTATCCTGTCCAAGGGGTGAAGAAGCGGAGGATGCATCCTTCATCAATGATGGCTGCTTCCAGGGCCACTAACTCTGTACACTTTGGGCTTTGCCCCATGCTGGCCAGCTGTGCTCAAAGGTAGTGCAAGTGAGCAGCCTTCAATGTGGAGGTGAGTGGTGAGGGGACTACAGTGGGGCACTGAAAGTGTCTGCTATAATAACTGACCTCTAAATTTCCTCTAGTTTTGAAAAGCTGGGAGTGTACACTTGGACAAAGTAAGGGAATTTAGGACCTTGATATGATATGCACAGTGGAAAGACTGTGGCCTCTGCAATTAATGACAACCCTCTGCCCCCTCCCCACAACCCTAGACCTCTAGGCTGTTCCCCAGGGCTGATATCAGAGTTCATCTCTAACTCTTCCAAATGGTGAGTTCACTACTGCTCTTAGAGGCTTCATTTCACCTTCTCCCTCTCCCATTGACCCACTCTCCTCAGTCTGGCCTCCAAAGCTTTTAGAGTCTGGTTCCAAGATACCTTTCCAGCTTTATTTTCCTTTGCTTCCCAATACAAACCACTCATTGCTGGCCTTTCTCCCTCCCCGCTTCTGTATAGGCCATTCCTACGGATACCCCTAGAGTATCTTTCACCTTAATGACCTATCAAAATTCTGAGCATCCTTCAAGGCCCAACCCAAATTTCACTTCCTCCAGGAAGTTCTCCATGACCACCCTAGGGTTAGAAATGTCCTTCTTCTCTGAGCATTTCCCACATATGGCACTCATCTAGCCCATGTCACCCAAGACTCTGGCATTTCTCAGAGGCATATCTAGCCTCCCTCAAATGGAGGACAGTCTTCTCTTTACCACTTGGATATCTGCCTCCCAAACAAACAAAAAAACCCTGTTGCCGTCAAGTAGATTCTGACTCATAATGACCCTATAAGACAGACTAGAACTGCCACACAGGGTTTCTAAGGCTGTAATCTTTTCAGAAGCAGACTTCCACACCTTCCTCCTGTGAAGTGACTGGTGGGTTTGAACCACTGATCTTCGGGTTAGCAGCCAAGCACCTAACCACTGCGCTACCGGGGCTCCTTGTCTAACTCCCAGTGCCTAGCAAATGTCCTAGCCATAGGAGGTGTCGAAATGAAGAGTAAAATCAGTCAGTTTAGCAAGCATTTATTTATTGAGCACCTGAGTATACAGATACTGTACCAGGAGTGATTGGGTAACACAGATGAGTAAGACCTCATCCTGGCCCTCAAGAATTTTCAAGTCGGAATTTGAAAGGATGGCCCTTTGTTGCTTACCAAGTCCAAATCCAACCCTTCCTAGCTGGAGAATCACAGAAGAGAAGTGACTTTCTTAAGGTCACAAAGCAAGTGAGAAGTTTTTCATTTCTTTATTAACGGTAGAAGATTCTAGACTTTTTCCCATTATCTGCGTAAGTCCAGACACAGTCTTCTTTCTTTTCCTCCTTTTTTCCCACTTTGAAGGAAAATGCAGTTTAACTGCTTCTCTTTCTGAAGAGAAGGGGCAAGGAATAAAAATATCAGTTTATGTAATAGTTGTTTGCCTTCGTCAGGCAGCCCTGCCAGTGGGCCGAAGGAACAGAAAGATGATTAAGTTAAACACTGCATATTTACTCCCTGCCGGTCATCCTAATTGGTTCTGTCGCTGTAATTGACTTGATGGGTTATTTTTACTCAGAGCGAGCTGGGTTCCTCTGCTGGTGTGTAGATTTGCTATTGTTTCCAGAGTCCAGGCCGCAAACGTCCAGATGGTTTCCACCTGAGGTGAGAGAGGGGTCCCCAGCCTAGCTCGGGAGAACTGAGCTTGCAGTGTGAAAGTGAGTGCCATGAGTGTGATTAGGGGGCGGCAGGAGAGTGATGAGGGAGGTATAGAAGCTGAATACAATGCTCCAAAGGGATCAAATTGGGAAGGAGCTATGAGAAATTTTAACCTAACAGGATCTATGTTAAGGACTTTATCCTGAGGGCAGAGAAGCCTTGAATGGCTTGGAGCAGGAGTGGAAGGCCCTGTGAGGGAGAACTTTTTGTCCAGGGAGGCTTCTGTAATTTCTGTCTATTCCAAGCAGCCACCTCTTCCCACCCCTGCAAACTGCTCCCCAGAGTACAAAGCACACAGAACCGGCATTCTTTGGTAGCCTGCAACACCGGCCACCTACACATTCTTCCTCGGCTTTGCACACAGCTCGTGCCTCCGCCATGCGTGTGCTGTGAAGGGAGAGCATGTTGGCAAAAGCTCAGACACCTGGGGGAGGCTTCCAGAAGTGGGTGGGGGCTCTTGTGAGAGCTGGCACACTGCAGGAGACGCAGGCCAGGGATTAGGGCCATTTCAATAACCACATGTGTGACCTTGGATACCATCTAATCTTTGAACCTGGGAGTCCTAATCATCTGCCAAAATGGGTAACCATAACCCTGTCCCCTAAGCTGTGATAAGGTTAATCACAAGGAGTGATTACCAAGCACACACAGCATGCTGAGTTCTGACGAAATGCTTTCCAAGCACGATCACTTGTCATCTTCACAGAACTATGAAGAAGGCGCTATTATTATTATAATTCCTGACATAAGGAAACTGAGGATCAGAGAAGTTAAATAACCCTTCTATGGGCACACAGCTCATAAGCAGTGGAACTCAGGCAGGCTGACTCCAGCCCTTGTCTCTTAGCACTAAAACAAACAAACAGTTGCCAGTGAGTCAGTTCCCACTCATGGCAACCCCATGTGTTGCAGAGTAGAATTGTGCTCCATAGGGTTTTCAAGGTTGTAACCTCTCGGAAGCAGATCACCAGGGTTTTTTTCTGAGGTCCCTCTGGGTGGTGCAAACTGCCAATCTTTCAGTTAGTAGTAGAGCACTTAACCATTTGCCCCTCCCAGGGACTTCCCCTCTCTTAACACCATAGGACCCCATTCTATATTATATATAAAAAATATATATATATTATATAGCAAATTAAAAAAAAAAAAACTTTGTAAACTGCTGAGTTTACAAGTGCTGAAGAACATATTAATGTGAGATCGTTACCATATCCAGAGTAGTGTAATGCCGTGGAAAGAAGACAGTCACACCATCTGCTAGTCGTTTAACCCCTCAGACCTCCTCCTTCTCATATGTAAAATAGGAATAGGAATATCTATATCACATGGTTGTTCTCAGGAGTCCGTAAGAGCACATGTAAGGTACAGGGTCTGGTATACAGCAAGCACTGCATAAACGGCAGCTCCTAACCTCCTTTTTACTAATCCAGGAAGCTGAGCCAGTAGAACATCCCTGTTCTCTAGCTCTTCCGGAATGGGAGATTTCCTCTGCAGGTTTATCTCTGCACAAGGGTATATGGGCAGGAAGTCAGAGATGGCCGCAGCCTATCCAGGCCTCGCTCAACGCCCCCCCCCTCCACCTCCCCCAGGCCTGAGCAGGCCCTCCCAGAGCCCAGCGGCTGCCCTCCTTTCCACCGAGCTTTCAGGAAGGCTGAGGAGGCTCATGCTGGAGTGGGCTAAGGAAGTGAGGTCATAGCTTCTGCCAGCAATTCGGAAGTTGGGAGAGGCCTGCCTGCCAGTCCAGGGGCCTTCCTAGAGCGGTTGTTTCATACATACATTCAGCTGGAATTTCAGGCAGGAATGTTCAGCAGACGGCAGTGGGGCAAGTGTAAATTCCGGAGGCTGAAGCAACATTTTGCAGAGGCGTTTTCTCCCTGTCAGCCTCTGGCCTCACATGAGGCCTTCCTGGGAGTGGGAAGCACCTCTTGGGCTTGGAGCAGGGCCAGGGCTGCCTGAGAAGCAGCTTCTCCCATGGCCTAGGGAAAATGGTAGGTGTACCTACTGTGTGCCAGACACTTTTACACAAATGTTGCCATTTTATGGTGCCAGCCGGATTCAGCAGCATGCAAACAGAAGTCAACTTCACTTTTTTTTTTTCTGTCTTTTTGAGCCTGCTCTCTGGACTTTACAGCTTTTCTAGGCCCTTTCAGTCCACCAGAGACTCTCACCCCAGGTAAAAGGAAATCTAGCCTAGTGTAACATCAAGATTCTAAGCTCTTATCCAGTTAAAGTTTTCTCTCTCCTCTAACCCAGGCCTGCTTTAGACTTGAGAGGGGGGCGGGTAGATGGCATGGCTGCCACTTGTTTTCTTCATTCCACCCCTGCCTTCTCCACAGGTTGTTGCTCCTCCTGCAGGACAAGCGCAGGGGTGCAGAGGTGAGGGGCAGGAAAGGTCTCCCCTGAACGTGTGGTGGTGTCCTGCCATTGTGCTTATCCTCCTATTGAGACAGCTTGATGCTCCCTTGCTGTGGGCCTGTCTCTCTCCCAGTGGGTGGCTACTTACCACCTCCCTCAGCCTTGGGCTTTCAGCTGAGCACCACTCTGCTGGGGTCCCTTCCACCTTCCAGGTGTCCTCTGAGGGGAATCCAGTTTAGAAGACCCCAACTGGGCTGCCCTTGTTGAGACAACAATGTGGTGTTCCCCTCTCTCCTCGCTCCAATCTGTCCAACCAGTCTTATCTTTACGTTTCTCAGGCATGTGTGGGACACCAGTCACCTGTCCCCCAAAATCTGGAGCCACATACCAAGCTCTCCAGGTGATCTCTTCAAGTGCCTCCTCTGGCCCCGGGCAGGCACAGGAACATATGACACATCTGGAACTCTCTTCAAAGAACTTCTCACAACTATCCTCTTTCACTTCCATTCTTGCAACCCTGGAGGTGCTGGCAGAAGGTTTCACAGTCTCTTAGCATGTCCCACAAAGACGGCCCAGGCCTTTGCTTTAAGATAGGAGGGTTCTTGGCACCTATTGAATTATTCCAAGCCTTTGGGGTGTCAGTGGAGATAAAGAAGCAAAGGCCCCATTGTAGCATCTTTTTAGGAGAGCCCCCTAATGTGGTTGTCATAATGACGGGGTACTCATGTGTTTTGAGCACTACCTCCTACAATGCCAGCCACTACACCAGGCAGCTTAGATGCATTATATCAGATCAATCCCCATTTTACAGAAGAGAAAACTGAGATTCAGAGAGGTTAAGTGACTATCCTCAAGGTCACACAGCTAGCTAATTGGTGGTAGAGCTAGAATTGAACCTAGGCCCGAGACCCAAGTTCAGCCTCCTTCCACCACACTACTGGTGTTCTTCTCTCCTCTGCCCTGACCTGACCTGAATCCTCTGCACCAGCCACAACCTCTTTCTCTCTGTCTCCTCAGCTCATCTTGTGCTTTCTCCTCTCTGCAGCTAAATGACCCTCCTCCCCATATGTAGCGAGTTATTTAAGGTTGAATTAAAAGCCCACATTTTCCATGAAGCTTTAGATCCTCCCTGTCCAAGGTGATTCCCCCCCCGACACACTAGCAAACACTTTTGAATACCCTAATTATCCTGAATTTTGTAATTTTCATTCTCATTACATTTTTTTGCATTGTAAAAATGCATGGCAAAAAGTAAAGTGCACAAATCCTAAACATAAAACTTGACAAACTTAACAAGTGAATACACCTGTGTAACCACCAGTTAAGGAGACCTAGTGGTGCAGTGGTTAAGCACTCAGGGACGAACCGAAAGGTTGGCAGTTCAAACCCACCAGCCATTCCATTGCAGCCTGCTTCCATAAAGATTATAGTCCTGGAAGCCCTAGGGGACAGTTCTGCTTTGTCCCATAACATCTCTGAGTCAGAATTGACTCAACAGCAACAGGTAACCACCACTTAGATCAAGATACGGAACATTTCCAAAACTCTAGAAGGTTCCTTCATGCCCCTTCACAGTCAATATCATCCCCCACCCCCAGTACCACTAGTCTGGCCTCTATCTAACCAAAAAAAAAACCAAACCCAGAGCCGTTGAGTTGAATCCGGCTCATAGCGACCCTATAGGACAGAGTAGAACTGCCCCATAGAGTTTCCAAGGAGCACCTGGAGGATTTGAACTGCCAACCCTTGGGTTAGCTATCACTCTAGATTAGTTTTACTGGCTTTTTATTTCCTTTTGTACTTCACCATATTTATTCAATATATATGTTGAGTCTAATCCAAGGAGCTGGACTATATGAAGAAGAACATGGCATTAGGATTAGAGGAAGACTCATCAATAATCTGCCATATGCAGATGACACAACCTTGCTTGCTGAAAGCAAGGAGGACTTGAAGTACTTATTGATGAAGATCAAAGACTACAACCTTCAGTATGGATTACATCTCAACATAAAGAAAACAGAAATCCTCACAAGTGGACAGATAAGCAACATCATGATAAGGGGAGAAAATATTGAAGTTGTCAAGGATTTCATTTTACTTGGATCCACAATCAACATCCATGGAAGCAGCAGTCAAGAAATCAAACGATGTATTGCATTGGGCAAATCTACTGCAAAAGATCTCTTTAAAGTGTTAAAAAGCAAAGGTGTGACTTTGAGGACCGAAGTGCACCTGTCCCAAGCCATGATATTTTTAATTGCCTCATATGTATGCAAAAGCTGGATAATGAATAAGGAAGACCAAAGAAGAATTGATGCCCTTGAATTATGGTGTTGGTGAAGCATATTGAATATACCACGGACTGCCAGAAGAACAAACAAATCAGTCTTGGAAAAAGTACAGCCAGAATGCTCCCTAGAAGCAAGGATGGTGAGACTTTGTCTCAGGTACTTTGGACATGTTATCAGGAGGAAGAAGTCCTGGGAGAAGGACATTGCTTTAGTCACCTAGTGCTGCTGTAACAGAAATACCACAAATGGATGGTTTTAGAAAGAGAAGTTCATTCTCTCACAGTCTAGTAGGCTAGAAGTCCAAATTCAGGGCATCGGCTCCCGGGGAAGGCTTTCTCTGTCAGCTCTGGAGGAAGGTCCTTGTCATTAGTCTTCTCCTAGTGTAGGAGCATCTCAGCCCAGGAACCTCAGGTCCAAAGGACACACTCTGCTTCCAGCACTGCTTTCTTGGTAGTATAAGGTCCCCATGTCTCTCTGCTGACTTCTTTCTTTTGTATCTCTGAAGAGATTGGCTTAAGGCACTATCTAATCTTATAGATTTCATCAGTATAACTGCCACTAATCCATCTCATTAACGTCACAATGATAGGATTTACAACACATAGGGAAATCACATGAGATGACAAAATGGTAGACAATCCTACAATCTTGGGAGTCATGAACTAGCCAAGTTGACAGATATTTTGGGGGGACACAATTCAATCCACGACAGACATCATGCCTGGTAAAGCAGAGGGTTATCGAAAAAGAGGAAGACTGTCAATGAGATGGTCTGACACTGTGGCTGCAACAATGGCCTCAAACATAGAAATGATTGTGAGGATGGTGCAGGACCTGGCAGTGTCTTGTTCTGTTGTACATAGGTTCGCTATGAGTCAGAACTGCCTCAACAACACCTAACAACAACAGTGAATGAAATCATACAGTATAACCTCTTTTGTATCTGGCTTATTTTGTTTATAGGCAGGGGTGGGTTATCCAGTAAGCAAGGTACGCAGGGGCTTACTTGTGTTTACTCAGTAATCTGCAGTGCACAGTTTCACATTGTGGTGAAAAAACAGGTGAAATTTTGCACTGCGGATTAGTAAATAAGCAGAAGTAAGCCTGTGCATACCCTGCTTGCTGGGTAATCTGTCCCTGTCTATGAGATTCATCCTGTTGCTGTGTGTAGCCATAGTTTATTCTTTTTCAAGGCTGTGTAGCATTCCATTGCAGGAATGTACTATTTTGTATCCATTCAACTGATTATGGACATTTGAGGTTATTTCCAGCTTGAGGATATTACGAATGTGTGAAGATATGAACATTCTTGTGCATGTCTCTTGGTGGACTTGATCAGTCATTTCTGTTGAGTATATGCCTAGGAGTAATATTTTTAGGAGATGTTTACTTACAGTCAGTAGTAGATGCTGTCAAACTGTAGTAGATGCTGTGAAGTGGTTGCACCAATTTACATTCCCACCAGCAAAACATGGGAGCTCTGGTTGAGCCACATCACTGGTCATACTTGATGTCATCAGTCTGAAATTCCAGCCGTTCTAATGGTTGTGTGATGGTATGGCATTGTGTTTCAGTTTGCACTTTCCTAATGATTATTGATGTCAAACTCCTTTTTATACGTTTATTGTACTTTGGATATCCTCTTTTATAAAGTTCAGGTGTTTCGCCCATTTTTTTTTTTTTTTTTTTTAACTGAATTGTCTTTTTTCTTATTGCTTTGTAAGAGCCTTTTATATAGTCTGGATAAGTTCCTTAACAGGATGTATGTATCGCAAGTATCTTTTCCTACTCTCTGCCTTGTTTCTTTTCTCTCTTCATGGTCTCTTTTCATGAACAGCTCTTAATTGTAATGAAATTCAATTTATCCATCTTTTCTTTTATGGTTAGCGTTTTTTTGTGTCCTGTTTAAGAAATCTTTGCTCACCCCAAGGTCGTGGAGACAGTCACCTACGATTCCTTCTAGAGGCTTTACTATTTCCCTTGCAACCTTCAGTACCCTAACTATATGTATATGCATCGGGAAGCATGTACAGTATTGTTTTGTATATTTTTAGATTTTATACAAATAATATGTAACACATATTCTGCAACCTACTTTTTACACTCAATATTCTACTTATGAGATTTATCTTGATCTCTGTAGCTCTTGTTCGTTCCCTTGCACTAGAGTAAATTACACCGCATAAATATGTCACGATCTTCCTCTTGCTGATGGACTTTTAGATTGTTTCCATTTTCATCATTATAAACAATGCTATGAACGTGCAGGCACTTGCCGCTTTGTGTGAACATGTCTCCTGGGTATGGACCTCCCAGAGAAACCTGTGTTTTCAAAGCTGTAGAAACTCGGGACTCCAAGGAGGAGCCTCAGGGGCTGCTGAGGAACAGGCGTGGGGGCGTGGGGGAAGGCCTGGCTCTGGGCCCTGGCCCCCATTTCAGGCAGACAGATTCGCTTTCATGTTTTATGACCTGGGGTTCTGTTAAACTCTTGGTTTGAGAAATGGATTCTGCTTTAAAAAAAAAAAAAAAAGATTTGGAAATGAGGGAATGAGTGAAGGCATTGCTCACAAAGTGTTACAGGTAAACTAGGATGGTGTCAGCCAGGAGGAGATGAGTGATTCCCCCTTCAGGCAGGCCAGTCTGTGCCTCACTGCTATGTTGGATTGTTAGTTAATTCTTCACCTGCTGTCATTGTCCTCTCTCTTTTCCCTGGCTAGAGTCTTATTTCTGTATCCTCAGCTGGCCTGCTCATGAAGCATTCGTGGATGGATGGATTAATGACTAACCTTTTGAATAGCTTGGCACTATATCCCTTTCATATTTGTACCTTTTACTGTTCACAAACCAATTTCCTATCTATCCTCCCCTCAATCTCGTTGCTGTCCAATTGACTCCGACTCCTAGTGACCCTACAGGATAGAGTAGAACTGCCTCATAGGATTTCCAAGGCTGTAATCTTTACGGAACCAGACTGCCATATCTTTCTCCTGTGGAACAGCTGGTGGGTTCAAACTGCTGACTTTCCAGTTAGTAGCCAAGCGCTTAACCATTGCACCATGAGGGCTCCTTCCTTCTGTTCAAGCAAGCCAATAAAGAATTACAAAGTGAAGGAATGACTATCCCCATTTCACAGAAGGACATAATGAGGCTCAGGGAGGTGAGAAGACTTGAGGTCGCGTGACTGGTAGGCAGCAGACTCCGGACCTGGACCCCACACCTTCAGACCATGGCATTGTCCTGATTCCACTCATGTGCGTGGCCTGAAAACACAGGCTCAGTCCAGACATTTATTAATAGCTAACACAGGCATTGGCCTTTGCAGTTTACAAAGTGATTTCTCTTACATCGTTTCTCTTAATCTTCATAACTCCTCTGTGGGGTAGATTTTACTAATATTGTTATTATTCCCCCACAGAGGGGGGAAATTAGAGCTCAGAGTGTTAATGTGTTTTACTCAGGTCACATAACGACTGAGAGCCCGAGCTGCACGCATGCCCAGCTCCCAGCTTCCCCGTCCCCCGTCCTCTGCTCCTTCCTTCACTTTCCTCCGCTGTGGCAGGCTGACTGGTCAAGTCCACCAACCCGCAGCCTGAAGGCCTGGTCTTCCAGGGCAGGCCCAGGAAAGGGGTTGGCTCTGCAGTGCTGAACAGCCCCTCCCAGGAGGCCTGGGCTTGTTTTTCTTATCTAAACAAACCCTGCACAAACATGGTCACATTACTCATGTGTAAGTTATTTGTGATAGCCTGGCCCAGAGATGGGAAAGTCGTTTACATTTAAACTGTTTCTCAACCTGGTAGAATGAATGGGGAAAGGGAGTTTTAAACCCAGGTCAGCAAAACCCAAAGCCTACTTTCCTTGGCACTCCACTCCCGAGCCCAAGCCTGGGGATTACTTTTGCGCCTGGAGGAAAGACAGAGCCCATCTCTGACTGGTGAAGGGGGGCGAGTAATCTCCAAGGGTGGAACGGAGACTACTCTTCTGCTGGCCCAATCTCTTCTTACTGGCCTTCTTGAGGAAAGAGGCAAGCACACCCTCGGAGGAGGGGACCTCTACTTTACTCTCTACTCAGGCCTTTTGTCCACCACTCGCCTGTCCGTTTATCTTAACACAGTGGCTTGCGTGTTGCCGTGATGCAGGGAGCTATGCCATCAGTATTTCAAATACCAGCAGGGTCACCCATGGTGGACAGGTTTCAGCAAAGCTTCCAGACTGAGACAGACTAGGAAGAAAGGCCTGAAAATCTACTTCTGAAAACTATCCAGTGAAAACCCTATGGATCACAAGAGAATGTTGTTCGATATAGTGCTGGAAGATGAGCCCCCTAGGTTGGAAGGCACCTGAAATACGCAGTGGCCACAACAATGGACTGCAGCGTGCCAAGGATCATGAACATGGTATGGGACCAGACAATGTTTCCTTCTGTTGTACATGGGGTTGCCATGAGTTGAAGCCAACTTGAATGCAACTAACAACAACAAAAACAAGCCCTGATAGCAACACCTGCTTCTCACATTTAACTGAATGCCTTCAACTTCTGGAATTGAATCTTTGGCTTGACAGCTCTGAGATTAGGGGAGGGATTTAAGGAGATATTATGTAAATGAGGATATGTATAACTTCACTCACTGGCTGGTAGGTTACAGGTGTTGTTATTATTGTGGAGGAGACAGGTGGTTAGGTGAGTGGTGGGAAAGGGAGATGATGATAACAGCTGCTTATCTTGGCCTACCATCATTGCAGGTGTGTTTATTACTCCATTTTATAGGTGAGGATCTCGCTCTCAGAGAAGCTCTATGACGTGCTCAAGGTCGCAAGGATGACTCAATCATGTTATTGTTAGTTGCCATGAGTTGATTCTGACTCATGGTGACCCCATGTGTGCAAAGTATAACCATGCTCCATAGGGTTTTCAAGGCTGTGGCATTTCAGAAGCAGGTCGCGAAGCCTGTCTTCTGAGGCACATCTGAGTGGGTTCTAACTGCCAACATTTTGGCTAGTAGTTCAGTGCTTAACTGTTTGCACCACCCAGGGATTCCCTGAGTTGATCATAAACCACAGAAAGTGGGGTTTGGGTTTGCAGAGGACTCTCAGGCATAAGATCCTGGAAGAATTGGAAACAGAACCTGATTCCCAGCTCATCAGATTCTGGTTTCAACTGAATGCTTCTAGGGTGCCCAACTCTAGTTCCTGAACACGATTCACATTGGTCCCGAGGAACGCGGACATGTGGCTTCTGACCTGGGCTATGTGGCCACAGGGTTTCCTTGTTCCTCTTTACTGGCTTCTCACCAACAGAACTGAGTTTACAGAGGCTGTAGTTACTGTGCTGAGCAGACCTTGCCCTGGAGACCTTGTGTGATTCATCCCTGTACTCGCCCAGGACCTGCCACTAGGATAGGGCTGGGCTGAGACCTTTAGATGCCCTGAGCCCTGAAAGATAGGGCCTTCATCATATGAAATTCAAGCAAAAACAGTTCTAACCCTGAAAAAATGCTGCCCGTCCATGTGTGCTGAACTCAAAATAGCTTCCTTCTAGAGATTCTGATAGCAAAATCCTGGATGAGTGCAATAAAACTGAACTTTTCTCCTTGGGCTGGGAGTGGGGCAAGAAGGCAGGGGCTTTGCTGCTGACCTAAGTGCCTGCTGGCTTTACCTCCTGGGTTACCCAGGCTGCCAAAGTGGCCTTGCACCTAGTAGGTGCTCAGCCTATGTCTTCTAGATTGAGTGAGGTGTGTCTACTCCCCAGAAGAAGACCAAGTACAAGCAGTATTGTGTTGGAGCACAGGCAGGGAGCCTGAGCCAGTCCGGCACAGACACACGCACACGGAAAGAGAGGGGAGAAGAGAGACACACAGAGAGAGAATGTGTGTGGGCTCAGCAGCCTTCCTCAGTTCCAGGGTAAGAACAGCGAAATAAAAACATGTTGTTCTCACTCATAATTAATATGCATTTGGAGTTTCCACATCTGGCCAGGCCCCTCCCCTGAAGCTGATTGACCCTTTGTGGGCCAGTCTCCCACAGATGGATCAGCTACTAACCCTGAAACAAAGGACTGGGCCTGGAACCCCTGCTTCACAGAAGACACAATTCCACCCCAGGATTTTAGGATGTCCTGAGGCAGCCCCAGGCTGATGCCCTTCTTTGGGTAATGAGTTCCCACTTAAGCCCAGCCTAGATCTGCTTAAAAAAATAACAACAATGGCAAAAATACATCTTAATGAATGTGTTACACACCACAAAACCACAGAAAGTGGCGTCTGGGTTTGAGGGAGAGTGTATAATTGTGTGTGTTTTAGACATTAAGTTAAGGTAACATGGTCTCGCTTGGAAAAATCTGAGGGGAGGAGAGAGGGAGCAGTGAAAGTGAGTTCCATGCTGGCTGGGAGCTCAACTCTACCTCACCCAGCTAAGTTGTTCCCTTGTCTGTGCTTATGTATATTCATTTTTCATTTATCATTCAAACATTTATTGAGAGACTACTTTGTGCCAGGCACTGTTCTAGATACTTGGCCACATAGCCACTAACTAGGTAAATGAGTTCCTACTTCATCTACTCAAGTTAGTGGGAAGAGAACTGATACTCTCTGGCTCCTGCATTAAATTGCATGCTACCCAAGGACAGGAGGTCAGGTTACGCTCTTGTGGCATTTCTTCTAGAAAGCACCTTGGGCAAGTGTATCCACAGTGGATGCTCGGGCAACCAGCCCAATAGACTCACAACTAACAGTAAAATTGTGTACCCTCGTGCCCTGGTGGGAGCTAGATTTTCTTCCCTTCTACCACCTCCTCTCCTGTTCTTCTCTCCTCAGTCTCTTGGGTGGCCTTTGGCAGGAACAAGTCCCAAGAGTTTAGCTGTTGATTAAAGCTGATGAGAACTGGAGGTGTCACTCTCCCACAGCCTGGTAAAAGGGCTCCCAAAGACCAGAGGAATGTGTCTCGATCAGGAAAATGAGAAGGTCAGAGCTAGAAGAGTCTCATGACAAACAAGTTTCAGTCAGAAGAATGCCAGCTAGATGGCACAGTTTAAACAAGGATTCCAAGGTAGGAGAGAAAGCAGTAGTGTCTACCATGGGTACTAACGGGGAGAGTAGTGGTACCTGAGTCATGTATTTACAGTATCCAAATTCAGTGTAGAATTTTTGCCTTTCATGTAGGAGACCCGGTTTGATCCTGGCCTATACACCTCATGTATAGCCACCACCCATTTGTCAGTGGAGGCTTGCATGTGGCTATGATGCTTAACAGGTTTCAGTGGAGCCTCCAGACTAAGATGGACCAGAAAGAAAGGCCTGTTGATCTACTTCCAAAAATCAGCCAGTGAAAACCCTATGGATCACAACAATCTGATACACAGCCAATCACAGGGATGGTACAGGACCAGGCAGTGTTTTGTTCCACTGTGCATGGGGTCACCATGAGTTGGAGGCCAACTCAATGACAGTTAACAACGACAAGGTCAGTCCAATCCCTTAATTTTACAAAGGAAAAACCTGAGACTGAGATGTAAATAAGGTTCATGGCAGGAACAGGTCCACTGATAGAACCAGATCCTCCAGAACCCCAGGCACTCCGTCAGTAAACTCCCATGCTACTCACCCAGCCTTCAAGCAGGAACAGATACATTGCCACAGAAGGAATTTTTGCCCAGGGCACAGTCACCCTCTTCATCTCTGTAATGTCAGCACTGATCAAAAGCTGTGTCTTATCCTACACCATGACCCTACGTATTTGATCCCCCTCATTTCCTAGTAATTATTCGAGGGCAGTTAAATATGGTGCAGCTGAAGCTGAATTCACAACAGAAATAGTAGGATCGTGGCCCAACCACCTGGATTTTAGCAATTGTCATCTCAAACCATCCTTCGCGCAAATCCTCTGTGCATACCCTGCACAAGAAGCTTTCTGATATCCCTGAGCCCAGTGGCCAAATAAGCACTGGACTGAGAGCCTGGATGTAAGTCAGGATGCCACATGCAGTGCAGTGAATTACTTCATATGGCCCTTCTAGCCATAGTCTTTGTGACTCCCCCACAATGATTAGGTGGGACTACGAAGTTAAGGTGCTTGTGGCCCACCAAAGGGATTAGAACAAAAAACACTGTACCAATTTGGGTCATCAAGTTACATTTCATCAGACCAAGGAACACACTTTACAGCCCGCAGAGTACAGCAGTGGGCCAAGAAACATCATATTAGATGGACATACCATGTTGTGTACCACTCTGAGAATAATGGTTGGATAGAGAGTTGGAATGGGCAGTTGAAATACCTGCTGTCTAAAATGGGGAGATAAAGGCATGAAGGGCAGCAAATGCGCCTTCACGAGTGAGTGCTCACACTCAACATGTGGGGGACAAAGGGAGGATCACCACTGGACACTTTCCTATGCTTCTCTGGGGGTCCTGGGGAAGAGGGGGTGGGGGAGGACACTGGTGCCACTGTACAGTTCTTCCCCACATCACCTAAAATTGCTTTTTTCCTGATGAATGCTTTGGTCCCAGGACCAGAAGTACCACTGTGGGTGCCGGAAGCAGGGGTGATCCCTAAGCAAAAGGCTGTAACTATAACCCTGAACCTGTATGCCAGAATTACCAAGGAACTGATAGGATGGATTTTACCTTCCCCCCATCTGGCAAAATTGGGGTTGACAGTGGATACTGCCGTATTGCCTAGTGGTCGAGATACCCCTCATGTTGTACCTGTGTAACCCTACTCAACATGAATGGAAGTGGACTGAGAGTGAGCACTTGCTAGACTGGTCTTGCTACCAGCAATCTGGACGAGCACAGTAGCTGAACCTGATGTCCCTTCCCAAGGTGGAAATTTTGGGTAAAAATAACTTCAAATGGAAGGAAGGAGAAATATTAGCTGAAGGTAAAGGAAAGAATAAACGGGTTATGCAAAGGGAGAAATCTAGCATTATGCTGACACCTTGAGAGAGACTCAGAGCAAGGGAATAAACTTTTCTCAGTTAAATTTTATCAGAAGGCAGAAAAGATGATGCCAAGATGACTTTTGGAGAACCTGATCAGATCAGATGGACATCTGTAGCAGACCTGAATGGCTGGTACCTGAGTAACCTCACCCTGAGGACTCTCTTGCCCTAAACAAACAAACAAAAAAACCAAACCCACTGCTGTTGAGTCGATTCTGACTCATAGCAACCTTATAGGACAGAGGAGAATGGCCCCATACAGTTTCCAAGGAGCATCTGGCGAATTCGAACTGCCGACCTCTTGGTTAGAAGCTGTAGTACTTAACCACTATGCCACCAGGATTTCCCTACCGGAGGACTAATTGTTAATGAGTCTTTTGGACTGGTAAAATGATTGGGAAGGGAAGTTAATCCTTCAAGTATGAAAGGGCCAATGACTAGAATAGCCAAGGGGTGGCCTGTGGTGCTGTGAATTACATAAAATGGCCCTTCTAGCCATGGTCTTTGTGACTCCCACACAATGATTGTGTGAGACTATGCAAATAAAGTATATGGAACCTGTGATAGTAAGGTTATGTGTCAACTTGGCTGACTGATGATTTTCACTGACAATTATGTAATGATGTAGTCATCTTCCATTTTTGTGATCTGATGTAATTAGCCTCCATTTAGTGATGTGTTGTAAATCCTAGCATCTATGGCTGTGGTCATGGCCCCATTTGAAAATGAGTTGTCTGTATATTAATGAGGTAGGATTAGGGTGGGATATATCTTGAGTCACTGCCTTGTTAGAGAGTATGGCTCAAGTTACCACCCTTACCCCAGTTACCACCCTTACTACCCTGATTCAAGTCATGGCCTTATTTGAGTCACATCTTTTATCTTATAAGAGACAAAAGGAGAGAGAAGTGAGCAGAGAGGGGGACCCACTACCACTAAGAAGAAAAGGTAGGGGTGGAATGTGTTTTTTGGACCCAGGATCCCTGCGCTGAGAACCTCCTAGAACCCGGAGACACACAGAGGGAATTGTAACACTGCAGATGGCGTGAGACAGCAAGAAGCAGTGGTAAACGTAGCAGAGAACCAGCAGCAACAGGACCAGGAGGCCAGCTTAAGATGATGCCGCAGGCTTCTTGGCTCACAGAACAAGGCTGCTACAGTGAGTGTGCCAACCCATGGAGCAAGAAACCTGAGCGCCTTCCGGCAGGAGGCTTCCTGGTGGAGTGGGATACCTCTGGGCAGTTGTTGGTGGAGCTGGGCTTGTCAACTCATGAAGCAAAAGAGCTGAGCACCTTTGGGCCAAGGCTTACTGGCCAAGTGGGGTGCCCTGGGTAGTTACTGGCAGAGCTAAAGAGATTTGTAACACTTGCCCAAGCAGGGCGGAGGCCAAGCCGAGGGGCCGAGGAGCCAAGGGGTCCAGGGACAGAGGGCCTTAGAGAAAAGCCTGCCTGCAGGCATGGCTGAGAAGTGGTCATCCTGATCAAAAAGCTGTATCCTGAGTCATTTCTGATTCTGAATGGCAACCTGCTACTTCCCTAATAAGCCCTATAGTTGTGAGTAGTGTCTATGAGTTCTGTGTGGCTATTGCAACCAATTATTGAACCCAGCAGAGAGGTAGAGAGCGCTGTGGGAGGAGGAATGACTGGTGTCAGAACTGGTAAAAAGGCCGGAGAGAGGAAGCATATCTGACCTCTGCCTCATAGCAATCAGCCTTTGGCTGATGTTGATAATGATTTTCTTTCCCCCTGGTGAGGTTGGAGGAGGTCAGACACTTCCACCACCCCATTTTTTACACCAAGTTTCAGTTACGAGTCTTTGGACAAGTCACTTTAACTTTCTGGGTCTTGGTTTCCTAATTATTGATTCATTCATCCACCAAACATTGATTAAGCACTTCAGATGGGCGTAGGCTTGTGATGGGTGTTGGAGCTAGAAAAAACAAGATAAGGTCCTTGACTTCAAGGACCTTAAAGTCTAGTGTAATTGGTCAGTTATATAAAAAAGAAATGTACTTTATAGGTTATAGGTACTAGTATAGAGGTCTGAACAACGTATAGAAGGGACTCAATTCTATCCTGAAAGTCAAGGAAGGAAAGGCTTCATGAAACAGGTGATGCATAAACCTAGTCTGGAATGACAGGAGGTGTTCATCTAATTGAAGATGTGGGATGTGAGGATAGAAGAGATGGAAAGGGCATGCAAAGCAAGAGACAGTGGCATGAGTAAAGGCACAGCGGCATGCAAGACGCAGGAATATTTGTGACTTGCCTGGAGCAGATGATGTACATGGGGCACAGCAAGAGAGAAGAAGCCAGAAATCGGCCAAATGACATCACTCAGTGCCTTCTATTCCACAAGGACTGTGAATTCTGTTCTCTAAACCTGTGCTGTCCAGCCTGGCAGCAAACAGCCACATGTGGCTACTGAGCACTTGATTGTGGCTAGTCCAAACTGAGATGTAAGTGTAAAATGAGCATTGGATTTCAAAGACTTTGTATAAAAAAAGAATGTAAAGTATTGATAATTTTATATTGATTGCATGTTGAAATGATGAAATGCCGATAGATGGGTTAAGTAAAATATGTTATTGAAATTAGCTTCACCTGGTTCTTTTTCCTTTTTTAACATGAACTCTAGAAAATTTAAAATTACATGTATGGCTCGCATTATATTTCTCTTGGACGGTGCTGCTATAGACGATGGCAGCTCGCCGACAAGGTTTTTTAAAAAGCTGAGAAAAACAACGGGTTCCTAGATATGACAATGAAAGCATGAGCAGCAAAAGACAAAACAGATGGGACCACATCAAAATAAAAACCTTTCACTCGTCAAAGGACTTTATCAACAAAGTGAAGAGACAACCTACAGATTGGGAAAACATTTTTGGAAACCATATATCTGATATGCATTTAATGTTTATAAAAATTGGTGCAATGGTAGGGGCACCTGACCTCCTCCAACTTCACAAGGGGAAGGAGGATCAAGATCAACAGCCCAAGGCTGATCCCTATGAGGCAGAGGTCAGACATATCTCCTCTCTCCAACTTTTTTACCAATTCTCATACCGGCTGCCCCCCCCATGGTACTCCCTACTCCTTTGCCGGGTTTGATAATTCACTGCAAAGGCCACACAGAACTCACAGACCATATCCACAGTTATGGGGCTTACTAGGGAAGTAACAGGTTACAATTCAGGATCAGAAAAGACTCAGGATATAGTTCTTCTATCAGGACAGCATTTTCTTAGCCATGCCCACAGGAAGGCCTCTCTTTGGCCCTTGGCCCGGCCTCTTGGGAGTGCTCCACTCTGCCAATGAGCTTTAGGTCTGAAGGTACTCAGCTCTCTCACTCCATGAGCCAGTGAGCATAGCTCTACCAAGGGCTCAGAGGCACCCCACTCCGCCAGAAGGTCTCCTGCCTAAAGGTGCTCAGCTTTCTTGCCCCATGGGCTGGGAAGCTCACTGTGCCATTTCCTGCCAGTCTCCTGTTTGTGCTGCAGTTTCTCTGCGACGTTTCTCACGTTTTACAGTTCTCCAGTGTTATAGTTCTCTCTCTCTGTCTCCATGGTTTAGAAGGATCTTGGCACAGGGATCCCGGGTCCAAAGGATGCACTCCACTCCAGTCTCTTCTGCTTGGTGGTAGTTAGGTTTCTCTGTCTGCTTCTGGGATGGCTCATTTTAAGCCTATTGGGATGACAAAACTGACCAACCCTCTTGTTAGGGTTCTAAACAACTTATTTACATGATCTCACCCCCATATTTCAAAGAATGGGAATTCTAGAACACTTAATTGTGTTTGTGCAGAACCTGTACATAGACCAAGAGGCAGACATTTGAACAGAACAAGGGGATAGTGTCTGGTTTAAAATCAGGAAAGGTGTGCCTCAGAGTTGTGTCCTTCCACCATACTTATTCAATCTGTATGCTGAGCAAATAATCCGAGAAGCTGGACTATATGAAGAAGAATGCAGCATTAGGATTGGAGGAAGACTTATTAACAACCTGCTGTATGCAGAAGACAGAACCTTGCTTGCTGAAAGCAAAGAGGACTTGAAGCACTTACTGATGAAGATCAAAGACTACAGCCTTCGGTATGAATTGCACCTCAACATAAAAAAAACAGAAATCCTTACAACTAGACCAGTAAGCAACATCATGATAAATGGAGAAAATATTGAAGTTGTCAAGGATTTCATTCTACTTGGATCCACAATCAATGCCCGTGGAAGCAACAGTCAAGAAATCAAATGATGTATTGCATTGGGCAAATCTGTTGCAAATGACCTCTCTAAAGTGTTAAAATGCAAAGACGTCCCTTTGAGGACTAAGGTGCACCTGACTCAAGTCATGGTGTTTTCAATTGCCTCATATGCATGCAAAAGCTGGACAGTGAATAAGGAAGACTGAAGAAGAACTGATGTCTTTGAATTATGGTGTTGGCAAAGAATACTGAATATACCATGGACTACCAGAAGAATGAATAAATCTGTCTTGGAAGAAGTACAGCCTTCATCTCACGTAATTTGGACATGCTTTCAGGAGGGACCAGTCTCTGGGGAAGGGCATCATGTATGGTAAAGCGGAGGGTCAGAGAAAAAGAAGAAGACCCTCAATGAGATGGATTGACACAGTGGCTGCAAAAATTGCCTCAAACATAGCAATGATTGTGAGGATGGCGTAGGACCGGGCACTGTTTCATTCTATTGTACATAGGTTTACTATGAGTCAGAATCAACTCAATGGCACCTAACGACAACAGCAACAATCTCCACAAGGGTGCCATGTACCTTATTTGCATTATTAGAAAGCTGTCCAATCCCCTAGGTGTGCCACAAACACCTTATTTACATAGTCCCACCCAATCATTTGATGGGAATTCCAAGATCATAGCTAGAAAGCCATATCTGAGGGATCCATCACACTGCAATATCCAAAATTTATAAAGAACTTCTACAACTTAACAACAAAAAGACAAACGACCCAATTAAAAAATGGGTAAAGGACTTGAATAGACATTTCACCAAAGAAGAAATACATATGGCCAACAAGCACATGAAAAGATGCTCAACGTCATTAGTTATCAGGGAAATGCAAATGAAAATCACAGTCGGCCATCACTTCACACCCACTGAGATGGCTATGTTTGTTTTTTTTTTTAATTTTTATTGTGCTTTAAGTGAAAGTTTACAAATGAAGTCAATCTCTCATACAATAATTTATATACACCTTGTTGTATACTCCTAGTTGCTCTCCCCCTAATGAGACAGCACACTCCTTCTCTCCACCGTCTATTTTCATGTCCATTCAGCCAGTTTCTGATCCCCTCTGCACTCTCACCTCCCCTCCAGACAGGAGCTGCCCACATAGTCTCATATGTCTACTTGATTCAAGAAGCTCACTCCTTACCAGTATCATTTTCTATCCTATAGTCCAGTCTAATCCCTGTCTGAAGAGTTGGCTTTGGGAATGGATCCTGTCTTGGGCTAACAGAAGGTCTGGGGACCATGACCCCCAGGGTCCTTCTAGTCTTAGACCATTAAGTCTGGTTTTTTTTTTGAAGAATTTGAGGTCTGCATCCCACTGCTCTCCTGCTCCCTCAGGGGTTCTCTGTTGTGTTCCCCGTCAGGGCAGTCATCGGTCATAGCCGGGCACCATCTAGTTCTTCTGGTCTCAGTCTCTGGTTTATGTGGCCCTTTCTGTCTCTTGGGCTCATAATTACCCTGTGTCTTTGGTGTGCTTCATTCTCCTTTGATCCAGGTGGGTTGAGACCAATTGATGCATCTTAGATGGCCACTCGCTAGTGTTTAAAACCCCAGACACCACTCTTCAAAGTGGGATGCAGAATGTTTTCTTAATAGATTTTAATTTTGCCAATTGACCTAGATGTCCCCTGAAACCATGGTCGCCAAACCCCCACCCCTGCTACACTGGCCTTCAAAGCATTCGGTTTATTCAGGGAACTTCTTTGCTTTTGGTTTAGTCCAGTTGTGCTGACCTCTCCTGTATTGTGTGTTGTCTTTCCCTTTACCTAAAATTGTTCTTGTCTTCTATCTAATTTGTGAATACCTCCCTCCCACCGTCCCTCCCTCCCCACTCTTGTAACCATCAAAGAATATTTTCTTCTCTGTTTAAACTACTTCTTGAGTTATTGTAATTGTGGTGTTATACAATATTTGTCCTTTTGCAACTGACTAATTTCGCTCAGCATAATGCCTTCCAGATTCCTCCATGTTAAGAAATGTTTCACAGGTTCATCATTGTTCTTTATCGATGCATAGTATTCCATCGTGTGAATATACCATAATTTATTTATCCATTCATCTGTTGATGGGCACCTTGGTTGCTTTCATCTTTTCGCTATTGTAAACAGTGCTACAATGAACATGGGTGTGCATATATCTGTTCATGTAAAGGCTGAGATGGCTATGATTTAAAAAACAAAAAACAAGAGGTGTTGGCGAGGATGTAGAGAAACAGGAACCCTCATCCATTGCTGCTGGAATTGTAAAATGTTACAGCTGCTGTGAAAAAAATTTGGCAGTTCTTCAAAAACATGGATGATCCAGCAATTCCACTCCTAGGTATATACCCAGAACAATTAAAAGCAGGAACACAAACAGACTTGTACACCAGTGTTCACTGCAGCACTACTCACAATAGCCAAAGGATGGAAACAGCCTAAATGTCCATCAACAGATGAACGTATAAACAAAACGTGGTACATACAAACAGTGGAATATTACTCAGCCGTAAAGAGAATGAAGTCCTGATACATGCTACAACATGGATAAACCTTGAAAACATTATGCTGTGTAAATAAGTCAGTCACAAAAGTACAAATATTTATGCTATCACTATCTAAAGCATCTAGAATAGGCAAACGTATCGAGACCAAAGTTTATTAATGGTTATCAGGGGCTGAGGAGAAAAGGGGGACTCACTGCTTAGGGGACAATGAGTTTCTGTTAAAGGTGATGGGAAAATTGGGAATCATTAAGCTAGCATCCCTCCTTTGGGTGGCCTGGGACACGGACAGCTTTCTCTTGTTTCCCTCACTTTTATTCATTCACTCGAAGTCTGAGTCAACCACAGGATGTTCCCATGGGCAGAGGGTGCTGGGTTGTATATAAGTTGCAGGGTATTCTATGCTTGACTACCAGCTGAAAGGTTGGTGGCTCACACCCACCCAGAGGTGCCTCAGAAGACTGGCCTGGTGGTCTGCTTCCTGAAAGATCACAACCTTGAAAACCCTAGGGAGCAGTTTTACTCAGCACACATGGGGCCGCCGTGAGTTGGAATGGGCTCAATGGCAACTAGAAAAACATGTTATTTTAAGAGGTGGGGACCCCCACTCCTTCCCCTGCCACATGCCCAGTACCTGACCACACTAACAGGCTACCCCTGGAGGGTCAGCAATTTGCTCAGACCTGACCAAACTATCCAAATAACCATCACTTCTTTCCATTCCACAGTAGAATCACATTCTTCACACTGGGGAGACTTAACTTGGCTTTCACCTGACACATTGTTTTCTTTCTTTGAAACATTTTTTTTTTAATTGAGGCATAACATATACAGTACGGTGTTTTCATTTTTTAATGTAAAAATAAGATACCAATATATTAAAATAATTTAAGGACATATGGTCTCACTGCCTTTAGAACTATTTTTTTTTTCATGTTGGTACACCATTTTTTGATGGCCATCCACATACATGTGCGTTTTTTTAAAAACATGAATGCAATTCTAATGAACCAACAGTTTTCCAATTACTATTTTTTAGGTCAACGTTGCAAAGTAAACCCTGGACTGAAGGAGATCCTGGGCCTGCTCCAAGGCTGCATGTGTGACTCTTATTATCCTAGAAAACAGAAGAGGGAAAACACAGTGACCTATATAAAAACACAGTGACCTATATAAATATACACACACGCACACAACCTGCAAGGAATAAATTTGCACATCATGTACCCATTTCACTTAAACAAGTAGGCCTGGGCTCAGTGAACGAGTGAGATCTGAGCAAGATGGATTTCAGAGGCACAGGCAGAGACATCTCTCCTACACACACACACACACACACACACACACCACCCCACCCCACCCCACACAAACACACATCACACACACCACACACACGATATCACATACCACACACCCCATACACACACACCAGACACACACATACACACCACACACACTACACACAATCACACACACACCACACACACATACACACCACACTACACACAATCACACATCACACACACACCACACACACGATATCACATACCACACATCCCATACACACACACCAGACACACACATACACACCACACACATACACACCACACACACTACACACAATCACACACACACACCACACACATACACACCACACTACACACAATCACACATACAGATACACACCACACACACACACCACACCGCACACACCTGAATCCCAACAACCCCCGTGTATACAGAGTGACCAACACACCAGAACACACACAGATGGTAAAATCAAGCACACACACAACACTGTACGCATACCAGGTTTCTCTCCTGGCCCCGACTACCTGACCCGCATACAATTTCTGAGCGCTGGGAAGGTGCTCCTGTGGGAGAACTCAGAACAGGCCTTTGAACCTGGCCCTGAGCTCCAGTTGCCACTCACAGGCCCACCTTGTTCCCCCGCCACTGCCCTGGGCCCAGGCCTCAGCCTGTGCACACCCAAGAGGTGACTGTGCCAAACCCCACATCCAGTCCCCTGCCCCAAATAAGCTCTCCAAGTCAGAATGGGCTCCTTCTCAATACCTTCCCTGGGCAGCGCCTCGGCCCGCTCCTTCCGCCATAGCCCCTTTTCTCCCAGGGATGCTCTGGCATCCACACAGAAACCCTGCGGGGGCCCTGGGACGTTGGCAGGGGCCCATGCTGGCTTGGCAGTCAGGGGTCAGCAGTCCTCAAGCCAGCATAGGTTACCAACAGCAGCTGAGCTCTCGGTGTCTCTCCTTCCTTCTCTGTGAAAAAAAAAAAAAGAGAGGTGACAATAACAACCATCTTGCAGGGGCTGTGCCAACTTTAAATAAGATCACAATTCTGAAGTCCCCAGCCCAGAACCTGCCATACAGCAGACCCACAAATAGTGTTAGTCTCCTGCCCCTCCGTTTCCTAAGCTGTCAGATAGGGCAAGGCCTAAGCCTACCTGTCCCTAACGGTTGCCTTGAGGCAGGCTTTTTGAACAATTTTGACTGGGTTCTTCAAATGTGAGATACCGTGATCGCTGAGCTGGAAACTGCTGGGAGCCAAAGCTTCTGTCTTCTGAGCAAACTGGAGAACTAGTATATTGACTAACTTGTGCCAAGCACCTTTTTAATACTGCAACTCTGGAGCAGAGGGTTAAGTCACTCATGCTCCTCAGTACATATCATTATAGATAGATCTACAATTTCATTTATGTCCCTGTTAGTCTTCCCCCAATCCCCACACACTCACTCTTAAACACCCATTCTGTTGTGTTTTGAGTGTAACTTTTTCTTTTTATAAGTTAATTCAAACTGTATACAATAGTTGGGTGTGTAAGTATTTTTAGTGGGAATGGACTGGATGGCAGTGGGCTTGGGTTTTTTTTTTTTAAGTTTACCTATGTAGCAGTATTTATTATTTATTTCATTCTGTCTTTTCACTTGGCACTGTTTTTCAGATCCATCCATTTGCTCTGTGTACATTGCACCCATTGCTTAACTTTTGCAAAGTACCCCGTGGTATGCATTTACCACATCTATGTCTACGGAGTCCCTACTGTGTGCTTGTGCTATTCTCCATGCATTATTTCATTATATTCTCATAGCAATCCTAAGCAATCCTGTTAGTACTATTTCCATTTTATGAATGAGGAAACTGAGACGCAGAGAGTTAAGTAACTCACCCAAAGTCACACAGCTAGACGTGGTAGCACTAGAAGCTTAACCCAGATCTGACTGTTGCCACCGGAGAGCTCACAGAGAGAAATCTAACTGAAGACAGAAGTTCTCTCTTAGGTGAGGGGACGGAGCCTGACAGAGTTCTCGTCCTGACTCGGCTGCTTACCTCCATAGTGCAAAAGGCCTCCGTTCATCAGATGTTACTTCCTGTGTAAAACGAGAAGCCTGCACTGGAGGAGAACAACTTTAATGCTCTTTCTAGATTCACCACTTATTGGTTAACTATCCTTTCACTAATGGAGAAATAATCAGAAGTCAGGTGTTTGTTCCTTTCCAGTACTGCACCTGGGAGCCACTCCAAAGACATGAAAGCCCTTTGGCATGTCTGCTCCCTGCTTGCAAGACTCCTCCCCAATAGAACTAAGTATTCCCAGGAAAATGGAGTTGCTGCCTCTGCCCCCACCCACCTCTCTTGAACTTTGCACTCACCATGATGAAATATTAACCGGGCTAATGTTTCTCTTCCAAGGGCAACCTCTGCAGAAGCAGGCCTGGCTGGGCCCCAGGAGACTGGGTGCCAGAACAGGGTGCATATCTATTGCGAGCCGCCCACCCATTCATCACCAAGAGTCAAGAAAGCACACAGGGGGCTCTCAGCACTGGGAGGAATCAACTTCTCGGCCCTCCTCAGTGCTTTGAGAAACTGGGCTTATTCTCCCAACCCTTCAGATGGAGAACCAGGTCAGGGGAGAAACAACTAGCCCAGAAACATCACTATTGGACTCACACGTGGGTCCAGTAGTTTTTCTGCAAGCACAGCTATCCCTGCCACACGGACACCAGAACGGAGAGGAGGCACAGGAAAGTGTGATGCAGCCACACCAACTAGATGGTTGACTAGTTATTTCTTCCCATCAGGAAACGAAGAAGGCTGAACAAGTGCCCCTTCCAGTGCCATGATTTTAGACAGCACAGTGGTTATGCATTCGGCTGCTATTCAAAAGGTTGGTTCAGAGCCACCAGCCACTCCTTGGAAACCCTATGGAGCAATTCTACTCTGTCCTATAGGGTCACTATGAGTCAGAACCTACTCAAAGGCAGTGGGTTCCCATAAGGGTTAGAGTACATTGCCAGGCCCTTCTCCTACATTCAGTCCTCAAATCTCTCAGGTGGGGACATAGCAGCCTGAAGAGAGTACTATTCCTGCCTCTGAGACTTACCTCCAAAGTGCACAACACCTCCGTTCAGCAGGGGTTTGAACTGAAGAAGGATTTTAACACTCTTTCTAGATTCACCATCCTGGACAATAAATACCGCTCGCTGGTCCATTCTCACAGCTGAGGGAACAGACGCTCAGCAAAGTGAAGGGAGGGAGATAGCCAGGATTCAGAACCAGGTTAGTCATGGATGGAGTATGACCTCTTTTTACTTCATCTGGCTGCCTCTTAAAGGTTGGACTTGCTTGGTCTGATGTTCAGGAAAAAAGGATCATTTTACTGGGAGATGGTGACTCCCATTCTTGCCCACGGAGGCACACCCCTCCCTTTGGTGCTTCTCTGGGCTGTGAGCTCCTTGAGGTTGGGGACCTTCATCTTTCCTTTGGGCTCTCCTAGAACTAGGTAGGAGGACTGCAACACAGAGGTGCTCGATAGATGCTTGACTAATGAACTGAGCTCCCAACCTGCTCCCTCTTAATGGCATCAGCTGTGGGCCTGAGATGTTGGCTCTACCGCTTTGTAACACTTGACCATTTGCAAAGCCTTTTTTCATATTAGATTCCCACAACCATTCTAGGAGGCTGAGAGGAAAGGTATTTCTAGGCTCATTTTACAGGTGAGCAAACATTTCTTGGGGTGTCACAACAGTGTGCCCCCGTAAAGAGCTTTCATTGTGCAAAGAGCACCTCCAGTGATGTCACTTTGCCTTCCATAACTCCCTAAGGCAGCTGGGTGCTGTGGCAAGAATGTAGACTGAGGTCTCACAAAGCACTAGGTTCAAATCCCAGCTCTACTACTTGGAACGCTTAGGAAGCATGGCAAGCTCACTGTGTTTCAGGTTCCTGTGAGCTACAGTGAGATCGACCTCAAGAGTTGTCCGGAAGATTAAATCAGACGGCAGCACCTGAGCAACCTGGGTTGACAAAAAAAAAGTAGATTGTCTTCCTTCTTTCTCTTTCTCCATGGGGAAACTGAGGGCTGGGAAGAAGGGAGTGAAACCTAAGACCACAGTGGCAGTGGATTATAGCAGGAGGACCAACCAGGAACATGAACCAGGTTGCTAAGTTCCAGTGGGGGTTCAGGGCGTCTTTAAGGTCCGGGCAGGGCAGGCTTTGGAAGGAGGGGAGGACAGAGAGCAGTACCCAGGAGCAGAAGCCACAGGCTTGGGTGAAGCCATTCTCTGTGACAAGGCAAGGGCCCCTGCACCTTCTGGGCTGACTTTGTGGATGCGGCCACACCTCACTGGGCTTTGTAACTCCCCACCCGCTTGAGGGTTTGCAGATAACTTCTTTCTCACCACGGGCGTTTCCTGCTGTTAAAAACAAACAAAGGCTTTAGACACCGGGCTAGGGGCAGGGTCGGGGGAGAAGGCCGTAGGCATTGGGGGACTGTGGTGACTCCTGAAAGCGGCTGAGGGGCCTGTGGTCAAACGTCCCTGAATCACTCAGGTGGCGAGAAAAGCCCCGGAGCTCCCCCAGAGTTTGTTTGCTTCCCACCCAGGATAAGTTTGAATAATAAAGTTCTGGGGTACTACTCCCGTTGTGCGCCACTTTTTTCTGAGGCCCCTGCTTTGAAAACAAAGCTGTCTTCTGTTTCTTGGTTGCTGGATTTCGGATCTTTCTGTGTAAGACTCCACAACACCTTGTAAAGCAATTTCCCCCTAAAGGTAAATTCTAAACCGTCTTCTTTCATTCCTTCATCAACTCAGCAGATAGATGTCTTTGAGGTCCTTTCCATCGGGCACTTGGTTCCCAGGGCCCAAGGGACCCTTGGCTTCAGCTAGAGTCCGAGGAGTCCCTGAGGTCCCCAAATCTCCACTTCTGAGAGTCCCCTCCTACCCCCTAGCTCTCGCCTCCGCACTCAGTCTCGGGACTCTCAGCTGGTGTGATCTCACCGATGAGAGACTAAAAACAGCACCCGGGTCGCCCGCGCCGGCCAAGGCCTCGGAGCGGGATCAGCGCGCGCGGGGCCTCGGCCTTATGTGCGTCCCCTTTCGGGGCCGGGTCCTCGGGTGCACCGCTAGCCCTTGGCGGGACGGCGCCAACTTGCTGCAAGCCCAGCCCTCTCCGGCCGGCAACTCCAACAGAGCTTCCCGAGTGTGGGTTCGGAGAGGGGACGCCAGGGCCGGCGCCCGGGCCTCCCGCCTGGGGTCCCTCTCGCCGCTCCTTTCCCACGACTTCCTCCCGGCGCCTGCCCGACTTCGGGTCGCGGCCGCGCGGACGCCGGCGCGCTCCAGCCGGGGCCGCGGCAGCCCGGGTCGCCCACGTGGGCTCGCTAGGCGCGGGGCGGGGGCAGGCCGGGCGCCCTCCCCGGAGCAAGGGGCGGGTAGGGCGCCCGGGGAGGAGGCGGTGGGGCGCGGAGGAGGAGGCGGCGAGCCCCAGCGGCGAGGGGGCGGTGACAGGGTTTGGAAAGGAGGCTGCACGCGGATTTGCATGAAACACAGACTGGGAGCGGGCGGGAGCGGGAGCGCGGCGCAGGCACCGGCCGGCCCAGCGAGCGCGCAGCGAGTACGGAGGAGGAGGGAAGCCGGGAGGCGAGGCCGCAGAGGCGGAGGGATCTGCGCATCAAAGCGAGCGAGGAGTGCAAAGTTTGGCTCGGGGGTTGGACTTTCCTTCCCGGAGGCGGCACCCAAACTGCTACCCCGTGCGGAAACCCAAACTTTTTTCTGCCACTCCGAGTCTCCCGGCCGCCGCCTCTGCCCCGCGTTCGGGGCCTGCTCAAACCGGTGCCGCTGTCGTCCGCCCGCCTCTCCTGCCGCCCTTCTCCCCGCCGTGGGAGCCGCTCGGGGCGCAGGGCCGCGCGCCGAGCCCCGCAGGCTGCAGCGCCGCGGCTCGGCCCGGCACACGGGAAAGTTCGCGGAGAGTTGAGGCGAAGTTTGGGCGGCCGCGGCCGGCCCCGGCAGAGCTCCCTTCTGCGCCCCCGGCGTCCCGCCGCGTCCAGCCCCGCCGGGGGCGCCCCTGGCCGCCCGCGCGTCCCCACCCCCCAGCCATGTCGTCCATCCTGCCCTTCACCCCCCCGATCGTGAAGCGCCTGCTGGGCTGGAAGAAGGGCGAGCAGAACGGGCAGGAGGAGAAGTGGTGCGAGAAGGCGGTCAAGAGCTTGGTCAAGAAACTCAAGAAGACGGGGCAGCTGGACGAGCTGGAGAAGGCCATCACCACGCAGAACGTCAACACCAAGTGCATCACCATCCCCAGGTGGGGGCCCCGGGGACCCGGGGGGCGCGCCGGGCCCAGCCCCTTGTTGCGCAGGGTCGGCTGGGTGCATTTGGAGAGGGTGTGTTTGTGTGTGTGTGTAAGGGGGGGGCTGGGGCGCCAGCAGGAAAGGGGTGAGGGGACCCCAAATAAAACCCTTTCTGGCTTTGCAAAAGATTCAGAGCCTGGGGCTTCCACGCGGCGCTCTCGCTTCCAGACTCCACACTCGCTCTCCATCTCCCGGAAAAGGGGGTGCCGCTGGAATTGGCCGCCCCCACCCCGGGGCGCTGCGGGCTGGAAGTTGAGGCCCGCTTTGTTCGGCTCGGCGGGCCGGAGCCCCTCCTCTGCCGCTGCCTCCCGCCCCCGCGGCCCGCGCTCGTGGAGGTGGTGGTGTGTCTCCCTTTCTTTTCTTCAGCCCTGTCCCCCCTCTCCTCCTCAGCAGGAATGCAGTCCGTACAGCCGGGGCTGTGGGTGAGGAGCAGGAGCTCGTGATTGACAGATTCCTTCTTCTTTCTCTGTTTGCCTTCGGGATTAGCATTTTTATCGAGTATTTTTAGACTCGGTTGTGCCAGTCTCCCACCCCCTTCGCACGCAGACACGCACTTAGTTGCAGTGCGCTGTTCTGACTTTCCAGTAGGAGAGACCAGTGGCGGAGAGTAGGGTCGTCCTGCTCTCCCCGCCCTGCACCGCCCGGCCCCGCACTGATTTTGCCCTCCTTTTAGCCTAGCAGATTGCAGGTCGTTGCAGAACAGAGCCGGCTAGATAACAAAACGCACCCCAAAGTGGGCCTCGCAAGGCCCTCGCATTCCTGCAGAGCCCTCTTTCCCAAAGCGCTTTACCATCTGTCTGGACCTCCTTTATCCTCCGGATCGCGCTCGCTGTGTCGGGCGGGAGCTCACAGATGGCTGATAGAAAGGGTCACTGACTTCTCTCCACTTCCTGGACCCTCGATTAGCTTAGTTGCGCCTGGCAGGGAATTGGGGTGGGGGCGGCAGCTTGACCTCCCGTCTCTCCCTCCCAGCCCCCTTTGAAGTCTGATTCTGAGCAAGGGCCTGGGGAGTGTGTGTGTGTGTGTGTGTGTAGGGGTAGTGGGGCGTTGTGGGGAGCCCCAGGCTGCAGAGGAACGAGTTGAGGCCCCCAAGACCAGAGTCCCAGATGGATTGTCATCCTTGCGTCAAGGCCAGGGGTGGACTTCATCCTTGGCCACCTGCTTGGGGCAGCTGTGCGAGGGCTGCCAGCCGTGGCAGGCAGGCACAAAGCAACATCTGTCCACGGAATCCCAGGGCAGGCCTCCTCTGGAAATAAATGCCACATATGGTGGGAGCGCTGACTTAAAAAATAATTTTTTTTAAACTGGGTGGATCCAGTCAATAAAGGGGGGAGGGAAGGCGGTGTGCTGTCTGGGAAGTGTGTGCTGGGTGTGTGATCAGGAGCCAGAACTGACTTCAGAGGAGGTGGTGTGATGGGCTGGTCGGAGAGACCTGGTTCTGCTCCCAGCTCCGGTTCTGAATTCTTCTTTATTCCTGTGGTTGGGGGAGGGTGTCTTACTTCTCCTATCTGAGGACGGCTCTGCAAAACCTGCCTTCTCCTTACCTGTCCAGGGTGCCCTGAGAACACCTTCTCACAAGCTGAAGCAGAGAAAAGGTAGCAATTATAGCCGAGAAAGTGTTTTACAGTTTACAGAGCACTTTCACATGGTTTTATGAAGTACTTAAAAGAAAGCAACCAACCAACCCCTGGAAAATAAAGCAGTTATGCTGAAGATTATCTCATTTTTAAAGTTGAGAAAACTTTGGAGGAGAGAAGTGAAAAGGCTTGGCATAGAGGGCTTGGGATTCTCACCAAACCTGGTACTCTTTCTGTTACTCTGTGCTGCTGTGTACTTGGAAGTTTCTGGATAAATCCTTTGCTGAATGCTTAAAGCAAGGTTAGCTGGGTGGAGGTTGTGGATGTTTCCTTGGAAAGATTACTCTTCTCGTTGTATCGTCTGGCTGATAACAGCTTGGAGAAGCCTTGCTTTTCCTTGCCTTGGTGGGAGCTTGCCCTCTGTGGAGACATAGCTGTGTGTGGCCTGCCTTTTCTGATTTCAGGATCCTCTGTAGCTCAACGCATGTGAACGCTTTGGATGTTTCTGAGAGTTTAAGCTAACCTTCTCCCTGGCTTTCTTCGGACTCTGTTTTTTTTTTTTTTTTTCTCCCTGGCTTTCTGCAGACTCTGTTAGACTGGGGCATCTCCTACCCGCCTGGCAAGGACCCGATGCTAAGGTGGATTTTTTTTTTCATCTTTTCCCAGTTAGCGAAACCCAGTTGCTTGGGTGGATCCAGACAAAATGGATTTCCATCCCCGGATTTTGTGCCCATGCCTCTGGGTCACCTTGTTTCCCTTGGCAACAGCTGCTGCTGTTTTGGTCGTGGGCAGAGAACTAAAGGCCACGTCTTGGGTAGGTGTCTAGCTGGACTCATGTCACATGTGTATCTGCTAAGCCCCTTAGGTTGTGTCATTACTTGTCTAATTCTCTGCTCTCTCCCTGATTTTTCAGAAGTAGAGCTTTGGAAAGTAGATAGATGTTTCCCTGAGTCCTCTCACTGCAGTGGGAACACTGGGTGCTTGCAGACACTGCAGGATCTGGAGCCTGGGGTTTAAGGAGCCTTCGGCCTAAGGCGATGATGACAAGTGTGTTTTGGCTAACATATAATAATGAGCAGCAACAGAAACTTTTGGCAGTTATAGCTTTATACTAGGGACTCCCAGCCCACATGCTTGCTTCTCTGTTCTACCAGCTCTAACCTGTTTCAATTATCAGTAGAATGGGAGTGATACAAACTTACTGATACCAAGAAAACAAAAGAGATCAGTGCCAAGGAAGTGGGGAGAGCTTGGTTTAGATATAACAACCAACCACCTATCTGCATACTCCTGGGTCTAGCCAAAACGGCAGAAGGTAGAGTTTTATAACAGCATCTCATGCCTCACCTGCTTGAGTACCTGAGTAAAGCTGCAGGTATCTTTGCTGCTAGCTTATAGGAATGGAGTCATCGTATTTGCCACTGAGAGGTACAGAAAGTGGATGTACATTACGTCAGTGCTAAGGAGCCCAGCACACCTAAAGTTACTTTTCTCATCCCATTGATGGGATCCAGGCTTTGGCCCAGTTGTTGGAAGCTGGACCAACTTTAAGGCCTTACTTGTTTGGAAGGGAATTTGGGTTTTCAAGTGTCATGCACCAAGTCCAGAGGGAGTAGGAGAACTGGACTAAACACCAGACACGATCCATGGCAACTCCTTTCTTTCTGTGCATCTGCTTTTTCAGTATAACCCACCCCCCCACTGTTGTCTACATGGACTTTACCAGGTCACTAAGGAGAAAGGAAGAAGATCTCGTCTTTCATACCCCTTTCTCAGACTTCTAGGGATGGACCTATTACCAAGGCCACAGGAGTGGCCTTTTCACTGCCCTTTAGATCTCAGCATCTCCTGTCCCCCATCTCTCTGAGCTGCTGCCCAGAAGGATATTCTAGACATTTGAAGCAAGCCCACTTCTGGCTGCCATGGAAGTGGCCCGTCCTCTTGTTGCTGCTGGTTAACCTTGATCTTGAGAGCACCACACAGCGTCCTGTAGGGCAATGGTAGCTGATTAGAGGGCTCCTCAGAGCTGTGGTGGAACCTAGAAGCCACATGGTGCTCCTCTGACGTGTGAACCTGAAGAATATTTGCTGCTTGTACCCTAAAGTTGAATGTTTGCCTGATTTATGTTGCAGATGATACAATATAACAATTCATGTTGTGGAATTGAGGTTTTTTTTTAATTTATTTGTTGAACTCCCTCCTCTTGTGAGTTAATATTCCAGGTACTGGGAGAGGGATGCAGAGGTCAATTTGAGATGGTCCCTGCTGGTGAGTAACTTACTTTCCAGTAGGGAGAACATTGTTGCTTTTGTTAGTTGCCATCAAGTAGATTCTTCCTCATGGCGGCCCCCTGTAGGTAGAGTAGAACTGCTCCATAGCGTTTTCAAGGCTGTGACATTTTGGAGATAGATCGCCAGGCCTGTCTTCTGAGGCACCTCAGGGGTGGGTTTGAACCGCCAGTCTTTCAGCTAGTAGTGGAGCACTTAACTGTTTGTGCCACCCAGGGAAACATTAATAGGGCATTATTTGAGTGCCTAACTGATATTTATTTTTTATTCCCAGCCATCAGAAGAAGTGTGAGATTTAGTATGGTGTGACTTTTTTATTTTATTTTTTTGTTTTTTGGGTGAGAGAGGAAACTATGGTGTGCTTTCAAAATAGTATAGAAGTAACTATGTTAGAAAATAAAAAAATGAACGCCGTCTCTGTTTTTTCCTGGGAAAAAAGCACAGAATTCAGGTTCTGGACCTGCCATCTTATTACCTGGATGGATTTGGGAGGCCAGTTAATGACTCAGAGCCTCCGTGCCTACACCTATAAATCTGGGATGAGACAAGGCCTGTGCAAGTGTTTGTGAACTAGGGAGCTTGACAGATGTGTTATATTTAGTCCTCTGTATTATTCATTCATTGTGGAATTATTCGATTGTTTATTGAGCTCCCAGTACAATGACCAGAGGGCAGTGATAGTTCAATGGTAGAATTCTTGCCTTCCACAGGAGGCCTGGGGTCCAATCCTGGCCAGCGCACTTCAAGCGCAGCCCCCACTCATCTGGCAGTGGAGGTTCGCGTGTTGCCGTGAGCCTGAATGGGTTTCAGTGGAGCTTGCAGAAGGGCCTAGTGGTCAGCTCTCAAAAATCAGCCGGTGAAAACCCTATGGATCACAGTGGCCTGATCCTGTTGTCTGTGGCATTGCCATGGGTTGGGAGCCAACTCACTGGCAGCTGACAACAACAACTACGATGACCAAGACAGGTGCCTGTACTCAAGGAGGTCGTGGCAAGAGCGGGAGAGAGACTTGTACAAAGATGGAGCATGAGATGCAGCTGGGGGATGGACCAAGTGACAGGAACGCAGTAAATGGGCAGTTAATTCTGTGAGAGGAGGTGGGGAGAGGACGGGGTCAAGATGAGGTGGAAAACCAAAGCGGGGACAGGAGTTATAATCTGAAGGAAGGTTTGAGACTACAAAATGGTCATGGGAACTTTTTCGGTACATGGTGATAATAGTTGCCTACAAGAATGAGGATGTCTTTATCTTCTTCCTTTTACTATAAACTCAGCTTGGCTATAAAAATGTTTCTTGCAATGTGCACCGAAGGGCTGGTGACCTATGTGTAGTGTATTATTCTACTGTGAAGTATTCTCTCTTTGAAGTGAAAAGCAATTTTATGGTACTGCAAACCTGAAATTCTGGTTTCCTTGGTGGGAACAGACTTGAAGTATACTAACTCAGAATATCACAAAGTGTCAACAAAAAGTGGGCACCTTGGAGATGATTTTGGATGCTTAGAATTTCAGGGTCTTGGTGTGACCTAACTCTTCCTTTCTCTGATCAACACTTGCTGAAAATAAATCCTAGAAGCTTGCGTTGCTGACTGGGCATAAGAGCTTTTAGTAATGCTTTTAAAAATCTGTGCAGAAACATAAAGTTTTAAATGACGATGTTAATAATAAGAAAACAAGTCAATGAATACAATAGTCATTTGGTTCTGCTGAAAAATGCAAGAAGTTGATGAAATCAAGAGAATTTGTTTCAAGCTTATCACATCAGGAATCCAATTAAAAATGAGTTTTTAAAGAATAAATATTGGTTTAATAATGTAAACTTGTGATTGCTGTATTATTATAATGGAAATAAAATTAACAAGATTTAATGGACTGAGCAACCATCGATGTTCACCGGTTAATTTATTAGGAGAATTTAATGCCATTTGATGCTGAGTAAGCCATTGTTCTGTAGGAGCGCCTCTCTGAAATAAATAGGACCAAGCAGGGCTTGCTTTAAATTGAAATCAATTTCTATTTCCCTGTTACCTTGTTCTCCCACCTTTTTCAGCTACCCTCCCCCCAACAGGTGTGATTAAATTCTCTAAGGTTGGAATGCAGCTTTCTCAATCAACAAGGCTTATGAATAGTCTCCAGTAACTTTTGTCCTTGTCTCCTTTGATGTACTGCCCTATTTAAAATAAAAAATCAACCTACTCCATCCCCAAATTCACATCTGGTAGTGTTGGGTGGCTGAGAAGGGAACTGCCTAAAAAAGGGTGTCCTTGAAGGTAGCCGTGCAGCTGGGCGTGCAGAAGGTTGGGTTACCAGCCTTTTGCGGGAGAGTGGCTGGTGCAGGGTTGGATGGGGCTAGCTCCTTGCCATGGAGCACTGAGAATCTTCTCTTGACCATTGGTAGGTCTCTGGGCCATAGAACGTTCAGCCTCCCCTGCCCCCCAAGCACAGTGATTCCTAGAAACAGTTGGAAATTGTCATACCAACCTTATTCCCCCGAAGTTCCATTTCTAATTTTATTCTATTCCAAGTCCCCGAACAAAGACATTCCCAAGAGAACTTATCCGATTCATTTTCTGCTTTCCTTCAATGCACCTACCAGGTGCCAAGTCCTGGGCTAGGCAACAGAGTTGGACTAGTGAATAAAGTCAGATACAGCCCCTGCCCTTCTGTAGCTTCTAGTCTGCTGGCTGTTAGACTTGGGTTCTTTGGAGTTGTAAATAATGGCGTCTGTGTTCATTCTTTAGCCAATTTGTAAATACTGCTTTCTTGGTGCTAGAAAACCAAATTCCCCAAGCTCTGCAGTTTATTGACTCCTGACAAGGATAGCATTTATACGTGTGTGTGTGTGTGTGTGTGTAACATTATTCTTCGAGTTCATTAACACTTGTAGGAATAACAAATCTGTAGCCCGAGTAGGGAGCCCTGGTGGTACACTGGTTAAGTGCTTGGCTGCTAACCGAAAGGTCAGCAGTTCAAACCCACCAGCTGCAGTCTTCTTTCTTAAAGATTATAGCCTTGGAAACCCTATGGAGCAGTTCTACTCTGTCCTATAGGGTTGCTGTGAGTCAGAATTGACTCAGTGGCACCTAACAACAACAACAGCAGAGCACAAGTCACAATATCCACTGTTGATTAGCTGAGGCTCCTGCTATAAATAGCAGACTTCCACAGTGGCACATTGCTGCAGAAGGTTTTGACAGAGAGGCTCGGTTTAAAATGAAAACACTGTAGAAGGCTATTAATTAAGAAGTTTGGCTAATTCTGGACTAGGCTCACGTTTTCTTAGTAGGCCATTTCTCCTCATAAATACTGTAAAGAAAAATTAGAAATAAAGTTTTGGGGATCATTTTAGAGACAGAGATCAGCAGACCTGGACAGGTTTTAGATCTAGCTCTGTTTCTGATTAGCTGTGTGACCTGGGACAAGTTGCATAACCTCTCTGTGCTTTGTGTTCTTAACTGGAAAATGAGCTAGATAAACTCTTCCTGAGGGTCTTTCTAACTCTAAAGTGCTTCTTGTGTGAACATTTCAGAGCTTCTATTTACATGCATCTTTTGTAATCCTTAATGTCCTAAGACCCTGTCAGCCCAGGGCCAGTTAATTTATATAAATGAAAGTCATGCCATGATAATTGAGTCTTTAATCTTGGTTCTTTTTCTCTTTCCTCCTCCTTGCCTCCCTTTGACCCTTTGAGTCAAAATCAGTGAAATTTAACTACAAAGGAGTTTAAAAATAACTGAGTACCAGGATAAAAAGTGGAGGCTGTGTGTCTTGAGATGCAGCGAGCAATTTTTCTTCTTTTGTTGCTATTTTTGGCAATTCTCAGAGCAGGAAGTTTACTTAAACTAATGACCACAAAAACCTAAAAATGGTTAAGTGTAAGAGGTAGACACTATAGAGGATACCTGTGGAAAATGTTTGCTCATATGTCAGAGTTTACCCAGGAAGCTTCCTTTATTTATTTTCGAGCATCTATATAAAGAAAGGCTATGCTTGATTGCGTAAGCATGAGCCTTTTGTTAGGCAGCCTGGAGGCTACCAGTTTAAACCCCAGCTAGGAAATGAAAAGTTGGTTTGCACTGAAATAGTACTTTTTCTCTATCACATGGCTCCCTCCGCTAACATCTGGCAGCTTTTTCTCTTGAATGCTTTGCCGGGAGTGTAAGCCTATTGTTTAAGAAACACTGTGTTTGCTTTTGAAACCTACAGAGTTACAAATCTGGTGGCTTTTGCTGCTACGTATTACATCACAAACTGCCAAGCCAAGTTGTAGCTCTGAAGTGTCACCTTTTTTTTTTTTTTTTAACTGGACTTTTGGAAGTAGTAATGCTTTTTTGGGTGTGTGTTTTTAAAGGTCTGTTTCTACGCTGTCACAGCTCAAAAATGCCAAAAGGCATTTTTTCCTTAAAAAATCACCTCTGGGCTAAGCCCAAATGTGGAGTAATGGATCCAGAAAGCACTTTTTGAGTAGTTACAAGTGGCTGATGTTGAAAGTTGGGTTTTTCCTTTTGCTTCAGATCTTCTCCGCTGTAAACTGTCCCTCACGCCGTCATTGAATTCGGGCTCAGGTGTATCTTATTTCTCTGTGAGTGTGGGAGGGCTGGGTGAGTTGGAGTTTGTTCAGCTCCTGCTTAAAGTCTTGTGTGTAGCTGTTATCTCTACCCAAACAAGTTCTCAAAGTATTACTCGGGGAGCAGGGGGCAGAGGAAGAGCACAGTAAAGTGGAAAGAACAAAAAGGCCCTGAAGTCCAACAGACCTGGGTTCGAGTGTGCCTGTTACTAGCTGTGTGGCAACCTCAGGTACATTTGCTTCAGTTTATTGCACCCCAGTTTGCTCATCTGTAAACTGAAGATGGGGACCACCTACCTCATATAAATCAACCTAAATGAGATAAGATAGATCAAGCAGTTGGCCGGTTCTTTTTTTTCTTTTTCTTTTTTATAATAGCACGTAATAAATGAAACCTCTTGACGTTGAGTCGATTTCAACTCATAGCAACCCTTAAGACAGAGCAGAACTGCCCCATAATGTTTCTAAGGAGCAGCTGGTGGACTCAAACTGCTGACCTTTTGGTTAGCAACCGAGCTCTGTACCACTATGCCACCAGCGGGGCTGGAAGAACGAGCTTGTTACTAGCTATGTGGCAACCTCAGGTGCATAATAGGTGCTTAGTAAACACTCATTTGTCCTTTCGGGGTTGGGGGGATTGGACTGATGGTGTCAGATGATCCCAGGAGGACCCCTCCTCCCTCGCTCTCAGAAGTCTCCATTTGGAGAACCTCAGTTTATGTGGTAAAGGGCCCTGTCTCCAACATAGTCACCAAACTCACAGTGCCACTTGTTGATTTAGTGCTGGGCGGGCTATTGAAAGAGAAACAATACATCTTTGTAGATGGTACTGCCCTCCCCCTTCACCTTCTCTGCCGTCACTTTTTAAATTGTTCGGCTGACTAAAAATAATAGTATTGAAAACAAACTTTGATGAATCAGTGCTCCTGGGGCAGGGGATGGGTAAGATCCTGAAGAAGAAACGCCATGACTCACGCGCTTGTCACTGATAGTCCGTGCGTGGAAGTGCATGATGTTTATTGCTGCTGGTGCCTTTTTGAGGCCCCGCTGGAAGGCAGCTCCGGCTCACCCTGAAGTACCACCTCACTGGTTGGCTTGGCTGTCAGTGAAAATGGTCAGCTCCAGAAACCCATGGCCCTGAAATGTATTGGATGTGGATGGTGGTACCCGTTTCTGTCCCTAGACACGGGCAAGAGGGGCCCACATGTAGAGGGCCCTGCTTTGGCTTTCCTTCTGGTTGTTCCTCCTCATAGGACAAGGAGTCTATAGGGCCAAGAAATGGGCCATCTAGATCCTATACCTCCTTCCCAGACTACACTGGCAACCCAGCCCTCTGATTCCCTGCCTCAGGGGTTTCAAGCCTGCTTCTGAGACCTGTGTGGGCCTGGGCCCATCTACCTGAGGGTAGACCGCAGCAACAGTGTGTGCCCCCCAGGCCCAAAGGCTGGGCAGAGGATGCAGGGGGACGGGGAATTGATGGAGCTCCGACTTGCTGCCTGGGGTATCTGCGTGGGCATACACGAGACCCCTCACAGTGTGGGATGGTTCAGGCAACAGCTGAGACCCAGGGCAGGTTCTCCCTGGGCCGCTACATTCCAGTGGGAAGCCAAGGGGTCAGGGAATTCTAAATTGAAACCTGGCCTTCTGGGTTATTTTAAGGTCTGTTTGTCAAGGTAGGAAGACAGAACATGCTCTATTTAAACAGTTAGCTACCTTGATTTCTGTCTTTTATATATGACATGTGATATGTGGGCCTTAACATGGACTCATGGACAAGACCCACCAATGTTAGGGGCAGGTCTGTTTTTAGCAACTCCTCTCAGGCGTATAGCCACAAGTAAGGCCCAGCCCAGGTGGTACCATTATATGGTACAGGGCCATGGAGACTTCCATAGGGATTGACTTTCGTCACCTTGAACCCAGGTCAGAACGGATTAAATGCAGATCAGGGAGAAGGCGATAGATACTCCAGCTGTGCACCCAAAAAATGCAGCAGAGAGCTGGGCCACTGACTAGTGTATTTGCTTGTTGGACAGATTTACTGAGCGCTGACTTTGTGCTGGGTATCAGGGATATAGGGAGCCCTCGTGGCCCAGTGGTTAAAGCAGTCTACTGCTAACCTGAAAGGTCGGCAGTTCAAAACCACTAGCAGCTCTGCAGGAGAAAGATGTGGCAATCTACTTCTGTAGAAATTTACAGCCTTGGGAACCCTACAGGGTTGCTGTGAGCCGGAATCTACTGGATGGCACTGGGTTTGGTTTGGTTTGGTTTAGGGATATAGGAGCTCTGGTGGCACAGTGGTTAAAGCACTTGGCTGCTAACTGAATGGTTGGCGGTTCCAACCCGCTAGCAACTCTGCAAAAGAAAAGACCTGGCAATCTGCTCCCGTAAAGATTACAGCCTAGGAAACCCTATATGCTAGTTTTGCCGTCTCATAGAGGGTCACTATGAGTTGGCACTGACTCAGTGGCACACAACAAAAACACCACCATCAGGAGTATAAAGATGAAATCCTGTCTCTGAACTGCTTGGAGGCCAAAAGGAATGCTCCGAACCACAGTTACCATGGACTCATGGTAGGGACGTTCTAGTAAAGGTCAAACAAAGTGTCGTTGGGAGCCCAGGGGAAAAGCAGCGTTCTTTCTTGGGGGTCAGAAGGCTTCACAGAGGAGGTGATACCTCAGTGAGACCTCGAGAGGTGGGTAGGACTGGGCTGGGGGGCTGCGTGGAGGACAGGCCAGACATTGCTTGGACAGGCATGGTGTCCAGGAAGGCAGGGCAGCTCAGGGTGGCCAGAATGTGGAAAAGGGGAAGAGCTGGAGAGGAGCTGGAGACGGAAGTTGCCAAGGGCACTGGACCTTGCTCTGTAAGTGTCTAGCAGGTTTTTAAGTAGAGTGTAGCATGGCTAAAGACACCCTTCCGTTCGTAGTTCATTTCCTTCCCCTCACCCCGTGGCTGGTAGTGGCAGGTTTTCTGCCTGAGTTATCCAGGTCAGAGTCATAATCCATACACCACCATGTGGACAGCTTTAGACTATGTCTGGACTAGGGTGAAAATGGTGTTTTGTTCACTGTCAGGAGAGAAGATGCCTTGTCCAGCCAGGAGGGCTCTGGGAGTCCAAGTGTTCAGTAATTAGCCAGTGAGTCACGTCAGCCTCTTGACACGGGTTCCTTGGGAAATGCAGCAGAGTGTTGCAGGGTTCCAGGGAGATACCCATCTCCTCGAGCGGAGGCCTCAATCTCAGCATCTCTCAAGGTCAAATCTTGGCATCTCTCCTGGCCTTTACATGGAGTATTTTTGGTCAGTGTTTTTAATTTATTTATCGATGATTGTCTAGGCCAAACTTTCTGATTCCAGAAGAAAAAATTCCAGACCACACTGCAATTAGGGAAAATAGCAAAATTCTTTACTGCAGACTCTCCTGGAATGCTATAAGCAGTTACTGTCAAGCCACCCTCAACTCATGGCACCCCATGTGTGTCACAGTAGAACTGTGCTCCAGAAGGTTTCCAGTGGCTGATTTTTTGGAAGCAGTTTGCCAGGCCTTTCTTCCAAGGCACTTCTGGATGGATTTGAATCTCCAGGCTTTCAGTTAGCAGTCAAAAGTTTTAACCGTTTGCACCACGCAGGGACTCTCTAGAATGATATAGGTGTACTAAAAACAGATTATATTCCTTAAGAAGGGAGTAAAGTAATTTAAATAGGTCTTGTTCGTTTATTTTATCACCAAAATCAAACACAAATTGCATTGACCACTTAGAGATTGGATATTATTTGCCTTATCTGGATCCGGCTTTCTATCGTTAATTTAGGTTTGTAGGTTTTTAAAAGATCAGGGTTTCTGTTCATGAACTGGTTTTAGTTCATAGACCCATATTTGGAAACACCGATAAATACCCAGTGCTGAAGGTGAAATGAAGTGACAGCATTCCGCAGTGAAGAACCTGGGTTTACATTCCAGAAACCTGAGTTCACATCCCTCTTCTCCTCTTTACTGCTTTTTTGACCTTGGGCGAGTCACCTACATCTTTGAGCCTGCTTTTCCTCATCAGTAAAATGGGAAGAATAATACCTCCCTCTGTAGGCTCATGAAGCTGTTTATGTAGATGAGCTATTCATTAAAAACACTTTGCAAACTGCAAAGTGTTATGCAAGGCTGCTCACTCTTTCTTTATGAAACTCAACTCTGCAGTATGGCTGAATGCTCTTTTGGGCAGAGGTGGAGTTAAGGCTTTAAAATTCACACCCAGATTTTCACAGAGACCTTATAGGAAGCCATAAATAATACACAAAATTCAATAAGTGTGTGAGCTCAAGCTCTCGCTTCAAGAGAACTTCCGAGTGCTGTCAGTGCCACGTACTAGATGAGCTGAAGACAGAAGATGGTTAAGTCAGCAGTGCTGACCTTTGGCAGGTCACCAAAGCCCCCTCAGGTGGGATGATCCTGGTACCTGCTGCATGGGCTGAGTGCCGACTACATGCCAGATACCACACCACTACCCCCACCACCAGTTACTGTCTAGTCGACTCATGGTGGCCCCAGGTATGTCAGACAAGAACTGTGCTCCATAGGGTTTTCAGTGGCTGAATTTTTGAAAGTGGATTGCCAGGCCTTTTTTCCAAGGCATCTCTGGAGGGACTCGAACTGCCAGCCTTCCAGTTAGCAGCCAAGCACATTGATCATTTGCACTGCTCAGCCAGACACCCGGGCAGGCGATTTACTTCTCTTACCTTTCTAGAGTGCTCTGAGGAGGGTGGGTTATCATGTTTACAGAGGGGAAGGCTGAAGCATTGAGGGTCAGTGCCAGGTCTCTGGTTCTCGACCCTGGATCCCTAAGCTCTGCCCTACTTTCCCCCATGAAAGGGCTACCATTCTCATCCTCATAAGAAAATCTGTGAAATTGGCGTTGTTATCCTTAGTTTGTAAGTGAGGAAAACGAGACTCAGATTGCTTAGGCAAGTTGTTTTAGGTCTCTTAATAGGAGGCAGAGCTGAATTTGCTTCTGAATTTCTACCCCTTCTAGAATCGAGTGACTGTATAATTTTTCGTACAAACCAGGACCTTCGAGAGTGGAAAGGGGCAGCGCTGCTAATAATGAAGCCTGGAGAGTAGAGCTAGACCTGGAGTGTGCAGGCAAACCCGGGTGCATGGTCACCCTAAATCTCCCTGCCTCTCCACACCAAAGATCACGATACCTGACCCGCCTACCTCCCAAGGTAACAGGGAGGATTGGGTCAGTCAGTTTACGTGCCATTGCTCAAGTGTAAGGGACAGTCCAAATTAGTCACTGTTCTTCTGAGTGAAGTAACTTGCCTATGGTCATGCAGCAAGTTGGCAGCATAATATTTTAAAACTGGGTGAGAACTTAGAGATAATCTAACATCATATAGTACTAACAAATTGCTGTAGAGTTGATTCCAAATGTCGACCCCACGTGTGTCAGAGTAAAACTGTGCTCCAAAGGGTTTTCAGTGCCTGAGTTTTTAGAAGTAGATCTCCAGGCCTTTCTCCTGAGGCATCTCTGGTTAGACTCAAACTGCCAGCCTTTCATTTGGCAGCTGAGCATGTTAATCCTTTGCACCACCCAGGGATTCTAAAGTTAGCACTAGAGGTTAGTTAACTGGATTAGGAATTAGGGAATATTTAGCTATGCTGATTGCACTCTGAAGGAAGGGGGATAGAGGTAGGAGGTGGAGATGGGGTGTATACAGGAGGATGGGGGAGTGGTGTTGGGGTGTGAGGGGACTGTCACCTGACTCTAGAATGTCTGCATCCTCATTAGGCCATGTCCCTTTGAAGCCCAGGAGATGCCACCATGATCTGCCAGGCCCAGTGCAACTTGGATGACTCTTAATGGCTAGGAGCAGCAACTTCTGTGAGCTAATCTCTCCTGCTCCCTGCTCCATTTTAACCGAAGCCTCAAAGATACTACTGGCTGGGAGCTGCGAGCTGCTGAGAGTTTAGTGGGTAATCCTTTCTGCTGAAGAATTTTGGAAAGCATTGAGGAAGGGATTAAAAATAACAGCAAGCATGCCTTTTCTTTCTCTTTGGTTGTGGTAAATGAATGTGCCAGGGCTGCTGTGGATCACGTGACCCCAAATAACCCCCCGCCCCCAACTGAATTCTGCAGAGAACAGGTAAAGACTTTGCATGTTTCACTCGGCTGAATGCTCTCAGGGTTTGTTTGTGCAGGGTCCAGGCCTCCTTCTCTTGCCCGAAATAATTTATTGGAAGTCTGGAGAAGGGCTTGGATTCTCTAAACTCTCCAACCAAACAGTTGCCGTGGGCGAGGCCCTGTCTGTTGACCTCCTAGGAGAGCAGCTGGAGTGACAAAGAGGAACGGTTACAGGCCGAGAAAAGCGAAATGTAAATTCAAACCAAACTTGGCGCCCTCCTCGAGAACTTCAGCTGATACTGCGGTGCTCCGGTCATCAGCCTTTGTTGCTCTGCTGTGTTTTATAAATAAAACAAGATGCATTTCCCCTTTCTTACCCCAGAGACACATGTAGGCATGTGTGTGACTAAGTGTGGACAGGGGGTACTAAGTGTTTATGTTCCAGTTCATTGGCTAGTCATCGTGGGAACTGAGCCCCAGGCTCCACGGGGATGACTGGTCCATCTTGTGGGTAAGGCGGGAATCTGCTTTTGTGTCTCTGGAATTCCAGCTCTCCTCACCATTGCCACCCTGTCCTCCGTAGCTAAGGCCCTCAGTGCCTCACGCCTGGATTCCTCAGTCAGCTAGAAGGCCCTCAGTGCCTCATGCCTGGATTACTCAGTCAGCTAGTTGATCCCTTCCCTCTCTGATCCACCCCACACTCTGTATCTGGGGCCAAACTCAGTGTATCAGGATGCTTTGGGCTGCAAGTAACCTAAAACCCAATGAACGGCTTAAGTTGTATGGGGGCTTATTATCTCCCCTAAGAAGTCTGGAGGCAGGGAGGTTTCCGGCATCAGCAAGGACTCAGGAGCCCCGCCGTGTTCAGCTTGCTGAATTTTTGTCTTAAGTTGGCCCCTTCATGGTCCAAAGATGACCACAGCTGCTCCAGGTAATTCCCTCTTCACATGGTTGCACGCAGGGACTAAAAAGGGCCATTTTTCCTTGGAGGTCTCTTAATCCAGGAAGAAAACCTTTCCCAGAAGCCTCTGGGTATCCCATAAGCCAGTGGTGTATCACGTGCAGCCAATGGCAAAGATCACTGATTATAATAAACGTCTTGAGGTCAAGGACCCGTGCTATTTCTTTGACTTGTTATGGCATTTAGTATAGTGCTAGGCACTTGGTAAATTTTAATACATCCTCGTTGATTGCTGTTTTCCTTCTTCTCTGATGGAGACTCCTGACCACTTTAAGTCTTGCTGATTTCTGAGGATATGATAGTAAAGCTGTCAGAGAACAGCTCCTACCCTCATGGAGCTTATAGGCTGGGTGGAGAGACAATTATATAGTTGAACTTGGAGCATCTAAAGGGGTATAGCAGACTGTCATGGAGCAGCTTGGGAAGAGGTGTTAAATTTGGGCTCAGGGAGACCAGATGGAAGTGAGACTCCCAGAGGGGACCCTCAGGCCTCTGAATACCATGCTTAGGACAGTACACTTTGTGATCCAGGCCTGGGCTTTTCAAATTTCTGTCTCCACCCTTCCACCAGTCTTGTTTTCCTGTTGACAGAATGACGATAAAAACCTGACCTTGAGTATAGAGGGGGGCGGGGTACAGAGCTAAGAGCCTCCTCCCCCTCGGGGAAATTTTCTAAAGATTCTTGTGGTATTCTAGCTTCAAAACCATGCGCGATTTCATTGCATGTTTAGTGTCTTTGTGTGTCTTGCTTGCTTTGAATCTGTTGGAAACTTTCTCTGAAAGCATGTAGATGAAGAAATAAGAATTCTATAAATGTTCAGTGGTTAAAAACAAAGCGCTGGGTGATATATACTTTTTTTTATATTTTCTGATGGAACTTTCTGCAGACGCGGAATACCCTGGAGTCTTCCTGCCACGGCGAGCTAATGAGTGACTTCAGGTCTGCAGGTGCATTTTCATTCCAATTCAGAGAAAACTGAGCCTGCCCCAAGGTCTCTTGTTTTATTTTGCTATTGATCTAGGAGCTGGGGTACTTGGGACCCCAGGGAACATTTCAGAGCTAATTAAAGATGTTTGCTTGAGGTTTTCCTATTTTTGCCTGCATGGTTGAAAGAGTTACAGTTTATGCTTTGATTGTTGAAAAAAAGTCCATCACCACCACTGACGGGGGAGAGAGTTGCACACATCAGTAAACATGTGGTGTCGTCCTCTGCCTTGTTGGTGTGGTCCAGCACAAAGAGTGCTGGGCCTGGAACCCAAGCAGCTACTTTCCTTGAAGAGCCTTGAGTTCCCATGAGTAGTGGTCAGGTGAACCTGGGTGTGAAATCCAACTAAGTTGTCCAGGGTAAGTCTGGTTCTGTTTGATCAACTTCAGCTCTGAAGTTCATGGCGCAAGTTTACCGCTCATGGAGGGAGAGCCAGCATGTGGGGAGGTGGGGGTCCTGGCAGCCATTCCTGGGTTCCCCCAACCCTTTGTTTAACCACGGTGTGGACCATTGGTCTCAGATGTTTACCATTGCCTGTTTATAAGTGGGAAGTGTGGTCATATTTCTATCTCTCTTGTGGGCTGTGCAGTTGCCTTGCTGGGCCTCTTGTGGGAAGTGGTTACCGTTAGGAGGGGGATGAAATAACAGTACTCACAAAGGGGCTTTGATCCCAGGAGCTTTGTGAATGTCACCTTTCGGCCACTGTGTTTTCTATTTTTATTTTTTGTCTATCTGTCTTCACTCAGTGATGAGAAAACTGAACCATATGCTGGATGTCGTTCTATCTAGCCGGGCTGAGTCAAAATTGCAGTTCAGACTTCTCCTCTCACCGGGTTTCATTTGTGAGCATTGTGGGGTGACTCAGATCTGTAGTACTTCCACCCACCCAGCTCCAGCTGTTCTCTGGACATCAATACCTGGGCATCCCAGCAACACCTTACATTCTACATCTGAAACCGAACTTGTGCTGTTTCTTTTCTCCCTCCTAAAACCTAACATGGTCTTCACTGTCCTCAGTATTGGAGTCACCAAGTTCCATAACATGTTGAACCAGTGAATGAACAAATGGATACATGAAGGAGCCGTGATCTTAGCGTCCTGCTTCTCCAGTGAGGCTGAGGCAGAGAGTGGCTTTATGACTTTGGGAAAATCAACTGGTGGCACGGTGGCTAAAGTGATCAACTGCCAACTGAAAGGTCAGCAGTTCAAAACCACTAGGTGCTCTGTGGGAGAAAGAGATGGCAGTCTGCTTCCTTAGAGATTTACAGCCTTGGAAAATTTGTTGAGTCACTATGAGTCAGAACCGACTTGATGGCAGTGGGTTTTTGGTTCTCTGGCTATCATTCTGCCCATTGACAAAGTGACAGACTTGAAGAGAAAAAGCTCAAAGGTCTATATCAGCTCTAATATTTCATGCTACTTTTCTGTCCCCTCCCCTCCCCACCCACCCGCCCCAGGCTTTTTACCTTTTGCCAATTTCTTGATACATACATTTTCCTGCTGGACAAATCTAAATTACCTTCTGGTGCTCCACCCTCAGAGGAGGCCCATTCCTCTGTGACCTTATTTAATTCCATTGTAGTCATTGTTGAATTTACCAAATATTGGCTGAGTACCTTTAGTTGGTGGTGGTGGTGGTAAGGAGCCTCTGAGTGGTGCAAATGGTTAACGCACACAGCTGCTAACTGAAAGGTTGGAGGTTCGAGTCCACCCAGAAGCACCTTGGAAGAAGGGCGTAATGGTCTACTTCTGAAAAATCAGCCATTGAAAACTCTATGGAGCACAGTTCTACTGGGACATACATGGGGTCACCATGAGTCAGATTTGACTTGAATGCAACTGGTTTGGTTTTTTGTTTGGTGGTGATTAGTGGTGATGGTGTGCCAGATCCTGAGCTGCAGATGCACTGGTGATTAAAACAGACGTAGCGCAGCTCTCACTGCGCTGACAGGCTATTCCCAGACTGGGGAAATCAGTGTGCAGGCAAAGGAAATTCTCATTTGGCCCATAGCACAAGCTACCTATGCTTCCAGACACCAGCTGTGTTCCAACTCTGTTGCCATAAAAATATGGGAAGGAAGGGAAACGTGTTCACAGGTTGGTTAGATATTTTGAAACCAACAATCAGCTCTCTTATCCCCAAGAAACCAGAATCCACGACCAGCTCTCAGTCTCTCAGACCAGCCTCTCACAGAGTGCTCTTTCAAAACTGAGTTAGACTCTCTTTGCTAATGGCTTTTTCCATGGACGTCAGCCCACCAACAAGTATATTCTTTGAGGATTACGATTTGACCAGTGTGTTCAGGAATCTTTAAAGAGAAGTGCCATCTTTGCCCCGTGTTGCTTGAAGGCCAACGAAGAGACTGAGACTTTTAGAGATGAAGCTCTTAAAGGATGACATCTGAAAGCATAAAAAACAAAAACTCACTTCCATAGAGTTGATTCGGACTCATGGCAACTTCATGTGTTATAGAGTAGAACTGTTCTATAGGGTTTTCAATGGCTGTGATCTTTACGGAAGCAGATCACCAGGCCTTTCTTCCATGGTACTGCTGGGTGTGTTAGAACCACCAGCCTTTAGTAGTCGAGTGTGCAGTCCAGGGACCTTCTGAAAGCATACAGATACACAAATGACTGACTGTTCCTTTGAACACTGCTTTTGTGGGAAGTCTTTCACCCTAAGGGGTTCTTCGGTGGTGTGGGGGAGAGAGAATGAGAGGCAGAAGACCTGAGTTATCAGCCTGGTTCATTGTGAACCAGCTCTGTGACCTCGGATGAGTCACTCTGCTCCCTGGCCCCTTGTTTCCTCCTCTGTAAACCAAAGGCATTGGCCCAGCAGGACTCTAAAGTTTCTTCCACTTCAGAAATTCTACTTCCTGTGCTTGCATTCAAAGAAATGATTCTCTTACTCATTTAGGTAGTTTCAGAATCACTGTACAATTACTCTGGGGGCTAGAAATTGGGTTCTGCAGTTGAGGACAGGATGGAAAGAGGTGTGGGGTTCAAGGTAAGCTGTGGTAGCTGTACTCCTGCTTCCTAATAATTGACATTTGGTTGTCGGGGTCACCGTAGAAGGTTCTCAGCCGTGGCTGCTTACAAAAATTCCGATGCCCAGGCCATACCTCAGACCAATTAATTCATAGTTTTTACAGGTGGGGCCCAAGGAATCAGTATTTTTAAAGCCCCCCCCGGCAGCTCTAGTATGAAGTCAGGCTTGAGAATCACAACTGTAGGTGCTTATATAGAATCCCAGCCGTAGATGTTTACGTAAAACCGTGGTTCAGTCTTACAGGCATCTGTTCTGGGTGGTTGGTTTAAAATAAAACAAAAATACATGCACACAGAGATAAAGCGATTCTAGACTCTGGAAGTGTATTGACTTGGTAATCACAGCTGCTGTTGGTGAACAACAGTTGCCCTGAGGTTTGCAACTCCAGTTCTCTCGTATCTCTGGGTCAGTGGTTTTTCAACATCTTTGAGGTAATGGAACCATCTGTAGTTGGTTATTCCTGCTCAGGATTCTAAGGGAGGGTGGAGCAGGAGTAGGAGTAGAGCAGGAGTGGATTAAATAAGCCATTACACACACCCCCACTTTTTTTTTCATGAAACCAAGGGGCCTCAGCCAAGGCTGGCAAAACTTTGTGTCAGATCCTTGGCACTGCCCTTGTGGATTCCAGGGGCTGTGAAAGGCTGCAGGAGTGTATGCTGGTCCCAGGAACTTATTACCCAATAAGCAGGGTATACACGGGTTACTTGTGCTTACCTACTAATCTGTAGTGCACAATTTCACCTGTTTTTCAAAGACAGTTAAGACCATGAGTACCTTGCTTACTGTAAACCTGTGCGTACCTTATTTACTGGCTAATCGCCCTTGGCTGGTTCCTGTGCTTTGGTGAAAGTGCCACTGCCTTCGATTGAAAGCATCTTGCCACTTCTTCAGCTGTAGCATCTAAATACTCCCGATTGTCTTCACTGGTTCTTGGTATCCTGCAGGGAATTGATCCCTATAGACTAAGGAATCTGGTGGGGCACAGCTGTCCCAATTAAAATATTGATGGAAAAGACCAAACTGGGAGAGGGTAGCAAAGTGCGAGTATCTCATTCAGGTAGAGGGAGTGTGGGCATATTTCCTTGGTAGGAATGCAGAAGTGAGGGAAGGAGCCCTCATGGCGCAGTGGTTAAGTGCTTGAGTGCTAACCATAAGGTTGGAGGCTCGAACTCATGAGCAGGCTCCATGTGAGAAAAAAACCTGGTGATCTGCTCCTGTAAAGATTATCAGCCTAGGAAACCCTACAGGCAGTTCTACTGTATTCTTTAGGGTCACTATGAGTCTGAATCGACTTGACGGCATACAACAGCAATGCAAAAGTGAATACCTGATGGTGTGAACTGAGTCGTAGGAGTGAAGGAAACGTGTCAGTTCTGATCAGCCCAGAAGGATTTCACAGAAGGGATGTGAAGAACTTTCAAAATGACAAGGGCTGGGATGCAGTGTAGACATGTATGCCAGGGGCAGGTTGCAGTTTTCCAGGTAAATGAGGAATCCGTCAGTCAACATTTATGAAGCTGAGCAAGCAATGGAAGCTATGGCCACCGCCCCCAAAGAGCTTACAGTCTTACTGAGGCTTGGAATGGGGAAGTGTGGGAGGATCCTGATGAAGGTGGTTTGTGCCTCTTTTGCACAGTGAGTACTATGGGGGCTCAGGAGGAAGGAGGAACCAACGCATCAAGGAATGTGGACCTGAGCTAGAGACAGGGAGACACACCAGGTCCACAGTCCATAAATGTGTGTCTTCTCCCTCTAACAGGACGTCATTTGTCCCTGGGGGAGGGGGCACCCTATTACCAGCTGAAGTAACTTTTTATGTCCTTGCCCCATGTCAGTCTTCTGCTTTCTAGAGTAAATTTTGCTGCAGCTTTTTTCTTTTCCTGCAAGGGAGGGGTGGTCTTTGCCAGACCCCTGCTTTGATGATCACCATCTGCCCACCCTCATTTCCTGCATAGTTTCAGTTGGATGATCTTTTTTTTCTGGACCCCCAAATTCTATGTAACATGGTTGTTCTTGGTTCCAGTGGCCACCTGGCATGTTCCCTGTGGTGGCTGCATTTCAGGTATGGATGGAAGTGACTATATGTGCGTCAGAAAACTCGTGTGTGCTGTGCAGAGGACTGACTTTGCTAGGCCCGGGCAGTGGCCAAGGCTGTCGGTTCTCTGTGGGTAATCATTCCAGGTTTCACGGTCATGAGTTGGGTGTCATCAGGGGCAGATAAGAAAGCCATATATAGAGCAAAGTACATACTTCTTAAGGTAGGGAGCAGAGGCATTATATATATGTGTGTTTAAAAAAGACCTCTGTTTTCTGGGCAACGGAACTTAAGTTTCCAGTAAACATCCCCCTCCTTTTTACTTTGCTTTTTAATTTTGTGTTTATGGTCTGTGTGCTTTGAAATTGTTTTGCTCTTATGCCAGCCCCGCCTAAACTGGGCAGAGCAAGCCAAGCCCTTTGGAAGCCATGGTTTAAATCAGAGTTCTTAGAATTACTCTGGCCCAGCTGATTTGTCAGCTCAGATGTGACTATTGGAGCTCGTTTAGAAGAATAAAAATAGCAGCTTTGAGCACCAGGGGGGTGGGGATATGCGTTTATTAGTTTATCGTCCAGTTATCACCTTTATCCCTGGAGGAGACTTCTGCTGTGGTTCTCATCTGGGGTTTGTTCCCTCTGTTTCCCATTTGCCTATCTTGAGGCCTTCGCTCTGGAAGTCAGAACTGCCCTGGAGCCCCAAAACGGCAGGTAATTCTCCTCGAAGATGGTGGATTGGAGGGTGGATGCATTCTAGGCTTAGCTGATGCTAAGTGGAGTCCCTAACCAGAAAGCACATTGCCGATGAGTCGATTCCAACTCATAGCGACCCTACAGGACAGAGTAGAATTGCCCATATGGTTTCCAAGGAGCCCCTGGTAGATTCGAACTGCCGACCTTTTGGTTAGCAGCCATAGCTCTTAACCACTACACCACTAGTGCTTCCAAGTGGAGTCCCTGGGTGGTGTAAAAGGTTAACGCACTTGGCTGCTAAAGAAAAGGTTGGGAATATGAGTCTTCTCAGAGGGGCTTCTGAAAAACCAGCCATTGAAAACCCTATGGAGCACAGTTCTACTCTGACACGTGGAGTCTCCATGTGTTGGGGTCGACTAGATGACAGCTGGTGTGGTATATAAGTGGAGGTGGGCCTCTCCTGATGGACTTGGTGGATGATACTTTTTTTCTTGGCTTGTTGGGTTGGAGGAAGCAGGGTGGGCTCGGGGAAACCCACCATAGAAACACTGGGTGGAGAGCAAGGGTGCATCTGTCCGGGAAAAAACGTGAAAGAGAGGGGCTAAGAGAGGGATGCAGGTGATACAAACTCAGAAAGCAGCAAAGCTGGCCTGAGCCCGCGTGGAGGAGGTAGTAGCAAAGGAAGCGCAGGTTGTTTCTCTTCTGTTTTACACCACTTTCAATTCAGCGCAGCTATGAAGGCATGTTTGGCGTATTTCAGACTTCCCCCTTGAACAGGAGCAGCTGTTCTGGGGTAATAGGGGAGCAGTTCACGCCTGGAGTCCGTCAGTGCTGGGACACGTGGAGTGGACGGGATTGAGGTCATACCTTTGGCAGGGTGACCTTCCTCCAGAGGGAGAGAGCGTAGTGGGCCCAGAAGGGAGGGGCCCTGTCCAAGGGCCTTCAGCACTCTGACCCGCAGAGCTTCTGGAAGTCCCCAGAAAAAACGCTCCCACCCTGTCCTGAGTGTGAGCATAGCGCAGAGGTTTTCCCATCCAAAAGTGGCTTTTTTGGGGGTTGGGAGAGGAGTGCCTGCTTTGGGCTGTTGGTTCTGAAGAAGCCAGGCTAGGAGACCCCTGAGGGATGAGACATCCCAAAACCCAAACTTGACCCTAGTCAGCTCTTGCTGCCTGAAGACCATTTATACCTTGGCGTGTTCTCAACTTTCCCATTGCTTTATCTTTATAGCAGCCCTGGGTGGAGACAGGGTAGGTGGTCTTATCCCTGTTCTGTAGGTGACATGTGCAGGGACATTTCATATGCTAGGGACTGAGGCCAGCCCTCCAGTTCCTTGACGGAGTTCTTTTCTAACACTGGGTTGCCTTAAAAATAAATGTTGTTGTTGGGTGCCGTCAAGCCGATTTTTGACTCATAGCGACCCATGTGACAGTAGAACTGCCCCTTAGGGTTTTCTAGGCTGTAATCTTGACGGGATCAGATGGCCAGGTCTTTCTCCCAGGAGCTCCTGAATGGGCTTGAACTGCCAACCTTTTGGTTGGCAGCCTAATGTTTAACCATTGTTATCACCAGGGCTCCTTGTGTTTTATATATCCCTTAGAAAACTATGGATTGTTTTTCAGCTGCCCGATACTGGGAAAGCAGAAACACCACTGCCGTGACCTTTCCAGTGTATGGAATTTTACAGTTTACGAAACACATCTTATACATGATTGCGTTTATTTCTGTGACAACCCCTGGTAGTAGATGCTAGTCTAGATGAGCAAATGGAGACTCAGAGAGGCTGAGTGACTTGGCCTAGGGCACACAGCTAGTAGGTGGCTCAGTGGTAAGTGGACGGCACCCATTGCATGCCGTGGATGGGCAAGTGAGGGTTGAGTGGAACAGTCTGTGGTTTACCCAGTGATGGACGGCATTGGGTTTGGCTGGCCTCTGAAGCCACGCAGCGTCCTGCTTTCCTCAGTGTGATCCTCCCCAGAGGTCATCTGTACCCCGTGGGGAAGCCTGGCCCAGTGTGCACTAGGAGGAGGCACATTCATGTCAAGGGTGGGGTCGGGATGGTAACAGGCTGCATGGGGAGTGGCTGGAATTGGGGTTCACCCTGCTCGGGGTGGGATCTTCCTATTTTGCATTACGGAGAGGTGGCTTGAAGGGGGCAGGACTTAGAATCATGGGCCCTGTCCTACTGCAATAGGAAGACCAGGGGCTCTGGAGTCAGACATTGTTGAAAATCTCAACTCTGCTGCTTACTATCTGCAGGACCTTGGTTCAGACTCCTGAACCCTGAACCTCAGCTTGGTGACACCCATATCTCTCTCAGAAGCTGTGAACAGTAAGTGGGGTGCACAGTCTGGGTCATATAATAGTCTCTCCCCTGGTTGGGAGTGACCTGATAGGTCATCTAGTCCAACGCCCTTCCTCTGTCAGATGTGGAAATTGAGCCCCAGAGAGGTGCAGTGACTTGCTCAAGATCTTACAGTGAATCAGTGGCAAAGCTGGAGCTTGGACCAGGTCTCTTGATGCCATGCCCGAGTTTTTTGCTTGTTTGCTTACGCTTTGCATGATTTGGGGGGTGCTTTTTTTTTGTTGTTGTTAGTTCACAGGCATTTCCCCAGAGCAGGTAGTTATCATCATGGGGTGAAGTCAGCTAGCACCCAGGTATGCAAGTGTATGGCCACTGATCTCAACTTCCTGGAGAGAGGAGAACAGGTGGAAGAATGGGGCGGGTGGTACACACTTTTCGAAGCTCACTTACAGAGTCTGATTGTAAACCATTGTAAGTGTGCCTGATGATAAGCAGAGTTCAAATGCCGAGACATTCCACTCAGTTTTGGAAATGAGACTTAAATTTCCCTTAAAAATGTTTTTCTCCACTGCAGCCCTCCCTTCCCCACCTCCCCCACCCTTTGTTTCTCTCGGGCTTTAAATCATTTTTGGCTTGGATTATTTGAAAGTAACCCATTACAGTGGGAAGCCTCCCAGTCCATCTTGTGCAGCGCTGTCAGGTTACAATATTATAAACAGACCACCGGGCCATGTTTGGTCCGAGGCCAGGAACCTTCCCAACTTGAGCATTTACTTATCTGCCACAACATTCAGTCTTGGGTTCCATGGAGGAGACTGTTTATTTCGGGCCTGTTTAAGAGTTCCAGCACAGGGAATCCAGTACAGTTTATTGTCTTGTTACCATCTGGCTTCATGGAGACTTTTCTTTTAGTTTTAATTGTGCCCCTAGGGAGAGAAAAACCCTTCAAATGGTGGAAAGAGAACATAATGGCACCATCCCACCCAGGTGTGAGATATTGCTGCCATGATGCTTGGTGGATGTGGCTGAGCAAAATTCTCTTATTCTTTGAACATCCTCATGTATTATTCCTGTTCCCAGTAGTCTCTGGCCCGCCTCCTCTGAAGGGGCTTCCTGGATGGGCTCTAAGCCAGAGGCTGACCTGAGAGACAAATGCGCCTCCATGGTAACAAAGGCTAGAGGTGGTTTGGGGTGTTGCCCAGTAACCTGCCCTTCCCCAGTGGCTGATGACCCGGCGTTGCAGAGAGATACTATGTGACCTTTCTAACAAGTGACTCACTCACCCCACAGATAACCATCCAGTACTTTCAAGGGAACTGCCGGTATCATTGTAGCTGTGGCCATGGTTTCTCCAAGATAAGGTGTTTTTAGAGATGAAAACACTGGGATTAGCATTCTTAGATTTGTTGTCATGGATCCATGACTCCCCAACCTTTTCCTGGGTCAATCAAAGACACCTTTGAGGTCTCTTAAATCTTTTGTTTACTATCAATTTTTATATATTTATAAACCAAAAAAAAAAAAAAAAAACCGTTGCCATCGAGTTGATTCTGACTCCTAGCAACCCTGTAGGACAGAATAGAACCGCCCCATATGGTTTCCAAGGAGCGCTGGGTGGATTCAAACTGCCAGCCTTTTGGTTAACAGCCATAGCTCTTAACTACTATGCCACCAGGGTTTCCTGTATTTACAGTTAACGATAAATAACTGACACTCTTCTAACATTTTTGGGAAAAAGAAAAACCTGCCATGATCTTACCTCTTTTAATTTTTCCACGTTGACTTGTAGAATGGTCTGTTCGCATCAGTATTTTCATATAATTGTAATCAGAGTGAAACAGTCAGGGTCTAACCAGGCAAACAGTAACTACATCAAGTATTCACCACAGAGGACTTTAATAGGGGGCCTTGGTTACACAGGTGATAAGAGCTGAGGAGCCAAAACAGGGGAAGGTGAGGTGACACTGAGCTTAGCAGCAGGAAGCCACTGCCATGTTTAGGCTGGAGGGACAAAAGGAGAAGGTAGTATTCCCAGAGCCCAGGGTCAGGGTCTCCAGTGGACCTGTCTAGATGAAAAATGCAGCTGCTTCTGGAAACAACTGCCAACATAGAAAGGAAGGGGAGAAATACCCTGGCTTCTCCCTTTGTCCTGCCCTTCATTTCCCATGAGTGCCTACTGTTGTCTGAACCCAATCAGGTGGCCCTGACATGGGACCTGGAATGTCAGGGGCTGGCCTTGGGAGTACAGAGCAGAACACAGGAGGATGAGGAATAAATGAGAGCAACCAGAGACTGGGAGCAGCTCAGGGTGCAAGCCTAATGCTTTAATTTGACATTGCCCCATTTTCCCAAGTTTTCACGTGGTCTTCATAATTGTCGGTGTTATTTCATCAAGCGGATGTACCACAGTTAACCATTCCCCAACTGTTGGATGAGTGCTTTAAATGATCATAAATCAGCAGTTCTCAAAGTGTGGTCTCCTGGCCAGCAGCATCAGCATCACTGGGGAAGGTGCTAGAAATGTCGAGTCTCAGGCTCCACCCCGTACCTCTTGAATTGGACACCCCTGGAGTGGGGCTTAGCAGTCTGTGTTTCAGCAAGCTCTCCTGGGATTCAGATGTGCATTAGTTTGAGGACCTCTGTTAACAGGTGATGCTGCCCTGGGTGTTGGTGGTCTGGGTCTTTGTCCTTGATTCCCACCACCTGCTGAGAGCTCCCAAGGCAATGTGTTGTGGCAGAAAAGGAGCAAGACACCAGGACTACCCACCCCTCAGGCCAAGTCTCACCCTTTTGCTTATAATCTCCCTGAGGTTCTCTTTCCTCTTCGGTTGAACAGTTGAGAATGTCAGACTGGGAGGTTGTTGTGAGGATTAAATGAAATAATGCGCATGGTGTTTCCTGTGTACTTGGTCTTTTCCTGGAGGTTTGGGGAAGGAAATATGATGACAGCAACACCTGGTGCCCATGTCTTGTCAGAACTTGAGATGTGTGATCTGAAAGCCAGCGATGTACACCTAGGAGGCTCACACGCGTGCCATGAGTCAACAGGGATACTGAGAGTTTGAGATCAATAGCCAAGCTTTCCCTTCTCACATTCGTTTTTGTTAATGGTATTAACCTGACCCTGTGGAAACCCTGGTGGCATAGTGGTTAAGAGTTCAGCTGCTAACTAAAAGGTTGGCAGTTCAAATCCCCCAGGCGCTCCTTAGAAACCCAATGGGGCAGTTCTACTCTGTCCTTTAGGGTCGCTGTGAGTTGGAATCGACTCAGTGGCAACAGGTTTGGTTTCTGGTTTTGGATGATTGTCACTATCTTTGTTCCCCTTCCCTGTCTGGCCACTTGGTGGAGTGGAAAGAACCCTGGTCTTAGAACCAAGACCCCCAGCTTCCCACACTGGCTTTGTATGTCTGAGTGTATTTCTTACCTTTCGGAGCCACACTTCCTGTATCTGCAAAACCTCTGTCTTGCCTCCCTCACTGAACCATTGTGCAGATCAGATGGGACGATAGACATGAAAACTACCTTGAAAACCGTGGCAGGTGCCATGAATATAAAGCCTTTGGGGTTCAGGCTTCTGCCGGGGCCCATCTCCAGCCTTGCCGCCTTTATAAGCCTCTCGTTCTATTCCCAACCCAGTTAGTGAACCAGTGCCCCATTGTGCCCATTTATCAGTTGTTGTTGGGTCTGCTCTGACTCATGGTGACCCCATGTGTGCCACAGTAGAACTGTGCTCCTTAGGGTTTTCAATGGCTGATTTTTCAGAAGTACATCAGACATTTCTTCTGAGGTGCCTCTGGGTGGACGCAAACCTCTAACCTTTTGGTTAGCAACCAAGCACTTTAACCATTTGCACTACCCAGGGACTCCACTGTCAGCCCAAACCCTAAAACCAAACCCGCTGTCATCGAGTTGTTTCTGATTCATAGTGATCCCATAGGACAAAGTAGAATGGCCCCATAGGGTTCCCAGGGTTGTTAATCTTTACGGAAGCAGACTGCAACATCACTTTCCTGCAGAGCAGCAGGTGAGTTTGAACTGCTGATCTTTTGGTTAGCAGCCAAGTGCTTTAGCCACTCTGCCACCAGGCCTCCTTACTCTCAGCCCTAAAGCCCCAAAACTGCCGCCAAGTTGATTCCAACTCAAAGCAACCCTATAGGGTAGAGTAGAACTGCCCTATATGGTTTCCAAGGCTGTAAATCTTTACAGAAGCAGATTGCCACATCTTTCTCCTGTGGAGCGGGGTGGGTTTGAACCACCAACCTTTTGGTTAGCAGCCAAGCACTTTAAGCACTGTGCCACCAGGGCTCCTTAATCTCAGCCTAGAAGGTGCTTAACATGCAATTGTCAGTGAAGGTAGAGATGGTGGGGCCATTGAACAGCTACCCACGCAGAAGGAACCAAGTAAAGGGTCTTACACACATTTTTCTCTCTTCATCCTCCTAACCACCCTATCAAGAAGGGAGTCTTCCAAGAAGTAAGCAGGGCTCCGCTAGTTTAAGAGGAAGGATGTGAGTAAACCTGATCCTCGGGTTAGATGGAGGCCCAGTTTGCTTCTGAGCCATCCACACTGCTGCTGCTAAGAAGGGGAATAGGAACCGGGTAAAATGCTCTTGCTGATTTGCCGTGGTATGTTGGGTCTGCAAGGATTGTGGGTGGAATAAAAGATGCTTCCCGACTTTTTGCAGTTTTTCAAGCCTTTTCGCATCCATCCTTGTATGGGTCCTCTGGGCGGGCAGTAGTCTGTGATGGGACGAGTCCAGAGAAGTCAGCTGAGCTGGCTGGGCAAGTCTTGGGCAAGTCTCTTCTCTGAGCCCCTCACCAGCCTGAATGTTAGATTAGAAGACGTTGTCATCGTCCAACTAACAACTGCTACCTTTCTGTTTGAGTTGCAACTGGAAATGACACTGATCTGGGAGACAAAGCTTCTGGGATGAGAGAACCAGCTGCTCCCATTCACCCCACATTTGGGAGTCATCAGGCACCATCCCACCTAGTGGCTCCTCTTGGGGAAGGCCAAGGGTATTTCCTGACCCCCTTCTAAGACCAGGGCTTTGAACTGGTTCAGTCACAGCCAATGAAGTGAAACTGGAACAGACATGAATTTTCAAAATTTGGGTGAACTGGAACAATAACCGGAAGGGGAAAAATTATGGTTTGAAGCCCTGGAATGGCAGACTCAGAAGAGACGTTGTGAGCCTTTCAGGAGGCATACTGGATTATGGGCAGGACTGTGGAGAGCAACACACATTCAGAGCTGAGCAGGTAGCCACCATGTTTGAGTGGGGCACCACTGTTGCCAGCTATGCTCAAAATCCAATGACCAGGAGATTTGGTTGCCGTGCAGTGTGTTTGCTGCCCTGTTTTCTAAGAGGAAGATTAAGTTTTTAGCAGGGCTTGGACCAGTAATTTTTCCCATTGTGATTATCGTTCTGCTTCACCCAAATTTAAAAAATTCAGGTCTATTCCGGTTTTGGTTCACTGGCCATGATTGAACTGGGTAGAACGGATTTGAAGCCCTGTCTAAGGCAAACTCAGCATAAAACAATCTTATTGTTCAAGCTCTGCTCAAAATTGCTACCCTGAGGAGAAGGCTGTGGCAAGGCAGAGTGGAATGTGATAACATGGAACTCAGGGCCTGCTCGGGCAGGTCCTAATGACTGTAAATAACTGTGTTGGAGGCAGGACCTGAGCTTTTGACTAAATAAATATACGTTATTTCTAATGTAGCCAGGGCAGATCTGAGAGTTATAATTACCTGAGATCTGCTTTACAAGCGTTTAGACAAACACATGGGGCTGTACCAACCTAGGTAGGAATGTGGCCATGTGCATTCAACAGGTGTTTCAAAGAGGCCTTTGCTTTAATTATTTATTTAAACCCTGACAGCTTGCACCTGGTTTGCCAAAGTGCCTGACTTAGATATATCAGAACTTTTGGAGTCAGAGGTCTTCTCTCTTTTTTTCCTTCCCTGGAAGTATATGCGCTTGAGTTTTAACCCAACTTCACCACCCAGTCCCTGGGTTGGGGGCAGGACTGCATGAGGGGGCCTCAGCAGGGTGGTCTGCAGTGTGGTGAGTCGAGAGAACTCAGCTGAGCTGGCTGGGCAAGTCACTTCTTTGAGACTCAGTTTCTCCAGCAGTAAAGTAGGGATAATGATTCCTGTCTCTTTAGGGTTGTTGAAAGATCGAGTTAATGCATGCATAAAGCTTAGCTAAGTGTTTGTCACCCTGCTAACCAGTAAACCAGTTGCTGTTGAGTTGATTGCAACTCATGGGAACTCCTTACCAGGAGCTGGCAAATGGTTGGTTGATCCCTCCCTTCTTTCCTTCCCCTCCCCCTTGGAGTTAACCAAATCGAAGGATGGCTGGTTGCTTTATTGGGTTGACCAACGAGCTGTCCCATAGTATGGCAGCCTCAGAAAGGTTAAAAAAAAATGCCAGTGAAGTCTTCCAATCCATCAGGCACTAAGGTAGGTAAGTATTTTAATCCCGATCATTTTTGCATTTCAGCGTTGGAGTCTTCAGTCAACATTTCTCAGGCCCAGGGCCACTGAGTGTGGCGTCCTGAGCTAATTTGGCTATAGACCATCCGTCCAGCCTGGGGAAGGGCAGCCCTGGGAGCATGTCTTGAGTCTTTTTGACACAGGTGTGGCTGGCATCAGGGCCAGCTTCATGAGCGTGGAGTACCATGTACAGAATACCCTATGCTTGATGTAATGCTCTGCTGTGACTGTCTTGCAATTCTCCATTTTATCTCTGAACTTGGACTTTGGAATGGAGCATGTGGTCGAGTAGAGGAGATCTGCACCGTGTGTGTCCCCTGTTCTTGCTGCTCTGTGTACATCTGTCATCTGCTGTGTCCTGTGAGCACAGAATTCTGGTGGCCCCACACATGTGGGAGTTGAGTGAGAGAGTGAGTGTGAGTGCTGGCTAAGCACATTGTATCTGCAACCGAGTAAGCAGGGCCACTGACGGTCTCTAGAGGTCATGATTTCCATTTGAACCAGAACTTCTTTGTTTCAAACCCGGGAAGGCGGCGATGGTGTTCTAAGAAACATGCATTACCAATGAACCCCACTATCTCTTTTTTTTACTCATGTTATTTCCCCATATTAGTCGACCACTTATGCTGAAAATGATGCTATGAAAGGAAAGGGAAAGACAGAGCAACGATGGTTCCTTTTCCTTTTAGGCCCTCCTTACTTATCAGTAACTAGAAGGGAGAGCGTATCAAGAAGTGAAGGAAAAGCAGTTTGAGGGAGTTTTGTGCAGTTTCTACGGTTCTGGTGAGAACGAAATCCATCTGCACGTATAAGCTGTGAAATACAAGTTGTGTACATTTGGTGATTCCACCTACTAGATAGATGCTCTTATATGTGTGCCTAAAACTGTCATTGTACAATATAAAGGTGAAAAATCAAATTCATGGCTAATAAAAAATTAAATTTTTTTTTTTTTTACTTAGAATGACATTAAATAGCAAATTAAAAAACCCTCTCTGACAAGTTGAAAGAGAGACTGTGAAAGAAAGGGCGAAAACTTAATTTTAGTACCTTGAATGGTACCTTTTCCCTCTTCATTGATGATAAATGGGTAGATAGCTGCCATCGAGTCGACTCCAACTCATGGAGACCTTATGTACAACAGAATGAAGCGTTGCCTGGTCCTGCATCATCCTCATGGTCGCCAGTGTGTTTGAGTCCATCTTGCAGCTATTGTGCCAGTCCATCTTGGCGAAGGTCTCCCTCAACCTCACTGACCCTCTATGAATCACGATATCCTCCCCTAATGATTAACCCCTCTGGATGACATGTCCAAAGCAAGCAAATTGGACAGTGTTTTGTTGTGATCCAGAAGGCTTCTGTTGGCCAGTTTTCAGAAGTAGATTGCCAGGCCTTTTCTCCTAGCTTGTTTTAGTCTGGAAGGTCTGCTGAAACCTGTCCAGTATGGGTGACTTTGCTGGTATTTGAAACATCGGTGGCATACCAGCATCACAGCAACATGCAAGCCATGACAAACCAATTGACAGATGGTGGTCTTTGAATGTATGATCCAGCATCTTTATTTTGCACTGGGCCTCACAAATTATGTAGCCAGGCCTGGCTGGCATGCTGAGGCTGGAGGTCTCAGGCTGGTCTTGCACGTGTGGACCCTTGGTCATCTCACAGTCTGGGTTGCAGAGCTAAGAGACAATACATAAGCAAGTAAGCAGTGGCGCTTGCACCAAAGAGTCCAGGGTGTTCAGGTGATTGTGGGTCTGTTGATGGGAGTCACAGCTGAAGAATTTCAGTGGCTGCAACATACCCTGGTTGGGGGTATTTTCGGGTGCTACTTTACATTCCCTCTTGTGAATTCTTGAGCAGATCCAGCAATGGACTGAGAGCGAGGCCCCAATTTGGCTGGGTCTCCTTGGGCAAATTGTTTTTTCCAGGATGGGTTTCCTCATCTGTAAAATGAAGTGGCTGAATCAGGTGACCCTCAGCTTCTTGATTGTGATCTAGTTGTTAACAGCATGGGCTACTTGGAGGCTGAATCCTTGGTTGAATCTTACCTTGACCTTTTAACTAGTTTTGTGACCTTAGAGAGGTTGTTCAAGCCTCCTAGAGCCTCGATTTCTCCATCTATAAAATGGAGATAATGGTAACTTCTTCATAGAGTAGTCACATGGATTAAATGAGCATAACAGAAGCAGTTAACATGGCTTCTCGTACTGTTGGTGTTGAATAAAAGCTAGCAGTGGCCCTGACAGCAAACAAGGGGCAGGGGAAGAAACAATTCCTGGAGATGGTGGGACCAAAATAGTGTCATCTGGGCATGTGAGCTGTCAGGCCTGACTTTGGAGATTCTGTGAGTATCCAGAGAGGCTCTGCCTCAAACTTGAGCGGCTCTTCAGACTGTTTTAGAAGTTACTGGAATGGAGAGAAATAGTACTGTTTAGCATTAGAGGATTTGAATCCTTGTCCTCTCCCCGTCTTCTACTTGCTAGTCATGTGACCTTGAAGGTCACATCCCCTCCAGTCTTCTGTTTCTTCATCTGTAGAATGGAGTAATAATGGACCTGTCTGCCTTACAGGACGAGGCTCAGTGGAGATGACAGATGCAGAAATCTTCTGTAAACTTCTGTACACATTGCTGATGTTAGGAAGGACGGTAGTGAATCTTCAGCGTTTACTTAACTCTTGCCATTGAGACTTTCAAGGGAGAAAAGAAGCGGTTACCTCTGTTTGGACCTCGGTTCTTCATCCGTGAGATGAGAGGATGGCATTTTGATTTCTAAAACTGCTGCCTGCCCTGATGTACCATAAACTGCCCTCCTGAGCAGGTTTAAAAAAAAAAAGAAACCCAGCAGAATTTGGAATTGTCCACTAACTGGAACCACAATCGCAGGCTTCTGGACTCAGGAAGGGGTGCAGTCCAGCCTTGTGGTCTGAGAAACGTCAGATGCTGGGACGAGAAGGGCCCATTGGAACGTAGCAGGGTTTTCTTCCTACCCCCTGCCTCCTCAGCCCTGGTAGCTTGTTACTCTCTGGCTAACAGTTTGGCAGCACAGAGGCAAACCACAAAGTACATTTGAGGCTCAGATCTGCTCATTTCGAGGGTGGGGCTGCGTTTTTCTTCTGCCACAGTGAGCTAATTAAAGAAAACAAGCTTCGGGAGTTGGGAGAAAACTGGCCACAGAGCACTTGGGGAGGATGCTTTGGTGGTGGAGGCTGGTGGAGGGCGGAAGGCAGGTGGAAGTGGGCCCTGGGGGTCCCAGGGTCCCCAGTGGAGCTCTCCGGGGCTCACTGCTGCTTTGCTCCAAGACCCAGATGAGGATGGAGGCAGGGGACCAGTGTGGAAGCAGTTCAAGCTGCCAGGAAGATGGGACTGTGTTTTTTGAAATGCTTCACAAATTGTACTTTTGCCCCAAATTGTAGGCAGAGCCTGTGTCCCGAGAGTTACCTCTCTGTGGCACTGTCCTTTTGATTTTTGCACCGGCCTTAGGGAAAGTGGATGTGACTTCCATACTCCCTAAGAGGAAACAGACACTCAAAGAGGTGGCTGTTTTTGTGCAAAGACACATGGCTGGGAAGTGGCATAAAGATTCGGGACTTTAGCCTCCAGATCGAGTGTGCCAACTACATGGAGAAGAAAGCAGGCATGAGTTCCTATTCTTGTAGACATCACAGCCCTCCAGAATTGGAACCCAGCTCCAACAGCTGCATACTGTTTTGTGGGGAAGGAATATTGCCGCAACGTTGGTTGTGTAAGTTGAATTACGTGTTAAACCTATTGGGCAAACCATTTAAAGGAATCCTATTGTGAATTGTTTTGAAAAATGAAGAATGACTCTCCTCAGCAATTTTCTGTTTTTGTAAATTTCACATGGCCAGATTGCTTAAAGACAGGTTCCATGGTGTTGCCAGGTTATGATTATCACTGCAGGAGGATGGCCTAAGGAGCCCTGGTAGTGCAGTGGTTAAGTGTTCTGCTGCTAACCGAAAGATCATCGGTTCAAACCCATCAGCCGCGCCTCAGGAGAAAGATGTGGCAATCTGCTTCCATAAAGATTATAACCTTGGAAACCTTATGGGGCGGTTCTCTCTGTCATATAGGGTCGCTACGAGTCAGAGTAGACTTGATGGCACACAGCAACAAGGATGGTATCTTAAATTATGTAGTGCTGTTATAACAAATACCACAAGTGGGTGGATTTAATAAACAAATTAATTTTCTCACTGTTTTAGGAGGCTAGAAGTCTAGGGGAAGGCTTTCTTTCTCTGTTGACTCTGGGAGGAAGGTCCTTGTCTCATTCCAGCTTCTGTTCCTTGACTCCTTGGAGATCTCATGTGGTATGACATCTGTCTTCCCCCAGCTGCACTTGCTTGCTTCATCTGCTTTTTTATCTCTCAAGAGATTGATAAAAGACACACCCTACACTAATACTGACTCTTTAATATAACAAAGAAAACCCATTTCCAAATGGGATTATAACCACTATAAAACCTGTTGCTGTTGAGTCGATTCTGACTCCAAACAACCCTATAGGACAGAATAGAACTGCCCCATAGATTTCCCAAGAAGCAGCTGATAGATTTGAACTGCCAACCTTTTGGTTGGTAACCAAGCGCGTTAACTGTGGTGCCACCAGGGCTTCATAACCACTACTATAGAGGTTAGGATTTATAACACATATGTTTTGGGGACACAATTGAATCCATAACAGATGATTTACTACTCAGGTGCTAAGAAGTCAGATTCACACATGCTGGAGAACTGGGAGGAGGTGTCGTAAAAAAAAAAAAATCGTACATGTGCAGAAATGTTTTACTTCCCACATTGAGAGAAGCTGGGAGCTGGTGGGACCTCAGGGGTCATCCAGTCCAGTGATTCCCAAGCCAGGTGTCAGGAGACACCAGCAGCGAGGTGGTGTGGCAGGGAACTTTTGTTGATGATGATGATGATAAAGCTAATGCCGATTGCTCACTGTATGCCCAGCACCAATGATTAATAGCACTGAAGTTTGTAAATGATTTATGTACCAATTGATTAAATGTTTTCCTCTAATGGTGCCCTTCTCAGTGCCTTGGGTTCTGATATGCTGTGTTGAGTAGGGGGAAGGGGGGGGCTCATTGATGTGTGTATGGAGGCTGGAACAAGGTTGGGACCTTCGAATTCAAGCCTACCCCTTCATGAGGACCAGAGACCCAGTGAGGGATGGTGTCTTGCCCAAAGGCATAAGAACAAGGTACCAGAGTTGGGATTTAGTCTAGCCTCCTCACTTTCCATTAGGAAACTCACAGTGGAAAAGAGTGTTTTGGCTTTTTTATGTTGCTGTGTAAATTCTGAGTTGCTGAGGTTCAGCTGTGTCCTACTTGGTATTTTGTGCCTTCTTTGGGTGTCTGGGGAAGCTGTCTCTCCCACTCCAGTGGAACAGCCACCCAGAATTGACCCCACAGCCTGCTGTCAGGAGGCTCTGTTTAGTAGAAATAGCCAAAGGTCTGGAGTATGTCCCCGTATGTGTCTACAACAATTCCAGTTGTCCTGCCCATGTTGGGCATTTAGCAAAAGAAACCAATTATGTGTCAACATATGCGTTTGGTATGTGATGGGCAACTTCCCATGTGACACTGCTGCTGCTTTTCGACTGTGAACATCTGACACTGCAGGAAATAAGAAACTTTCCAGTACCTAATTTGCCCACACTCTGCTTTCAAACCCTCTTGGCTCCAGCACAGAGTAAATGAAACTATAGCTTATAGAAATATTTATGTATAGGAGTCAATGAACTGTTTAAATGCTTGGATGTCAGAAAAAGGTTTCACATGAAGCCAGTCCCCTGGCCCGCCCACCCTCTGGCTGTGCAGTGGGTAGGTTTGCTTTCTTTTTGAAGTCTGATCTAGCATACTGTCATGGTTGGTGCCGACCTAGTGATGATGATGGTGGTGATGACCACGATGCTGCTGTCACCACCTCCTAAAGGAGGCTGAGCTATAATTGAATTAAATGTATACATGATCCTTAGGAGAAGCTGAGTAAAGCTTCAGAATCTTGGGAGTTTAGTTGTATTCTCAGTAACTGAGGTAAGAGATCTGTGGACAAGAATTATTAGACCTGAGTTTTATTAGCTATGCGACCTTGGGAAAGTTGAGTTAAGTTTCTAAGCCTTGGCTTCTTTGTCTTTAAATGTGATTATTGTCCCTGACCTCTCCTCTCTCATGGGGTTGGTGTATCTGAGTGAGAGATAATGGGCATTAAAATGCTTTGTTAGTTGCTGAGACTCTTAATAGAGATGGTTTCTGAAACCAAAGGGTAGGTGGGACTAAAAGGAATAATGACAAACTAGACTGGAAGTCCCTGGGTGGTGCGAATGGTTAACATGCTTGGTTGCTAACTGAAAGGTTGGAGGTTCGAGTTCACCCAGAGGTGCCTTGGAAGAAAGGCACGGTGATCTACTTCTGAAAAATCAGCTGTTGAAGACCGTGTGGAGGATGGCTTTACTCTGACACACCTGGGGTCACCATGAGTCAGCGTCAACTCAACGGTAACTGGTAATAGTAGTAGTATAACAACAACAACAAAAACCCATTGCCGTCGAGTCGCTTCTGACTCATAGCGACCCTATAGGACAGAGTAGAACTGCCTGATAGGAGTTTCCAAGGAGCGCCTGGCAGTAGTGATGTGTAGTAATGTAGACGGGTTTATGTTGGGGTTGTACTCTGTGGAGTGGAATTTGCCTCATTTTCAGGGGAGCCTAATCCATGGGAAGCAGCAGATATTTATTCCTGCCTTCAATCAGGAAGGTTGGGAGGTACCTGCTCTGTTTAAGAGAATGTTCATGCAACCCAGTCCCTGGCCTCCCGGACTTCACAGTTGAATTGTTTTCATGGGTCACAGGGAAGGTGAGCATGTTGAGAGTGAGAGAAATTGATTCAGTGAATCCTCCAGGCCCCCAGGCCCACGGTGCTGTTCGAGTCCAAGCTTTGGGAGAGATGCTGTGTGTGTGTACACGTGTGTGTGCACGTGCATGTGAGCTTGTGTTGAGAGAGATAAAAAAGCCAGGAAAGCAGAATGAGTCAGATTAAACCGCTGTTTTTTCCCTTTTGAAACTCGTTATATTCACACACACACAGCAGTCATGCGCTTGCTCAGAAACGTGTGAAAACCACTTAAAATGTGTGAAATGCAGCCCTTTTGAACGTATGACTTACACCCACATTCTCTTGAGTGACGGAATGGATTTGTAACTCTTCAGACAGAGCCTTCCGCATCTGCAGGAATTTTATGTCTGCCCATGATGCAAGCTCATGGCCGGTCCACGCTGACGTGTGTGTGTGTAGACCTGGGCTCTGTGTGTTGTGGGCAGGGCCTGTGGCGTTGTTAAACAGGTGGCATTCTGACTTTCTGGGTGGTCCTGGTTGGCCAGTAGCTGGGAGTGAGCCAGGATGGGCTGAGAAGAGCTGGACACACCGCATGCTGTAGACAGGGTGTGCAGTCCCCTTAGCCTGGCATTCTCAGTCCTCCAGAGTCGACCACTTTCTGGATTTCTCTTCTGTATGAACCCTCTGGTCCTGCCAGATGAGGCACACCTCAGTTCCTCCTTCTTACAGATTGAATTGTGTCCTCCAAAGGATATGTTGAAGTCCTACCCTCTGTACCTGTGAAAGTGACCTTATTTGGAAACAGGGTCTTTGGAGGTGTTATCAGCACTGAGGTCATAGCAGTTTAGAGTGGGTCCTGAGCCAATATAAGTGGTGTCCATATAAAAGAGCAGCAGAGTGTCAGGCAGAAGACAGCCACTTGAAGACGGGTGCAGAGATTGGAGCCATACTGCCACAAGCCAGGAAGGCCTGGGACTACCAGCACCCGGGAGTTGGGGGAGAGCGGGGAGACAAGAAAGGCTCTGGGGAAGAGCCGTTGGAGTCTTCTTTGGAGGAAGCACAGCCCTGCCAACACCCTGAATTTGGACTCTTGGCCTCCAGAACTGAGACAATAAATTTCTCTCCCTACAAGCCACCCAGTCTGTGGTGCTTTGTTATGGTGGCCTTAGGACATTCATACACCCTCCAACTTTCTGTATCTGTACCCACACTACCATGCTTGGACCCACCTGGGATGTTTTTTGAGACCTCTCTACCTTTCTGTCTTAAAATAAGCCCCACCTCTTCTCTCAAGTAGTCCTGAACTATTCCAGCTCACACTGATTTCTGTCACTGTCCTCTGAGTGGCCTACTGAATCACTTCCTGGGTCTGCAAAACAGTCCGTGCTTAGTACTTTCGAATATGTTAATTTCGTCTTCTCTGTGATCAGTCTGTGTGTTATTTATTCTCCCAGATCTGAATGTCAGCTTCCTTTGTACAAGAGGTATGTCTCGTGCTTGTTTAACTCTTTTCCCACCCCCTGGCCATCACCCTAGGGGCCGAGAGTAGACCAGGTGTGGTAAGGCCTTCAGACAAGGTATACAACCTCCCCAGGACTCACTCAGTAGCACATGACATGGGGCAGGTGAGCCCTACCCTGCCTGCATCAGAAGGCTGCCGTGGTGGACAGGAGAGGGTGAGAGGTAGGACAGAGTTCTGGAACACAGCAAAGCCCTGGGCATGTGTGAGTTATCAATGGTTTCCTTGTGTGTAGGCTCTCAGTACCCAGGACCTGACATTACTGCTGGGTCTGGCTTCAAGCGTTATGTGTATCCTAATACCCTGGAGACCAGGACCCCTGAGTTCTGTCACCCTCCCTGGGCCTCCATTTCCTCAGTTCCATTGCCCGTCCAGCTCTGGCATTGGTGGTTTGGGGGCCTGGTGGACTTCACACTACTGCGTGGCTTTCCCGAGTGCCCAGGTCAGCAGGGAACTGGGCCTCAGCCAGAACAAGTGGAGGGTTCCTTCCAGTGGTTTGTGCTCCTGGGATGATCGTTTTATTGGCTTGCGATGTCACCTTGAGTGACCACCCTGGGCCTTCTTTCTTTGTACCAGCTTATTTCTGGATCTCTGTGCCTTGGTTGATTGTAGACGCTGTTGGCACTATTTCAGTTGGCAGAATTATTTCACCTATTCTGGAGGTGTTGACATTTAAAGGTGGTTGAGGGGGTACTGTGTGGAAGGGGAACAGGAAACCTGGAGGAAGGAAAGGAGCCAGTAGCTGAGAAAGCGTGTATAGCAGGCCCATACTTTAAAAGTGCCTGCCTCTGCTGGTTTTGTGGTGGTGGTGTTCAAAGGCAGGAAGACAGATAAGATCAGCCTTCTTACCCCTTTCCCCCTCCAAACACATATGTACACACGCACATACAAACAAGTTTTGATGGCTGAGCACTTTTCCAGGGCAGGACTGGACAGGGACTAGGTATTTTTCAACTTTTTAACCCCTATGTCTAACACAATGCTTTGTATTTCAAAGGTGTGAATGAATGAGTAAATGATTGAATGAATGACTTCTTAGTTCTCATCACAGCTGTAGAGTGTCAGTGTATACATAAAGTCATGGTTAGTGACAAGTCTGGCGGGTTAAAAAATACTAACGCATGTGTCTGGTTGTGGGTGAAAGGACCTAGTTTAAGCCTCAGTTTTGCGGCCTGTGTCCTTGGCACTGAAGAAATAATCCTCAGAGTAATTGAGGCGCTTTGGTCTGGGACTTCCAGGCCATACTGGAGGGTTTGTACTGGTGAGTGAGGGCTGGCTGGACCAGAAAAGACTTCCCCTGGGAGGCCTGTATGTATCAGCAGCCTCAGGAGACATGATTTAGCCTATTGTGCGGGACTGGCAAGCAAAGCCTGGAGCATTAAGGCTCTGAGAGCTTCCTGATTGGTGTTGTCCCATCTCTGAGACATGGCAGTTCTAGATGGGGAAGCTTTCCAGACTTCACCTGTGCATCTCGTCCTTATGATGACCCTGATTTATATCTTATAATAAAAGCGGGAGTCTTAAGTATGATCTGACTCATTCCAGTGAACGAACGAACCCGAGGACGAGGTCCTCTTAACTTGTAAGGTCTGACCTAACCCTGGATGGCTAGGGAAAAAGAGAGAGGGTGTCTTGTGGGCAGCTGGTATTAGAAATAATAGAAAAGTGGGATGTGCTTCATCTCTGCTTCCTGGGAATCAGCTTTATGCTGATTCTCATCCAACTGGTTAGAGAGGACAACGAGCTTCTAGGAAGAGAAGATTGCTTGGTGTTCCCTTTGAAGCTGTCCTGTCCTCCATCCTTCTGCATTTCGTGGCTACCTTCATTACTCCCGAGTTCAGAAATGCCTGTGATTGGCAAAGAGTAAAGGCTCTCTTTATCCTCTGTTCCCAGTGGGAACTTTATTGTGCTCTGCATGCAGTAAATGATAAATATTCCTACTGATTGTGGGCAGTTGCCTTTTTCCACCTGGTTTCCCAGTAGTCCCCTCTGTTCTGGCAGGTGGCTGAAGGCAGATGACTTTGGCAAGGGAGTTGGCACAAGTGGCCAAGTTTATACTGGATTGCTCTGTTCCAGTGTGTTATCTCCTTTCCTCGATGGGCATTGTCACATAAGAAAGTACTTGCTCTGTGGGTTTTGCCCACACTGCCTTCCCTTCACAGAGACCTCTGGGCATAGATAGATTCATAAACTGCATTGCTTGAATGAAATCATATCTGTTTCGTCTGTCTCCTCAGGCCCAATTCTTCTCCCAGTTTTAGCTGATACCTATTTCCTGTTTGAGAATTGTCTGGGAAGGACAGACATCGTGGCATATCATGTGCAAACTTCTGTGAGAATGCGATATTTGAGGTGTTTCGGTGGCCGCTTCTCCTGGCCTGCCTTCCTTGTCTTTCTCCCAAGGCTTTCTTAGTGTGAAGGCTGCCCACTGCTCCATCCTACCTACCTGAGCAGAAGGCGCCTTTTGTGAGGAGGCCCTGCTGCCTTTGACCCGATGGCCAAGACTCCACAGAAAGAGCCCTGGACTGAAGTTTTTGTCCCCACTGTGCTGTGTGACCTGGGGCAAGTCACTTGACTTCTCTGAACCTCAGTTTCCTCTTTAAAAAACGAGAAGGTTGGATGAGGTACTCGCTAAAGTTCCATGTGTGTCCATTCTCTGCTGTTTCCAGGGTAGGAGGAGCTGCCCCTGTCTTGCAGGGGGAGCTAAAGCTGGGGGGTAGGTAGAATGGGGTGCCTCAGAGACCACCCCAGGGATTCTGAACCCTGACCTACCGGCAGCAAGGACAGGGAGCTGAGAAGACGCTGGGTTGTACGGTAAGCATAGCCCCTGCGGAAAGCACGTCACGTTATTCAGCCCTGTGGAATGCTGAGGCATGCCTGAGCTTGGGCAGGGCAGCTGTGAGGCTTGTGGCTCTACTGTGGGCAGAAATTCATGGCTTTGAAGAAGGGCTACTGTGTATACCAGTGATAAATATTAGTCACCCTGGCAGCAGAAGGAGTTTCCTGTGCTGGATTTTTGGTTCTTCCAGAAAAGGGGAAAGCCTTCCTCCCTGACGGGCCATCAGATGGAGAAACGGGAATATGTGTCAGACAGGAATGCGTGTCTGCAAGTGCAGATGCCAACAAATCCTCTTACCCTGATGTCTCGGCTAGAGATCCCACGGGATTTTCAGCCGCTGGTGACCTCTGTCTGCCTGAAGCGGCATAGGGCGTGCTAAGGCCTCCTGTTGCCTGAGGGATGGCCAGGGCCTCCTAAGATGATGTCCAGTCCACTGTTCACATCTCTGTGTGGCGCCTTGTGGGGACCTTGTTTCAGGATGTCTCAAATCCAAGCCTTGATCTGTCCTCCCCTCCCACCTTCTGCTCATTCTCCTCCAGTCTTCCCCTTCTCAGTGAAGGGCCCTGCTGGCCACTCAGTTACGTGAGCCAGACCTCAGGAAGCGATCCCTGTCACCCTCTATTCCCTTTCCCTCATCTCCATCACCAAGTCTTGTCAGTTCCTGCCACCAGAATATCTAAGTCCATCTGTGTTCCCTGTCTCTGCGGCTGCTTCCTTCCTTCAAATCAAGGTCTCTCTTGCTCAGCCTCCCCCCGACTGGTCCCCCTGCCTCTATCCACCTCTCTGCAGCCCATTCTCCACTGGGCACCCGAAAGTGATCTCTAAGAACTGTATGTCCTGTCTTACGGCTCATCTGCTGCAAACCAGCCAGGGACTTCTCATTGCCTAGAGGGTAAGGAGCCAAATCCCTAACACAGCTGTGGGATCTGGTCCCATCCTGCCCTTCCAGCCTCCCTCTCAGCCGGGCCTTCAGCTCTTCTCTGGTCTTACTTTTCCTTCCTCAGGGCTTCCGTATATGCTGTTCCTTTTGCCTAGAATGCTCTTCCCACAGTTTTTTTCAGCTGGCTAGCGGGAGTCAGATCTCAGTTGAAACACCATTTCCTAAGAGAGCCCACCTGATTCCCCACTCCTTGTTAATTATATCCCCTGATACACTGTCTCACGGTACCCTGTTCTTCTCTTTGAGAGATGTCACCTCAGCTTGTAGTTATAAATCTGGGTGATCATTATTGTCCATCTCCCCCTGGGAAGGGACTGTCTCGACGGAAGAGCTCTGTGAATATTTGGAGTCATGAATCCTGTGCGGAGGTTGTGTCTGCTTCTGCTGCCGTCACCCTGGTACCCAGGCTTCGTTGGGTTCTATGCCTCACTCTCCAGTCCCCACTGCAGTGGCCACTGACTCTGGCTTCACTGCTCTGGCATTAAAACTTATCAGTCCCAGATCTCAGTCTTTTGCAAGGTGACACTTCATCTGATTACCTAATTCACACTAAGGTGTTAACGGTGCTAATGACATAGTGTTTATTACCCCACGGGATGCAAAATGAGGGTATCAAAACATATCATTCCCCAGGTGGTTAAAAACCCTTCAGTAACTTCCCAGCGTGTCCAAGGTAAGAGTCCAGTCTCCTTAGCCGAGTTTATAAGTCCATTCTTCTTAGCCGAGTTTACAAGGCCCCGTCTACGCAGCTTGGCTTCTGTCCCCTTCCTGGCCTCAGCTCCCGAGCCTCAATAGTTTCCCTTTTCTCCCACCCAGAGCCCAAGGAGTGGTGGCTTTACTTGGGGGAGTGGGGCTAGCCTTTCAGAGCCCCTAAATCCATATCTTCCCACTTAACAACATCCATCACACTACATAAGCGTCCTGACATTCTGCCCATGACGAGGTTTAGCAGATCTTTGTTTTTCAAGGTGTCTGATGTGGGGAAGCGTGTCTTCAGTGCCTTCTCCCACTCACCTAATGCGGGTTGTGGTCATTTGCAGGGTAAGGCAGGTGAGGCAGCAAAGGAGTGGCAACAATCCCTGAGAGAGAGCAGCTTCCCTGGCCCTCCCTTGCACCCTCCCCTCCACCCGCCTGTGTCAGCGCTCCCCACGTGCCCAGAGTAATCTTGCCAAAAGGATAGGTCTCGTCCTGGTACCTCTGTGTTTAGAACCCATCTGTGAATCCTAGCGCCTCTGCAGTAACTTGGCTTGTCTCATGAGGGCTGACCATGCCTCCCACCTTTTTGGGCTCCGGCCTCGCCCTTGGTGGCCCTGGTTTGGAGCTTTCCAGCCTGGTGGCTACAGATTCCATGAGGCTGCTTATTTGCTGCAAATGGGCAGGGATTCACGCAGGCACTGAGCACTGTCTGTGAGCAAGTGATTTCAAGTACAACTGCCACTGGGGGACAGGTCTGTGAACATTGCTGAAATGAAAACCGATCACTCTTTGTTCAACTGGTTGAGAATCAGTCCCACTCTGAAGATATGGGAGTCCTGTGAGCCTTCCCCACCCTGTCCCAGGCCATTTCTTGCCTCCTTGCTTTGGAATTTCCGGAGCCTATTCAACCAGCTTCTTCCAAAACCTAATTCCGTTTTGACATCCTCTAGGGAATAGCCTTCAGACCCCCTTATGCCCTACGCCCAGTAACCTCAAAGTACCCTCTGTGTCCACAGTGGGCTGAGCACACCTAGGTCTTGACTTCTACTGCTATATTTTGAAATCATCCGTTTCTGGGTCCTAGACAGGGAGCCCCTTGAGGGCAGGGACTGCGTGGGGTGGACCTCTGGGTGGGAAGCTGGTATCCACGTGACAGTGTTGTACCCCTGGCTCACAGGTGGTCCCTGCCTTTTTGTGCCCTTCTCTGCTCTGCACTGGTGGTAACAGTGAGCGTTTGGCCCTTGCATCCTGCCATGTCGTCTCCAGCTGAATATATTCAGATGAAGCTTCCTTTTCCTTTGGAAGAAGTAGTGGGAATCTAGAGATCTCACTGGTCTGGCAGTTGTGCTGTCTTGTGGGGTCGCTATGAGTCAGAATTGACTTGATGGCAGTGGGTTTTTGGTTTTGGAGGTTAAGATTAAAAAAAAATTTTTTTGATTGTGTTTTAAGTGAAAGTTTACAGTGCAAATTAGTCTCATTCAAAAATTTATATGCAGATTGTTTTGTGACTTTGGTTGCAATCCCTGCAATGTGTCAGCACTCTCCCACTCTCCCTTTACTCTCCAGGTTCCCTGTGTCCATTTGTCCAGGTTTCCTGTCCCTTCCTGCCTTCTCATCTTTACGTTTAGCAGATGTTGCCCATTTGGTCTTGTATACTTGATTGAACTAAGAAGCATACGCCATACATGCGTTACTGTTTGTTTTATAGGCCTGTCTATTCTTTGGCTGAAGGGTAGGCTTCAGGAGTGGCTTTAAGATAAAATTTTGCAGATCAAAGAAGATATTACTTATTTTGAATATTACCTAAATGGAGGCTCATTTGAAATAGGCCTATTTTCCAGGGGTCAGTCTGTGTCTCACAATGGGGTTCTCCTTGAAGGCAGAGCGACTAGTTCTTACTCATCTTGGTGTCCCAAGAGCCTAGCAGGGTGCCTGATAGAGAGCGGTCACTTCCTAAATACTTGCTGGATGAATGCATGGGATGAATATGTGTTTCGGTATTTTTTAATTGCTCAGTGATTAGAAAATTCCCATGGCTTGTGAATCTGTAAGACACGATTTCCAGTGTAAATTCTTTGTGTGTGGGAATGCTTTCTATGCGGAATGCTTGCCTGGGCTGAAAAATGCCTTGTGGCAGCAGTTTTGAAAAATCGAATCATTTTGTTCTTGTGCAAGTCATTCCAGCCCTCTGGGACTTGTGACCCTCATCTGTAAAATGGGTAGGGGTGGGGTGGGCCACGTGGCTGCTGAGAGGTACTGCTCTGCTGCTGGGTGTCATCCTTCATCTCCCTCTTTGGTGACTAGAAGCCGACCCTCTCCCCGAGGGTTCCTACACAGAGCTGGAATCCTCTCTGGCCTCTTTGACTGCTTTCCAGCGGGTAGAATGCCTCGTTTCCCAGTAGCAGTGGGAATGTTAATGTGGGGTTAGCAAAGCGAGCCAAGAGCCCTCGAATAATTAAAACACACATGGACACAAAGAAAGAAAAGAGAAAGGGGAAAACACGCTGGACCAACCGGGAATGAGTAAAACCCAACAGACTGAGAAAATCCCGGAGCTGAACTTCACATGACCTTGCGTGCGCCTGCAGTTGTGACCCCCGCGTGCCCCCTGACTCTCAGTGATGTCAGCGGGCCATGGCCCCACAGGAAGCAGGGGCCGCCTGCAGCCTGGTACAGCATGCAAAGCCTGCTCATCCACGGCCCAGTTCCAAGCCACCCGTGTCTCCAGATAACAAGAAGCCATGGCTCCTGGGCTAGTCAGAGTGGGAAGCCAACTCAGTGCTTCTCAGAAAGCAGAACCCCAGCCTTTGCAATGTTGCTGCAGGCATGAGCTGGCCGAAAAAAGTGTGCCTTCTTAGGGGTTCTCTGCTTGAAATCAGTGACTGCATTACCTAGTGGTGTCTGAACCCTTCTGGGTCATCGCTTAATGAGTTAACTCATTCATTGCTTGAGCATATACCTGTAAGACACTGGGATATGGGGATGAATGAGATATTGTCTCTGTCCTTGGAGTTCTTTGCTAGTTGGGGGAAACAAATCGAAGGCTCAAATCAAACTATTTGCAGGGCCCCATGGAAAACTTGAGAGTTAACCACCTTTGCTAGGGAGAGAAGGCCAAGAAATGCCTGTCTAGTTTTCTGATGACCCACAGCTCACAGCACAGGATATTTTGGAAGATTTGGTAAAACAGAACCAAAAACCAAACCCAACCCATTGCCATCGAGTTAATTCCGACTCATAGCGACCCTACGGGAATCCCCCATAGGGTTTCCAAGGAGTGGCTGGTAGATTCGAACAGCCGGCCTTTTGGAAGTGTGTGTATGTAAATGGCAGGAGATGGAGGGACGTGATAGGTGTTAACAGGATTGTGATTGTCCCTCTCCTGGGTGATGGTGATGACAGTGCCAACCTCACAGTGTTGTTGAGAAGCTTAAGGAGAGAGTGAGAGGTGAAAAGACTGTTCCATGCTGCACAGATGCAAGGGTTTGTTGTTGTTAGTTCAGACCCTCCACGGATCTTCACTGAGCATCTGTGATGCACAGCCCTGTGTGGGCTGCCCGGGTTGTATGTGATGTGTGCCTCTTGCCTTTGAGCAGCTTACAGTTGAGAAGGGTAGGTGGACTACAGTCATGTAAGCCTAATTAAACAGCTACGTGTTAGTAAGCTCTACATGATCAACTTTTTCTTTAAATCAACTTTTTGTTTAGGAGTAATTTTAAGTTTATGGAAAAATTCCGGCAATAACACAGAGAGGGCCCTGTGTACCCTTCACCCAGGTTTGCCTAATGTTAACGCCTTACATTACCATGGTGGTTGTTGTGAGTTGCCATTGAGTTGGCCCCTGGCTCATTGCAACTCCATGTACAGCAGAATGAAAGGCTGCCTGGCCCTGTACCATCCTGTGATAGGTTGCAGATTGAACCATTGTGAACCATAGGGTTTTTATTGGCTGATTTTTGGAAGTAGATTGCCCGGCCTCTCTTCTTATTCTTCCTTAGTCTGGAAGCTCTGCTGAAACCTGTTCAGCATCAGAGCAACATGCAGGCTTCCACTGACAGATGGGCAGTGGCTGTACATGAGGTGCACCGGCCGTGGAAGACGAGAATTTTACCACTGAACCACCAGCGCCTTGTGTTACCACGGTACGTTTGTCGAAACTAAGAAGCCAACATCAGTAAATTACTAGTAACACCACTCCAGACTTTATTTAATGAACTTTTAAAAAAATAACAGCTTTGTTGGCACGTAATTATCATACCATAAAATTGACTCTTTTAAAGTATACAATTCAGTGTCTTTTTAGTATATTCACAGTGTTGTATGCCCATCTTAGTTCCAGAATGTTTTCATTACCCCCAAAAGAAATCCCATACCCATCAGCGGTCATACCCAATACCCCTGTCCTCGGCCCCTGTAGCCCCTAATCTGTTTCTATGAATTTGTCTCTTCTGGACATTTCATATAAATAGAATCATATAATATGTGGTCTTTTGTGACTGGCTTCTTTTACTTAGCATATTTTAAGGTTCATCCAGGTTGTAGCATGTATCAGTACTTCATTCCTTTTTTTTATTGCCGAATAATATTCCGTTTGGATATATCACGTTTTGTTTATTCATCAGCTGGTGGACATTTGGGTGGCTTCCAGTTTTTTGCTATTATGAATAATGTTACTATGAACATTCACATACAAGTCTATGTTTTCATTTCTTTTTGGTAGATAACCTAGGAGTGGAATTGTTGGGTCATTTGGTAACTTCATGTTTCACCTTCTGAGAAACTGCCGGTTATTTTCTAAAGTAGCTGCACCATTTTACAATCTCATCAGCGATGTGTGAGGGTTCCAGTTTCTCCGTCTCATCTCTAGCGCTCGCTGTTGCCTGTCTTTTATTTTAGCCATCCTGTAGGGTTGCTATGAGTCAGAATTGACTTGATGGCAATGGGTTTGGTTTTTTTGTTGGTGGGAGTGAGGAAACCCTGGTGGCATAGTGGTTAAGAGCTTGGCTACTAACCAAAAGGTTGGTAGTCGGAATCCACCAGCGGTTCCTCGGAAACCCTATGGGGCAGTTCTGCTCTGTCCTATGGGGTTGCTATGAGTTGGAGCCGACTCAGTGGCAGCGGGTTTGGTTTTTGGTTTTTAGTGGGAGTGAAGTGGTATCTCATTATAGTTTTGATTTTCATTTCCCTAATGGCTAATGATGTTGAGAATCTTTTCATGTGCTCATTGGTCATTTACATATGTCCTTGGGAGAAGTATCTACAGATCCTTTGCCCATTTTTTAAATTAGGTTGTCTTTTTATTGTTGGATTCTTTATGTAATGATGAATACAAGTTCCCTTATCAGATATATGATTTGCAAATATTTTCTCCCAGTCTGTGGGTTGTCTTTACCCTTTCTTGATGTGGTGTCCTTTGCGGCACAAAAGTTCTTAATTTTGATGAAGTTAAAATTTATTTTTTCTTCTGTTGCCTGTGTTTTTGGTGCTGTGTCTAAGAAACCATTGCCTAATCCAATGTTTACTCCTGTGTTTTCTTCTAAGAGTTTTATAGTTTTAGCTCTTACATTTAGGTCTTTGATCATTTTGATTTAGTTTTTGCATATGATATGAGGTAGGGGGTCCAACCTCATTTGCTTACATGTGGATATCCAGTTGTCACAGCACCGTGTATTGATCAGACTGCCTTTTCCCCACTGAATTATTTTGACACCATTGTCAAAAGTCAGTTGACCATAAATGTAAAGGTTTATTTCTGAACTCTCGATTCTTTGGCAGTATTTCTACCACCAGGTTGAGGTTATTTGGGACCAGTTCGGAGGCAGGGAGGTAATAATGGCTGCCCTTCTGGCTGCATTTGAGAAGTTATTTCTAGTGTTCAGCTTCTTGAGAGCCAGCTGAGAGGCAGTAAATGTTGGGCAGATGGGTGTGTGTGCCTCTGCTCTGAGAGATGGCAGTGGTTTTGGAGAGAAAGGAGGTGGCATTGCTTCACCTGCTATGGAGCCCACCCACTGTTCGGTCTCCTCAGTGCTGGAGGGTCCTCTTTTGCCCACTCTCTCTGACATGCCTTCCAGCTTCCTTGCCTGATGGAAAAATCCAGCATGTCTGAGGTAGGTCCTGGCCCAAACTGGACAGCTTCTTGTAGAATTGGGGCCACTGCTACCTATGGTTGTGCTTGGCATGGGCCTAGCCACTCTATGAAGGCCCACCCAGACAGGCTCCCTCGCTGGGGGCAAGGAGCAAGCTCCCTTTGACTGACTACATATATCGTGTTGGGTGGCCCTCCCTGTCCCATTCCTATTTAAGGACTTTGCTGTTTTTCAATAGCATCCTTCTCTATTTCTATTTTTTGAAATTAGATTCAGACACCAACCGAGAGGGCAGTTACCATTATTTCACCGTTTACAGAAATGGAGGCCCAGAGTGGTTAAGGCACTTGCTTCGCATCTTGCAGCTAGTGACACGCAAAGATGTGACTCTAGCCCGGGGAATTCTGACTTCGACTTTCATCTTCTCCATCCTCTTCCACCTGCTGGCCTCCGCCTTTTTCTAATTCAGGGGATATGAAAGGTTGCCATTCTCTCTTGTCTTGAGCATATGGGGCAGGTAAGTGCAGTTTCCTTTAAAAAGTTACATTTGCCTCCATGGTCAAAGCTGTCAACAGTCAGCCCCTCAGGGAGCACCTTCTGCATTGCCAGCCTGTGCCAGGGATGTGGGGGTGTAGGAATGGCCTTGTAATAATACCAGACGTCTGATTTCTGCCAGTGGCTCACACAGAACTCTGCACACCTGCCGTCTCATTTGAGCCTGGCCACAGCCCTGTGAGGAAGGCAGGGTGGGTGCTGGTATCCCAATGGGCTGTGTGGTTGTCGTGTTGTTAGTTGCCAGTGAGTCAACTCCGACTCATAGCGACGTTATATATAACAGAATGAAACGTCGCCCAGTCCTGTGCCCTCTTTATGACCATTGGTATGTCTGAGTCCGTTGTTGCGGCTGTTGTGTCAGTCTATCCCATTGAGGGGTTCTCTCATTTTCACTGAACCTCTGCTTTACCATATGATGTACTTTATGATGTCCGTAACCAAACTCATTGCTGTGGAGTCAATTCTGACTCATAGCGACCGTATAGGACAGAGTAGAACTGCTCCATAGGGTTTCCAAGGAGCAGCTAGTGAGTTTGAACTGCCGACCCCTTGGTTAGCAGCCAAGCTCTTAACCACTGCGTCACCAGGGCTTCATGATTTCCATAGGGGCATTGAATTGTCCAGAGTCACCCAGCTGGTTGGGGTCAGAGGCAGGCCTAGAAGTCAGGTCTGACTCCTGGCGCAGTGCTCTGCCTTGGCCCTCAAGCAAATGTTTATCAAATTGCACAGACAGACAAGCTTCGAATTCCTGGAACTAAAGTGGTTCTTGGGTGCCTAGAGGAGCAGTTTAGCACTCACTACCTAGATGATGAGACAATAGGAAAGTCTTCTTTTCTCCCACGGAGTTGAAGTCTCACCTCCACCCGCAGGTTTCTTTGTGTCTCTCCAGCACTTAGCTGAGTTCTCAGAACAGAGCAGCTAAAAGAGAATCAAATTGCAAATGGGGCATGGCCTCCTTCCAGAATCTGCTATGATGGAAATATGACTCTAAACAAAAAGCAAAGAAAACAACTTGTTTTGGCTCCACCTCTGAGGCCGTTTAGTTGCTATTGCCATCTGCTTGGATATCCAAATAAGTCAACATCTATGTGTCCAGAGCCTTGCTAGATACCAGAGGGTCCTACAGGAAAGAGCTGTGGCTGCCTTTGGGACACCTCCATCATAGCCATGACTGTGCCCCTGGCCCCAGGTGAGAGACTGTGCTTTCTGAGCTGTGGTTTCCTCATTTGGTAAAGTGCCTCCAGGCATTTGTGGTTTGGGGGTCCTGTAACCACAAATCATTGCAGACAGCAGGAGTCCAAATGGGCAGTACAGGGACTCCGAGAGCTATAGGCAGAGAGACCTGATGCTCTCATTCCATGTGGGAAAGGAGAGGTGGTCAGAGAAGACTTCCCCAAGGACGTTCCATTGGAGCTGGAGTCCAGAGGGTGAATAGGAGTTCACCAGGAGAAGAGGTAGGTAGTGAGGGAACAGAAAGTACAGGGTGCAGGAGTCCTGAGGGTGGGAGGTTCCGAGTTGGGAGGAACCAGACACATTGAACAAATAGAGGAACATACACCTGGCACACTCGGTATGTGTCTTTCTCTACCATCTCCTCTACAGTTCAATTTAGCAAGCCTTTTTTGAACCCCAGTAGGTGTCAAGTGTCTCATCAGGTGCCGGGGACATGAAATGGCAGTGGTCAACACGACCCATGAGCAGCTCCCAGATGCGTCAAGAGTTGATGGCTGATGGGCTGTATCCAATGAGAGGTCAAGGTCTTCAAAGGCACAGCCTGCCATATGCATCTCTGCATTTACAATGCCTGGTACAGCATGGGCAGAGAGGACCATTGGACATTGGTGCCCTAGGATGCAGATCCATGCTGATGTTAGAGCACGTCCTAGTAGGTAAGGCTGTTTGGAAATCTCTCCACAGACTAACCATGTGGCCTCAGGCAAGGAACTTAAGCTTTTGAATGCTGGATTCATTGCTGGCACAATGAGGATGAAGGTAGGACACATCTCATAGGGTTGTGTGGGCATTGCCATGATAATGACTGTGATGTGGTGAGTGAATGCCTGGCTGGAGAAATTCACAGTCATAAGATTAGTCTTGACAGTTGCTCGGGGAGTCAGGAGAGGTTGCTCTGTGCTGGGAGTAGTCCTCAGAGTTTGTAGGATTTGAACAGGTCCATGAAAGATTGGTGCGACCTAGATGGGCAGAGAGGAGGAGTGTTCTAGGTGGACACTGACGAGTGGAGGCAGTAAACCAAGAATCAGGAAATGAAGAAGACCCATGGTTGTGGCTTATCTATTATTGTTGTGTGCTGTCAAGTCTATTCTGACTCATAGTAATCCTCTATGACAGAATAGAACTGCTCCTCCATAGAGTTTCCTAGGCTGTAATATTTATAAGAGCAGATTGCCAGTTCTTTTCTCCTGCAGATCCCCTCGATGGATTTGAACTGCCAGTCTTTCATTTAACAGCTGAGCCCTTAACCACTGCACCACTGGGGCTCCTGCCATATGTATTGTTGCTATTGTTAGATGTTGAGCTGGCTTCAACTCATAGTGACCCCATGTACAATAGAACAAAATACTACTCCGTCCTGCGCCATCCTCATGATCATTGTTACACTTGAGCCGATTGCTGCAGCCACTGTGTCAATCCATCTCATTGAGGGTCCCCCTCTCCTTCTACTCTACCAAGTATCATGTCCTCCAGGGACTGATCCCTCCTCATAACATGTCCGAAGTATGCAAGGTAAAGTCTCGCCATCCTCGTTTCCAAGGAGTGTTCTGGCTGTACTTCTTCTGAGGCAGATATTTGTTCATTTTGGCAGTCCATGGTGTATTCAATATTCTTTGCCAATGCTGTAATTTAAAGGCATTAATTCTTCTTTGGTCTTTCCTATTCATTGTCTAGCTTTTACATACATACAAGGTGATGAAAAATACCATGACTTGGGTCAGGTACACCTTAGTTTTTAAAGGGACATCTTTGCTTTTTAACGCTTCAAAGAAGTCTTTTGCAAAAAACTTGCCCAATGCAATGCATCGTTTGATTTCTTGACTGCTGCTTCCATGAGCTTTGATTGTAGATCCAAATAACTTCAGTCTTTTCTCCACCCATCATAATGTTGCTTATTGGTCCAGGCATATCTATTAGGCATGTAGAAAGTGTACACATGTTCTCAGCCATTGGGAAACTACCTAGCCAGCTTTCTGCACCGTAATCTTTTAAACATCTTGTGAGTGGAGAGGATGGCATATCAGATTTGCAAGACAATGGTCAGGAGGTGAGAAAATGGTTAAATGCAATGTTTATCTGGGAAAAAAAGTTGTAAACTGCCTGGAAATCCCTACACTCACTTCCTCCAGGAAGCCACTCTGGACCCCACCCAGTTCTCGTCATTCCCGAGCCCTCCAGCTCCCCATCACTGAAATGCACAAAGAAATGGGCATTTGTCTGAGTGTCTCTTTGCCTTGCCTTTTGGGGGTCAGCTCCTTAAGGTCAGGGGCTGTGGCTGGTCTGTTCAACAGGATAATTGGAGCAGTAATAATCCATTTTGAATGCATTATTTCACGGCACCCTGGGAATGGGTCAAGCCAGAGTTCCCCAAGGTCTCACAGGCTGAAAATGCTAATTAGGACATACACTCAGGTCTTTTTGACCTCAAACCCAAGGTTTTGCCACCACACTGTCCTCATTCACTGTGGTGACCCTGGTTTCTGCCCAGGAGGACCCAGCTGGGAAGGTAGACCAGACCTGGCAGTCAGAATCATCAGGGGCCTCAGAGTTTGTAAGTCCAATTCCTTTATTTTACAGAAGAAAACCAAAAAAACTAAACTTGTTGTCATCAAGTGGGTTCCGACTCATAGTGACCCTATAAAAGAGGAACCATGAATTCAGACCCTCTGAGTCTGCACTGCCCAGAGCAGCCATCTCCTTTTGATTACTAGGAAGTCACCAGGTCCCCAAGTGGGGTTTGAGCAGGTGGTGCCAGGTGTGAGATTCTGGTGGGTGTGAGGCTGTTTCCATTTCTGCTGGGAATCCCTCTAAACTTGTGAAAGAGATGTTGAGCATGGGTTTTCAAGCTTTATTTAGGAAGCTGATGTTAACTTAAAAATGCCTGGAAATGTGTTCTAGTGGTGATATTTTAGTGATAATACACAAAGCAAGAAGGAGCCCTGGTGGCACAGTGGTTAAGCGCTCGGCTGCTAACTGTAAGGTCAGCGGTTTGAACCTACCAGCTGCTCTGTGGGAGAAAGATGTGGCTGTCTGCTTGCATAAAGATTATAGTCTTGGAAACCCTATGGGGCAGTTCTACTCTGTCCTATAGGGCTGTTAATGAGTTGGAATCAACTTGTTGGCAATGGGTTTGGGTTATACAAAGCAAGTAATACTAAACACAACATATAGATGCAATTTATAAAGCCCTGTTGGCACAACGACTAAGTGCTTGGCTGGTAACCAAAAGGTCGGTGGTTTGAACCCACCATCTGGTCAATGGGAGAAAGATGTGGCAGTCTGCTTCCATAAAGATTACAGCCTTGGAAACTCTATGGGGGCAGTTCTACTCTGTCCTAAAAGGTCACCATAAGTTGGAATCAACTTGATGGCAGTGGGTTAATGGGTTAATCCTCTGAAATTCATTCCTTCAGCATGCTAGTGTTGGGTGCTGACCCCATGCCTGGCATGGTGCTTGGTGCTGTGGTTAGGAAGCCAGCAGTTGGTGGCCTCTGACTGATGGAGTAGGGGGAAAACAGGTACATCACAGGTAATCCAGGGTGGTAATTGCCGTGGGGGAGCCAGTGAGGGTGGTCCGGTGTGGCTGAGAGAGGACCAAAAGCAGACTGGGTAGCATACGTGAGAATATGATTAGAGCCTTCCTCTTTAGAGCGCTCCTTACCATGGCTAGAGTAAAGCAGATTTAGTGTATTTTCTTCCAATCAGTGGCAGTTCTCATTTTGTTTGGTTTCTGGTGGTTTTGATATTTGCCCAACAGATAATACCTGTCACTAAGTGAGGGTGGGAATGGAGTCACCAGACACAGATCCAATGGTAAGTCACCTTTATATCAGACTAGAATTTGAGGTGAAAAAGATTGTGTATTGATCACTAAAGTTATATTATCACTAAAGCACCATCACTAGGTCACAAAAGGCACCTGTATAATGGAGCTCTGCTTAGAAAATGCCTTTCCCTAGGAGGTTTAGGCCCAACAAAGGAGGCAGTTCATTAGTTGTAAAACAGCCAGCTAAGGCTCTGTGCTCCCCAACATAGTGATAATATATAAAACCAGGAAACCTGGGTGGCGCACATGGTTAACATGCTTGGCTGCTAACCTAAAGGTTGGAAGTTTAAGTCCACCCATAGGTACCTTGGAAGAAGGACCTGCCAGTCTACTTCTGAAAAATCAGCCACTGAAGACCTTATGGAACACAGTTTTCCGCTGACACATGGGGTCAGCATGAGTTGGGGTTGAGTTGAAGACAACTAATATACAGAGCAGGGGGTGCTTGCTGCAAATACGCCATCGTGTGGGATAAAAATGTTGATTTTCTGCGTAGTCTTTTGAGACACACCTGCCTTCTGGTGGTGCCTTCCTTGGGATCCCCAGCCAGATCCCCACTCTCCAATATTCCATAACCTGTTGTTATTATGTCCCCCAGAGCACAGGGACCTGAATCTCATGTAGTGTCTAGCACAGAGCATGCACAAAGTAGGTCTTCGTTAAATGCTGGTGCACACATTTCTAGTATATACGTTCATATGTCATTTAAATTGAGAACATAACAGTCAGCATTTATGGAGCACCTGTTATATGCAAGGAGCCCTGGTGGCACAGAGGTTAAAGCTCTCAGCTGCTAACAAAAAGGTTGGCAACTGAACCCACCAGCTGCCGCTCTGCGGGAGAAAGATGTGGCTGTCTGCTTCTGTAAAGATTTACAGCCTTGGAAACCCTGTGGAGCAGGTCTGCTCTGTCCTGTAGGGTCACTGTGAGTCAAACTTGACAGCAATGTTTTTTTTTGTTATACGCGACAGAAACCGTGCAGCTACGGATTACCCAGTAAGCAAGGTAAGCATATACTTAGGGCATCAACAAGACAGGGACACCAGTTGTCTAAAGCAAAGACTCATAGATGCCAAGCAGACAGGACAGAAGGAAAACCGGGTACCTCAGTGGGGGGAAATTGGCAGGGCACTAAATGAAACTGATACCAGCTCTAGTGTATGAGAATGTACCAGCCAGAGATAAAGTTTATGTAGGGTCACAAGGATGCTCATGCACGAGGTTGTTTAAGCTGTGAGGTCCCTACCCATTCAGCACCTTCGTTGACGTCTGCCTCCTGTGGTTCTCTTCTGTGTAGTTGAAACTGGTTATCTCAGCAGGTCTCCTGGGAGTATATTTCTTTCTAATAAACAAGAAGTGGGGTGGGCTTTCAAGCCCAACTCTTTTTTTTCTCTCCACTCTGTATTTCTCGTGTCCATTCAACTAGCTCCTGTCTCCCTCTGCCTTTTCATCTCGCCTCCAGACAGGAGCTGCCCACATAGTCTCATGTGTCTACTTGAGCTAAGAAGCACACTCCTCACTAGTATCATTTTATGTCTTATAGTCCAGTCTAATCTTTGTCTGAAGAGTTGGCTTCGAGAATGGTTTTAGTTTTGGGCTAACAGAGCCCGGGGCCATGACCTCTGGGGTCCCTCCAGTCTCAATCAGACCATTAAGTCTGGTTCAAGCCCAGCTCTTGCTGCATTCACTCAATACACAACTGGATCCAACATGAGCAGTTACTGGGCGAGGACGGATTATATTAATAGATAACAGGCCTCCGATCCATTTTGAGAGAACTGTCTTGTACATTCACGTCTGCTGACCCACCAACTCCAGCCAGGAGGGCCAGCAATACACACGCACACATATATGTGTGTGTATATGTGTGTATGTACGTATATATATATATCGCATATCCCATCTAATGCATGAATAAGCAGGGGAGGGGCACCACAGATTATTAGTGTTGTTTAGGGCCCTCACATGCTTTAATCCAGCCCTGACCTGGATAGATGAGTTTGGAGTTTGGGGACAGATCTGAGCTGAGAATTCCGTTTGTGAGTCATCATCCTGTGTTTGAAGAGAATGGGTAGGTGGGACGAGAAGAAGGTCCAGACTAGCATCTGAGGAACAGCCACATTTAGGGGGTGGGTAGAGAGAGAGGAGAAGCAAGATGGTACACAATAATGCTGAAGCCAGGGTTAGTGAGACCCTCGAGTGAACAGCAGTGCTAGATGTCACAGGGATAAGGCCTGAAGGTGTGGTGTTTGGGGTCTTTAAGCTGTGGGGGTGGATTATCCAATAGGCAAGCTAAGCCCGGTGCTTATCTTGCTTACTTGATCATCTGTAGTGAACAATTATCACATTTTTTCACCACATCAAAGATTCTGCTTCTAGGTATGACTGGCATCTGTCTCTCTCCCAACCCCACAGCACCTTCCTACAGAATCAAAGCCTCTTTTTAAATTTATAATCCCTGACAGGGTAGATGACCCAGTAAGCAAGGTAAGCACAGGCTTACTTGTGTTTACTTACTAACCTGTAGCGAACAATTTCACATGGGTTTTACCACATCTTTGATGTGGGGAAATTGTTACCATAGATGATCTGGTAAGCACTACAGAAGACCTGGTAAACACTGTGTTTGCTTATTGGATAATCTGCCCTGGTAAACTGGAGGTCACTGGTGGCCTTAGAAGGGCAGTTGTAGTGGTATGCTGGGGGTTGAAGCCCATTGCAGGGAGTTGTGTAGTGAACGGGAGGTGAGCAAGTGGAAATGAGCCGGTAGTTACTCCTGCTATTGGTTCATCCTGTGCGGGAGGAGAGGCCCAGGGTGGGAACCAGAGAGGAACCTGGTTAAGAATGACTCTGTGGGGTGGGGAGAGCCTTGAGCACTTTCAAGGGCCTACTGGATGGAATTGTTTATTAAGTACTGTTTGGAGCCCTGGCTGAGTTGTATCTCAGACTTCCCAAAGATATCCATCAAATTCAGATCAATACCCACTCAGGAGAATGGGGCAAATGGATTATTTTGTAAGAAACTTAGAGTCCAGAGGTAAAATTGCCTAAGAGAGCTTCTGAAAGTAAAAACTCAAGGCAAATTGGTAGGTTTAAAGGGAAATAACATAGATTGGATTTTTCTAGTAATTTCAAACAGCCACCCCTTTCCTTTTTTTTTTTTTTTTTAAACTTGTTTCTTTTTGCTTAGCTCAGCCATGCACCCCTGGGGAATACTGGGTGGTTTATGGCGGAAAGAACAAGAGCACGGGACAGATTTTGGTCTAAGTTCCTTGATGTGAAAGTGGAGAACAGAGGACTTGGAGGTGGGAGCGCCAAGGATAACGAGTCTAAGCCTGAGGGCAGTCTCTCTGAATCAACACATGAGTAATTCCTTAGACCCTTCTCATGTATCAACCTCAGAGTGGAGGGACGAGGCCTGGCCTCTGCCCTGGTGACGCTTGGTAGCTGAAGGGGAAGGCTTGGTGGATAGTCCGTGTTGATGATGATTGACATCACAGGTCAAAGACTAGTCAGTGCTAATGGGGTGGTATGGAAGGGGCAGATAGATGGCTGAGAGGAAGGAGGAGGTACTGTGGAGTAGACTTGGCCTGAGGTCCCAACCAGTTCAGGCCTGGGAACGCCTCGTGGAGAGGCTGGGACTCTCAACCTGGGCAGCAGAGACAGCAGGACACAGGTGACCTGGAAAGGTTAAATGGGTTTCTTGAGCTTGGAGGCAGCGTCAGAACTTGCACTTAGACCTTCCTTTCGAGAGTGGATTTTGCCATTGTAAAAGGGCCTCAGATCCCTACCTGATGTGTTGGCATGTTTCCAGGCAGGGCATGATTGTATCTGGAACGTAATTAATAACGTTAAGAACTTGGGTGTCTTAGTCTGCACAGAGAGGCGGGCAGCCTCTGTTTCCTGCGGCCCAGCCCCCTATGTCCTGGCCCGGGGGTGTGAGGGCAGCTGCTGAGTCATACTCCGGCGTGGAGCCCGGTGGGGATTTCCACGCAGCCCCAGTGTTGTCTTCTCCTCGTTTCCTGTTGGGCTGTGACGCAGGCTGGCTGCCAGCAGGGACCGGTGGGCACTCCCGGCCCCAGCCTCTGCCAGCCAGTCCGCCTGTGAGCCTGAGGGCACAGTGGGTACGTTCACCCACTGTGGAGGTGTCCTGGGCAGGGTGTGTCCTGTTGTCTCTGCTATGTTCCCTTTGTTCTGGTGGGTGGCTCCCTAGGGGCCTGGGGAGGGCTCTGCAGATGAGCTGGGGTGGCTGCCGAGTTAGGACGGAAGGTGGTGTTGGGAGTGAGAGCTTGCTCATGGGGCGTGCAGTCTGCGCTGGGCATTTAGGGTTATAAAAACCCGTGTTGGCCTCAGACAGCTCTTTTTATCTGCTTGCCAGAACATTTGTGAAGAAAACAAAACAGCAGTCTTTTAGCCGTTCAGTTTACACACTTAAGGGAACAATTCCGATAGTGTTCCTGACTTCTCTAGGTCCTTGTAGAATATGCATTTTTGTCTGTCTATATCTACCCTGCCTCCATTTCTTGATGTGAGGATATTCTAGTCTTTTTTTACTAACTCGACTGCTGAGACCATAATATATTCATGTGTTTTTCCCTCAGAACTTACTATGTCCTAGATAGTTTACAAATACTATTTTGTTTAGTTCTTATCACAGTAGCCTAAGTTGGTCTTATCGAATATGGTAGGCACCACCCACATGTGGCTGTTAAATTTCAGGTAATTAATATTAAATAAAAATCCAGTTTTTCAGTTGCACAGGCAACATTTCAAGTGCTTAGTGGCCACATGTGGCTTCGGGCTGTCACAATGGACAGCACAGAGTAGGGCACTTTCATTATTGCAGAATGTTCTATGGGCAGCGCTGCTCTAAGATCTGGATTTCCATCCCCATTTTATAGATGAGCAAACTGAGTCCACTCAGGTTAGGTTGCCTTGACCACTTACAGCCAGTAAGTGTCAGAGCTGGAGTTCTGATCCAAATCTGCCATATTCCAAAGCCTCTATACCTATTTTTTTTTTTTTAAACAAGACATGTTGATTATATTTCTATGGATTCATATACCAGTTCTTTGTGGAAACATTTTCATTTTAAAATGAGAACACTGAAGCTTACACCTTTTTTTTCCCGGCTTCTTACAGAAGAGAAATTGATCAGTGGGCTTCAAAGATTCCTCAGTTAGTTTGGGGGCACAGCGAGGGTCCTCTCTTTTCCCTAAGCCTATTCCAGATGGGGGTGGCTGGTTTCTGTTGGTTTCCCAGCCAGAGTTTAGGAATAAGCAAGCTGTGACTGCTTTTCTCACAATAATCCCTTGGCCTGTTTCCTATCTGAGGATTTATGGATGTTGGTGATCTCTTGGGGGTTTTGACCTTTTGGTGGAGCCAAAACGGGCCTCAGAGATAATGTACTAATTTCATAGCCAAGAACATTGAGGTTCAGAGAGGTAAAGGGACTTTGAAGGCCATACAAGTAGTTATGAGCCGATTCCTAAACTTTTGTTTTCAAACCTGGGTTTATCTGATAATCTTAAGAAAGTAATCACTGTGGAGGAAGGTGATTTTTCCTGGAGAGAAAAACACTTAGTCACAGTGCTACAGTGACATTCCCTGTGGTCTGATACAGACCAGGGTTCAAATCCTGAGCCTGGCACTCAGAAGTTACGGTCCTTTGGGCCAGGCCTTAAATGTTCTGAGCCTCCGTTTCTTCACGTGTACAATAGCGATGAAGTATCTCACTGGATCAGATTTAAAGTTAAGGCTGTAACATCTGTGAGAGATTTAACAGAATTGCTTGCATATTGTAAAATGCTGGTTAAATGGTAGCCATGCATATCATGATGGCACTATGGCCTCCTCCAAGCATTCTAATTTTATAGCACAGTGTCTGGCACATAGTAGGCCTTCAGATACACAAAATGTCCCAAAAGTTGGGAAACAAAGGATAAACTTATCTGAATTTATTTTGAAACAATCTTTTCAGTCTCGTTTCTAAGTAATGTGTTCAATATTTTTCTACAGTCCTTGGAATTCCTGTCAGGTGAAAGCCTTCTAAATTTAAAGTAATGGACCCAAAGCTAATCTGAAAAAGTGTGCAGTACATTACATGGTGTCCAAAAAGTCTAGAAACAGAGGGAAAACAGTGTATCCTGTTTTTCAACGTTTTGGATACCCGGTAGAATAGAAAGACTAAAACAAATCACTGGAAAATAAGTGCTGTTGATTTTATTTTAAGGCTATTGTTCTTTTGAAAGAAGACACTGCTGGTGGCTGTCCTGGGGTGTCTACGTGGCCCAGCCACGTAGCTTACATAGCCTGTCCATCTGTGTGGTGAGAATTCACTGCATAATCTTGGCCTAAGGGGCTGGAAGATTTCTGCAGTCTTTAGAAAAAGAATCTATTATCTTTAGAAAAAATGAACTCGTTGAGGCAAAAGAGTAGACAGATATTTCCTAGAAATATTTTCAACAGGAATTGGAAAAAAACAAAAGATTTTAGATTCTCTTTTAGGTAACTGGAATATCAGAATGCCTCATTACCAAATATCACAGTTGATGAAGGCCTCAACTGTGGCCATGTTTGAATAGGAATTAAGCAGGGCTGAAAGTGAGGTTTCAGCTTTTAATTTCCGCTTTCAAAGGTATGGCTAGATTTGACCTTGAGAGCACCTTGCAAATCCCACCCACTTGGCTCAAATGAGGGGGCATCTGGAGAAGAGGTGGGAGGAAAGATGGCAGCCAGGGGCAGGCTAGTGGCCACCAAGATCAGGTGAATTTACCTGGGAGATGGGCACGGCCTTACAAGTTCAGAAACCTCACTTCACCAGGCTTGGGGTCAGGACTGCTGACTCTCCCACAAACCAGCAAAAAGCTGTAGCACAAACCAGTCCACTAGTTTATGTGCTGATATTGAAAAGTATAACCACTGTGAGGTTCTAACCGGGGTGTTCTCTCTGGAAGGGAGCCAGATGGTCAGTGGCTGTGTGGTTCAGAATGAGGAGGAGAGGAGGGAGACATGGGAAGCAAATGCCTTGAAGGCATCGGGCCCTGATAGCTGGGTGCACTCCTGGGTGCTGGACAGGCTGGCCTGCTGCTGGGCAGTGCCTACACCGATGGCTGCTGTTGCCGACCACCACCACTTCCTGGTAGACACCTTCTTTCTATAGAGTTGGAGACCTGCCCCAGCCTGTGGACAGTACTGCTGGCCTGGGAGCCTTTGTTGACACTTGGAAGTGACTTTGCTTATCTCTGCCCAGGTCCATGATGTCTTTTACAGTTTTAACTCTGAGGACACTCTGCTATTTTTTCCATTTTCTGCTGGAAGCAAGGGATGGGGATTACCCTGTGGAGTATTTACTTTTCACCTTCCCTGGTCCCAGTGAATGCATGAACCCTTAACGTGATTGCTAACGGTCAAGTTGGATATCAGTCCTGAAACCTGGCCTCTAGCCCACTTTTCCAACCCACCATCATTAAGACTGTAGGGAGAAGATGATACGAAGTCACCACTTTTTAGGCCTTCCCAGACCGCTTCACTTTAACAGCAACAGAGACATCTGTCGTGGCTTCCATCCAGAATGCGTGGTATTTATTTTTGATTTGAAATATGAAAAGCATTTTTTTTTTTAAGACCAACTGACTCCTCTGAGTCATGCCCAGGGAAGCGAAGGGCCTGAAATGAGAGTTTGCACTTGCCGAAGGAGGGGACAGAAGAGGCTGCTGCTGACTTAGCCAGGGCTGGGCTTAGGTCACTGCTGGGATGAAGTGCGCTGACCATAAGAGCAACATGTGGGCAAGAGCCGCCGGCGGCGGAGTAATTTATTGCAGCCGCTTGCTTAACCAGGAACCCCACACGCGGGGGCAGGCATGCCCCTGGTGAACACGGTTCCCACAGAAGGGGATGGAAACCCACACACTGGTTGAGCAATTGCACTTAAATAAAAGTTATCTTTTTTGGCAGGGTGTGGGGTATGTGTGGAGGTATTTGTCCCTAAAAAAAAAGTGCATTTGATTGATAGCCCCTGAGTCCCTGGGTAGCTGCTTAATTATTTTTTTCGTTTTTGCTAAATCCCCTCTTACCAGCGTGTGGTTTAAGAACGTACACAAGTCACATTTGTTTAGCCTTTTACAATTTATCTTCAGGGCCTTCTCTGAGTCTCAGCTGACGCCCTGTGAGGCAGGTCAGGTAGGATGCCAGGATACCCATTTTATAGATGTGGTGACTGAGGCACATGTTGCGATTCTTGTCCACTATCATTTTGTGAGGAGCCCTGGTGGTGCAGTGGTTAAGAGCTTGGCTGCTAACCAAAAGGCCAGCATTTCACATCCACCAGTCGCTCTTTGGAAACCGTATGGGGCAATTCTACTCTGTCCTGTCGAGTCGCCATGAGTTGAAATCGACTCCACAGCAACGGGTTTATCACTCCATGAGGAGCCCTGGCGGCACAATAGTTAAGCACTCGGCTGCTGACTGAAAGGTCGGTGGTTTGAACCCACCAGTAGCTCCACAGGAGAAAAGGCCTGGCGACCTGCTCCCGTAAATATTACAGCCTGAAAAACCCTATGGAGCAGTTGTGCTGTGTCCTACAGGGCCACTGTGAGTCAGAATCGACTTGACAGCACCCAACAATTGTTTCATCAGTGGTGGGGCAGCGCCAGAGCACTATGCCAGGACCCAGGCTACCAGGGGTCTGGGACCGCCTGCCTGCTTTTGAGCTCCTTAAAAAACAAACAAGCAAGCAAACAAACCCATTGACATTGAGTCAGTTCCGACTCATGGCAGCCCTATAGGACGGAGAGGAAGTGCCCCATAGGGTTTCCAGGGAGTGGCTGGTGGATTCGAACTGCCGACCTTTTGGTTAGCAGCCAAATGCTTAGCCACTGCGCCACTGGGATCCCAAAGGCGCATATTTCCCGGCCTCTTCCTAGACCACTAACAGAATTCCTGGAGTGCAGTCTGGGAATATGCACTTTAAACCTAGCTTTGTAGTGATTCTTATGGGCCCTCAAGTTTAAGGGACCCAGGGTTAACCTGGCTTAAACCTTCCTCCTTGGACATTAAATTTGTGTGTTGTTTTGGTAATTATCACCAACTGAAATTACCCTTAATTTTTTATTCTCTATTTAAGGCCTGTCTCCTCTCATTGAATACCTGCTCCCAAGGGCAGGAACCATTCCTGTCTTGTCCATGGCTGTATCCCCAGTGCCTTGGACAGTGCCTGGCACACAGTAGGCCCTCAGTCAGTATTTGTGGAACGACTGAGTATTTTCTTCAGCTCTGTGGTGAGTGTGGGAAAGTTCTGACAATTGAGTCTGACAGGTCTGGTTCAAGTTTCCTTCTGTGTGCCTTTGAGTAAGGTGTGTGGGCTTGCTGAGTCTCAGTTTCCTCATCTGTGGAATGGAGGGCAAGGTGTCTCCTTTACAGCTTCCTGGGGAGGAGAAGGGGAGTACCCACACACACACCCTCAGACGTGGCAGACAAGGTGGGCGCCCAGCAGAAGGAAGCTCTTATTGCGACTGCCTGGTGTCTTGGTGTGAGCAGTGGGATACTCGTGGAGGTCATTTTTTCCACTGCCCTCAAACAGGATCCATTTAGCTCACAGACAGACAAGGTGCAAGATTGGACTTGGTGCCACAGGCTGAACACTGGCCGCCTCAGGCCTCAAATCAAAACCAGACACCAGCATAAACCCAGGTGGCCTGGACCGAGGGCGCGTACCAGAGCCAGGCTCATGAATGGATGAGTAAATATTTGCCCTGTCTGAGGCTGAATGTGAACCATCTAACCAGGCGTCTTGTTTTCCTGTGTTGCCTCCCTCTCTGCTTGCTGCTCCTCCCCCTTTAAGAAGGGAAAATGAGAGGTGGAGAGGTTAAGTGACTGGCTTGACACATCCCACCATCGGAATGTCCGCCAGTCCTGTCTAAACCCTGCTCCTCCAGGAAGCTTTCCCCAGTGACCGGGCCCTTCCTGACCTGTCCCTTCTCTGAGCTCCAACCTGCAGGCAGCCTTCTACCCAGAAACTTGAGCTGGTTCAGCAGAAGGGAGGAATGTTCACCCACCCTCCATCTCCTTCCTCCCCTTTACAGATAATGTGATACTGGTAATTAGTTGTAGGTTGGTAATTTGTTTTAGGCAGCGCTCTTTACATCGTTCTTTCATTGTTCATGTCCTTCGTACCCTGTCTTGAAGGCTGTGTCTTCTCTATGAAACTATTCCTTTATTGATCTGTTGGTCTGTCCTTCCATCTCTTGCCCACCATCCAACAACAGAGAATTGGGGTTGACCTATCTTGTGTGGCTCAGGGCCTTTCCCATATGGTGCTAAGGCAGTGCATGTCTCAGGCTGGAGCGGAAGGCCAGAGCCCAGAGGACAGCTGGGAGTGGGGATGGAGGAGGCTGTTTTTAATGGAGTTGGAAGGAGCTGAGCTTGGGAGTCCTCAGCCTTACTAATGAGTTCCCCCTGAAAAAACCTCTCAGCAGCCCTGCTCTGCTCACCGGTTCTGCGTTTCCAGGTTCCCGCCTGCACCCTGGCCGGGAAGTTCACAGGCAACAAAACAAAATCCACCTTCCCTATCACTCACCCCTTTTAAAGTGTGACTAATTCTGAGCTAACCGAGCCTTGGCCAGACGTGGATATGGTTATGCATGGACTCCGTTTTGTGGTTTGTCATTTCTGACTTGCTGGGAAATCCTTTGCCGGCGGTGGAGGGTGGGAGGGAGGGCGGGGATGGGAAGCAGAGAATCTCTCGGGCTGGAGTTCTAGGATGTTTGCAGTGTAGAGGGCACCCCAAGAACAAGGAGTGTAGGCTGTAGGCTTTGTCTTGTGGGTAATGGAGACCAGTCTGGACGTGGTGTCAAGAGTCCTGGGTTTGAATCCCAGCTATTGCCTTTGACTGACCATCTAGTAGCCTGGGGCAGGTCACTCAACCTTTCTGAGCCTCAGTTTCCTCATCTGTAAAATGAAAGTAATAAAATTTACCTCCTGGGTTCTTGTAAGAATTAAATAACCTGCTGTATTTGAATCCCACAGGCACAGTTCATGAAGTGTGGTGACTGCTTGATAATTTCTAAAAAGTTTAGGATTTTATTCATGAGATTCCTGAGAGTATTTTGGTGCATACCTTCAGCACTGTGCGTTAAATGTTATGGAAAGAATAAAGTAGGAGCTAATGGAGGTCAAGAAGGGAGTCGTCTTGGTGAGAGCATAACACTTGCAGCTATAACTTGTGTTTGTTTAGAATTCTTGTGTGGTGCTGCCTCTTAGAAATATAATGTGAACCCATATGCAATTTAAAATTCTCCACTGTTATTGTTGTGTGCTGTTGAGTCAGTCTTGACTCATAACAACCCTATAGGACAGTGCAGAACTGCCCCATAGGATTTCCTAGGCTGTAAATCTTTACAGGGAAAACCCTGGTGGCATAGTAGTTAAGCGCTACGTCTGCTAACAAAAAGGTAGGCAGTTCGAATCCACCATATGCTCCTTGAGAATAGTTCTACTGTGTCGTATAGGGTTACTGTGAGTTGGAATCAACTCAATGGCAACAGGTTTTTTAATCTTTACAGGAGCAGATGGCCAGGTCTCTTCTCCCCCGGGGAGGCTGGTGGATTCGAACCACCGACATTTTGGTTAGCTGAGCACTTAACTGCTGCGCCATCAGGGCTCCTTAAATTCTTTACTACCGAAACCACATGCACTGCTGTCGAGTGGATTCAGACTCAGCAACCTCATAGGGTTTCCAAGGCTGTAAATCTCTACGGAAGTAGACTGCCACGTCTCCCGGGGAGCCACTGGTGAATTCGAACTGCTGACCTTTCGGTTAGCAGTAGGTCATTTTAACCACTATGCCACCAGGGTTCCTAAATTTCTCTACTAGTAGCCACGTTAAAAAAGTAAAAACAAAAAGGCGACATTAGTTTTAAATAATTTATTTTACTTAATCCAATAGATCCAAAATACTGTCATTTCACCATGTAATCAACATAAAAATTTGTTAATGAGATCTTTATGTTTTGTTCATGCTAGTCTCGCAGTCAGTGTATCCTTACACTCTTTGGGCACATCTCCATGTGGACTGGCCATGTTTCAGGGCTCAGTAGCCATGTGTAGCTGGTGGCCACCATATCGGACAATGCAGCTGTAGGATTTCCTTGTAAGGTCAGTTGATATTGTCTGTGTTTTGGAAGTGAATAATTGTGCTTGTGGAGGCTGTGGTTTGCTTGGGTTACACAGCCCATAAGGAGCAGAGTGGGACTAGAGCTCAGATCTTCTCTCTACTAATGAGGAAGGGAAACATGTATTTGCTGAGTGTCTACCATGTTCCAGGCTCTGAGCTAGGCACACTACCTTTGATTATTCCATTTAATTCTCACCGTAGCCTTGTATTGTGGATGGATACCATGTGCATTTTACAGATGGAGAAACCGAGGCTCAGAGAGGCAAAGCAGCTTACCCAAAGCCACACAGTTAGAGGTGGAGTTAGAACCTGGACCACGCCCCGATGACTCCAGAGTCAGGTGCCTTCCCTTATATCAGTCCTCTTTTTCCCTACACTGGGAGAGCAGATTCTTATACAGCTGCGTAGGCCAAGAGCTCAAGGCAAGCTCCAGGGGATAGCAGGGAAAAAGACTTGGGGGTGTCAGTTCAGAAGGCCTGCATCTGCTTTGGTTGAGGTGGTGTGTGTAAAAGCAGCATTCCATTTAATCGCAGATTCCGTCCCAAAGGCAGACAAGTTAAGCCAATGGGTGGTGGGAGAGCTAGTAATACCTAGTGGGGGATGTGGCGGAGGTGGGGAGGAGGTGGTGGGCAGCAATTGCAGAGCCCGGAGAGCTGGGCCGTGCTCTCCCTTCTGCCTGGGAATTCCACGCACCTCATGAGGCTCCAAGCCCCTGAGACTTTCTGCTTGGGGAACCTCCAGGAGGCGAGATTGAGCAAGCTCTTAAATGCATGTATGCACATGTAGCCACTCACTCACTCACTCAGCCACCAGATGCTTGTTGCATACATGCTTTAAAAAAGCTTTAGGCAAGAATTATTGCTTTGTTACCATGTCGTGAACGATACTGCCTTTTACTTCTCAGGGTGCTGCAGTGTCCCACTCAGTGGTTTGTTTAGCCTTGCCAACAACTCCCTGAGTACTCGGCCTTATCCCCATTTTACAGTCCAGGAAGAGGTTCAGAAAGTTGAGGCCCCTTGCAGGAGGTCAGATGGGTACTTAATAGTAGATGCAGGGCCTCAGAACAAAGGGCTTTGACTCATTTGTCCATCTGTCTGTCTGCCCAGCCTTCCAGGAAGCAACCACTGAGTGTTTACTATTTGCCAGGCATTGAGCTATGTTTTCAGAATTTTTTGGTTGTTTTTGGTGTGTTGTTTTGTTTGATTTTTAAGAGCAATCACAGCTCACTGGGTGTTGAAGAGTAACCTACATTTATTGCCTGCCAGGCATGGTGCAGGGTGCTTGTCCCAGTTGGCTGCAGGGGTTCCTCCCAGTTCTGTTTTGAAAAGGAGGAAACTGAGGCTCAGAGACACATGACTTTCTGAAGATCACACAGCTAGGGTAGAGCTAAGCATTTGAACCCCAAGCCTGTGTCTCCAGAGCCCTGACGTAGCCACTTCTCCGCCCTGCCTCTTGGTAACCTGGGTACATCACTGAAACAAGGCCCAGCCTTGTCTACACCTTTTTGTGAGGCCTTGGGCAGATCTAGTCTTCTCTCTGGCCTTCAGTTTATTCAAATGTAAAATGGGAGCAGGGGCAGCCAGCTTACCTTTTTTTTTTTTAGGAATCAGGCTGCTCTGAAGACCATCTTTGGCCAGGGTCACCGCATTAGCAAGAGAGAGAGATTACATGTATGCAAGCCCCCAAAGGGTATCTCTTTGTTCCTCTGATCTGCTCCTCTTCCCCCATTAGGGCAGAGCAAGCTCAGGTCATGGTTCTCTTTAGGTTGAAAGGACTCTTGAATAATCATCATCCATAGAACCAACTGCCTAAGGTGACCTGCAGAGAATCCAGTCAAAGTTGGTGGCCATCTGAGAGGTCCTAGACTTTAGAGAAAGTGGGACTTCATGACCTTGGAGAATAAGTAGCCAAACCCTTTACCTTATAGAGGGAGAAACTTTGCATTTTAAGTACTTGAGGCTGTGTCTCACCTCCCTACCTGAATGTCCAGCTCCCATGCTGGGAGCCTCACCGTGACCCTCACCCGTACTTACTGGTGGTGGATGCTGAGGAGTAACACTTGCTGATGGATGACCTTGACTCTGCCTCCCCTGCCGGGGGACTTCAGGAGGAACAACCTCACTATTTTGCCCTTTTCGGAGGTGGAAAATCAAGGAAGATTCACACTGCATGGCGTCTGGCTCCCTGGGCATCTATCTGCATGTCTCTCCCATAGGCAAGATGGAAGCTAGATCACATTGCTCCGTTTTTGCTTCTTACTGCAGTGGGGGAGACAGGACTCCCAGGCCCAGCCTTGTGATCTGAAAGGCAGAGAAGCCCCAAGGCTCTCGGATGGAGGAATTATGGGGGGAAGAGCACTGGGCAAAAGGTCTGTATTCAGGTCCGTGCCTCTACATTTCTTAGCTGTGTAGCTTGGAGCATGGCCCCAACTCTTTGAGCCCCCATACCTAAGAAGGTGAACTCATAATAGATTGAGCTGTTGTCCTTATAGAACTGTTGCATGAATCAAATGAGGTATATGCATAACAGTACTGAAAAACTGGGGGAGCATAAGTTAAACCTAACACTTTTTTTTTTATTATCAACAAGCTGCTGGCACCCTCAACTTGTATTTTCTCTTGTTCCAATATACTCCTATTTGAGTTGAGCAGAAATCAGCCTCCCTGTAACTTCTACTCCAACCAACCCTTTAGACACCATTAAACCTTACGTTCTTTTGGAACATTCTGCCGTGTCTTCTCTGAGATTTCTGCTGCCGCCCCCCCCCCCCCGCCCCCAGCAAAGCATCATCAGTTTCCTCATCTGTTCCCCCTCGCTGTCCTGGTCACTCCCCTTTAAACACTTAATCCTGCTTGTTTATGGCTCGTCCAGTGTTACACCCAGGATGGCATGCAGTAGCCCAGCCAAAGTAGCAAAGACAGACCGTGGCCTCCCTGGTGTGGAGTCAGGCCTCTTTTCCAGCAGGTCGCTGTGACAGTCCAACTTTCTGGAAGGGTGAACTCAATGACATTCGCTGAGCTGCTGGTGGCAATGGGAAAAGCCCCCTGGATCTCTCTTCTCTCCTTCTGCCAGAGGAGAACTGTGTCCCACCGCACACATTTGAGCACTTCAGGCTTATAGCTGCCATTCTTCATGCCGTCACACAAGTTTGCTCCAGATGCCAATGTTATATTGCCGTTTTTGTCAGAAAAACTTAATTGGAATTTTTAATGTGTTTTGGGGGGGACGGGCTGTGTTTCCATTTGCCTCTAAAAACAATCAGGAGGAAAACAAAGTATGATCTCACTGCCAGAAATTATGGAGCCAAATCTGAAATTAATTTGCAAAGTCATTAGAATTTTCCATTTGTGAACCCCAAAACGAATGTAAGTGCAGTTCCTTATAATTAACTACAAATTAGAAAAGGGTTGGGAGAGCTTTTTAGGGGCCAACACTCAAAACTCCAGCAGTAGCAGATGGGAGGGGACACCCAAGAAGTTGCTTTGGTTTTCATTCCTGTCTGTGACTTTGGGAGAATAAGACAGACTCAGATATCCCCCAGCAGAGAGTGGTTTTCCAACCATTTAACAACTGGCAGGGTCCTTAGGAATGACCTGACCTTTTCTGAATGAGGCAACTGAAAGATTCAGGGAGGGTAAACCACTTGCCCAAAGTCACACAGCCAGCCTGGTCAGAACTGGGACCAGAGGCCAGACTTCTGCCTCCTGACTGGTGCTCTGGCTGCCACTACCCCCTGCCTCTCTGTGTGCTTGTGTCTTTCATGTTTACCACTTGAGCTTCACCCAGAAGATTTCAGATGTTCATGGCTATAGTAATGTTCCTCATTCAAGTGGAGGAAATGGAATGATCTGGTCAGAGTCACCGCCTTCCATGTACTCAGGGTTCGGATGCGCTGGTGTGTACTGTGGGTTAAAAGGGAGAAAGTTGTGGTTTCTTCCTTGTCTATGTAGCCTGGTGATTTCCAGAGCTCAGCCCCCAAGCCAAGCCCGCCACAGTACGTTTAGAGTCTGCTCTTCTATGAATGAAATCAGCCTGTGGCTAATTAGCAGGGAATGTATGTCAGTGTTTCGATGTTTGCAGTGGGAGGTCTTTCTGCGATTCCCTAAGCTCAGAGGAACTGGGGCCATAAGACGTCATGCAGCCTTCGGAGGGATACAGAAAAGATCTTCTGAAATGCCGTTTCCCCTGATGCATTTGGGGTGAAGCCCTGTGATGTCATTTCCCCGGGTCGGGTCGCGTGCACCAGCTTGCGTGTCAGACAGACTCTGAATTGGCAGAAAAGCCACTCCTGAGAGCTCAGAATCCTTGCTTCAAATGTGTTCCTTACTAACAGGGTATCCAAGGGCCCAGAGCAGTCCTACCTTCAAGTTCTACAGCTCTCTTTCCTTGGAGACACATGACCCCACCTCAGCCCCTGAAGCTTTCTTCCCTCCCCCTCCCAACTCCAGCAGCTGTTGTTGTTAGGTGCCTTTCAGTAGATTCTGACTCATAGAACTGCCCTATACCATAGGGTTTTCTAGGCTGTAATCTTTACAGGAGCAGATTGCGCGGTCTTTCTCTCAGGGAGCAGCTGGGTAAGTTTGAAGCACCATTTGGTTAGCAGCGACGTTTTAACTGTTACACCACCAGGGCTCATTATTCAGGAGCTGTGGAGGGAGGTGGAAGTTACTAAAGGCAGAATTCCTGCTCTCGAATCTTAAGTCCAGGTATCGAGAAAAGCTGTATTTACACAGAGTTGTTAAGGACCATTGTACTGATGATAAATATTGGCTAGTGACTCAGTACCAGGCCCTGATCTAGGAGTTGTGTGTGTTATCTAACTCTCCCAGCAAGCATGTAAACAGGAGTCGTAATGTTTTTATTTTACTGACAAGGAAACTGAGGTTTCAAGAGGTGAAGTTTAATGAGCTGGTGAGCAGGGGTGGAGATGGGCTTGGAGCCTCCAGTGACCTACCAGGGAAAGATGGGGGTCACAGGTAGACGTTCTAGAAGAGGAGGCACGAGGGTCACCGGGAACTGAGTGATGGAGCCTGCATGGAGAGGCTAGGGAAGGAGCTGGCGTGCTTGTGGAGCAGCAGCAGGAGAGGAGGTGGCAGGAAGGGATGTGTTTTGGGAAGATTGTTTGTCTGTTCCAGGGAATGGCAGTCTGGGCCTCTGGAGCTTTGAGGGGTGAATGGTGGGTTTGTAGAGGATGAGGGTGACCCACACTGAGGGTAAGAAAGATTGGCTTCCGTGAGCCCCTCTCACCCCTGAGCCCCTTCCTGTGCCAGAACAGAGCAGTCCAGGGGGCAGCCCCCCAGCACAGAGTCCCATGGCGCAGCCTGCCTCTGACCAGCTGACCTCCACATCCCCTCAAACCCTTGCTAGTGTGTGACCTTGGGCCACCAGTTTTGCCCTTGGAAGTTGAATTTCCTCATCTGGGAAAGGAACCCACCCTGCCTTGTGGTTAAGATTAAATGAGCTGATACCTGGGACACCTATTTTATTTCTTTGTAATTGTGTTTTTTTTTTTTTAATTGTGGTAAAATATATCTACACAACACATTTACCAATTCATCATTTTCCTGTGTGTACGAGTCAGTGACACCAGTTACATTAATGATATTGTCCAGTCATCACCAGTGTCAATACCGAGAACTTCTTGCCAAGTGCCTGGTCCCAAGTAGGCCCTCTAAGTAATAGTTCTTATTTTCCCTTCCCCTTATTTATTTTGGAAACCCTGGTGGCGTAGTGGTTAAGTGCTACGGCTGCTAACCAAAGAGTTGGCAGTTCGAATCCGCCAGGCGCTCCTTGGAAACTCTATGGGGCAGTTCTACTCTGTCCTATAGGGTCGCTATGAGTCAGAATCGACTCGACAGCACTGGTTTGGGGTTCTTTTTTATTTTACGGATAACTTTTTCCCCCTACTATAACAAAAATTTTAGAAGCCAGAGACAAGCCAGTATGTTGCTGTATATGCTCTCAGGCCAAGAATTTTCTAAGTGTTTACATACCAAAGTACTTTGAAGTTTGATTTTCTCAGCTGGTTCAGACACCCTCTCCAAGATGCCAGAAGCAAGCCCCTGCCTTGACCTGTTGTTGCTGGGGTTGTGTATATTTTCAGTGTATTATAAAAATTTTAAAACATAAAAAGTTATGTTGTTGTTCCCTGCTGTCGAGTTGGTTCCGACTCATAGCGACCCTGTGTACAACAGAAAGAAACACTGCCCGATCCTGCTCCATCCTCACAGTTGTTGTTATGCTTGAGCCCATTATTGCAGCCACTGTGTCAGTTCATCTCATTGAGGGTCTCCTCTTTTTTTTCTGACCCTGTGCTTCACCAAGCATGATGTCCTTCTCCAGGGACTGGTCCCTCACAATAACATGTCCCAAGTATGCAAAATGAAGTCTCACTATCCTTGCTTCTAAGGAGCATTCTGGCTGTACTTCTTCCAAGACAGACTTGTTTGTTCTTCTGGCAGTCCATGGTGTATTCAACATTCTTTGCCAACACCGTAATGCAAAGGTATCAAATCTTCTTATGTCTTCTTTACTCCTTGTCTAGCTTTCGCATGTATATGAGGCACTTGAAAACACCACGGCTTCGGTCAGGTGCGTCTTAGTCCTCAAAGTGACATCTTTGCTTTTTAACATTTTACAGAGGTCTTTTCAGCAGATTTGCCCAGTGCAACACATGGTTTGATTTCTTGACTGCTGCTTCCATGGGTGTTGATTGCAGATCCAAGTAAAATGATATCCTTGACAACTTCGCTATTTTCTGTTTATCATGATGTTGCTTATTGGTCCACTTGGGGATTTTTGTTTTATGTTGAGGTACACTCCATGCTGAAGGCTGTGGTCTTTGATCTTCATTAGTAAATGCTTCAAGCCCTCTTCACTTTCTGCAAGCAAGGTTGTGTCATCTGCATAACGCAGGTTGTTAATGAGTCTTCCTTTAATCTTGATGCCCCATTCTTCTTCATATAGTCCAGCTTCTTGGATTATTTGCTCAGCATACAGATTGAATAAGTGTGGTGAAAGGATACAACCCTGACACACACCTTTCTTGACTTTAAACTGCTCAGTATCCCTTTGTTCTGTTTGAACAACCGTCTCTTGGTCTATGTATAGGTTTTGCATGAGCACAATTAAGTGTTCTGGAATTCCCGTTCTTTGCAGTGTTATTCTTAATTTGTTATGATCCACACAGTCAAATGCCTTTGCATAGTCAGTAAAACGGTAAATATCTTTCTGGTATTCTCTGCTTTCTGCCAGGATCCACCTGACATCAGCAGTGGTATCCCTAGTTCCACATCCTCTTCTGAATCCACCTTGAATTTCTGGCAGTTCTCTGTTGATACACTGCTGCAACAATTTTTGAATTATCTTCAGCATAATTTTACTTGTGTGTGATATTAATGATGTTCGATAATTTCCACATTCTGTTGGGTCACATATTTCGGAATGGGCACAAATATGGATCTCTTCCAGTTGGTGGCCAGCTAGCTGTCTTCCAAATTTCTTGGCACAGATGAGTGAGCACCACCAGCGCTGCATCCGTTTTGTTGAAACATCTCAGTTGGTATTCCGTCAATTCTCAGAGCCTTGTTTTCCGACAGTGCATTCAGTGCAGCTTGGACTTCTTCCTTCAGCGCCTTCAGTTCTCGATCATATGCTACGTCCTAAAATGGTTGAACATCAACCAATTCTTTTTGGTACAGTGATTCTCTGTATTCCTTCTACCTTCTTTTAATGCTTCCTGCGTTGTTCGATATATTACCCATAGAATCCTTCAGTGTTGCAACCTGTGGCTTGAATTTTTTCTTCAGTTCTTTCAGCTTGAGAAATGTCAAGTGTGTTCTTCCCTTTTAGTTTTCTAACTCCAGGTCTTTGCACATTGTCATTATAATACTTTACTTTCTCGATCCTCCCCTTGAGATCTTTTGTGCAGCTCTTCTTCTTAATCGTTTTTTTCCATTTGCTTTAGCTACTCTGCATTCAAGAGCAAGATTCAGGTTCTCTTCTGACATCCATTCTGGTCTTTTCTTTCTTTGTCTTTTTAATGACCTTTTGCTTTCTTCATGTATGATGTCCTTGATGTCATCTCACAACTCATCTGGTCTTTGGTCATTAGGGTTCAGTGTGTCAGATCTGTTCTTGAGATGGCCGACTCTACTTTGAGGAGGCAGGTCTTCCCCATAGTATTTTCAGTGCCTTCCAACCTGAGGGGTTGTCTTCTGGCAGTCTGTCAAATGATGTTTGCTGCTATTCATAAAGTTTTCACCGGCCAGCTTTTTTAGCAGGAGGTCTCTAGGTCCTTCTTGCTAGTCTGTCTAAGTTTGGAAGCTCTGCTGAAACCTTCCACCATGGGTGACCCTGCTGGTATTTGAAATACCAGTGGCATAGCTTCCAGTATCATAGCAAGATGCAAGCTACTACAGTATGACAAACTGGCAGGATATTATAACTTACCTCTGTACCTCCACCTGGGTTTTACAGGTGTCAATAGTTTTCATATTTGCTTCAGATACTTGTGATGTCTTCTTGATTTAAAAATTCTGGTGAAGGCCTCCTTGTTACCCTCTCCCCTTCCCATTCTTCTCCCTCCCTTGACAAAGGTATTTACTCTCCTGAAACTGTGTGTTCTTCCCAGCCAGGTTTTTTACTGTATTGTTTGTTAAGCCAAATAGCCCCTTTGGAATGTGTTTAAACCACTAAAGCAGATGATCAGCATTTGAGAGAAGCAGCCTGGATATCCAAGGCCAGGGGGGTGACTTCAGAGGGCAGAACAGACCTGTCTGCCCGCAGACTGAAATTCCAAAATTCTGTAAATTCATTGCCTTTGACTTAAAATTTAACATCCACCTCCTTTATACTTAATTGCAGATAAATTCATGATTTTGTGCCCTCCTGAGCTTCCGGGGCCATTCGGACTCTTGGCATGAGTCAGCATATCCTGGAGTCAGCTGTCCTCAGAGCGAGTGCTTCAGCTTTTGTCCGTAATTACAACTGTAATATACGTTTGTTGTGGAAAGTTTGGAATATACAGAGAAGATTAAAATCATTCACTGCCCTCCCACCCCCACAGAGGTATTTCTTTCTCATCTCCCCCAGGGGTGGAGAACTGGAGGCTGCTGGCTTCCTCAGGGTGGGGGCCAGCACTGCGGTATGAGAGGGTTTCCTAGGAGATGGCCCTAAGCATGCCTGGTCTGACCCCCATTTCACAATAAGTGTGTGTGTCCCCAAGATGGGAGAGACAGTCACATGCCTGGGGGAGGAATCAGTGGGACAGCTGGAACCAGTCTCCTGGCTGCTGAAGGCATTTTCCCCATCGTGTCCATCTGGCAAGCTGGGGCCTAATCCTTCCCTGGTGCCTGACCCTGATCTAAGCATGGTGACATGTTCCCACCAGAGGGGTTGGGTTCCCTCTCTAGGGAATTTGGGAAGTGTAGTAACAGACCAGGTTGCTTGTGTGGTTTTTGCCTGGGCCTGACTGTTATAGAGTGAATTGTGTCCTCCAAAATATGTGTTGTAAATCCTAACTCCTATATCTGTGGTTAGAATCCCATTTGGGAATGGGTTTTCTTTGTTATGCTAATGAGGCAATATTAGTGTAGGGTGTGTCTTAAGTCCACCCCTTTTGAGATATAAAACAGATTAAAGAAGCAGATATGGGGGAAGAGAGATGCCAGGTCACCAGAAGCTTACCCAGGAGCAGAAGCTCAAAACAGATTTCTTCCAGAGCCAACAGAGTGAAAGCCTTCCCTTAGAGCCAACACCTGGAATTTGGACTTCTGACCTCCTCAACTGTGAGAAAATTTATTTGTTAAAGCCACCGATTTGTGTGTTTCTGTTATAGCAGCACTAGAAAACTAAGACACTGACTTTGACCACCTCTTCTGAAAGAGTGTAGGACATTTTTCACTTTGCCGTTTTAACTCAATAAATGTCCTTACTCAGTTCATTAATACAAATACTAACCAAAACTGCACCAGCACTGGAAGTCAATTGAATACCTTGGTCCACTTTCTGGGTCCTATAGTCAAACTGTTCTCGAGTTCTTCCTTTTTGTTTTATAAATGGAAATTATTTTCATTAGGAACTGTTTTTCCACGTGCATTTTACAACAAAAAATTGATTCTGATTTTGTTTGTATGCTTACTCTTGGTGCTAATTTTAGCCTCTGCCATCTTGGAGCTTTCTTCTGTGCCATTATTTCCACCAAGTCAGTTTTCTTGGGTAAAATTTTATGTATCTGAGTTATTGCATTATTTCATCAGTTTTCAGTGGTTGACTTTTACCATCTGCAGTTTTAGCTGTTTTCAGTTTCATTTTGTATTTATTTATTTTTTCTGTGAAGTTAATTTTTTCCCAGGTCCATTTTGCAGTATTGCCAAAAGACGTGATTCTTCAGTCTGCTTTTTAATCATTAACAAATGGTTAAGATGTGTAATTTTAGCCATTGTCATTTTTGTTTGCGGTTGATTATTTCTCTCAAGTCTAACTTTTCCTGGCAATCAGAATGCCTGTGGGGTGAGAATGGCAAGTCAAAATGTCTCAGTTCCTTCTTGAAGAGTTTGGTACTGGCTTGCCAAGTTCTATTCTCTCTTTGGATTTCTCCTTCTGAGTGTTGCCAGGACTTTCGCTTAGCAGCAGAAAATGGGAGATATTAAGGGTCAGGGGAGTCCTTGGGCTTTGCAAAAGGTTAATGCACTTGGCTGCTAGCCAAAAGCTTAGAAGTTCGAGTCCAGCTAGAGGCACCTAGGAAGAAAGGCCTGGTACTCTACATCTGAAAAATCAACTATTGAAAACCCTGTGGAGCACAGTTCTACTCTGGCACACATGGGATTGCCATGAGTTGGAATCTGCTCACTGGTAACTGTTTTATTGGCATTAGGGGCCAGACCTCTCCTAGAAGGAACTGTGTTGTCTTTATCATCAGATTGCCTCCCTTCTGCCTTGTGACCTCCCGGAGTCACAATAGCGCCTGTACCCTGAGCAGCACCAGCTGGTACACCAGGAAAGACAGTGGATGTGGGGTTAGAAGTCCCACTCAGTGGACAGGTCCTCTCCTCTTTTGGACTGGTTTCCCCATTGGTCCATGGGGTTGCTGCTGAGGGCCGTTGACTTCCGGCTTTATCATTCTCTGGGGGTGGGTGGGGGCTCTTGGGGAGCCTGGGAAGCCAGTGTTCTGCAGAAACTCCCTAGGCGGTGAAGCAGAGACGTTACTCATGGCCCTGTGCTCGGTTCCGGTCTGGGAGGCTGCCCCCGCACGACACCAGGGCCCAGCCTGTCTTAGCAGCAGATCAGCATGAGAGGGTCCAGGACATGCCAGGAGAGCCGGCTGGCTGGGAGGGGAGCTATTTGTTCCCTTCCAATCATCCTGCGCTGAGTGATTCTCTGGGACAATTGAACCCAAGGGAATGGAACTCATCTGTGTAAATAAACATCCATCTCCCCTTAAAGGAAAAGCCCTGCTCAGGCTCTCAGGGCAGCTGGAATCCTGCTCTGTGGGTCTGGGCATTTCTAGTTCCTCCTTTCTCTCTTTCTCTTTGATTTCTTGCAGTCTCCTTTACTGAGTCCTGTGACCGCTTTCGGATAGCTATTTGAATATACAAGTCATGCCAAGCATCATCATTTGTGTTTGTCTAGATCAATAAAGGCAGTCCTGCCTCGATTCCAGATGAGAATTTATAAATACCCTTCAACCACTCTCCTCCCCACTAGACGTCAGACTCTGTCCCATAAACCCTCCAAACCCAAAGCTCTTTGTTTGAATTGATAAAGATGGAAAAATAACATTCCTCTGAATATGTCTTCTCATTATCCTTTTTCTGGAATTTGATCAGTGTTTAAGCAACTGTAGCTGATTTCCAGCCCACTTCAAAGCAAAAGCCCTTCACTGTATCTGTTTGCAAAATTACCTTTGAGAGATTGAGGAGTTGGAAACGCATTTAGACACAGATCGTGCCTTATATTAGCTCTCTGTTGCCCCATAAAACGGGCCTGGGTGTTCTCTGAGGCAGCTACCAGAGGAAACTTAGAAACAGATTCTGGCTGAGGCGATTCGTGTGTGATATTATTCTCACTTTGGAAAAGAAGAGGGTTAGGGATTTAAGTTTACTACATGGTCCTTAAGAATTTTAAGAACCAGATTTTCTTTTTTGATCATATTAGGGAAAAGACAAACCTCTGATGCCCTATGATGTATCCAGGTATGTCAGGTTTTCTTATAAAAGTGTCTAGACAGCAATACTTGATTTTTCTGCTTCCTTCCACTCACACACTGGGGCTGCTTTGCCAGGGTTTTAATTCGGGGTGGGGGACATTCTGATACCCTCCTCCTTCAATGAAATCATTCCTTTCCTGGTCTTTAACCCTTTAGAGATTGGGAAGGGAATCATTTGATTTGAGGGATAAATATAAAACGTCCCTATTGGTCCAGGCCAGAATTACAGTGTGTGAGGACACGTGTATGGGGGCAGTGGTGGTTCAGTGGTCAGATTCTCACCCTCGGCACAGGAGACTGGGATTGATTCCCGGCCAATGCACCTGTTACACAGCCACCATCTGCACGTCAGGGGAGGCTTGCGCATTGCTGTCTGTGTTGCAGAACAGGTTTCAGTGGAGCTTTTAGACTCAGACAGATTAGGAAGAAAGGCCTGGTGATCTGCTTCCAAAAATCAGCCAGTGAAAACCCTGTGGACCACAGTTGTCTAATCCACCACGGATCTCGGGGATGGCACAGAACTGGGCAGTGTTTTGTTCCGTTGTGCATGGGGTCTCCGTGAGTCAGGGGCCGACTCAGCAGCAGCTAAAAACAACTAGGAAACACGTAAGAATGCAGCAAACCTGGTATGTCCTGGGGCTGCCTAGGGGTTAGCATTTGGTAGGAAAAGCAGCTTACATTACCTGCATCCCTTCCTGAGGCTGTGCCTTCTCCAAGCACCTTCTCTAAAGCTAGGTACTACCCCAGCTGTGCTGGAAGGCCCCGGGGAAATGTTAACTGATCAAAAATGTGGGGTCACTAGGGTTTTTTTTTCCCCCAACCTAACTTCAGCCAGTTAAAGGTTTGGTAAGTCTGTCAGTAGGCAGGGGGCAGAGCTGGATGCAAAGTGTACCTTTCACCCTGACAGATGATTGTATTTGACCCAAGAGGGTGGAGGACTCTAGAGAAGACCCCTTTGTCCTTCCCTAGCAAGTATGACTGACGATTTATCTCACCATTGAAGCTGCTTCCGCTCATCTTCTGTGGGTCACCCTAGTCACCCCTGAAAGTGGGGGAGGCTTTAGGCAAGAGAAAATAGGGTTGATAATTACAGAGAATTCTCTCTTTCTCTCTGTCTTTTCCCTACTTCTCCCTTCCCTTTTTCTTTTCTTTCTTCACCTCTACCTACCCCCACCAGGGGAGTCCTGGTGGCACCGTGGTTAAGCACTTGGCTGCTAACCAAAAGCTCAGCAGTTCAAATCTACCAGCCACTCCTTAGACACCCTATGTTACCCCCAAGAAGACTGCGTAGTCCTGTCTGGGCCTCCCCTCCTCCTCCAGCACTCAATGCTGCAGGCCCACTGGGGCTGGCCCCTGCCACAGCCTCCACAGAGCCATCACAGGCTCTCTCTAAGCTCTGCAGGGTGTGTGAAGGCGCACTCATTGTGGCGTTGACTCTGCAGGAAGTTTGAAATCTTCAGGTTGGAAAACTACACAGAGAATAAATAGGCTTCTTTAGGGCTTTGGCTGTAGAAGCCTTAGTGGGAGCCAGGTGGGTCTAGGCTCAGGGTAGAGACCATACAATTTACTACCCAAACAGCAACTCTGAGAATGAAAAGAGATGCCATTAATAATCACACCAGGACAAGACGTGTGTATCAGACTGTCCCGAGCAAACTGCCACTTACGGTCTCCCCCCAAAGGCCCATCCCTGGTTCCATTGGGTTCCATTGGGTTCCATTTTGTTTTGTAAGGAGTGGTGCTGCTTCCCCACTGGCAGCGGAGGCCAGGGTTGCAAGTTCGGATGCTCACAGGGCCAGGCAGAGTGGGGGAAGCGGGGCCTGGTGTAAAGGAACAGAGTGGAACTGTTCCTTCCCCGCCTAAGAAGGCATAGGTGACTTGGTGCCAGCCGGTGGCTGAGTATTACCAGATCTTCAGAGTTTTTTCAAGAGAAGCCAGGAATCTAGATTTACATAAGAAATCTCCCAGATTTTAAAAGTTGGCAACTAATCTAAAGTTTAAAAAAAACACGGTGCAGGCCAAGCACAACATCTGTGGGCTGATGCCTGTTTTCGACCTCCAGCCCAGACCGATTAATTGGTGGCTGTCTTCTGTGTCTCCGAATTCCGGCAACGGGAAGTTTCTTAAGGAAGTTGCCCTGATTGACCACTAGTCAGGTGGGGAAGAGGAGAGAAGAGCTTGACTTGGCTTCCGTTGGTCATTCATTTGTACAGTTAATATTTATTGAGCACCTGTTATGTTCAGAGCACTTTCTGTTATGTTCTGTTTTCTCTATAACATTTTGGAAGGAGTTGTGTCTTACTCATGCTGGTGGGCACTTGATATCATGCACTGTTGTGCTTCTCTGCCACTCTTAAGGGACTATAACAGGCTGAGTACAGTGGGAAAAATCTCAGGTAGGACCTGGAGTCCAGTTCTTAGGTCCCAAAAAGTTCATGGGATGTCAGCTTGACCCCGCAGAAGTCCCCAGGAGACGGATCCTTAGCTAAGGAAAGACCTTGGGATTTGGAGCCTAGAGCAGAGGGAGCCCGGCCAGGGACATCTGTCCTGCGTGGTGCCTGAAGGTTGTACAAGGACAGGTAGGCAGAAGCCACTGAGGAACGGACTGCATTTAGCTCCCTGTATGGTGGAACTTTGTAGTAGAGCTCTGCATCATGATTGGATTAGATGACCTCTACGCTGGACTTTCGCTACCTGGAACATCTGATACCTTGAGCCTGCAGCTTGTGTACCCATTGGATTCCTAGGCTTAAACCCTCTCTGTGCATGGGTCTTAATTTCTGACAGGCTCCTAGCAGGTGCTGCCTGCTGTTCTTGGGGTCAGGTGTCCCAGAGAGCCCAGTACAACTCAGATTATAACAGATCCAGGTAGCAGAGGCCTACCTGGGCTTCAGTTTGCTGGGAAGTAGAGTGGGATGGGAAGGAAAGGAAAGGAGAGATTGGGGGGAGGGGAGGGATAGCAGCTCTTGATACTGTAAAATGTCACTCAGATTCTCTAGTCTCCTGCGCCATGAATTTTAAATTGGGGGTAATGATACCTACCTCAGAGGATTGTTTGAGGTAACTTAGGCACAGAGAGTGTAAGTAACTTGCTTAAGGTCACACAGCTAGGCACTGAGGAGCTGACTGCTAGACCAGGTAATCTGGCTTTCACTGTGCTTTTGCCCATGATACTAAACTGATGGCTTTTTTTTTTTTCCTTTTGGTATGTTCATTTTTTTGTGTTCTTTTTTTTTTCCCTATTGCTTTTAATAGCTGGGTTTTTTCCCTGTACAATTGGCCTGAAGTAGGAATTCATCACCATCTGTGAACGTTTACTGAGCATCCATGGTTTGTGTGGAATTGTACTAGAAACACTCGACCCTGGGGCTGGATTGGCAGAAAACTAGGCTTTTCTGCTAACTTTTGAGGACAAATCACCATCGCGTTGGAAAGAGTTTCCTTCAGGAACGGTAACATTCTGCTTTTCACCTTGTAAGTGCTGCCCTCCACCTTTGTTTCCCCCCCTAGTGTCAATCTTACGTGTGTTAAGTGCCTTTTCTGCTCAGTGCCCTAGATAGGAGGTATCTAAGACAAGTCCCTCGATCTGCACCCCTCCTGACATCTCATGCTTTTTTATGGACCTGGAGCCAATACCTGCTTTGTTTTGGAATGGGGGACTGAACTAGTGGAGCCTGCAGGCCTGAGTGACTACAGAGGCTGCCAACATCTTAAGACATTTGAAAATCACTGTGCAAATAGCTGTGAAGCTATAGTGACCTCGCAATTTAAAGGAGAAAGGAATTCACAAAGCAGGCTTGTGTTCATGAAAGGGGCCACATGGTTTAAGTGAGCACAGCCTTCTTGCTCTGGAGCACGGGTACCTGAGTCCATGTGCAGGAGACAGTGTGCAGCTGGCACACCCATCTGTTCAAAATCTGGCTGTCTTTTGTGTCTCCAAATCCTGGCAATGGAAAGTTTCTTGAGGAAGTTGCCCTGATTGACCACTGGTGAGGGTGGGGAAGAGGAGAGGAGCTTGACTTGGCTTCAATCGATTATTCATTTGCGCCATACGTTTTTATTGAGCATCTGTTAGGGACCTCCTTACTTGTCACTCCTGGATTTAAATGCCGTCCTCATTTTCTCTGGCATGTCCCTTTGCCCAGTGGATCATTCCCGGCCTAGTCAGACTTTGTATGAGAGAGCCAGGTCCGTGTGCACCAGAGACAACTGCAGGAGGTGGGTCCCTGTGTGCAATGTCCTCTCTAATGCCAGCTTGAAACTTGGTGACCCACTTGGGGGTGCTTCACCTTTCAGGGCTTTTCATTGAGGCACAGTTGTTAATGTGCGTTGTCAGCCCACAGTGGTACTTTTGAAGGTGTCAATGAATCTGTGTACACTCTTGCATCCACAATAAAGAGCTAAGGCATTAATGGTAGCAGATATGCTATAACTACTTTTCCAATCAAGACTTTAGTATGTATATTTGTCACACCTTTTTTAAAAAAGAACATGTTAATCCAGTACATTAATGATTTCAATATTGGCTCTTTTCAGAGTCTGTCATTCAGTAAACAAAGGAGGATACCTTTGACATAATCTGTTGGACCAGTATCTGCCTGGGCATTTTGCTAGCTCTGTTGTGTTTTAAAAGCAAGGTTCAGATAACCTTTCCATCAGATTGTTAGAAGCTTGTTTTACTTTTTTATTGAGGTATAATTGAACATGCAATGAACTGTACATATTTAAAATATACAATATGATGAGTTTGATGTAGGTATACGCCTGTGAAACCATCAGCCAGAATCAAGATAATGTGCATGCCCGTCACTCCCAAAGGTTTCTTCTTGCTCCTGGGTAACCCTTCTCTCCTGTCTGTTTTACCCTCTGCCCAGTCCCCAGGCCACCACTGATCTGCTTCCTGTCTGTATACATTCGATTCCATTTCCTGGGCTTTTATATAAATGAGGTCATACAGTATATACTTTTTTTTTGATCTGGTTTCTTTTATACAGCACAATTATTTTGAGATTCATGCATGCTTCAGTAGTTTCTTTTTATTGCTGAATAATATTTCATTGTATGGATATAAAAGGAAGTAGTTTCAATCTTCAGGTTTGAAGCAAAAAGTTTTAAGTTAGAATATTAGAAGTAAGCAATCATTTAAAATATTAAGTCACTTGGGAAACTGGGGCTTTTTTCGTTTGTTTCCTTTTAAAAGTCTTTTATGGGGGAGTATTTTTTTAAACGTGCTTTGAAAGAATAAATATTTATTTAGAACACATTTGGCCCTGAATTTTTACTCAGTTAAATCGATAAGTATTTAGTGAGTATTTACTATGTGCGAGGCAGTCTGGGCTCACATAGCGCAGAAGGAAGAAAGGATTTCATGCCCCAGCCAGGAGTTGGTTTGCTTATGAGGTTTTATCGGCAATTAAACAGCGGCACTACATCCTACAGGAGACAGAGCTGCGGGGCTTTTAGATCCATCACTCTGCCATCTTTGCAGAAATGTTGGCCTTGTCTTCCACACTCTTCCCATGGCTGGATACTGTTTCCAGTTGTGCCACGTGTTACAGCGAGTATCCTTCCCCTGCTCTGACTTTTCCCTGGCAGGAGTGGGGATAGACCCTCAGGGCTGCAGTTCCTGCAGTTCTCTGACTCCTGCTCTGTTGGAGAGGGAAGAGCAGAGCCTTTCGTGCTGGGAGAGTGGGGTGCAGGCAGGAAGTTAACCTCGTGGATTCCCTTGTACACACAGAGCCATGTGCACAGGGATGGTGCGGGTTTGCCAGGGGAGCTTTGTTTGCATCATTGGGGCAATTGCCGGCAGGAGCAGGATTGGACGATAGTGTTGCTGAGGGGTTGGAGACGTGCTCCGTTTCTCATTGTTCAGTGATGTACTGCTGAAGGGAGTCTTCTAGGTGAGAAATCCAGCCAGCCCATCTGTGATTCACAGTCACAGGTTATCAGAGAAGGGCCTTGCAGATATCTGGTCCATCGTGCCCATTTTACAGATGGGGAAGCTGAGGCTCAGAGAGTGGGAGTAACTCACACATATCCACTGAGAGCAGAACTGGGACTCTGGGAACCCAGGCACTACTGTAGACTGCCACTCTCACAGCCTGTGGGGGTGAGAATTTCAAAAAGGCTTGACAAAATTTGGTGGGCCTGGGAAAGAAATTGTTAAATCTCTTAGTCAGTGCTCAAAGCTACTTGTACCATTAAAAAGAGAGAGAGACAAGATAAAGTCCCCCCAAATGTTTCTAGAATGTTCTCACATCTCACAGTTTTTTCCACTACATTTCCCTACAAGGCGGGTTGCAGGTATAGGGCAATAATAGCATGGTATGTTGGGAAGAGCCTGGGTGTTCGTGTCTGGAGTTCAGAGTTTAACTCTGCCCTTTTGTCCACCATGTGACCTCATGGAAGACTCTTTACCTCTCTGAGCTTCACTGTCCTCCTATGGAAAGGGGACCAGATCTACAAGATTAAAGTATATACATGTAAAGTGCTTAGTACAGAATTTGCTCATAGGAATCAACTGGTAGATATTACCTTCTTAATGAAGGTGCGGCAGGTGTGGGAAAAGCTAGTTATGAAGAGAGAGCCTATAAAGGGAAATTTAGGACAGATATGCATATACCATAGGGTGCCCTTGAACCTGCTCTTCTTCTGCACAGAATGTTAAATGTGTTCTGGTTTGGGCCATTAGCCTTTGATCCCTTGCAAAGACAGTTAAGACCGACATGCTCACCAAATGCACATAGTAGACTCTCAATAAATGTGGGCTGGCTGGCCAAGCGCTCTCCCTTCAGATGACTCAAGCAGAGTGTGTGTGCCTGTACACACCCCAGACACACCCGAACACACTAAACAAAACTGGACAAAATCCTCGAGACCAGGCTTCAAGGTGATATTGAGGTACAGGGCAGATGACCAGGGCAACCTATGGGTCAGTGGAGGTCAGGCCTGGAGGGGAAGGGATAGAGCTCTCAGTTTGGAGATAGCTATTGGTGGCTCACACCTTCTCGGGGCTGGAGGGGGAGTCAGTGCAGACTTAAGAGAGGGGTTTGGAGATTCCCATACTTGGGAGGGGAGTTTGGAATCTCATCAGTCGTGCTCAGCCACCTCTACCTGTGTTTGGTATTTTTCTTTGAAGACATCTCCATTGAAGTAGTTGATGTGTGTGTGTGTATATGTATAGACTGAACCCATTTCCTCTGCTGGGTTAACCGGCAGCTGCCTTGCATCAGGTTCAGGCTTTTTAAAGGTTGTGGAAACCCTGGTGAAGTAGTGGCTAAGTGCTATGGCAGCTAACCAAAAGGTCAGCAGTTCGAATCTTCCAGGCACTCCTTGGAAACTATGGGGCAGTTCTACTTTCTCCTATAGGGTGGCTGTGAGTCAGAATTGACGGCAACAGGTTTGGTTTTTGGCTGAGGTCAAAGTGCGAAGGAGAGGCATTCATCTTCATTCTCCTTCAGCGTGACACAGGGAACACCCAAGATAACTCAGGAAGTGGGTGATTTGGGAGCTAGATAACACCTAACCCTGGAAGCCGCTACCTGGTCAGAGACAGGCAGTTTGGAGGGCCCCCTTTGGGGATGAGAAGAGACGCCTACGGTAGACTCCTTCACACTGCGCCCCCCTTCTGCATGTGGAGAGCCTCCCTGCAGCCCCTCCCACCTCTTTGCTCCTTCCAAGGAGCCTGTTTGAGAATTCAGTGATTCACTTCCCGTCTTCAGCTCTTGTTTAATGTTCCCCCGTCATTGTTACCAAACAATCCAGCCCCAGTGGTGTATGGTGTTCGGCTACTCAGGCTGAAGAGGGCAAGAGGGCTGGAACTGTTTACAGATCCCGGAGGGATGGGCCCTGCGGACTTGAAAGACAGGCTAAAATGGTGTGTGCGTCCCAACAGCTGGGCCTCTGGAGGTTGGGGAGCGCTAGAATGAAATTGCTTCACAGAAGCCGCTCTGTTCTTCCTGTTCTTTGTTCAGTTACAGCAACAGCCGAGTTTTCCATTCTGGGACGCAGGTCATGTTGGGATCGTGGATTCCTGAAGTAGAAAAAAGGTGGATCTTTGGATAAACCTCTTTCCCTCCTGGGCCTCCTTCCCTATGTATGGGGAAGGGAAAGCGGGTGTGTGGAATGGCTGATCTCTAGAGCCCATCCTCACCCTGCAGCACCAGAGTCCTGTGGTTCCTGAGCCTGGGAGAGACCACAGATGGTCATTTGTGTTCACTTGCTGTGTCAGGATGGATTTCCACCAAAGTGAGTCACAGATAGGAGCATGTCTGTGATCCATTTCATTCATTCCATGACCTCTGACTTTTGAAATCAGCAATTCTGCAGCACCCCTCACCATTCTGGGTTGGAGCAACCTTCTCTCCTGGCAGCTGTTTGATATCAATTTAATTCCTTTATATCACATTATAGCTGTGACTGTCACTTACTGATGTTCCCATTGGGTTTGTTTTCTTTTTTGCCTCTAACCTGCAGAAGGTCAGTGTTTTGAAGTTTTCTCTCTCACCCTCTATCTCTCTGTTGTTCCACTTGTAGTAGAGAAGAAAGGGATTTTTGTTGGTAGTCCACATTCTTGGTCATCTGTTTGCTCTGCTGCTATTAATGATTCAGGTTTGTTTTTTCCAAAGCCCTAAATGCCTGAAGGTAGTGAAGGAATGGAAAGTATAGACACAGACACCTTTAAGCTACTTCCCACTGTGTTGGTGGTGGTGCTAGCTGCTGTCGAGTCAGTCCCGACGCATGGCGACCCCATGCACAATGGAATGCTGCCAGGTCCTTCGTCATCCCCATGATTGGTTGTGGATTGGACTATTGTGATCCAGAGAATTTTCATTGGTGGTTTTTTGGAAGTAAATTGCCAAGCCTTTCTTCCTAGTTTGTCTTAGTCTGAAAGTTCTGCTAAAACCTGTTCAGCATCGTACCAACACGAAAGCCTCCACTGACAGATGGGTGGTGTCTGTACTTGAGGTGCATTGGCTGGGAATCGAACCCGAGTCTCCTGCACGGAAGGTGAGACATTTTACCACTGAATCAGCCCTCCTGACTTCCCACTGCAAGTGAGCCTATCTCATAGGCATATAGAATGTAAGCGCTAGAAGGTGAGGAGAAAGTAGAGATCTAGTTGAACCCATAATTTTACAGATGAGACGACTCACACACAGAGACATCTCCCCTAGCCTCCTTACCCTCCCTCTGTTAGTCAGCAGTACTGCTAGAGCGAGGCCTACAAACACCAGTCACCTAAGGAGCAGCCCAGTGCTTCAGCCCACCCCTCAGTGTACCATCAGGTATCTCCATGCTCTCCTCTGGTAAAGTCAACCCTGATCCGGTCTCCATTCAGCAAATACTTACGGAGTAATTTGTTGCTGCGCCCTCTGTCTAATATCTGCCTACAACATTAGCTTCAGATACCTCCGCTGACCTGTGGCTCTGGTATGGCAAGGGAAGCAGGCGCAACTTCCTCGTTCAAAAGCCTTTTAGTTTCCTGCACTTCCCCACTGGCTGCTTTAACTATCAGGCACCTGTGGTTGTGCCAGCGCCCTGCTGTTAATTGTACCTCTCAACACCAGCTGATTGCTTAAAGAACATTTTTGGCATCTGGGTCTCTGGCAGTAGTGCCTGTCTGTGGTTCCCTGCCCCTTGCTCCAAGGCATGAGTTCCTGGTTGGGCTCAGAAGACCAGGGTACAGCATGAGGTTTTTGTTTGGTACCTACATCTTCTGATAGACACTCTGTAGCCTAGCCAGTTGTCAATGCACAAAGTAAAAATTCAGTCAGCATCACCTAGTCCTGAGCAAATGCACCATGCATGGCCTGTGCTCCATCTGGAGTACAGGAGAAGTTAAGCTGGGTTTCCTTGCCCTCAAGGAGTGCCTGGCCTAGTTGGGAAGGGCAGCTGGAAACACATAAGTAACCCTACCTGGCCTTTGGTGCTAAATGATGAGTTTGATGAGTGGAGGACAGTAGGGACTGTAAGACTTCGGGGGAGAAGGCATGGAGAAGGGTCAGTCTGGGCAGACGGAGCCACAGAATGGGATAACGTCTGAGTTGGTGGTGTAATTGGACCCATCCCAGGGCTGGAGAGAGCCCCCATACCTGTACATCATCTCAGCATGCTGCCACTAGAAGGTCTCCAGCTTGGGGACACAGAAGCCCCATGTCCAAATGCTGTGGTTGCAACGTGTTATCTCTGCAACTTGGGCTAGTTAAGCATTTTGAGCTCTACTGGTGGCGTAGTGGTTAAGTGCTATGGCTGCTAACCAAAGGGTTGGCAGTTCAAATTCGCCAGGCTCTCCTTGGATACTGTACAGGGCAGTTCTAGTCTGTCCTATAGGGTAGCTATGAATCGGAATCGACTCGATGGCACTGGGGTTACCTGTCATTTGGGCCTCATAACAACTGTCTGCACTCTCAGAAGTACAGGTCCAATGAGGTGGTGGGTGGGGAGGTACTGTGCGAATCACTCCTGGGAATGGATGGGCTGGGTATAGGCGGGAGAGTTTTAAGTGTCCAAGACCCAGTGGGTGGGAATCTCACCTGGAAACCTTTCAGTGCTCCTGATTGTAGCTGCTTTAGAAATGCGACTTTAGCCAGAAGCCATTTAGTTGATGAGCCAGCTTAAGCACTGAGGGCTATTACCACCCTGATATTGTCAGTGCTTGCCCGGCTTTTCTGAAGTCCTCCCTGCTTGTTTACTTGGAATTCCTATCTTCCTGCCCCTAGGGGTTCTTTGCTGTCTTAGGTGAAATTGCCCCCAATGAACCAGAACCTTTTGTTAAGGTACAATAAGAAGTCTGTACCATTAAACAGAAAGGAATGCTAATTGGCTGCTTAACCGTCCTCAGGACACCGATGCCCAGAATGTACAGGGCACCCATTCTTTGTTACCATTTCAGATGGTAAAGCTTGTAAAGCTTGGTCCAGAAAGGAGCCAGGGTATTTGTCCCAGAGTTTGCAGTTGACGTTCCACAAATGCTGCGTTTTCTGCACTCAAAGGTAGTTGTTTAATTCCATGGCTTTCAAAATTTTTCTAGTGATGTAGTCATTTTTGGACCCTCCCTTACTCCAGCTCCCCTACTCTCAGCCCACAGTGACTAAACCTAAAGGTTGGAAAATCCTGAAGGCTTTGGGGGCTCTTTTAAAAACCGGGAAATAGTGGTAAATGTGGTCAGAGTGAAATGTGAGAATGTTCCTTTCTCAATCTGTGTTGTACAGTATTTTGCTAGGAATTATAAAATAAGAACTTGGGTGAGCGCTTTGCAGAAGTGCTACCTCTCAGTTTGAAGGCTACTGGGTTGTCCGGTTTGCATGTTCTGAAGCACTTTTGACATTATTTTATCTCTCTGGCCAGTGACTCATAATTAAGGAAGTCAGAACTGTGCAATTAACATTAAACCTCCTTATTTGCCCTCTTCATCTTGCCGCCCCCAACCCCCCCTGCCCCAACTCCACTAGTCACGAATGCCTGCCTGACATTTTCTCTGAAGTCTTTGGAAACTTCAAGATTTGTTTTGATAGAACAAGGCAACCAGTTATCATCAGCATCGCCTGGTTCCACTTATTTAACCCCAAAGGTCTATGAGAATCTTCCCCCCTCCAGAAAAAAAAAAAAAAAAAAATGACAACCTCAACCCAAACGTGCAGTCTGCCCACAGGAAGTGATTCATGGAACCTGAAGGGGCAGGAGGGTGGGAGGCTGGGAATGGGGTCTGGGAAAAGAGGGCAGAGAGAGGATACTCAGACCTTAATGCTTTGTGGAAGAAAGTGAAAAACAGAGTGACTAAGAGTGCTGTAATAAGAGTTGTTTGTTTAGTGAAGTGAGCAAACATTGAAGTTCCCTAGCAGATAAGACGTGAGAAATTGCAGTTGTCAGGGGCGGTGACTTTTAAGTGCCCTGCCCTTCTTATGTTTTAAGAGAACAAAGATATCTCTTAGTTTTTAAGGCATTTATGAGTAGAAGGTCAAGCCCTGTCTTTCAGTTCTGCCTTGACACTGCTGAGCATTGACTTTCTCTTCTGCATAAGAGAGAGCCTAAGATGAGATAATTATATCATAGTCTCTGGTACCTCTTTTTTCCCCCTCCCTCCAACGTCAGACTTTTGAGGCTGGTAAATAACTTATCCTAAATGCTCATTTTTTGTTTCTCTACGTGGAGCATCTTACTGTCCCGGAGAAAAGGAATCCTTTCTGTCCTGTGTGATGTTACAAAGCAAGTTAATCTGTTTCCCAAAGCAGTTTGTAAACAGAACTTCTGAGGGTGGGCCACATGAGGAACTATGCTGTGAAGAGGGGCGACATGAGGCCTGAAGCACCCACTAGAGTGAGAAGGAGATCCAAGCCTACCGAGTTGCACGGCTCCACCTCAAGCTCCCTGTGTTATAAGAAGTGAGCTTTGTGAAGGAGGGGGCCTTAGAAATAAGAGTTGGCCCTTAAGCTCATCAGAACAGTGTCAAGGACTATGAGTATCCTAACTGTTCCGTGAGTGATTTCTTAAAAAACAAAACAAAACAAACAAATGATCTTCAGGCTTATTTCTACTCCCAGTGAATGTTTAAGCAATAGAGTTTTCCAACAGAGTGAACAGGCTATCCAGAAGTTTCTACAGAGCCTCGTAACTTTTTTTTTCCTTCCAGTAACTGGAGGCCAACCTAGATCTCAGTAGCATCTTCCATTTGCAACTTGAAAGTTCTGTGATTCTCCTGATGCTCAGAAAAATCAATTCCCATCAACCTGATGCTGGGAGAAAAAAAGGCTTTGTGAAAACCCAGACTGTTAAATACAAAGGTTTCAAATGAAATATCCTCTCTTTCTTCTTTTTTTCTCTTGATTTTAGATTTAACCACCTTCTTTTCATGGGGGAGGGGAGGGGAGAAGGATGATTTTCTCACCAGAGCAAAAGGAGACTCTCTGCTGATTCAAACAGTGTGTGTAACAGTCATAGAGAACTGGCTTTGGAGTGTAACACACCCAGGTTCAAGGCCAGGCCCTGTTTCTTGTTGTTCTGAGTGACTTGGCCAAGTCAACCCAACATCCTATGGATTTTTCATCTATAAAATGGGAGTGATGATTCCTACCCAACAGGATCGCTGTGTTCAGTGAGATAGAGTGAGAAGTGGGAGGTATACACTTGCTCTGAAGGTATAAATTGCTTCTCTTTACCCATCTGTGCCTGTCGGCCCAGAGCATGTTACTAACCCAGTGATTCTCAAGCGGATGTAGAGGAGGGTGATTTTGTCCCTTAGGGGACATTTGGCAATGTTTGGAAATATTTTTTGGTGGTTACAACTCCGGCGGGGGAGGGGGGGAGGTGGGGAGAGTGGGGGTGCTACTGGAATCTAGTGGATAGCATCCAGGGATGCTGCTAAACGTCGTACAATGCCCAGGACAGTCCTCCACAACCACAAATGTTTGACCCAAGATGTCAGTAGTGCTGAGGTTGTGAGAAACCCTTAGTCTTGCCTTACAGCCCGTTGCTGATAAGTTCTCAGTGTACATGTGCATTACAGATGATAAAAATCAAGTCGCACTTTCTCCATAAATAAGCCTTCACCTTTTCCAGAAAATACACATTCCATGTTTACCCCTGGTCCTTTGGGAGGCTGAATGCCCTGAGATCCAGATGATCTTTGTGTTTCCTGTGGGATCCAGCTTTCCCAGAAGGGCAGGGCGAGGTGTTCCCTGGCTTCCTCCTCTGAGGGTCTACCTAGGTGGCTCCTGTGACCTTTTGCTGAGGGCACTTCGTAGCCTGCTCTGAAAAACTAGCAGGGAGGAGGGGGAAGCGTAAATACAGCGCAAAAGAGTGAAGATGAGACGGGCTGCTGGTGTAGAGGATGGCACAGGGTCTTCAGCCTGATATTTTGTTTGGTTTCCCCTCAAATTGGCAGCATTAAAGCCCGAAGCATCAGATTTTGTCTCTTTGCATATTCAGATAGAAATTGAGTTGTTCTTGGTGGAGGTGGTTCAGTGACTGGTATCAAGGGTTATGAAATCTTGTTTTCAGTTCCTCACGGGCCAGTCTAAACTGGACCATTAAAAGATGTGCTTAGTGTACTTATGGGACTTGTTGAAAACGTTTATGAAACTGGGGTAAAGCTTATGGTCGCTGTGGTAGAGCTTAATGATGAAACTTCAATTGTCTAGAACCTACCCAACCATAGACTTCACCTAGTTGAATTTCTTCTTTGTGGCACCGAATGACAGGAACAGGCTACGGTTGGAAATGGAGTTTTACCAAAAAAACAACTTTGAGAATGTCTGGGAGTTGTATATTCATTGTACAGCCCAAATTCTTTTTGTTTGTAACTTTTTGTTTTACTATAACTTCAAACCTCAGAAAGTTGCAATTATAGGACAGGGAATTATGGTATACATCCTTTACTCAGAGTCAACAGTCCCATTTAAAAAAAAAAAAAAAAGGTCGTCCTGAAGTGTGAGACCTTCGGACAACTTAAGATTCAGTACAACAAAGAAAAATGGTCTCGTTGTATTTGATGTTCAAAGGCAAGATAATGGTAAGCAGTGAGGTTTACAATGTCGGCATGGTTACAGTGAAAGAGCAAGACTTCAGTTGGAAGACTTCATTCCTGCTGTGCATGAATTTACTGGTTGAACTTAAGCGGGTTGCTTAATGCCTCAGAGTCTGTTTCCTCAGCCACAAAGTAAAGGGATTGGACTATCCCACTCTGAAAGGATTCTCAAGTACCAGCTGTCTGCGTTTCTCCAAAGCAGATTTTTAGGTGGAGTTTAGGTGGACATAGTTAGCTAGAGCTGCAGCTGACCAGGACACTTTGTTCTCTGGACGTTGGGTCATTGTGGTTCATCAGCTGTAGCCAGGGGACTCAGTGCATAACCCCTGGGAGAACTTATGCCCAGAATGAAGGATGCTTTGGATTTGACTGTGTTATCAAAGGCAATGGATGCCAGACGAACCCTAATGTCTAACGTCACTCTCAGCAACCAGTGTCTTCAGGGTTTTCATATTTGCTGTTCTATTAAGTAGTTGGTCATGTTGCTGCCCATTGCATGAAGGAAACAAAGGAATGCTCTAGCACTTGTGTGATGAAGAGCAGCAGAAAGAGAGCTCAGGGTGGACCACTGTAGCTTGAGAGCCAAATGGAATGAAGGCAAGGGGTCTTTTTAAGTTTCTAGCAAGATTTTTTTCTCTTTTCCTAGGAGGTCTGATGAGGGAGCACCTAACCCAGACTTGAAGTCATTTGGTCTTTCTTTTATTTTAGACAAGGATAAAAAAAAAAATTAAAATGGAAGAAGAAACAAAAATAAAACTCACATTTAAAACAAAACTCAAGAAGGTGCAGTATAAAAATTATGTTGTAGGCATGTGAACACAAAGATAGTGGGATGGCATGATTGTTATTGAAGAGAGAGGAGTGAGGGCTCTGCGAGGATTTCGAACTGGTTCTTTCCGGTTCAATCAAGGCTGAGGAAGTGATATCGGAACAAACCTAAAAAAAAAAATTTTTTTTTTAATTGGGTGAACTGGAATCATAACTAGAAAGGGAAAAATTACAGATTGAAGCCCTGCTAGAAACCTAATCTCCGTCTTAGAAAACAAGGGCAGCGTATGTGTTGCATAGCAACCAAAATCTCTTGCCCTTGGGATTTTGCGCAGAGTCAGAAACAGCAGTGCCCAGCTCAAAGATGGTGGCCTGCCGTGCCCCTTTGAATGTGCATTGCTCTGCTCAGTCCTGGCAGTAATCTAATCTCACACATTAGGCTCCTGAAAGTGCCCACTATGCCTCTTCTGAGCCTCCCATTCCAGGTCTCCGAACCATAATTTTTCCCATTCTGGTTATGGTTCCGGGTCACCCACATTGTAAAAATTCGGGTCTCTTACGATTTTGCTTTGTCAGCTGTTACTGAACCAGTCCAAACTGGTTCAAAGCCTTGGACTCCACTTATGTGGGAGGGGAAATGGACTAAACGTTCAGGGCAGATAGACATATCAGCTGCAACATTTATGTTCTGGGAAGTATGTGTGTGGGTTCATGGTATTAGTGTAGCAGATGTCAGGGAAAAAACGGTAAAGATACAGGATAAATTGAGGTGAAATGAATGCCAAAAGTTTGGTTTTTAAGTTATTAAGGTTCTGCTTGGGTCTCTTAAAAAAAAAAAAAAAAGACATTAATTGGGTATAGTGGGAAGTTGACATTTTATGCAAATTGACCCTAAAAGCCTGTGATAGGCTGTTCTCCATAAAGAAAAACAAAGTCTTTCTAAATGTTTAGACTAAGATTGGTATCATATTCAAGGTTAGGAAATAACAGTATGCCCCATTTAGAATTAGGGGAAAGAGCCTGAGTCATATGGCCTAGGTTCAAATCCTGGCTTCACTTTATACTAAATCCGGGACCTCAGGCTTTCTATCTCTCCATCACTATCCAAAGATAATGATACTTGTAAATTTATTGGGAAGACTGGAGGTAGAGTGAGTGATCAGTCAGCTAGTGCTGAGTAACAAACCACCCTTAAAATTCAGCAGCATAAAATAACCATTTTAGTTGATACCCACTCATGCTTTTGTGGCTCACCTGGGCTTGACTCCTTGATGCAGGTCCGGCTCAAGTCTTTTGCGTGTGCATTCATTCTGCAGCACAGGTTAGGGGCAACAGCTGCCTGGGAGAAGCTCTTCTCATGGCAATGACAGAGGTGCAAGAGGGCAAGCAGAAACACATGATGGCACTCTCTCTCTCTTCAGCCCACATTCTATTGGCCAAAGCAAGCCAACAGAGTAATCCAAAGTCAGGGGACAGGGAGGTACTCTATACCCATGGTGGGAGGAGCAGCAAAGCCACATGGCAGAGGGTATGGATACAGGGAGGGGTGACGGACTGATTTCACTAATTCAACCTGTCACAGCCATGAAGTGACCAACACAGGCTTGGCACATAATGGTGGTAATTTCTGGCCACTACTGTTATTTTTATTAGTAGACAAGCCAAAAAAAAAAGAAAGCCTGTCTCTTGAGTCTAAGAAGCTTAATATTGAGAGAGTAATAAAATCAGTTTCAACTGAAACATGTTACGGTTAACATATTTTTGTTCGCTTCTTTATCCCAGGTAACTCATACTGTGCCCGGAATATGGTAGGTGCTTAGTGGTCCATCTCACTGGTAGTGATGTATTATGAGATAACAGGAAAAGCACTGGTTACACCTCGCCCCATTTTTTAGCACTGATCTGGGTTTGAATTCACACTTTACCCTTTACAAGCGTTATGACCTTGGGCAAGTCCCTTAAAATCCTGTGAACCAGGGAGGGCAGGGTCTCCTGGGGCTTTGCTCATTTCTGCATTCTTACGTGTAGCAGCATGCCTGGCAAATAGTCTGTGCTGAATAGATCTTGGCATCTTTTTGGAACTTAACAGCTCCGTTCCGAACCTTCTCCTCTAACCTCTGTGCCCAAATCCACCACCAGTATTTCATATCAGCCCCCAGATGACTGTGGGTGGCTGATCACTGGTAGCAGAGGGAGTGAGTGGCGTTTGGCATGAGGTGGGCCCAGAACCCTTCCTCTCCTCCCGGGGAGGCTCTGGCAGGCTCTCCTTTGACCATCGGCTTTGGACTCTGGCAAGTCCACATCCTTGGCTGTGGCCCCCACCACCATTTTGGGACACTTTACAGGTCCCACTTGGAGCCAATGGGAGGAAACCTTAACTTCCTACCACAGGAAATGGTCCGGCGGGTGAAGAGTATTTTTAAGGATTAAAACCGTCTGTCAAAGGAACTTGAGGGAATTGCTGAAGGAAGACTTTTTTGGGGGTCTCATCAGGAAGCCACTGCATATAGGAAGAGATCTCAGTCATAAATGAGCAGGAGGCCCACAGGCAGGTCCCTGGGATTTTTCTCTTAGCCCAGCAGCTGGTCTTGGGCTAGGAGGAAGGGCTGGGTCAAGGAGAAGAGTGGGTCATAAATAGACCCTTTTCTGTAGCTAAGCATGTTTATGGTGACATCAGCCCAGAATTAAGACTTATTTATTGGATTTACTTAAAACAGGCCTGGTGCCCTGCAGGCTTGGGAGGGTGTGTACCAGACACATCGGCTAAATTAAATCTAGCAGCTAAAATTCCCATCTCACTATTATTTTGGTAAACAGTGGTGTGTGTTTTGAGTGGGACATGGGGAGGAAGAAGGAATAAAACCATGGCTGGCTCTCGGCAGCTTCGAATCTGAACCAAGAGGAATCGTCACTGACACAGAAGAAGTAGTGAATGAGATCCCCTCCCTGCTGTGAGTTTGGGAGTTGTATGGCCCAGATCGACTCGAGGGCACTGGGTCTGGGGTTTATGGCCCAGGAGCAGGGGCATGGGCCTGATGGTTTCTAGAAAATACTGTGACATCAGATGGCAGTCATGGGCCACAGACTGAAGGGCAAGAGTGTCCCTGTCTTCTGCCTTCAGAGCACCAAGCCCAGCAGGGGCAGCAGGACCCAGACTCACAGCCAGGAGAGCTGGGCTGTAGCTGTAGCCTTGCTGCAGACTGCTGTATGAGCCTGGGATGGGAGCTTTGGAGCTTTATCCCTCAGCTCACTGGGTTCTCATCAGAGAGGCGCGACCATTACAAGGCTTGCCTTATTACTGCAGCACTATGGTAGGGATGGAGCCCTGGTGGCACAGTGGTTAAGAATTCCGCTGCTAACCAAAAAGGTTGGCAGTTTGAATCCATCAGCTGCTCCTTGGAAACTCTATAGGGCAGTTCTGCTCTGTCCTCTAGGGTTGCTATGAGTCAGAATCGACTCGTTGGCAGTGGGTTTGGTTTTGGGTTTTGGTGGTAGGGATGATCTGAGACAAGGGATGCAGATGCCTTGTAAAAATGAAAAGCACCAGACATGAGGCCTTATTGTGGCCCACCTGTCGGTGGACACAGACATGGAAGTAGGGGAAGGCACAGGTGTTTTTGAAGCACCTACTGTGTACCTTACTTTACCAGGCACTGTCATGGTATTGGAGATAGTGACAGTTACACAATAACAATGACAGTAGATTGCTGCCATTTATTGAGTTCTTACTATGTGCCAGGGGCTTCTGCTCAGAGTATCATTTAGTCCTCCCAGTAATCCAGTGAGGGGGCTTATATTTCAGATGAAAAAAATTAAGACATTAAGTGATTTGCTCAAGGTTATGCAAGTAATAGGAGTCCCTGAGTAGCGAAAACAGGTAAGTACTCAACTACTAGCCAAAAGGTTGGTGGTTCAGATGCACCCAGGGGCACCTCAGAAGACAGGCCTGGTGATCTACTTCTGGAAAATCACAGCCTTGCAGACCCTATGGAGCAGTTCTGCTTTGCACACACTGGGTTGCCATGAGTCGGAGCTGACTCAATGGCAGCCAAGAACAACATGAAGTTAGCATCAGAAGGAAGGTCTGGCGATCTTCCAAAAAATCAGTCATCGAAAACTCTCACGGAGCATAGTTCTACTCTGACATATATGGGGTCGCCATGAGTCAGAATCCACTTCGCAGCAATGGGTTTTTGCAGTTAACAAGCACAGAGTCAGGATGTGAGTCTAGATTTAGCCAAGTTCAAAGCCCTTGCCTCCTTATTTTATTTTTTAATCGAGGTATAGTTGGCATACGATTAACATATACATATTTAAAGTATATAATTTGATAACTTTTGACATACTTATGTACATATATACACACATACATACATACACACACGTGTATAAACGTGTAAAACCACCACTGCAATCGAGATAATAAACATATCCACTATCCCCAAAAGTCCTTGTGCCCCTTGGTAATCCCTCACTCCCCCTTCTCTCCCCCTGCCCGCCTCTCGCCCCCAGTCTCCAGGCAACCACTGGTCTGCTTTCTGTCAGTATAAATTAGTTTGTGTTTTACTTTACTTTAAATTACTCCATAATTTTACATAAATGGAATCATGTCTGGCTTCTTTCGTTCAACATCATCGTTTTGAGATGTGTCTGTGCTGTTGGGTGTATCAATAAGTCATTCTTTTTTATTGCTGGGTGGTATTCCATTGTATGGCTCTATCACAGTTTACCCGTTCACCTATTGATGAACGGTGGGTTACTTAACGTTTGGGACTATTCCTAAGAAAGCTGTGATGAACATTTATGCATAAGTCTTTGCACGAACATATGCTCGCATTTCTGCTGAGTACGTATTTAGGAGTGGAACAGATGGGTCATATAATGGCTGTACGTTTTTAACTTTTTGATAAACTGCCAAACTATTTTCAAAAGTATTTGTACCATCTTACATTCCCACCAGCGGTGTATGAGAGTTGAGTTGTTCTCTGTCCTTGCTAACCCATGGTTAGGAGTGGAACAGATGGGTCATATAATGGCTGTATGTTTTTAACTTTTTGATAAACTGCCAAACTATTTTCAAAAGTATTTGTACCATCTTACATTCCCACCAGCGGTGTATGAGAGTTGAGTTGTTCTCTGTCCTTGCTAACCCATGGTATGTTTAATCTTTAAATTTTAACCATGCCAGTACGTAATGGCATAGTGGTATCTCATTGAAGTTTTAATTTACAATTCCCTAACGGCTAATAATGTTGAGCATCTTTTTCCGCTTTATTTGCCATCTCTGTATCTTTTCCTGTAATACCTGCTCAAACCCTTTGTTTTTATTTGTTTTGGGTTGTTTTCCTAATATTGAGTTTTAGGAGTTCTTTATGTTTTTGGAAAACAAATTATCAGATATATACTTTGCAAATATTTTCTCCTAGTCTGTGGCTTATCTTTTCATTCTCTTAACAGTGTCTTTCAAAGACCAGAAGTTTAAACTTGGAAGAAATCTAACTTATCAACTTTATAGGTTATGTTTTTCTGGTGGTTTTACCTAAGAAATCTTTGCCTAGCCCAGGTTCACAAAGATTTTCTCCTGTGTTTTCCTCTGTAAGTTTTATAGTGTAAGGTTTTACATTTAGTTCTATGACCCATTTTCAATTAATTTTTATATAAGATATGAAGTATAGATTAAAGCTTTTTTTTTAATATGGATACCCAGTTGTTCTTGCACCATTTGTTGAAAAGACCATCCTTTCTTCCTGAAATTGTCTTTGTATCTGTCAGAAATCAGTTGCTGATATATGTGTGGATCTATTTCTGGACTCTCTCTCTTGTTCTGTTGGTCCGTGTGTCAGTCTTTATGCCATTACCACCCTGTCTCAGTTACTGTAGCTCCTTTGTGTTTTAAATTTTTAATTATTATCAAAATAATGTGTGTATATACTTTAAAAACTCAAGGTGACTTTGGACTTTATTGTCTCTTGAACTTTTTTTTTTAATACTATCCTTATTGTTAATTTCCAAGAGTTCTTTTTTCAATAGTCTGCTAGTTTTGCTATTTTAGGAATACAGTATTTTCTCTTATCTCTCTGAGAATAGCGTTTTGTTTTGTTTGGAAGTTTTCTTCTGCTCCCTGCATTGTCTCCTCCTCTCCCCATTCTCTTTTGCCCTCCTCCTAATTCCCCATACCCTTTGTTCCCCCCTCCCCTCTCCATTTACCCCTTCCTCTTCCCTTTATCCCCCCTCCTTCTTTGCCTGAAATTTTCTACTGCATCATAAGTCTTCCACTAGATAGCCAAGTGCTTCAGGCTTTGAAAGGAAATAGCCCATGCCACATAGAAAGGATGGGATGAGGAATCAGGAAACTGAGGTTTTCTGCCTATGGAAGTAATAAGCCTTCTGTCCTTCTTCACTACTTCCTTGTCTCTCACCTTCCCATCCCTCTACTACAAAACCTGTAACGACCACATCACAACTCCACCTCATACCTAGACTTTGGCTTCAACCACCCACATCCTGCCAGAGCTCCAGGTTCATCGTGACTTCCCTTTTTCCCTTGCAGACTCCCAAGCAGGTGTGAGGCCCTGGGTCTTCCTGGACCTCTGTTGGATAAGGTGCCTGGCTGGTTGTATTTCCGTTCTGAATCTGAGGGCCGTGTGTGAGCATCCCTCTCTACCAGGGGGTGTGCCCAGAGCCTCACGCCCACTCCGAGCATCCTGCTCCATTCGCTTCCTGAAGGCTTAAGTCTTGCTCCAGGACTGAACAGAACCAGGCCTTTCACCCACCCTCTTGACTGTCTGCCCTGTGGAAACTGAGACCCTTCTCTTGTGTGTCTGCCACCATACCACACCACGTCCTTCCACTCCGATTTATCACCCAGGCTGAGGGCTTCCTCCACAGCTCCAGTCCTTCTTGTCGCTGGCCTGAGCCTTTCCCCAGGGCATCCTGGGCAGGCTCAGACATTCAAGGGACCATTGGCCTCCCCCTGCAGAGGCAGCTACAGATGTCCAGCTGGCCCTTTGTTGGGGCTTTTGTCTGAAGAACACTGAAGAACAAATGTGTCACTTCCCTAATCTGTGAGCACTCAGCGGCTTTGCAAGGGTATGGGAACAACTGAATAATTCTCTTATACTCTCTCTTCACCACTTCCCACTCTCCCTTGCTCTCCTCTGAAACCCTGTCACTCACCCCATTTGTGCAAGGCGAGGTTGGAGAGTGGCTGCTGTAATTTAGGATAACTCTCATCTGTGTGGGGTTTTACAAAGCACTTTCACATGTATAAATGGCCACAGAACTTCTGAGGTCAGCAGAGTGGCAGAATTCCCCATTTCACAGATGAGGTAACTGAGGGCCCTAGAGACCACATGACTTACCCAGCACATCACAGCCAGGAGAGGGCAGAACCACAGCTTAACCCGAGGTCTTATGACTCTAGACCGGCAGTCTTCCTTTTACACTTCAAGAACAAGTCCCAGGCTGTCCTTAGCCCTCTCTTGTTCTGCCTAGTAATTAGTGTTTTTTTAGCTTTAGGGGTTCCTTGGTCTGGGGCCCCACGGGAAGGAGGTAATTACATCCTTTGAGATGCCCTTAGTCAGCAGCTCCCAGTAGGTCCCTGTGACCAAGCCCAGCTCTGACCTTTGTCTGTCCTTCCTTTCTGCCAGGCCAGTATCTTAGAGCGTTTGATCAGATTTCTCTGTTTCTCTCTCTCTGGTTGATGCATCTGGTAGCATCCAACTTGCACCTCACGGACTACCCGTGAATTCTGTTTCTTCAGACAGATGGGTGCCCTTAGTCGTCATCTTATATCCAGTCTCTCTCTCTGCTTCAATCACTCTGGTCTCCATTCAGTTCCTCCTACCTTACCATGCTCCCTGCCCTCCACAGGGCCTTTGCACACACAGTTTCCTCTACTTGAAATGCCCTTCTCCCACACCCCTCTCAAACTCAATCATCACTTCCTCGGAGATGCCTCGTCCAACTCGTTAGCAAAGTGAGGTCCCCATGGTCATATAATCCTAAGTTTCCTGTACTTTTTCTTTGGGACCCTTTCATTGTCAGTAATTCTTTGATTATTTAATGAATGTCATTCTAGACTGTAAGGTCTATGTGAGCAGGGACCAGGTCTGTTTCCCTCACCACTATATCCTTAATGCTGCACATAATAGGTGCTCATAAAATATATGCTAAATAAATTAACATACCCATGGATTTACAGATGAATAGAATTTCTGCACCTTTCTAAAACTGGACATCATCTTAAATTTCATGTCCTTCAGAAGCCTCCCTACCTTACTCTTAGCTGGCAATGCTTTCTGCCACTCCTGAGCATCTCAGCTGTCATGGCCTATGGAGCTGCTCAAACTTGATTGTTGTGCTAACCATCTTATAAATATGAAGATTCTGAGTGAGTAGGTTGGGTGGGGTCTGAGATCCTATATTTTTAATAAGCTTCCATGTGTTGCCCATGCTGCTGGTCCAGGGACCACACTTTGAGAAGGAATAGCATGAGTCTGTACTACTTTCATGGCCCTTGTATTACAGAAATGAGGTAGTAGGTAGGAAGGAAATCAGACTAGGAGTCTCTAGTAGGAAGGAAATTAGACCTGGGTCTCCCCTTAGGCTTGCCACTTAGAACTTTGTGGTCTTGGCCAAGTCACTGAACCCCCGAGCCTCAGTTTCCTCATCTGTAAAATGGCCTGATAACTTTTGTCTATCTCTCAGCATGACTGTAAGAGTCAAAAGAGAAAACTACCATGAAAGAGCTGTGAGAATCTGAAGTGCTGTATAAACTAGAGCAGTTATTGTTATTCCTGGTAACTGTTGCTTCACTTTGAATATCCTGTTTACCTAATTGGATTATATGCTCCTTGAGGGCCGGCATCCTTACTCAGTTAGTTCATGGTCATGGAAATAGAAAGACGAGAAAGGCAGGATCCATACCGTCTAGGAACATACCTGTTATATAAGGGAGAAGACCCACACAGGATTCTCTATTGCACTGTTCCGGTAACTATGCCACATACCACTCCAAAACTTTGTAAATAAAAATATTTAGTAGCTTATGAATTCCATGGATCAGGAATTTGGATAGAGCGTAGCATGGATGGCTGGTCTTTGCTCCATGATGCCTGGAGCCTTGGCTAGGAATACTCAAAGACTCAGGAGGACTCAATAGTTGGGGACTGAAATCATCTGAAGACTTGCCCTTTCTCTCCATGTCTGGTGATTAATGCTGACTGTCAGCTAGGATCTCAGCTGGGCCTCTCAGCCAGAGCACCTGTATGTGGCCTGTCCATGTGGGTGGTTGGGCTTCCTTATGGCATGGTGGCTGGGTTCCAAGAGGGAGCATTTCAAAGCGAACGAGTGGAAGTGCGTGATAGTTTTATGATCTAGCCTTGCAAATCACACAGTATCACTTTTACCATACTCTGTTGCTCAGGGTCCACAGAGATCCACGCGGGTTCAAGGAAAGATGACGTAGACCTACCACTCGAGAGGAGTGTTGAGAAGAAGAGCAGGTGGGATGGGAGATAGTGTCGTGACCGTCTTTGGAAAATAGAATCCACCACATGGCTTGGTGTTATAGACAATAAGTATGTATTGTTCAGATAAGAACTTGCCTTTTGGCTCTACAAAAAAGGCAATCCTCATTCATGGATTCCATATTTACAGTTTGTGTACTTGATAAAATTTATTTGTAACCCCCAAATCAGTACTTGTGATGCTTTCACGGTCTTCCATAGATCTGTGTGCATGCACAGGGTGGCAAGAAACTTGAGTTACCAGGCAACTTTCATGTGCCCAGCTGAGGTTGAACAAGGCTAGATTAGTAGTCACTAATTCACTCTTTTTGGCAACTTTATACGCCATAACTACCACAAACCCAAAAACCCAGTGCCGTCAAAAGTCGATTCCGACTCATAGCAACCCTATAGGACAGAGTAGAACTGCCCCATAGAGTTTCCAAGGAGTGCCTGGTGGATTTGAACTGTCAACCCTTTGGTTAGCAGCCGTAGCACTTAACCACTACGCCACCAGGGTTTCCATAACTACCACAGACCCACAGAGAAAAACTAGAAATGTGGTATAACTACCACAGATGTGAATTGACTATATATAAAATACTGTGTATGTGTAATAGATAATATAAAACCACATTTCTAGTTTTTCTCTGTGGGTCACACATTTTACCTGAAGCATCAGTCTTGGAGGTGATCCTGTGGGGTACCTAGACAGGAAAAGAAATAGGCCAAGACTTGTGGTATGTTTTCACATAGCTGCCAGGAAATAACTTGATAGGCCAGCTTTGTAACCCTTGGCCATCCCTTCTCTTCTACAGCTTTATGGCTCTGAGACCTCGTACAAGTTACTGAGCCTTAATTTCCTCATAAATGAGGATAATTGTATTATCGTATTAAATGGGAAAATGCGTCACACAGTAACTGGTGCCTTACCAACTCTCAATAAACAGGCCTTTTTCCCTCTTCAGCCCCTTCCCTCTCTCTAGATCCTTGGTGGGTTTTAGCCCTCAAGCCTGGGAGGGAGAAGCAGCCTTCTCCAGACCTCCCAGCCACTGAGTGGCATCTGGTCACCTCTCATTCCAGGCTGTGCTTCGAGGATTGGATTTTGATGTTGTAACAGTTTTTACAGTGAGAACAGAATCATTCATTGTCTTGCTTTAAAGCTGCCATCTTTGTGTGTGTGTGTGTGAGGAGGTGGAGGTGGCTGGGGGCCATCTGACAGCCCAAGTGGCCTGGCCTGAGAGGTGGGGCACCAGTCACAGCTGCTTGGAGGCCAAATTACCACAGAGAACATTTTTTGCACCAGAACGGGGCACTGGACATTTGCCACGGGGCCAGTTGCGGAACAAACCTTGGTGTGGAGTTGCAACCTCTGTTCCTGCCCACTGCAGGCCATTGCCTTTAGACTTCAGCTCTAGGAAGATAAGTGTGAACGGTTACACCTTGGTCAACCTGCAGACAGCCCTCAAACTGAAAGGAACCCTTGAAAGGTCTATAACCGTAAAACCGTAACCCGTTGTCCTCAAATCAATTCCGACTCATAGCGACCCTATCGGACAGAATAAAACTGGCCCATACAGTTTCTAAAGAGCACCTGGGGGACTTGAACTACGAATCTTTCCGTTAGCAGCCATAGCTCTTGACTGCTACGCCGCCAGGGTTTCCTGACAGGCCTATAGTGCAGACTTTTTAATTCCCTTGAAACTTCCCCCTTTCCCTCCCTGCTTCACCACAAATAACAACTAAAAAAGAGGGTTTTTTATTTGTTTCTAATGTGTGAGCTATCTTGGGGGAGGAACTGGATGAACATTGATTAAGAGCAATTAGAGATGGCTGTGTGCTTAAGGGAGCCCTGGTGGTATAGTGGTTAAGAGCTGTGGCTGCTAACCAAAAGGTTGGCAGTTCAAATCCACAGCTGCTCCTTGGAAGCCCTATAGGGCAGTTCTGCTCTGTCCTGTAGAGTCACTAAGAGTTGGAATCAACTCGATGGTGTAGCGGGTTTGGTTTTCAGTTTGGTGTGCTTAATGTGTATTTTGTCGCCCTTCATAGCATCCCTGTGGTCTTTACTTCCGTGGCTAAAAAACTCTCTAATTTTTCTTGCTTGGTCCCCTCAGCTGGTCCTATCTCCCTTCACACTTCTGCCTGGGCTGGGATCAGATGAGTGGCTCGGGGACCTTTTCCAAGCAAGATTAAGTGCCGTCCCTTTCACAGGGTGTGCTGCTCTTTGGAGGAGCAGGGGTGGTTTGGAGAACTCCCTCGCCCTGGGGTCTGGGGGGTTCAAGGCCCAGTCTGTCAGCCCAGCCGCAGGAGGCCCTCTTGCTTCCTTGGTGGGCCTCTGTTTTCTTCTGGGATCCCTTCCAGCACTAACAGTGATTCTCTGGTGTCCTAGACCTCCATGTCTGAGAGAAATGAGGGGAGGGGAATGCTTTCTGAGCCTCTGCCAGCAAACTCACAGGCAGGGCCTCAGAGAAGGCAAGCCAGACTCACTCTGCTGTCTCTTTTTGCCCCTCTATCCTCGCAGGTCCTTGGATGGCCGGCTGCAGGTGTCCCATCGGAAGGGGCTCCCCCATGTCATCTACTGCCGCCTGTGGCGATGGCCGGACCTGCACAGCCACCACGAGCTGCGAGCCATGGAGCTGTGTGAGTTCGCCTTCAACATGAAGAAGGACGAGGTCTGCGTGAATCCCTACCACTATCAGAGAGTAGAGACCCCAGGTACACCTCCTGTCGGCCAAGGGATTATTGTGCCCCCTGCCCCCCGCCGGCACCCTTTGCCCTCCTCCTAGCAGAAGGGGGGCTGTGGTGCATTTTTGGGGTGCAGGGCCATTGGTGCCAGCTGGGCATCAGCGCTGACCGCCTCTGCTTTTTCTCCTGGGCAGTTCTACCTCCTGTGTTAGTGCCGCGCCACACAGAGATCCCGGCCGAGTTCCCCCCGCTGGATGACTACAGCCATTCCATCCCCGAAAACACTAACTTCCCTGCGGGCATCGAGCCCCAGAGCAATATTCCAGGTATGCACATGCGCAGCGCGGCTCTGCCCACCTGAGAGGTGAGGGGTGGCGCCACAGCCCGACAGTGCCCCCCTGCCGGCTCCCCTGCACCCCACCGGCTCACCCCATGTCTGCGCACAGCCAGGCCCCGGGGCCCTGACTCAGAACCACATCCCTGTTGGGAGAGGACCCGTGGCCTCAGCTCCTCGCTGGCTAATGATGCTTTTCTTGGCACGGAGGAGTGGCGTGACCCTTCCGCCCGGCCTCAGCACAATCATTTATTTTGGAAGCGGAAATAGGGACGCTGTTTCTCTCGGGGTCTGGTGCTGATGTTCAGGCAGGATCCCCGACAGTCTCGGGCCTGCAGGGGTGGCGGCGAGCCTGAGAGGCCAGGGTGAGCTGGGGGCCGGGCAGGGTGCCGGGCGAGCCCTGTAAGTAAGCCTGGGGCGGGTCTTTTCGCTGGCTAGGGCGGTCTTACTTCAGGCCCTGGTGACAGGTTACAATCTGGGTGGGGGCTGAGGCTGAATTCAAGAGTCTTTACTCTGCAAAGGTAAGTGTCTAAAAGTTTTCGGAAGCCCGTCATTTACATGCAAATAGTGTGTGACTCTCCCCATTCTCCCCAGTCTTGGGGAACTCTGCTTGACAGCGCTTGGGCTGGGGCATAATCACGACGCTGCATTCCTTTTAGCGTGCTCTAACTTGGCCAGGACTTTAACCCTGCGTTAGTTTACTGTGCTGAGGTTGGGCTTAAAGCAAGTGGCCTGTGAGCTGGGTCAAAGCTTCAGGGAGAAGCGGGCTGGGCTCATGGCCACACTTCCCTCTCACCGGACTTTTCAGATCCTTCCACAGGTAGTGCCGTTCTCTGGAGGGTAAGTCATCCACTCCTGCACTCACTCAGCAAGACTTAGAATCAGGTTGTGGGTGGAGGGGGCTCAGAGACATAGATCTCACAGTCTCTGCCTGTCATTGAAGGTGCAGCCTAATGGGGAAGCTAAGACGCATCCCCTAAAAAGTCAGCAAATAAGACAGCAGCAGATCTGCAGAGGAGGAGATAGCGGGATCAAGGGGCAGGTTTGAGGTGGGAGCTTCTCCGAGGACAGAGATCAGTGAGGGCAGACTCACTGCAGAAGCATGTCTATGGCACAGCAGGTTGGCATGTGCCCTGGGCGCTACTTGAAGGGCGACACCACCGAGCAGTCTTGGTTAACCATCGCAGTTTCCATGGCCAGCCAGCTGTGAGAGATCAGTCAGCAAGTTAAAACTAATTCTCTCATATTTGAGAGTCTCCATGGGTCAAGGCAGACTGTGTGATCTTGCTCTGCTGAGTATAGGAAGAGAAGAAACTGGAAAAAATAACTTTGAGCCCATCATAGACTAGTTTTCACCAGTGAAAGCAAGGAAGGTGCAGTTGTAATTTTCATGTGGTGCCATAACGGCTTAAGTCAGAGATTAACGAGCTTGACTTGTATTTTTGAGTAATGTTATGGTACAGTTATGTGAAAAATAGGTGTCAGATATTTGGACAGGGTACAGAGGCGTGTATGTGGGAGAGAGGAGAGGCAGAGGGGGGCACTTGCCCCTGGATGCAAGTCCAAGGAAGTGCCAGATGAGGCATGGCAAAACAAATGTGAAAGGTGCCTGACTCAGGCAGCTGGGCAGGACAGGAGTAAGGTGTTTGTCACCAGGATCAACATCTGTTCATCTTGAAATGGGGTGTGGGGGTGGTGGTGCAACTTCGAGATTGCCCCTGGGCACGTGCTACAGCTCTGCAGGGGTACAATTTCCGTGCTTGCCATAGGTGCTATTTTCCGTAGATAAGCCTCTGGAGCTGAGGTAAGTCAGTCCAGAGGTGTTCCCAGGGAAGTTGGAACTTAGTAGACCTGACCTTGAAGGATGGGGAGAGATTAGCCTGGCAGAGGCTCTAGGAACAAGTATTTCTGACTCGGGGAGGTGGGGAGGGTGCAAACAGAGGTGGTTACAATCAGGTGGGGAGCTGAGAGATTGAAGGAATGAGGCGAGCAGAAGGCAGGACCTCATTCTTCCAGCACCCGCCATTGGGATAGCTGCGTGAATGTGCAAGATGTTGTCTCAGACCCCAAGCCATGGAGTCCATTTAATGAACCAGCTTCTTTCTGATTCCCAGAAACCCCACCCCCTGGTTACCTGAGTGAAGATGGAGAAACCAGTGACCACCAGATGAACCACAGCATGGATGCAGGTGAGGGTCACACAGTGTAATCTTCACTGACTGAGTGGCTTGCCCTTTTACCCATCCATCGTCCTTCTATCCTCTCTTCCTCCTTTCCCTTCTTCCCTCCCTCCCTTTTCTTCATTCTATTCCTCTGTCCAGTAGTTACAGAGCAACCACTATGCCAGATACTATGCCAGGTGCTGGGGGTAGAAGAGGAGGCTGTGTTGTTCAGTTTATGGAGGAGACTGACAAGACCACCAGCAGTTACCGTACAGTCTCATCTGCCCTGATGGAAGATGTCACATGGCATCAGGGGCTCAGAGCAGGCTACTTCATCCAGTCTAGGGAGGAAGCACTGGAGTCGGAGCAGTGCTTTGTAGTGTAGGTTTTTCTTGAGCCGAGTCTTGGAGATGTGTAGGTGGTGGTCAAGCCATTTGGGCAGGCAGAGGGTATGCCAGGTAGAGTCATGAGGGCATGGGCAGGAGAACTTGGGCTGGAGCAACTTCTACAAAGGGAGAGAGATGGGAGGGCCCATCACACAGGGCTGGGGAGCCAGGCAGACGAGTTGGCATTTAGCCTGTGGCTGATGGGGAACCACTGCAGGCTCTTAGCAGGATCTGTGCCTTAGCGAGCTGTTGGCTGGCAGTAGGGAGGAAGGTGGGCTGACGGGGGGACCATGGGCTCCATAACTGGTAAGAAGTGTGCTGAAATACTTCAGGTGAGAGGAGAGCCTGGATGTAGGCAAGGTCTTTGCTGATGGTGAGGGAGGACCCCTGAAGCCAACTGTTTTTGTGTGGTGGCCAAATGTGACCCATGTGCTCCTGCCATGAGGGATCCGGCCCATTTCTCTCCAGCCACACCTCCAGATGTTCCCATGTCATTTGTTACGGGACCAAATTGGCGCCAAACCAGCAGCTTCTTGAATTGCACCCCAGCTGCCACATGGGATGTGCTCTGCGTCGTGTGTGGTTGGGTGAGGAGGAGGGAGCCAAGCAGATGTTCCATTCCGATGATGTTGGACATGCCTTGCACACACAGAGCCACATGCTCTTACACATAGCCTGAAAGAGATTGTGTAGTTCCTGAAAGAAGAATGAAAGAGACTCCCATATACATTGTAATCATGGTCAGTTGAAATCTGTCTTGGGCATCGTGGCACTCTTGGGTTTAGCACTCTCCCCCTGGATGAGTGGCCGGCAGTGTGAGCCCATCTGGAATGCATTGAACACCTTCCTGTGTTCGATGCCAGGCGACCGCTGCAAGCTTGCAGCTATTAAATGCTGGCATGGGAAGCAGGCCAGCTAAGCAGCGTCTTTCCAGATGCCGTATTTCTTTTCACTCTTCTTTCTCTCGTCCCGCCTTGCTGCTCTTCATGTTTGCAGAGTGATTATCGTTATAAAAGAAAACAGACCAAAACAGAAGGTCTGTCTACTGGACGGGCAGCCATGTTTCCACTCTCTCAGCTCTCGTTTTTTCTCGCTGCTCTTCCTCCTTTCTGCCCCATTTTCTCTGTCCCCTCTCCCTTCCTCTTTCCTCCCATAAGTATATCTGCAGGGTCCTGCTGTGAACATTAATGGTTTATCTGAAGTGGAGACAGAGCTGTATGGATCCTTGCCAACCCCTGCGGGTGGCAGGGGGTGGGATTCCTCCTATTTATTTTCTGTTCTCCATGCCAAGTTGCCCACTTGAAAACCAGTCCAACTGCTCCAGGGCTTGGTTCCCTGCCAGCCGAGGTGTGGCGGTATCTCAGTCAGGGCTGAAGAATCACCTTGTCCACTGTGTGTCTCCTCTGACACATATATACCCTTCTAGACCAGTGAGAGGGTCCACAGCCTTCCAAAGTCTTCGTGACTTGGGCTACTAAGTAGGAAACCATCATTATTGAGTGACTACTACATAGCAAAGGAGCCCTGGTATTGCGACGGTTAAGTGCTCAGCTGCTAACCAAAAGGTTGGTGGTTACAGCCCACCTGGCGGCTTCACTAGAGAAAGCCATGGCCATCTGCTCCCATAAAGATTATAGCCTGGAAAACCCCATGGGGCAACCCCTCTCTGTCTTATGTGGTGCTATGAGTTGCAACTGACTTGACGGCACCTAACAACAACACCACTACATAGCAGTAGGTCCCTAGGTGGCACAAATGGTTTGCACTCAACTGTTAACCCAAAGGTTGGAGATTTGAACCCACCCAGCAGCACTTTGGAAGAAAGGTTTCACGATCAGCTCCTGTAAAGACTACAGCCAAGAAAACCCTATGGGGCGTATCTGCTGTGTCATGTGAGGTCACCATGAGTTGCAATCATCTCGACGGCAGTGGATTGGTTTTATTCAGTTTTTACTGTGCACCAGGCATAGTGCTATGCATTTTTATGTGCATAATCTTATTTAATTTTCACATATCATCACAGCCATTGCCATTGAGTCAATTCCGACTCATAGCGACCCTGTAAGACCGAGTAGAACTGCCCCATAGGGTTTCCATAGAGTGGCTGGTGGATTCAAACAGCTGACCTTTTGGTTAGCAGACTGAGCTCTTAACCAGTGCACTACCAGGGCTTCATATCATTACATGTAGGATGATGATATCCCCATTTCATATCTGAGGAAAAAAAAAAATTACAAGGCTCAAAGTTAAATGACTATGCTAGTCCCATAACTTAGTGGTGACTGATTCTAAAGCTGTTCCCTCCAGCAATTATTCCAACATGCCCTGAGGGGTTAGGTCTCTTGGGGAAGAAAAAGAAATTCATGACTTATTCCTTGCCCTCAAGGAGGTTACACTGGAGTTGGGGAGAAGAAACAGAGCACCATGAACAGTTCAAGGCAGTCATGCTTGAGGCCAGATACAGGGCCCAGCCAGCAGGGGCTGGCAGGCATCAGGCACTGGAGCTGGTGGAATCAGGAGCGTGACCAACCCGGGTCTCCCCAGACAAACCAGACCTGAGGCTTTGGAGCTGATTCCCACTCATGGCGACCCCATGTGTGTCAGAGTAGAACTGCACCCCATAGGGTTTTCGATGGCTATAACTTTACGGAAGTAGATAGCCACACCTTTTTTTCCCCAACTGGGTGGATTCTAACAACCAACCTTTCCATTAGTAGCGAAGCGCAAACCGTTTACTCCACCCAGGGAGCTAAGCTGAGCCCTGCCAGGGTGTTAATAAATATCTCTCCATAGCCACTTGAGTACCTGGAACAGATGAAGGACAAGGGGATGGTTGCTTTCTGGAAAGCCAGCCACTCGTGTGTATATGTGTGTGTGTGTATATATTTATATATATACATATATACACACATATATATACATATATATATATATTTTTTTTTAAAGGCTGATGCCATGGGATGTTTTTCGGGGGGTGGAAAGTTTAGAAAGGGTGAGAGAGTACAAAGAATTAGGTATATTTGGACTTTTTCCCACGTGCCCAATGATGTCTTACATAGAATGTCAGTCTCTTTGCTGAGTTGCAGGATTTCTCAGGCAGGTTTGTGCTTTTCCTGAAACCCAAAGGAAGGGTGGGAAATTGGTATTTTCAGATGCCTGAGCTGCTGCAGCATCCAGCTGAGAGCCGTGACTGGTGAGGTCTGAACAGCCTCAAGCCCCACCTGTCTGGAGGGCTGGCCTTGGGCTGCCTGGGCCTTTAAGCAGCTGAGAGAGGGGCCTCCCCATTTCCCTTTATTTTCCTGGGAGTGTAGTGAACAGGGCGGGCCTGCGTAGGCTGGAGGAAGAAGGTGTCATCCATCTTAGTTGAGAACTAAGCATCCCCATGCTGTGGGTCTTGGTTAGGATCATCAAACAGCAGGTCCTGGAAGAGACCTCTGAGATCATCCACTCATCATTCATTTCACAGATGAAGAAACTGGGGCCCAGAGAAGGAACTTAAGGGCAACATTATGGGTTAGGCCTTCTTCTGGGTCTCGGAGTCTCCGTCTAGGGTTTACTCTTCCTGTGTTAAGCCACCCCATCTTGATGGACGTGTTCAGTAATTTGGCACTCCAGGCAAAGAGTCTTTTACAAAGTCTCACAACTGTGTCTCATCTTGCAGGTTCTCCAAACCTATCCCCAAATCCGATGTCCCCAGCACACAATAACTTGGGTGAGTATCTCCTTGTCCCTGTGACTGTAACCCTCTCTAGCAGTAGCCCTGGCTGCTGGCCAGTGGTGAGTGGGGGGTTTGCTGAAGGTAAGGCTCTTACCTCTTCCCCCACCAGCGCAGCTCAGCGCCTTTTGGTTACAGCATTTCTGGGGTCACCCACAGAACGAGGAAACCTGAGAACAGTGGTGGCAGGAAAAGTAACCGTATGCTGGGTTTGTATTTCCCCTGGGTGCTGGTTAGACGTGAGTGAATGAAAATCCCCCAAACCTTATGCCCGAGAGAGAGGGTCTGTGGTCAGCGAAGCATACATGTGAGGTTTGATGCAAAGCCACAGCAGCTGTGTAGACTCCAGCCCCCCAACTTGTAGAGACTTGTTCCAAGTACACTTACTTGGATTTTATCTGAGCAGTGCGTCTTAAAATTGTGTCCTTTTTTATTAAAACAGTAACATAAAAGGAATTTCAAAAGAAGGAAATGCCCCATAATCCCACCACCCTAGTATAACTGTTTCTATTTTATCACGTTCCTTCTGATGTTTGTGGGTCAGAGGTCCGCCATACCATCGTAATCATAGTGTAGATCCATTTTTTCCCTTTGCATTATTTGTATATGCGTCTCCATATTTAGATGTCCTGTTTTATCATTTTGAGGTCCCTGGGCGGTGCAGATGGTTTGCGCTCGGCCACTAACCTGAAGTTGTCTGTTCAAACACACCAAGAGGCACGGTGGAAGAAAAGCCTAGTGATCTCCTTCCAAAAAGATTACAGCCAAGAAAACCCTATGGAGCAGTTCTGCTCTCTAACACATGAGAATGAACTCGATGGCACCGGGTTTGGTTTTCTGGTTTATCATTTTGAATTGTCCCAAGGTATTAGAGAGGCTGGACCGTGATCTCCGTAACCACCCCTTGGTGGTTAGAGTCCTGGATCAATTTTTCTGAGATTCTGTCTTATAATCCAGGAGAGTCCCTCAGCCCTCCAGCGTGGGAGAGGTCTCGTCTCGCTCATTCGTGGCTTTGGCACTGAGCTTACCAAAGGCTTAAAAACAAATGGAGAATCTGTTTAGTTTTTATTAAGGGGAGTTTTTTTTTATGTTCTGGTCTGGTACTTTTAGAAAATGTGAGTTTGATTTTGTTTGAGCCTTTATTGCTGGGACTTAGTTTGTGGCTCATGAAGAGACATAGTTACTCCTTGAGCTTGGTGAGTAAGAGTGGATTGGACTGGCTTTTGTTGCCCATTTGCTTCCAGCCCCTGACTGATAGCATTAGATAAAGAAATTCATCCTTACGAATGAATATTGGCAGGTGCTTGAAGCCCTTTTAAAACTGACAGGTGGGCAGCAGGAGATGTGACTGGGGAGATCTGTATTAGCATCTTTGTAAAATAATGTTACTTTGAGTGCTGGGCTCTGCAGCGGGAAGGTCACATTCCTGATGGAAGAGACTCTTTGAGTTATTAAAAACAAACTCTGTAGGTTAGAAGCTATGTTAACACTTGAGAAATTAAAGGCCAGGCTTGTAAACTTGACTTTGAGCTTTTGAGGTTGACTGGTTTAGATTTAATTTCTGAGCCATTTTACCCCACAGTGGCCAAGGCAGTACTTTTAGTCATCAAACCTTAGAGCAGGCACTTGCCGTTGGAACCCCAGAGGTCAACTTGGAGGTGGCAGCTACCCCCACACAGTGGTTTAGACTGAAAGTTGTCCAGTGGAGGGTGTGCTGTGAATTCTCTCTAGACTGTGTGGACAAGGATGACGAGGTGGGTTCTTGAGTTTGAACTCAAGGCAGGGTCCCCACTGGTGCAGTTCTCTGGCAGCACCGCTCTGTCCTTGAGCTGCTCATCCAAGAGATGGAATTCTTAAGTCACTCCTCCCAAAGGAAGGAACAGCTCCCGAGCCTGGCCAGCAGAGAGTGGGGGCCACTTTGTCCTAATCTAGTTACACTTCTGCTGGGAAGATCTGAATCGGGGGATGATTCGGGGAACGAGTCAGTAACCGAGTCAGGGTTAGGACTCACAGTGAGATGCAGACCCTGACAGGCCCGACTTCCTTTCTGCTTGACAAGCCCCTGCACCCCCACCTCCAGCCCATTCACAACCATTGGCTTCATCCCTACCCAGAAAAATCACATAGACTCCTAGTGGATAGCTGGAAGAGGAGAGAAGAGTGATGATGATGGCAAACATTTACTGAACACCTACTTACTATTTGCTGAGTATTGTATTATTCAGAGTGCTTCCTGCATGTTAACTCAGTCTTCGTAATAACCTTATGAGGTGCCGTAGATGTATTGTTGCTAGTTACTGTTGAGTCAATTCTGACTCATGGTGGCCCCACGTGTGCAGAGTAGAACTGCTCCATTGGGTTTTCAAGGTTACAACCTTTCAGAAGCAGGAAGCGTCCGAGGAGCTTCTGGGTGGGTTCGAACTGCCAACCTTTCAGCTCTTGTTTTAACCGTTTGTACCCCGCCTCCCGCCGACCCCGCAGCCACCTTACAAGGTAGTAGTGGTAGAAGGTAATAGTAGTATGGTTTTTCGTGTTACAGATTATGAAATCGAAGGATGGACTGGTTAATTAGCTCATCCCAGGTCACACAGCTGGTAAATAGGGAAGCTGGCTTTGAACTCAGGCCTTTGGGGGGTCCAGAGCACATGTTCCCACCTGCAGCATGACCCTGCCCTGTTGGGTCATTTCAACCAGCTCCTCCCTTTCTCACTCAGAAAAACAAGGCTCAGAGAATGGCATTTGTTAATGTCTAGTTGGGGACAAAAGTCAGGTTGAGGACCGTATGTCCTGTGTGGCCCCTGGGTGGGAGCCATGGCTGCCTGTGTCTTCCTCATACGTTCATTCCACAGACATTTCACTGTGTGCCAGTCCAGGTAGCGGGGGACTTGAAGAAGAATCACAGATCCTGCCATCACTGTGCTTATGACCTTGCTGGGACTACAAATAACCATAAAACAAGAAGTAGGAACAGATGACATGCTCTGAGGGTTCACTTCCACTAGAACACGAATCCAGCCTTCTTGGCTGTCTCCTATGTTTATTCCCTCAGCATGTGCTGATGCTGGGGATGCAGAGCTGGGTGAACACTTGGCATTCACGGCCTGGGGTGGCTGGGGGTGTCCACGTCCAACTGTATTGCGGAGTGCAGGTGCCAAGGGAGCAAGCACAGAGGAGGGCGGACCTGCCATGCCAAGGAGGAACATTCCGGATGTGGTGGGGAAGACCTCAGAGAGGTTGTGACATCTGGGAGCTGGGCATTGGAGGACAAGGGCGATATTGTGAGACAGAGATAGAGGGAAGGACGTTGCAGATGGAAGGAACGATATGAAAGGGCAAGGCGTGCTCTAAGGACAGCTGGCATTGTGGTGGCAGCGGGCAGGTTCTGCCCAGCTGCAATGAGATGTCAGAGGAAACCCCTGCAGGGAGAGGAGGGGACCAAAGTCAGTCAGCAATGGGCTGAAGGGCAAATGAAAGGTGGGGACGTGGGGGCAGCCTGTGCGTTTCTTCTTCGCAGCCAGGATGTCCCACGCTGGTGGGACAGAATCAGGTACACAGTGAGCGCTTCCTAGAAGAAGATGGGGGAGTTGCCTCAGGACATTTGATGATTTCTTTATAAGAAGTTATTTTGAAATTATCATAGGAAAAGGTATAAAGCATAAGACATACGCTCCTTCTTTTACTTCCTCCCTCCTTCAAGCCTTTGCCCTGGGGCTGAGGCTTGGGAAGGTTGTGCTTCCTGTCACAAAAAAGTGACTCCAGGAGCAGTGACTCGGGAGGTCCCCCAGATGTGTGGTTGAGACTCAGCCCAGCACCTGGCCCAAAGCAGGCTCTCGGGGGACCCCCCAGGCTTTGTTTTGCAGAGAAGGGGATATGAGCAGGTGACGTTCCTGTTATTACACAGTGTGCTGGGTGACTCACCTGGAATTTCCTAAGCAGTTAAGTCAGGGATTGTGGCAAGTGGAGGGGGAGGAGAAGAAGGTGGGGGGAAAGGAAAAGATAACGAGCTGGATCCTGCTGGATGAGTAAGTTGTTCCTGCTTTAAAGTGAGGCATTTAGGGAGAGGCCTTGAGTGAAGAAAGTAAGGTACTGGTGAGTGGCCCAGAGCAGCAGTTGAGCTGGAGTTTAAAGAGGTGATGCATTTCCCAGAGTGCTTGGGGGCAGGTGTGGCTTCTTCTCCTGCCAGGAGAGAGAGGTGGGCTGCAGGGCAGTCATAAAACCCCTGCCCTCGAAGACAGGCCAGGGGTCCAGGTCCCAGGCCCTCCCCATTCCAGGTATCTTCATGCTGCTACACAAGGCTGTTTCCCAAGGCCTCCGCCAGCTCTAATCATCCGTAAGCTTGTGCAACATCAGGATGTCAGCTGCTGGGTGCTTTCATATACACAAGGGTCCTGCTCTTAGAATTTGTCCCTTTTGTTGGGTTGCAGGCAACTGGTTCTAGGCAGCAAGAGCATGGGGTGCATTCTGGGCAGAACTTAGTTGGAGGCTTTGATCCTTTTGAGATAGGTTGGAATTAGTCCCCCTGATGCTGGGGACGGAGCTGGGTTTAGACCTGCAGGGAACTAACACTCTGGTGCAGGAGACCCGGGTACACAGGTGCCTGGGACACCAGAGGCTGGTCCTGCGTGGAGGTGGCGGGGAGGCTTCCTGGCTGCACTAGAGAGCGCATTGAGTGAACGCATGTACAGGGTGGTGGGGGAGGCATTCCAGATGGCGGGAACAGCAAGGACAAAGATGTGGCAGAGTGAAAGGACATGGGAATTGGAGCGTGGAGGTGGAGCTGCTTTTTCCAGACAAGGAGGGCCCAGCCCAAGCCAGGCCAATTTACGTTCTGACCTTTAGCCTTGTAGCTTGTGGTGCATCTGGCCTTTGCCCATTCCCTGCTTTCGATTTCTAGTAGAAAGTTAATTCCTCCCCCTCGCTGGCCTCCCCCCTTTCCCTTTACCAAATTTGGATCTCTTGCACATGTTTTTAATAGGCGTCCCCTAATCCAAGTGTTTCCTTCTGGGTTTTATTCTGTTTTCTTTTCCTTAAACAAAACAGTCAGTCTATGCCAGCTTGGAACGGGGCTCAAAACTGCAGCCAGTCAGTGCGTTAGGCTAGCAGGGGGCCAGCCATGAATTAAGTGCCCCATGCCACTTGAGAATCTGGCCACCACCGCACGGGTGGGGGCGGGGGCCCAGAACGGCCAAGCTGGAGGTTCCTGAGGCGAACAGCTTTGCTGGAAGGAGACAGATGAACACAGACACACGCATCTGACTAGGAGGAGGGCTGTTTAAAGGGGAGGTCTTGGATACGTGCCATCGTCCACCATCTCAGGTGTGCAAGTCCTTCAGGCTGTAGAGTTGTCCTCCCAGAGGACCTTTTGATGGTTTGTCTGCAGGTCCATTTTAAGAAGCAGCCTTATGTAAAATTGCTCCTGCATCCGTTGTAAAACTCTTGAAACCAGGGCAGGCAGTGGGCCTGCCTGCTTGCCTGTGAGTGCGCGTTCTCTCTTTTTTTTATTCTTTTTTGCTTTTCTGCCTGCCTGCCTGCTTGCCTGCTTTCTTCCATCCCTTTCTTTTCTTTCTTTCCTCCTTCCTTCCTTCCTTTTGGTGGGGGTGGGGGGGTTCCCCGAGAGATTTCTCCTAAAGATTTAGTGCCAGGACAAGCTTTGTTTCCCGGGAGAACTAGTAAGCACTGTCCATTCACAAACCAAAGCCATGTAGCATATTATGTTCCCTTTTTGCCTTGTCTGCTAGGAGGCTCAGAGCCAAGTTGGGTGTCCTTTTAGTAGCTATAGTCTCTCAGTTGTCCTGCTTATGGCCATGCTTTTTGGGGGTCTTGATTTTTTTCTTTTTCTTGTACTGACTCTGGTGTGAGTAAGTGGTGGGAAAGAAATAAGGGCATACAAACGGTTAAAAGAAAATGTGCCATTCAAGGCAGAATGCAGAGGTAGTGGTGGTAAGTTTTGGTCTAGGGTTCCTGTCACAGAATTGCCCTGGGGAAGCAGCTGAGGGGTGATGGAGGGCAGGTGGGGGAGGCAAGCAAAGGCAGGGCTGGCTTTCAGTTGTTTACAGAGAATAGTAAACGCTTGGCTGGGGGTGCTGTCGCAGCTCATTCCCGCATCTGCATGTAGGTCTGCTCATTCAAACAGCACTCTGAAGCGGCAGCCTTCAAACGTTGCCTTTGGCCTGACTACACAGCTTCCCCAAAGTGGCATCTTCCTAATTACGTGTCAGGCTCCTGCGTCCAGTTTTCTGCGACACTGGGATTGTCTGTCCAGTGTGTGTCTGTGAGTTGCGGTGATGTTTGGATCAGAGCTCATATCTGCTTGGGAGGACCTCTTGGCCTTGGACCCCAAGCTCTTCTCTGGTTCCTCAGACTTCCTGAAGCCCACACCTTCTCAGAACGTGGTTTTGGCACCATGCTACCCAACCAGCGGTCTGCCACTTATTCTGATGGGTGGGTTATGCCAGTACTCCTGGGAACCTAGCACTTTCTCCTGCCTGGACCAAGACCAGGGGGTGCTAGACAGGGTATTATCATTAAGGGTGAGGACTCTGTGCTCTGTTTTGCATATTGCTTAGGGGAAACCAGGGACAGCCCAGATCAGCCAAACCTGCCTGTTCAGGCTGACCTATTACCAGAAGCACAGTGACCTAGATGGCCTGGTTTAGATGTCTTCTAGGACACTGTAGTTATGGTACAGGTTAGCAAACTGAGGCCAAAGAGGGGAAGCCCCCAGGGTCGCATAGCAGGGTCAGCAGAGGCTGAGGTAGAATCGGGTCATCGCCTGGGTGGTGGTGGCTGGCAGCCCCTCGACAGTACCTGTTGGCTCTGACATGTTGCCTGGCTGCTTTGAATGCTTGGAAAGCACTTGGATTTCTTGTTTTTTTTTTTTTTTTAGTTTCCAAAGCAACACAGCTGAAATGTTGGTGACCACATTGTTTAGAATATAGCTTATCTCATTGGAATGTTGGAGCATCTCACAGAGTCAGAGGGGGACATGGCTAACGTGGCTCAGTCTACCCTCAGGGCCAGGGCATGGCCACATTGACCCTGTCCTTGGGCCTGCCTCCCTGCCCCACTAAGTAGCTTTCATCATCTTTCCTTGATCCGTGCTGGGAAGAGTGGAATAGGGCAAGGTTGCTTTGCAGCCTCTTCAGATGGAGGTTGAAACAGAAGCAGGATGTTAAGTTCATTCTCAAGTTCATATAGTCAAGGTTATTGTGGTTAACACCATATACTGAGGGCTTGATAGGTGTCCTGCATTGTTTGCAGTACTTTACATGAGTTACCTCAGTCTACCCACACACAGCCCCAAGTGGTAAAGAGAATCCCCCACACTGGTGGCTCGAGGAGGGGAAAGTGGAAGCTGAAGCTCAGAGAGTCGAGCTGGTTTTCTCTTAGTCATACAGCTAGAGAGTGCCTGGGCTAAGGTTAAACTGTGGCCCTTCTGACATTAAAGCCTGTGCTCCTTGACCTGGAGGGCAGTAGTTCTCCACTCGGGTAGGTTTTTTGCTTCCCAGGGGACACCTGGCAATGTCTGGAGCCATTTTTGGTCATCACAGCTTTGGGGCGGGGGTGCTACTGGTGTCTAATGGCTGCCAAACATCCTACAATGCACAGGACAGACCCCACGACACTCTCCAGCCTCAGGCAGCTGTGGTGCCAAGGCTGAGAACCCCAATCCAGGTGTCCTGACCCTCCAGATGACACTGTCCAGGTGTGTTTAGTGCAGGATCATTATGGTTGGCATCTCCAGTGCCATGATAACCTACTCTTCACTGTGAGAGGAGATTGTGCACCTAGACCCCAGGGGGAGGTCAGGGCCACTGTGTCCCGTCAGCGGCACCCAGGCCCTCCTGGTAGGGCAGAGCAGCTTCTCATTTTTCTCTCTTGTGCTTTGCACACCTCAAAGGGCTGGTGAGCAGAGATCCTCTGTGGGGTCTTGCTCCCGGAAGTTAACGGGCATGTGGTGAGCAGAGAGGCTGGGCAGGGGCAGGGTCTTCTGGCCAGTGCTGACCCTTGGGCATGGTGGTGTTCCTCTCCTCTCTCATTCACAGCCCCGTTCCAAGGGCTAAAGTGAGGGAGCCTGGGCTCTGGGACCTCATGGTCTAGTGGGGCAGTCAGGGCATGCTCAGTAACCAAGCATTTCCCAACATAAATAGGGCCCAGAGTGACTGATCCAAGCTGAAGGTCAGAAACAGAGGCGTGAGAATGAGCAGGAGACTCTCTGATTCCTCAACAAATGGGTGGAAGTCACACAGGTAGAGAACAAGGTGTGGTGGACTTGATACTCCTGGCTCAGCGGTCAAACAAAGTGTGGTGGATTTGGCATTCCTGGCTCAGTGGTCAAACAAGGTGTGGTGGACTCAGCACCCCTGGCCCAGCAGTCAGTGTGAGCAAGGTGTGGTGGACTCAGCACCCTTGGCCCAGCAGTCAGTGTGAGCAAGGTGTGGTGGATTTGGCATTCCTGGCTCGGTGGTCAAACAAGGTGTGGTGGACTCAGCACCCCTGACCCAGCAGTCAGTGTGAGCAAGATGTGGTGGACTCGGCACCCCTGGCCCAGCAGTCAGTGTGAGCAAGGTGTGGTGGACTTGTGACTCCTGGCCCAGCGGTCAAACAAGGTGTGGTGGACTCCACACTCCTGGCCCAACGGTCAGTGTGATCAAAGTGTGCAGGTGGAGAGTACGGGGTACCTGGGCAGGTGTGGAGCCATTGTGGCTGGAGGTGAGAGGACCATGATGGAGTCATAGGAAATTCAAGTGGAAAGGTGATATGGGATCACAGGAAGGAGAAACCTCTATTTCAGGGGTTCTCAACTCTTCTGAGAAAGAGAACAGCCCCTCACAAGGTGGCAGTTTTACTTGTAGGATCCCTTGATTGAGACTATGACAAATTCAGAATTTCTTGTAGGTGAGTTGGTGTCTTAGCCACCCCAACGGCATCTAAAAACATTTGGAAATAGTATCTATGATAAGAGATGTGGAGGCGGGTTCAGTCTGTAGACCATGCCTGGTGAACGTGTGGGTTCACAGACACTGAGCACACTTTGGAACCCATGGAGCTGGTCTGGCCTTTTTACTTTGTTGTTGTTGGGTACCATCGAGTCAATTTTCAACTCCTAGCAATCCTATGTGATGGAGTAGAATTGCTGCATAGGGGTTTCTAGGCTGTAATCTTTACAGGAGCAGATCACCAGGTCTTTCTCTCACGAAGCCTATGGGTGGGTTCAAACTGTCAACCTTTCAGTTGGCAGCTGAGTCCTTAACCACTGTGCAGCCAAGACTCCTCCTTTTTTACTTTACAGACATGGCAACTGCAGTTCAACAGGCTAAGAGGTTTGCCCAAGACCATAGAGAAAGGCACTTTTGGGAGCAGAGACTAGTATGAGTTACTTTGGGGACCTTGAGCGAGTGGCTGGAGGTGACCTACCTAGGTGGCCTGGCTCGCCCCACAGGGAGAACACCCTGGGTGTGTCCAGTGCACTTGTCCAGGGGCCACTGGTGCCTGGCCCTCTGCAGTTTGGCTGAGAACTCTTTGAAATCTGTTTCAACCCTTGTCAAGGCCAGGCAAGTGGGGCTGGGCCGCTGAGCTAATAATAAGTGATAGGCATAAAGCGGCAAGGCTGTGGAAGGCTCCAGCCTTCTCTAAACTCACCTGAGTATCTGGTCCCATTGGGCCTTACAAGTTTTGTTATAAAAGGCATGGAAGTGGGGAATCATGAATGCCCTTGGCCAGGTGGGGAAACAGTTTTCCAGGCATCCAAAGGACCCATTCAGGGAGCAGGGGGCTGGGGTGACCTACTGACCCAGTCACCTGGCCTGTCTCTACAGACCTGCAGCCAGTCACCTACTGTGAGCCGGCCTTCTGGTGCTCCATCTCCTACTACGAGCTGAACCAGCGTGTCGGGGAGACCTTCCATGCCTCCCAACCATCCATGACAGTAGACGGCTTCACCGATCCCTCCAACTCAGAGCGCTTCTGCCTGGGGCTGCTCTCCAACGTCAACAGGAATGCTGCGGTGGAGCTCACCAGGAGGCACATCGGTAGGGGGCGCCTCACGTTCCTCCCACGCTACTCCACACACTGCCCCATGCTGCCTCTGCACAGAACCCCCACCCACCCCAGCCACGTGTGCCTCCTGCTGGAAATTGGGGAGGGTACTCTGTCTCTGTTCCAGCCCCCAAATTCCATATTGCCCTGGTCTGGGGCCAGACGTGTAGAGTTGAGGATGCTTGGTGTTTCCCACTCAAAGGTATGATCTCTGAAAATATGGAAGCCCCAGAGAAAAACACTTCACCTAAGGGGACAGGAAACGGAAGTCTGTGAGAAAGGCAACATATGCAGTTGTCTTAATAAAAATATTCTTCAAGTACATAGGTTGGTAGGTAGTCTGTCCTTCATGCATGATTGTACTAGAGAAGGTGGAAAAACAGGAATCGCCCAGACACTATGACTTTGAACCTCCTGCTTTCTAAATAAAAGATGGCTTCATTAAGTTAGGGAGGATGAGGCTCTGTTATGTATCACTTGAATTGTACATAAAATGACTATGCTAAGGCTCTTCGTAATTTCACCATGCAGAACTACACCATGTCCAGGCTTAGGACGGCTGTAGCGGTGGTGTCATGGGATATTCTCAAAACCTGTCCTGGGGCCCTGAGAGTTGGCAGAGGGCTCCAGGGTAAGCTCAGAAGCTGGACAGGGCAGCCAAGGGGCCCTGCCCCATGGAACCAGAGCACCTCGGCTCTGGTTGGAGGAGGAATCTTAGTGTTAAAGAGAGAAGAGTTTGGAAAGCACTGGCCGAGGCTGGTACACTCCTTTTTGCACAAAATAACCTGATGCCCAGAGAGTGGCAGAGGCCGCACAGTGAGTCAGGGATGAAACTGTCCCGACCGCCAGACTCCTGTCCTTCCCACACACCTCCCCGGATTTCTTGCTTTAAAAAGATGCCAATTCTGGGTGGCATACACAGGTGTCTACTTATTGTTTTTATAACTGTTTCCATATTTCAAAATCATTTTTTACAATTAAGACATTTTTTCTCTTTTGGTCTGGGTCCTTGGTCTCTATCTCTGCCCCAGCCCCCTGGCACTTGGCTGAGATAAGGAAGGCAGCCCCCCGCTCTGTAGACCAGGAGTCCCCAGGGCTCTGCATGTCTGTGAGACGCCAAGTCCCCTAGGACCAAAATAAGGACGAGATGGAAACAGCAGTGGGACCAGGAGGCTGGGGAGGGAACATCAAGTGGCCCGTAAGTTGGTCACCTGGTTTCCATCCCATTGGCTGTTGGGCCTGGACAGTCTGGCTCCATTTTCAAGCCCCCGGGGCCTCTTCTCCAGCAGCAGGAGAAGGGAACATCCCCTGGCTGAGCAGAAAGCTCGTTGTTCAAGTGTTTATATAACTGTTGGGTTTGCAGAGCCAATTTAAAAATAATTTCTGTCCATCTGGGCTGAATTTAAAAGATAAAGAAAAAGGAAATGGCATAAACCTAAGGAATGTTTGAGAAAATGCACTGAGGGGAGAAAGGTACGGGGGCTAGCATTAGGCCGTCCCTCCAGTGACTGCTGCTGGGGTGTCTGCTGCTGCAGAAGGAGCCCAGTGGGTTTGCTGAATGCATCTCTGAGTCTGGGAGTGGAAAGGGACCTTGTAGTAGCAGCAGCAGTAGAAGTAGTAGCTCCAGCAGCAGCAGTAGTAGTAGCGATAGCAGTAGTAATAGTAGCTCCAGCAGCAACAGCAGTAGTAGTAATAGCAGCAGCAGCAGTAGTAATGGCAGCAGCAGTAATAGTAGCTCCAGCAGCAACATTAGTAGTAGTAATAGCAGTAGCAGTAGTAGCTCCAGCAGCAACAGTAGTAGTAGTGATAGCAGCAGCAGCAGTAGTAATACCAGTAGTAGCAGCAGCAGTAGTAGCTCCAGCAGCAACAGTAGTAGTAGTGATAGCAGCAGCAGCAGTAGTAATAGCAGCAGCAGCAGCAGTAGTAGCTCCAGCAGCAACAGTAGTAGTAGTAATAGCAGCAGCAGCAGCAGTAGTAGCTCCAGCAGCAACAGCAGTAGTAGTGATAGCAGCAGCAGCAGTAGTAATACCAGTAGTAGCAGCAGCAGTAGTAGTAATAGTAGCAATAGCAGCAGCAGTAGTAGTAATGGCAGCAGTAGCAGCAGCAGTAGCTACAGCAGCAACAGTAATAGTAGTAATAGGAGCAGCAGTAATAGCAGTAGCAATAGTAATAGCAGCAGCAGCAGTAATGGCAGCAGCGGCAGCAGTAGCAATAGCAGCAGGAGCAATAGCAGCAGGAGCAGTAGTAGTAATGGCAGCAGGAGCAGTAGTAGTAATGGCAGCAGGAGCAGTAGTAGTAATGGCAGCAGGAGCAGTAGTAGTAATGGCAGCAGGAGCAGTAGTAGTAATGGCAGCAGGAGCAGTAGTAATGGCAGCAGGAGCAGTAGTAGTAATGGCAGCAGGAGCAGCAGTAGTAATGGCAGCAGGAGCAGCAGTAGTAATGGCAGCAGCAGCATTGTCAGCCTGGAGGCGATTTGATTGGGTTTTCTCTGTGCCTGACTATCTTCCTCTGCTTTCCCTGCTGCTGCTGCTAACACTTATTTATCAGGTTGTGTATCTCAACAACCCTAACCAAAAAAACCAAATCCACTGCCGTTGAGTTGATTCTGACTCATAGCGACCCTATAGGACCAACAACCCTAACCAAAAAAACCAAATCCACTGCCGTTGAGTTGATTCTGACTCATAGCGACCCTATAGGACAGAGTAGAACTGCCCCAGAGAGTTTCCAAGGAGCGCCTGGTAGATGCGAATTGTTGACCTTTTGGTTAGCAGTCCTATCTCTTAATCATTGCCACCAGGTTGTCCTCAACAAGACTATGAGGTAGTTAGTACAGTAAAACTTTTGAAAGCTGGAACCTGTGCAAGGCAGAAACCTGTCAGAGAAGGACAACTCAAATATTTTCTACTAAAACGAATGATAGGAAAGTGGTAAGACTGCACCCTGTCAAAGGTGGAAAACTTGGAGATCCAGAAGAACAAGGCAGTCCCATCGAGTTCCAGCTCTCACACGTTTCACTATATTATTGTCTCCATTTTGCACCTGAGAAAACTGAGGCTTAGAGGTTGAGTAACTTGGCTGAAGGAGCCCTGGTGGTGCAGTGGTTAAGTGCTCTGCTGCTTACTGAAAGGTCGGCTTTCGAACTCACTAGCCAAAGATGTGGCAGTCTGCTTCTGTAAAAGTTACAGCCTAGCAAGCCCTGTGGGGCAGTTCTACTCTGTCCTACAGGGTCGCTATGAGTCAGGATTGACTTGACAGCAGTGAGTTTTTGTTTTTTAACTTGACTGAGGCCAATGGCTAGTCAGTGGCAGAGGCTGTCACTGAGACTGGCCCTGTGCTCTTTTCTCTTGTCATCTGCCCCCACCCCCAGCTTTAGGAACCCAGTCTTGCCTATCATTTTGTTGTGAGTTTTAAGCACGGACTCTGGGTCCTGTTGGCCTGGTGAAGATGGCAAAGTGCCTGTCACCTGGAACATCTGCTGCCCCTTGGCCTCCCTTTGCTAGGCTAGCTTCAGCTCGTCTCAGGGCCATCGTGTGTGGGCAAAGTCACCCTGGCGCAGCCTAACCTGAATCTCTCTAGGGAGAGGCGTGCGGCTCTACTACATCGGAGGGGAGGTCTTTGCAGAATGCCTCAGCGACAGCGCTATTTTTGTCCAGTCTCCCAACTGTAACCAGCGCTATGGCTGGCACCCGGCCACCGTCTGCAAGATCCCACCAGGTAATGCCACCTACACCCCCACCATACCCACAGGTTCCCTCCCTGACAGCGTTTGCCTGGGATATTGGAGAGGTTTCATCTTTCCTACCTTTTCCTCCCCATCAGTGACAGTAGTGTCAGCCTGGAGGCACCTTGGTTGGGTTTTCTCTCGCCTTATTGTCTCTTATGCTTATTTTGGGGAGCCGGCGAGGGTTTTCCCAGAGGGGCTGATGATGCCCACCTGTCCTTCAAGAAGGGTGTGTTGGGCTGGGTAGTGTGGACAGGGCCAAGCCTGGGCAGCAGGGTGTGGCCAGGGTCAGGTGGTTGCCTTTGTAGCATGCTATCTCCTGCTGGCTGAGTGCAGATGACAGAGGAGGGCTGGACCTTGGGCAGGGTAAATTTAAGAAGGCATAAAGTCTGGAATGATAAAGTGCTCCATGCTTCCAGGTCACATTTACAGGGTACATTTCAACTTTGATCTCATTTAGCCCTCGCTCTTCTGGCTGTACAAGTGAAGAGACAGGCTCAGTGATGTTAAGCCACATGCCCAAGGATACACATCTAGTGTATGAGTCTCCTAGGACTGCCGAAACGAAGTACCACAAAGTGGGTGGCTTCTAAGAACAGAAATCTATTGTCTCGCAGTTCTGGAGGCTAGAAGCCCAAGTCGCTGTGTTGGCCAGGCCATGTTGTAGACTCTGGGGGAAGACTCTTCTCTCTCTCAGCTTCTGGCAGCTGCAGGTGTTTCTTGGCATAGAGATGCATCTTCATGTGGCTGTCTTCCCCTCTGTCTGTCTCTGTTTTATAAGGGGCATCAACTCAGATGGGATTATAGTGCCCACCCTCATGCTAACTGACAGCATCTTCAAAGACTCTATTTCCAAACAAGGTCACTTTTCACTGGTACTTTTTTTTTTTTAGGGGTAGGACTTTGGTTTATCTTTTGAATTTGGCAATTCAATCCATAACAGCTACAAGTGGCTGAGCCAGGACGGAGTCAGGACTGATTCAGGGTCGGGGAAGTCTAGTACTCCTCTGCTCCTGGGCTCCGCTGGGATCAGAGCCGGCTCCAGCCAACACCACCCCCTCCGCCTTGGAGAAAGTGCGAAAAGGAAGGGCAGTTGCATTGTTGGCATTCCGCCCACTCCCTTCCCCACCCCCATCTTTTTTTATTGAGGGCTGAGTTGCCTCTGGTATTGTTTGTTACCTCACAGGATGTCAGAGCTGGCAGGGCCCCCATGTCCAGTCCCTCATTTTACAGAGAGACACAGGCCCAGGAAGAGAACGTGCCCAGCCCAGAGTCACACAGCAAGATGAGGAAGGAGCCCAGGGTTGGCCCACGGATAAGCGTCGCCTCAGCTCACCTTTTGGGCATTTCCGGCATGTGCATTTGTCTTTATTTTTCTGGCTGACACATTCCTGGCACTCAGCAGTAAGAATTTAAACAAGAGGGTTATTTTAAACTTTATTTGTGCCTGTCCTGTCTTGAGTTTTACTATCTGGAGAATTAGACACACACCTTCGTTTTGCTGTGAATGTCACCCAGACCCAGCCTTGTGCCTAGAGGCCACACTGTGGTCCAAATCTCTGGCTCCCTCCTAGCCGAAGCACAAAGTGGATTCGTCAGAGGAGTCTGAGTGGAAGAAACCCAGGACCCTCTGTGGAGCTGCTTCTTGAAGTGGCTGTAGAGTAGGGTACAGTAGCCTTCCAGTGGCCCTTCTCTGCTGGCATTCCCTGCTGTTGCCTGGCAGAGCTTTCCTCCTCAGGTGGTCAGCCATACCCCACACCACCATGGGCACCCTGGCTCAGGGACCTTGTCTTCATGCCCTGGAGTCCTGCCTTGGTCCCTTTGGCCCACCTCTCCAAACCATCCCCCTTGTGGTCTGTAGCCCACCTTTTCTTCTTTCTTCCCAGCCTTCTACAGCTCTGGGAACAGGTGCTCTCTGGTCAGTGTTTAACTCTCCGCTCACAGTTGCATCTGCTCGATGAGGTGGTGAGGGGCCAAGTTGGCCTGTCGCCAGCACAGTGCTGAGCATGGGGTGCAGCTAAGGCATTAAACAATTGTGTGCCACTTGGGCCTTGTGAACTGTGCCATTCTGGTGATCGAGGGGTCCCCTTCGCTAGGAAGGAGCAACAGGCACTAAACCTTCCCATCACCGCAAGCACTGTTTTTGTTTTGTTGGCAGGATGCAACCTGAAGATCTTCAACAACCAGGAGTTTGCCGCCCTCCTGGCTCAGTCTGTTAACCAGGGCTTCGAGGCCGTCTATCAGCTGACGCGCATGTGCACCATCCGCATGAGCTTCGTCAAGGGCTGGGGGGCGGAGTACAGGTCAGTCTGGGGCTGCAGAGGTGAGGGGACCAACCAGGTGGCTCAGAAGAGAGAGCAGGGGCTCCTGACATGAGCTAGACCAGCCCTGCTGGTGTAGAGCCTGAGAGATGGAAGACCAGAGAGAGGCCAGAGCCAGGCAGGCCCAGAGGGGCTGAGGTGGCGCTCAAGTGAAACAGAAAAGCAGACCAGTGTTCACCCAGCACTTGTAGTTTAAATACACACGTCCCATTCATCCTCACAACAACCCTGGGAGGAAACATTGACTGGCATCATCCCCGTTGTACAGATGAAGCAATTAAGGCCCAGGGAGGGAAAGTGGCTTGCCCAAAGTCCCTCAGTAGTAGAAAAGCAGAGCCTAGAAGTTTGCCCTCAGCTTCTTTCTCATTCTCTACTTGGAGCAAATGGTTTTAGAATGACCATCTCTGGAAAGTTAAGACTTTGTCTCATTGTTCATCCCTTCCTCTGAGGCTCCATCTCAGACTTGGGGTCTGGTGACCCTGAGGACCTAGACTATTAAAACTGAGAGGCCCGGAAAGGGAAAAGGTGATTGGGTAGTCATAAAGGAAGGTGCAAAAGAACAGAGTTTATATAGAAATGATTTTTTCCTGGAATTTTGGAGGCTGGTTTAAACGTGGCTCCAGTCACAGCCAGGGGGCCACCTGGTCTGCTCTGCCGTAATTCCTCAGGCCATTCTGGCTTTGGTTTAGAAAATCCAGTTGCTTTTCTTTCCACAGAAACAGGAGTTTCCCAAGAGGCAGGCCTGTGTCCCCCACTTCTCTCTGCCAGCCCCCACTCCTACAACCAACTATAGAGGCACCCCCACGGCAGCTGGAGCCAGTGCCTTGCAAGTTACTCTCCCCTTTCCTTCACTTTTCCAGATGTTTGGAATCCATTTTGTTTTGCAGTCATTCTGCACCCAGGCCAAACCCATTTCAATTTTGGCTCTGGGCCACTGTTTATAATGAAATCCAGATGAGCATGACTTATGGAAAGTCAGATTCTCATTAGAGGATTTCGGTCCATAAAATCCTTCTCTTCCATTTACCGCATTTTAGCTGCTGTTCCTTTGTGTCTGCCCCACGGTGCCAGGAAACATAGCTGCTTGGTCTCTGGGATCTTTCTCAAATCCAGGATGAGTGACCAGTTGATCCAAGTGGTCAGACCTCAGGAGAACATTCAGCACAGTTATAATGGCCTGAAGAGATTAGCCCAGGCCCAGAGATCCCGCCAAGGAAACGTTGTAGCCAACCTTTTAGCCCTGGCTTAGATCACTTAGGGAACAGGAGAGAAAGGTTAGAAAATATAGGAAGAGGGAAGTACTTAAAGATGGACCCAAGTGGAAAAGAGCAACAGGGAGGCCCATTGGCCCTTCTTACACCTTGACTGCAGTGCAGGGGGCCACGTTCTGTCCTGCGGGCACCCCATATCAGGCAGGCTCTCAGGGCCGGGTCAATAGACCCACTTCTAAACTCCCCCAACTTAGGGGCAGTGTAGGCCAGTTGAGGAGGGTGGTACCCTCAGGACAGTGTCCCTGGGCCTGGCGCAGCCCTCGGAGCCAGCTCTGAGTGCTGGGGAGAGGCTCCTTGATGGTGGAAGGCTTTCCCTGGGGGAACTGTATTACCACGCAGGACACACTGCCAGCACACCCAGTCCTGGGCGGCTCACCCCACCGCCACCGGCTGGCAGCGCTGCACAGCAGCCTGACGGGTAGGTGTGGCCCCTTCCCAGAACAGACTTGCCCTCCTCCTCTCTCTTGGGCCAAGACGAGTAAGGTTTCAGCTCTCCTTTCTGTGCGGTGGCCGAGAGCAGGGCTCAGGGCCCAAGCCTCTCACCTCCAGCTGGCACCGGCAATTCCGGCCTCAGCAGATAGCCTTTGCTCAGTGGGTGCCTTTGGGAGCTCGCCTGCAAGTTGCGTCACCAACCAGCCTGGACTTAGACAAAGTGCTTTGGGGAAAAGAAACGTGTGGCGTGCCTTGGTTTTTTCCAGTAATTGTTCCATGGCTCGCTCTACTTGTAAGATTTTCCAAAATAAGGCCATAGATGGGAATTATATCAGCACATTGGGAACCAACAGCATGCGGACTCTGTCGGCGCTTTGTTAAAAAAAAAAACCTCCGTCAGACAGACACGCGTCATTGCGGCCTGCTGGGGCTGGGTCCAGGTCTAGAGATGGGAGAGCTGCAGGTGCCCTTTGGGAGCCAGGGAGGCCCGGCCAGTGAGTGGGGAGCCTCTGGTGTACCTTGGAATTCGCCTTACACATTTAACTCTTGAAGGGCCACCTCCTTCCCCCTCAGAATTTACTCAGTCTTTCCTGGTTGGAGGAGTTTAAGCAAGGATTGTTACCTCCTCCAGGACAGCATCCAGCAAGGTAGGCTGAACCTCTGGCTTAGGGAGGGAAAGTGTCACCAAAGCAGAAACAGGTATTCTGACTGCTGTGTCCCTCTAGACCTTTTATAAGTCCCCTCCACTCCTACCCCTTCCCCTATTTCTTGCAGGAGACAGACAGTGACCAGTACCCCCTGCTGGATCGAGCTGCACCTGAATGGTCCTTTACAGTGGCTTGACAAGGTCCTCACCCAGATGGGCTCCCCAAGCATCCGCTGTTCCAGCGTGTCCTAGAAACCTTGGGTGTGAAGGGGGAGGGTGGGAAGGGTGGGCTTGGGGAAAATGGCCATTAGGAGGTGGAGAAAGTCAGAGCTCTGCTCAACCCACTGTTGTCATGAAAGAAGAAAATTTTCTCCCTCAACCCAAGTGGCACCAACCTATTCTCCAAAACACAAAGGCAAACCCAGAGATGAATTCTATGAACAGCGGTATCTGCTGAACCAATTTGTCCTTCAGCCCTCAGTTGAAGGACAAGCAATGGCTTCTGCTCGGGTAGTATTTCACCACCTGCCCCTCCCCCAAACCCCTTCTTTTTTAGTGACAGCGATCTGGGATGCCATGGTCCAGCAGGAAGTGTTCCTCTGGCCAGGACTGGAGTGTGGAATTTACCTTGGAAGGGTCTCCTAGGTAGGGAAAAGCCTGCATAGGCTCCCTAGCACTGTTGACAGATGCCACTTCAACTGAGCAGTCACCAGCCCCACCACTCCGGCAAACCCTGTGCCTCATGAGTTGGATTGACTTGGCGTGGGGAGGGGCTTATCTGTCTCCCTCCCCAACACCCCAGAACATTCTGATGGGCGTGAGCAAGCGTGTTTGGTAGCACATGAACAAGGGGACAGTGGGAGAGGCTGGTGAGAGCCACACCTGCTTCAGAAACTCTTAAATTTGTCCTTGCTAACTTTGCAGAGTTGGAAGGATCTGCTGAGGCTCTGTGCGTATGCACTGTGTGGCTTATGTTATCACATTAATCTCAAAGAGATTTGAATTACATTAAGTATTGACATGAAGCAAGGGGCAGTTGTCACGTGATGGCGTCTTGGCTAAGGCAGCACTACGTGGAGTGGGTCTCCCCTGGTCATCTGTAAGAGCTCACTCTACATTCTCATGCACGTGGCTATATTGGTTTATGTAGTCAGTTGCACTAATTAAATGAACTTTATCATATGCTTTTAAAATGTTTGTTTTATCTAAAACAAAACAAAACAAAAACCCTGGGTTGACACATTGACTGGGAAACTGGAGTATGCAAGCCAGCAACTTCTCCACCTTTGCTCCCCCAAGGTGAAGCTTTCCCAGGTTTGTCGAGGAGACACCTGCCAGCACTTTTGGAAGCTGAAATTTACAGAAGCCAGTGTATAAGGAGGGAAAAACTCAGGCCAACCGATGAAAAGGGCTATTTTTTTTTTTTTAACGTCTTTGACAATTGCAAGCTTGGTGCAGAGAGATCTGTCATTTTTCCCATGGGCTCTGAGATTCTCTGGCTCACAGTAGAGGACCATCAGCGGCAACTCTAGCAGTTCTATTGTGTAAGAAGTACTGCTTCCAGTGGCAATTAGTGAGAAAGTTACTATAAATTATTTCAATTGAAAAAAGAAAGGAGCCCTTTCCTTTTTACTGGCCTTTTGCAGAACACAGCAGACAGGATTGCCGCCTGCAACTGGTATTAATTCTTCTTTGCTGCTGTTTTTGTATGAGATGACTTATCCCATATTTTTGCATGGATTTATACCAGGAAAAATAAAGGGGTTTCCTATGGAAATCCTGTCTTACTCCAGGTGAAGAGGAGAAAGTGTAAACTTTTGGCAGGTATTAACCTCTGATGCCATATGAAGATGTTGGGGCTCCCTACAGCATCCTGTGCCTCTGAAGCTCTAGCCTTGAGTTTTCCGGGTAGGAGAGCTGTTCCCCAAGCCTCCTGAGGACACGGGAAGAGACTGCAGGAGCAGCTTGCTGACTTGTGCTAATCTTCTTGAGGGGGTGTTGACACAGAACCCAAGGACAGTACAAACCCCCTCGGCTGTACCTGAGAGACCATGTACTGCGGGCCTGAAGTGATCTGTGGACTGCTTCTTACCAATGTAGGAAGCCCCCGGAAGACTCCCAGTCGAGGTCTGAGACCTGGGGCACAAATATGCCATTGGTTTCTGCTGGAGCAATCCCAGTGCCTCTCCTGAAAGCCATGGTGGGCAGTGGTTTCTGAGGGTGTGCATTCTCCACTTGCTACACAGTCCCATTTGAGGGTTTCCTGTGGCACATATCCTCCAGGTACTTGGAAACTGTCTTCAGGTGCCGCCTAATTTTGGTGATCTGGTGGTCACCTTTGGCAGCATTTGGATGGGGTCTTAGAACCCTCAATGCTCATTCAGACCTGAAGGTTACTTCCAAGAGGCATGAGGTTTTAGTGTCATGTTTTTCCAAAGGCTGCTTAACCCTTTTTCTTTGTAGAGTAGGCCATGGAGAGGACACGCGAGGAGGCACTGGGTAAGCTCACTGTGGGCATCACCGAATATATTGGAAAAGGGTGTCACTCCCATCATAGAGTGCTTTGGGGCATGTGTAGTATTAGTGCCCATCCTTAAAGTCACAAAACTAGTTTTCTTAGAAGTCTTAAAATCCTGTTGTATGAATGGCATTTACACATTACAACAAAAACCTTTTTTAAAGGGCAGTTGAAAGGGGCAAGAGCAGTTCTAGAGCTGAGACTGCAGTGTTAGGTGGCCCTTTGAAGTCTCGTTGGTCCAGGCAACATGATCCAGTGTGTCCTCCCCTGCCAGCTCCCCATGCATGCTGTCTTCACCTTGCAGCCTGTGCCAGCACCTACCCGAGAGTAGCCAGCACCGGGGCGTGTATCTGTCCTCAGCACCTCCCTGAGGAGCCGGCTTTTATTCCCATTTCTTCCTCCCCCACTGTCCGCCCCGCTTCTTGCCAGCTTTATTTAGTAGCTTAGACCCTTCCAGCACAGATGCAGGTAGCTTCCCTGGCCGGTTTGGATTCCAGGCCTGTGCTGGAACATCATCTGTTGGCCCACCTGCCTGGCAGGTGGTAGAAGAGCTGACATTTTGAGACAAGCCTGGAGTCAGGAGCGGAGACTCTCTTTATCTTGGGAGGAACGCACATGAGGGCATGGCTGCTGGCAGACTTCTCCATTGTCCTTATGTGGTCTGGGCTGTATTTTTTTATTGACTGTGGTGATTATTTTTTAAATCGTTATTAATGTATTGACATGAGCTGCAGCACATATCTTGTGCTTAATTTGTTTAGTTTTTATCCATCCATCTCCCTTGGACTTCCTTGAGTTTGGACATATTCCAGGGCTAAGTGCTTTTACTCAGACCATGGGGGTGGGTGGGGGGGAGGTTTTCTTTGTGTGTGCATGTCACGCATGCTTGTGTGGAGTCTGGGGAGAAGGCAAACATCTGGTTTCATTCTTAGCCCCAGGTGGCCATTTTGGAGGCTCCATGAAGGGTCTCCACAGGGCCACAGCTCACAGTAGCCTCCCTCCTTAGGCCTTCAAAGGAGGGGGACAGAAAGGAGTCTGCAGACTGCTCCAGGGCCTGGTACCATGGGGGTTAACAGTAGCAAGAGAGGGCACACGTTTAGCTCTGGCCCTGCTTCTTACTGTGTGACTTTCAGTGGCAGAGCTGGGAGCTTAATCCCAAATATAGATGTGTCCCCATTTCACTAGATGAAAACCTAAACACAGCTAAAGTATACCGTTTTCTGTGTGGCCTAAATGCTCCCTTGGAGGACCGCCTTAGGTAACAGTCTTCACAGTGTATATCACCCTTTTAAGGAGTATCAGCTAGTTCTCGGGTGGGTAAAGCAGAAAAATGTACGCTGGAGGATATGGATTAAAATAGAAATAAGGCGTCTCTGATGGGAAGGCGTAAGCCAGTGGGACGGTGACTGGATATACAGGCAACTTTTCCAAAACACATCTATCACATAACATGGACTCACCTGTTGTGTAAACTGGATTGAGAAACTCAGTGATTGTGGAATTGATTTTTTTTTATGCTGAAGTAATGTATACTCTAGCATTCTGGTGTTTTTATATTTATGTAATAATTTCTTAAAACCAGACAGATAACTATTTAATGTTTTGAAGAAAGTTGGCAAGGCCTCTCCTCCCAAGGACAGTGGCTGAGAAGAGATGTGGGCACAGCCAGTTCTGAATGCTGGTTGAGGGTGTAGTGGCTTTTCTGGCTCTGCATCCGGAAACACCAACCCAGGCTGGCTTACCAAGTGGCAGCATGTACAGACAGGCAGCTCTGACTCAAATACAGGACCTTCCCCAGGCGTCTTCTGAACTATGCCCCCTGCTCCCTTCCTCAGGGAGGAAAAACTTTATACAGAGGATGGAGCCACCCTGGTCCAAGAAGCCTTCACTCACCTCCACCGCTGCTGTCCTGACTAGGCTGTTTTTGACTCTCGATTTGGTGTTGGGTGGTGGTGGCACAGGGTAAGGCCGTGGGGGTGCAGGGTAAGGCCGTGGGGGGTGCTGAATACCTTCACTTCTCAGCCAGCCTGACCTTTTATTACCTTTGTAAAGAAGCATGTATGTATTTATAGTGTTTTAGATTTTTCTAACTTTTGTATCTTAAGAGCAGAGCACCTGTTTGTTGAAGCATTATACCCCTATTGTTGAAGATCTGTGTCTTCTCTTCCCCCCGCCCCAAGTGTCCTTCTAATAAACATTTTCATTGAAAAGCGCCTGTGCCAGGGGCTCCGTCTGATTCTTGCTGCTGTCTCTGGGTGGAGAGAATATTTCCAGACCAGCCCAGCAGGTCCCAGGGGCTTCAGAGCTATTGGGGGGGGGGGGAGGGGCAGAGGAAACTGCACACCCAGACGTACTTTGGCCCAGGACGTGCCAGGCTGTATGTGTCACAGTCCTCATGTATTCTCCAGTGGCCCTCATTCATTCACTGAGGGCCACCTGCAGTGCCAGGCAGCCCTTCATCATAGCAGGAGCCCCTGGGTCATCCAAAGCAAAGGTCATAAGTTTTGCAGTTGGCACATCTCCTAGCAATGGTGTTCAGCATTCATTTCCCATGTACTCAAGACCTTTGGCGGATAACTGAGTGCCACCACGCTGACCTCAAGCCTGCTGCCTCTTGCTGTGCTTATCCTCCCTAGCCTCTCTCTTCCATACTGCCACCACGTCCTAAATGCCACCAGATGACGTTCCCACAGGCAAGGAGGAAGATGTTTTACATCCACAACTACACCTTTCAGTTCAGATTATTTTGTTGGCTCCTGGGAAAATTCATTTTGAATTCAAAACTGCCAAGGAGAAAGAGACTTCAGAACGGTTTCCTTGAGTGAATCTTAGACTGACCCCAGATGATGTGGGGTAAAGAATACAATGACTGAAATGTAAAAATGCCATTTGGATTTAACAGTTTAAATACAGAGAATTTGGGGGAGTAGGACAGAATGGAGGCTGGAATAACCCTTCAGTGGGGGCCGCTTTTACAGCAGTCTTCCTTCTAAGGACCTCACCAGAGTCCAGCACCTCCAGGGAGGCAGATTTCATGGCAAGAGCACAGATGAGCCTATACATTTGGTCTCTATGAACCACATCCAATTCCTACCTTAATGATGATTCTTTGGCCAGCACTTCTACCCTCCTGCCCCCTAAATGACTTTCCCATTGTTTTACTGGAAGTCTAAATTTCTTAGATGACTTCTCAAATCGGTACCTCTAACCCAACCTGTTCTTGGTTCCAAAAAAAGGAAAAAACCCCATTGTCGTTGAGTTGATTCCGGCTCATAGCGACCCTACAGGACACAGTAGAACTGCCCCATAGAGTTTCCAAGGAGCGCCTGGTGGATTTGAACTGCTGACCCTTTGCTTAGCAGCTGTAGCACTTAACCACTAGGCCACCAGAGTTTCCTCTTGAGTTCCACACCTTTAAATTCCAACTGCCTGTTAGTTGTGATCCAAAATGTTAACTGCCTCCAAGTTGAATCATCTTCCTCTCTCATCCTGAGCTGGCTCCCTTTTCTGGCTGTTTTTTTTTTTATCAGTAGCCTCACATTCTCTAAGCCTTGAGCAGCTGGGTGCATTCCTCTTCCTTGCTCTCCACCACCTCTCTACGGAAATGGCTCTTACCAAGGACACCAACAGGCCTCTTTGCTACTGCTGCCCGTTGATTAAACCTCCCCTTTAGAAAGGCCCCACTCCCTGAGCTTTCCAGTTCATCCTGACCCTTCCACACGATCTCTTTTCCTTGGGCCTGCCCCTCTTCTGCCTACTTCTTCAGGGTTGGTGTTCCCACATCACTGTACGTACGCTGGCCATTCCTCCTTGTGTGGTCTCACCTAACCTTATGATTTCAAACCACGAAAATGTTAACAACTCCCAAATCGGTATTTATACCTCAGACATCAATAACAGGCTTCTGACTTATATCCGATAGCCTGCTGGATACCTGTACAGAGAGGTGCCACCAGTAACTCAAACTCACGATTTATAAAGCCGAAATCACCATTTCCCTTACAAAGCCACCTCCCACTCCTCTAGTCTTTTGCCTTGTTTTTCGCACCACCATTTAGCTGACCTACACCCAACGGAAGTTATACTCAGACCACTCTCTCCACATCTAGTCAATCCTGATTCTCTAATTTCTTTGTTCTAGCCCCACTTTTACCGCCCTATATTCAGGCCCTCTGGATTCCTCACTGGCTGTCAGCATTCTGTCCTATAAATGTATCATCCACACTGCCCTCAGTCACTATCTGACTCTAGCTGGTTCCTCACCATCCAAAGCATGAATTCTAGGGTCTTTAACACAGAACATTTGACTCTCATTATCTGGCCCCTAACCAGCTCTTGGAGCCCTGGTGGTACGGTGGTTAAGAGCCAGCTACTAACCAAAAGGTTGGCAGTCTGAATCCACCAGCTGCTCCTTGGAAACTCTATGGGGCAGTTCTATGCTGTCCTATAGGGTCGCCTTGAGTCAGAATCGACTCAATGGCAACAGGTAACCTAGCTCTCACCACTCCTTATACTCTACCACCCAGCATCCTGCTCCTTGTGTCACACTTGTCTCCATGACTGCTCATGCTGTTCCCTGTCCTTGGAAAGCCAGGCTCTTGCTCCATCTACACCCCACTGGCCTTTCTGACACACACCACCAGGTCACCTGGCTAACCTAATGCTCTGAACTTGGTTGAGGCTTCTCCTCCAGGAAGCCTTTAACACATGTCTATATCGCCAGTCTCCTCAGCTGTGTGTTGACTGTGTCTGTCTTCCCATAGGCTGAGCTCCTTCAGAGCAGGGTTTACATTATATTCTTGTAGCCCCAGCTTCTTTTGGCTGCCATACTTTTGCTGAATTAATGAGCCAAACAGTAGCTGTATCTACTAGATCCTACCTTAGCAGCATCTTTTCTATCCATTTCCATTGTGCTATCCCTACTATCCCTATAGTGAGGACCCCTGGTGGCCCAATGGTTAAAGCAAAAGGTGGGCAGTTCAAACCCTCCAGCTGCTCCACGGGAGAAAGATGTGACAGTCTGCTTCCATAAAGATTACTGCCTTGGAAACCTTGCGGGGTAGTTCTATGCTATCCTATAGGGTCGCTGCGTCAGAATCAGCTCAACAGCAATGGGTTATCCCTATAATAAAGGAGCCCCGGTGGCGAAGCGGATAAAAGCTTGGCTGCTAATCAAAAGGTTGGCGGTTCGAAACCACCAGGCGTTCCATGGGAGAAAACCTGGCAATCTGCTCCTATAAAGATCACAGCCTAGGAAACCCTATGGGTCAGTTCCACCCTGCCATATAGGATCGCTATGAACTGGAATCAACTCGACAGCACACAACATCCCTACAGTAAGCCCTTATGTATGACTGAAGGAATGCCACCAAAATACAGTTTGTGATTACCTTTTTTATCAGACCTAGTGTTCTCCTAATCTGTGTCCCTCTAGTCCAGGGATGGCAAATACATGGCAAAATTACCACCATTCTCTGTTTCTCTATCCATGGTGAAAATCACTCATCATAGCACTTAGAATCCTCAATACAGCTCTCCAGGGAGATACTCCTCATCAATTAGTGTAGGTCAGTACTGCTGCCAGATTTTCTTGGAATGCAGCCATGGTTAGATGTCTTCTCTGCTCACAAACCTTTGCCTCCTCAATTACCTACAGAGTAGGTACCAGCTCTACAAGGTTGTATTTCAGAGTCCTCTCCAACATCACCCCATCCTTATCTACCACCACTTCTCTATCTGGGGTACTTGGATTTTGTCAATATAAGATATGCTTATCTCCAAATTTTTTTTTTTTGTGGTAAAATACAACATAATAAAATTTACCATTTTAACCATTTCCAAGTGTACAATCCAATGGCATTAATCACACAATGGTGTGCAACCATCGCCACTATTTGCTTCCCAAACTTTCAACCCCCTAAACAGAAACTCTACGCCCATGGCAATACCTTCCCATTCCTCTCTCCCCCAGCCCCTGGTAACCATTCATCTGCTCCATGTCTCTAGGTCTTTGCCTATTCTATTTCATCTAAATGGGATCACATATTTGTGCCCTGGGGTCTGGCTTATTTCACTTAGCATGTTTCCAAAGTTCATCCATGCTGTAGCATGTAATAGAACTTCCCTCCTTCTTATGGCAAGATAATATTACATTGTAGACATGCCATAACTTCCACTGAGAATTCTGCTGCCTCCATGCATCTTCTGTCCAAATTCGTACCCTTCTAGGCTCAACTCAAGCATTGCTTCCTCTAAGTGGTTCTCAAAGTGTGGTCCCAGGTCTAGGAGCATCACCTGAGATATTAAATATGCAAACCAAGGCCCCCACCCTAGACCTATTGAATTGTTAATTCGGGTAGCTCCAGGTGTTTCTGATGTGTGCTCAAGTTTGAGAACCACTGTTCTATGATGCACTTTATGCGCTCTCCTTCCCATGGCAATTACAGCTGGTCCCAGCACTTCTTACACACTACCCGGCATTTCATCTTTTCTGACCTTGTCTTGCTCACCAACTTCTCCCACCTGAGCTGGGCTATAAGCTCCTGGAAAGAGAAACCACATCATCACTCAAGTCTGTATCCTCTTCCACACTTAGCTCAAGGTCTGGCACCAAGAATGTTCAAAATCATTGTGGGCTGAATCCTGAATCTTTGTTTCAACTCTCATCAAGGTGGGAAGAACGAGTTACAGTTGTTTTTTCTTAACTACATTTGAGGCCTTCTAGCCTTGAACCAGTTGTCATTGAGCCGATTCCGACTCATGGAGACCCGACGTGTGTCAAAGTAGAACTGTGCGGGTCCCTATAGGGTTTTCAATGGCTGGTTTTTCAAAGTAGATTGCCAGGCCACCTAAATTCTTTAATCGAGGATTTCCTGGAGAGGGGGAACTTGTGTGGTACAGAACACATCTTTGCACATGAGACAGAATCTTCTCTCTGCTAAACTATACTGCCCTTCCACAAAGTCCCTACCCTAGGCCTCAGCCTCACATAGCCTGCATTTTTATTGCATTAAAGCTATTTGGTGGATAACAGAGAAAGGGCAGAGGCAATGAGTGGTTCCTCCCTTCATGGGATAGAACGAGAGAGGCTTCCTGGCCAGTAAGCTGGGTATGAATGGTTTTATGTGGTCTGTTTATGCCTCCAGAGGAGCCCTGATGGCACCGTGGTTAAGGACTACGGTGCTAACCAAAAGGTCAGCGGTTTGAACCCACCAGTATGCTCCACAGGAAAAAGATGTGGCAGTCTGTTTCCGTAAAGATTTAGAGCCTTGGAAGCCCAACGGGGCAGTTCTACTCTGTCCTGTAGGGTCTCTCTGAGTCCGAATCGACTCAACAGCAGTGGGTTTGTTTTTTGTTTTCAGGGGGCGGGGGAGCTTTATGCCTCCAAGTTTTGTAGTTGTGGGGAGGAAGAGTTTGGGCCTATTAACAGATGCACAGAGATACACATGAAAGGGTTTTAGAAGAAAACAGATTTCTTTTTTTCCGAGCTTCTGTTCCAAAGATGCGGTAATAACCATCAGGTCCAGGTTTTGAACCACTGTTTTTCCAACAGGAAGAGAAGTAGAACTGTAACTCATTAAGAGCTGGGGCTCAGAAGTGCACCAATGAGAAGCCCAGAGGGCTGTCACCTCCTGTTAATTCTTCACAAATCAGAGAAACACCTCTGAACCAAGTAAGATACCTTATACAGGAGAATAACCGCAATATGTGCACTGAGGGAAGGGATCTACATTAGGAGCAAGACCTGTGATGTTAATAAGAGGCGTAGGTAATGCTCAGAATGTGAAACACAAAGAATCACTAAGACCTTTTCTACAAGAGTCAACAGCCCAAAGGTGCAACGATGAATCCTCAACTAAACCCTGGGTGAAATCTAAATCAAAACCTAGACGTGTGTCCTGCACATTCACATTCTACTTTATGAGGTATCCAAACCATGGGGAAGTTACTGCTGCGGGTGGCCAGACAAACCCTTACTGGGGTGGTACAGGGTGCAGTACACGTACCCAGATTTTTTACACTTCTTCCACCTGTTGCCCTCTAATAAGATTTGGTATTTAATGATAAGATGCTGTAGCTGAATTGTCTTGTCTGTCTGAAAAATCTGGAGGTGGTGGGTGGAGGGCAAACCTAACTCATCAGAGCATTCACTACAGCTCTGTCTCCGTCAATCAGAACTCAGTGAATCAGAGCCCCTGACCACATTAGACCATTTGCTAAATTCAGCTTTGCATCAGCAAACACTCAAGCTCAGAATAGTTCATGGGGCTCTCATCTTACCCTTAGACAGTGATTCTTATAAGACTGTTTTTCCATGGCAGGCCAGGGCAGGGCAAGGGGCACTCCACGTGCTCTCTCGATGGCTATTGTTAAGAGTTTGGCCCAAGGTGATGGGAATTTGACAAACCACAGCAAAAATGTTTGTCCACACCTCTCGACAGTGGGAACATGAAATGGGCCATATATCACATTTCACATGTTACAAGAAGTTTGCAGGAATGGCCTGACATGCTCTATGGTCCTTGAACCACATCCCATATTACTCAGCCATCTAAGTCTAGCTTCCCTGAATCTCTAACTTCTCTGAATCAGACGTGGCCAAGTTCTATAAATAGAGAGCAAGCAAACTGGTTCTGTCAATCTCCCCATACTCTGGCAGGATGGCATATTTTAAAAGTATAAAAATATCTATGTCTTCATCATTCTAAAATTATTACATAACACATGATTTTCTCAGAAGAAAAAAAATTTTTATTCTGTCTCTCCCTACCTCTCAACACTTAACTATCCTCAAACTTTGTGCTCATTGCCATCAAACTATCAAATATGAACCATACTGCCCAACCAACATTAAGGGCCGACTATGTGCCAGACACTGTGTTAAAACACATAGACAGATATTAAAGAAAAAAAAGCTGAGTCTCTTATTTTAAATCCCAGCTGGATGGTCCATAATAACTTGCGGTGCCATGTACAAAGGTCAGCTCAGAGAGACTGCACTTTACCACAGTATTAGCTCATGATCACTCTTCTTACCATGGGCCTTTAGGAGATACCATTGGGTACCTTTATCCCACATGTGCCCAAGAAGTGGCCAATCTCCCCTGACAGCTGAGGTCTTGAGAAAGCAGGCTGATGGCATACCTGTGTGTGGTAGATTCCAAAATGTAAGTGTGACAAACCCTTAACTATTCAGAATTTATGCCTATTCCAGTGAAGGGTATTAGGGTTTCTCTGACTCACACCTCCCACTAAAAAAAAAAAAAAAAAAAAAATCATAATAATACACATTAGCAGACTTTATACATAAATCACATTTTAATCTCCTGGCTTTGTTAAATCGACAAAATCAAATTCACAGCTTTTTCTAGTCTGTTTCCCTAACCATGTGGCCTGACATATTTTCTAAAACCTTTCATGTTTTAAGAAAAACATGTTCCATCTTTCCTCTTGCAATCCCAGAGCCAACTTTCCTCACATCTCCAATCAATGGCTAATGCAGTCATCGTAAAGAAATACTGATGCAATGGTGGTGAACTAGAGTCTTCCAGATCATAAGAATGATCAATAAAGAAGAAAAAAAGTTCACCAAGTAAGATAGCTTCCAATGTCCCCAGGAATGCCTCTTTCCGAATGTTCCCATCACTGGCACTTCTCCTCCCTATGGTGGCCCCGGCCAGGCATTGCACATTCCATTCCTCTGCCATCTACTTCTGGTTTGCAGGGCTTATATGATGGTGCTCGGAGCAGATATGGAACTTGGTTCTCTTGTAACAGCCTGTCATTCTTCTACACACTAGCCTAGAACCTATTCTCACCATGTGTGCCAGCACCATCCGCTGCTCTGGTGCTGGTGTAGAGTCAGGGCACTCACTACCACAGAGAAAGGTAATGACCTGCATTGAAAAAGGGTCTGCAACAACAGAAATTAGGGTTTTAACTTGTGCTTTCCACTCTTCCTCTGGGAACCTTCCCTTTGGTGATCAGTTCCCCTGGGACTGAGCCACTCAACATGACCTTGTCCTCTCAAAGGATAAAGAACAAAGGTGTTCCCTCACAGCTGCAGTCCTGAGGGCACAGAGGAGCCACGAAGCTCTGGAAGTAAACCAGGTGCTCCAGAATTCATTACCTAATAGTTCACGTCCTTCTTCACCTCTCAGTCCTTAGTGTCACTATTTTGGCAGTGTTCCCTGTTAGCTTTCAAAGAGAAAGAGGGAGAATTGTGCCTTGTTTTCAGGGTATAAAGACTGAACACAGCTCTGACATCTCAAGTAGCAGGGGAGACCACTAAGGTTTAAGCCCTCTAAGAGTTTCTTCATGAGGATGCCAACACAAAAATCTCAGTGTGCAATTTCATACCGTTTCTCTGGACCACAGGGGGATCCCTGAAGGTTCTGTCTCTCTCTCAAAAACACACACACCATAAAAACTCAGTGGAAGAGTTTATCGCCAGAGTAGGAAACCTTTGCCTCATTTACTGTAGTCTAAAAATTCACACTGGCTTTTCAGTACTTTCTATCATGAGCTCCTAACTTTACAAATGAAAAGCCCAGAAGCATATTTTAGAGACTAACACGAGGGCCACTGTCTTTGGCCCCACCTATACTAGAGCACAAATCAAACCTGCAGCTGCCTCCTTTCGAAAGCATCATAGCTCAGAGCAACACTTCTTGACAGGAGTAAAGCAATGGTGTAGCAATAAGGCGACAGTGTAGCAGTAAAGCGACAGTGTAGCCAGGGAATCCACAAGGTTCAGGAAGGATGACATAGTTCCAGGTCCATGATAACCAAGTCTGGATGCAGGGAATGCTATTTAAAAGGTCGACTAGAAATGGCTTGGCAATCTTCTTCCCCTTCTTTCACCTGGACAAACTACATAGACTTCTAAGCCTCATTTCACCTCCATTCCTAAAACAAAACGTCATTTAAAAAACTCTCACACCTCACTGTCATTATACTCCTCACTCCCTTGTAATACACCGAGGGAGAAAAGATTTCTCCTTAAAGCCCTACTAAAAATTAAAATTAAGGGAGCCCTATAAATAACTCAGGTGGCCAACATGATGGGAATTTCAGCAAAATATAACCAGGTTGAGTAGGAAAGTATCCCCTTAACTCAGGTAAAAAGTTATATATAGCATTTTGGCTAGTCAAACCCCAGTACAAATAATTTAGTTTTCTTCATCAGATGAAAGGCCTTCAATTTCATCTCTGTCTCCCCCAATTGCCATCCAGAATGCTTTAGCCACCTGTGGAGAGAAGCATGCAACAAGTTTTATATAATAGCTAAATTTTAGCCCTTGCCACATGCCATACTTTGAACTGATTCAGACAGACCTAATATTCTACACTTTACCCCTTGCCCTCCAGCCCTCGATAATCCTTGTTGACCCAGCACTTCCACTTGTAAGACCTTATCTAAGGATAGAATCAGAGATGTATGCTAAGAGGGTACATAAAAAAACTGCCCATACCAAACAAGCCCGTTACCGTTGACTCCGACTCACTGCAGCCCCATAGGACAGAGCAGGACCACAGGGTTTCCAAGGCTATAATCTTAACGGAAGCAGACTGCCACATCTTTCTCCCATGGAGCAGCTAGCAGGTTCAAACTGCCAACCTTTCGGTTGGCAGCTGACCACTTTAATCGCTGCACCACCAGGGCTCCTTATTTATAGAAGCAAAAATTGCACACGGCCTAACTGTCCAAAAGAGATGTGGATAAATAATGACAACTTCATACAATGGAATAAAGAACAGGTGTTGCATTGGTAATTAAAAAAAAAAAAAAACTCAAGTTTTTCTGCCCAACGGTTAGAAAATCGAAGATCCCCTGAGTCTAAACAAAAGCTCCATGCCACTCAACATACATTTGAAAAATCTTGGTTTGACTGCAATGACCATATTACTATTGTATAAATATTTAATCAGTTGTAAGTTAATATCCAACGGAAAGTGCACACGAAGACCCTTTCGAAGCAAACATCTGTGCTGTATAATGGCACAGGACCTTTGGTAGATACCCAATAAATACCTGACTGATTGTCTCACCTTCTCTGCATGCAACTTTCTTTGCTCGTGAGGAAGCGTCGCAGCCTTGTCTAGGGGGAAAATATATCTTAAGAAATTTGTCTAATAGTACAGGAGAGTCTGGAATGTATGGATGTTCTAATGCTAGAAGATGGAAGGTGGGTTTCAAAGACATGTTTATGGTGTAGTCATTATGGCTATTAGGAAGTTGAAGTCTTCCAAATTTTCCAGATGGTAATGATGTGAGTAAATTGGTAGGGCTCTTACTGATTCCATGTTAATGAGACACACTGAAAGAAACAGCGAATGGCAAGAGAAGAAGGAAAAGAAAGAGGAAAGAGAATGAAGAAGAAAGCTTTTTCCAGAGAATTTTTACCAACAGAGGACGGTACAGTCCCCCAGGTAACTAAGTTTCTCAAGACAGCTAAGGCCAGAGCATGGGATCCAAACCGGTAGTTACAAAATGAAACTTTACTATATAAAAGAGAGGAGCATTGATAAGGGAACATGATAGATACAGTGGAGCAGATTACCTTTCATTTCTTTTAACTTTGAAAACAGTCTTTCAAAATTCTCCAAGTCTCCTCTTCCTGTAGTAAGACTGGCTAATTCTTGAATATCCAGATCTAACATGGGATCTGAAAGAAGGATTTGTCACATTATTCGTCACACATTATTTATGTATGTGCTAAACACACAAAATCTTAAGGCAATCAATACCAGCATTAATGAAAGTCACCACTGAATGAGTTCTTAATGCGTATCAGCTTTAAAGCTCGCGGTGTTTCAACGTGCCTGGCTTCTACGGATCCTCACAAATGAACAGTAGCTTTCACTTATTTTGTCCTTACGACACTGCAAATGAGATAAGGAATACTATGGCTATTTGAGAGATGAGAAACATAATGGTCAAAGATGAACGTCACAGCTGTACATGTGTAGCTGGATTCACTCAGGTGTTTCCAACTCTGAAGGCCAGACTCTTTCCTTTAAGGAACACTGATTCCATGATAAATGATTAAAATGCATACAATATTTTACTGTGCAACAAATGTTTTCACATCTAATACTGAGAACGAACATATATAAGGTGGTTAGGACAGGTATCATCTGTACTTTATAGAGAGAGGAATCATCCCAAAAGACAGCTATTCAGAGCAAAAGCTGATTTAAATCCACATTTTCTTACCACGAATCTTTTACTATTTCTACCTCAGCATACTGCCTCTTTATCAGTTTGTTTCTAATCAGAATTGTTACTCATTCTCCACTCCAGGCCCACTGCCTCTAGGACGTCTTTCCTGCCCATCCCAGTTCACAGAGGTCTCCTTCCTTAGAATTCTTCCCACATTTAAACAGTTTATAGAACTGTCTTGACACATGAGTATGCTACTCTGTATTCTAATATTTCTCACCACTACTATTATAAATATTTCTACAGTAAGAGAGTTTCCTTTGCACCATCGCCACTAAGTGCTTTAAAACTTACATGGTTCCATTTCATCTTTGCAACAGACCTGTCAGGAAAGATTCGCTACCCCTCTTTTACAGAAGAAGATACCAAGGCCCACAGAGGTGAAATAATTTACTCCAGGTCATATCGCCACTAGTGGTAGAGCCAAGATCTGAACCTAGCTGTACAGGGCTTGAAAGCCCATAACCTGAACCTTTACACTACAAGTCCTGTCACTACATTTAGACTGTTAAGCTCCTTGACGTCAAGGATGATGACATAATTCTTTGCATCTACCACAAAGATGTTAAAAAATTTGATGTTAAAAATACACTTTGGTTAATAAATTTGCTTTAGTTCAACGGACATGTCATGCAGGCAGTTAGCATATAACATTTGTGATTTATCTGTGTATAGACTGTAACTGAGTTGTGGACGTGAAGAGAATCACTTAGTACTTCAACGGAGACACAGAAGAGGACTTTACACGGAGCTGTGACGAATGGCAATATTTAAGGCTGGGTACAGGAGGGTAATCTACCAAAGAAGGAATAACCAGAGATGCTGGATGAAAGCCAGGAGACGCTGTGCTGGATGAGTCAAGAAAATGCAATGTTTAAATTAGAGAATGATCTGTAATGCTGAATGCTGCTGAGAGGTCAAGTAAGATGAAGACTGGAAAATATCTGTCAGATGCAGAGGCATGGAGGTCACTGGCGGCCTTAGTGAAGAGCTGTTTTAGTGGCATAATGGGGACAAAAGCCAGATGGGAGTGAGATGGGGAGTGAATGGGAGGCAAGGAATGGAAATCAGTGTAGTTAAGAGATAAAGGGGGAGATGTGGAGTTTTTATTGGTTTGTTTTTGCTTTAACTTGTTATTTTGAAATAATTTTTGTCTTACCAAAAAAAGGAAAAAAAAGTTGCAAAAAATAGTATAGAGTGTTCCCACATACCCTTTACCCCCCTTCTTCTAGTGTTCACATCTTATATAACCACAATAATAAACATCAAGAAATTAATGTTGGTACAATGCTATTAGTAAACCACAGACTTTATTCAGACTTCATTGGTTTTTCCGCTAATGTCCCTTTCCTGTCCCAGGATCCAATCCAGGATCCCACACAGCATTTGGCTGTCAAATCTGCTTAGTTCTCGTCCAGTGTGTGATAGTCTTTTACGACCTTGACAGTTTTGAAGAGTACTGGTCAGTTATTTTCTATAATGTCCCTCGATTTGGGTTTTTCTGATGTTTTCTTATGATTAGATTGAGACTATGATTTTTGGCAGGATTACCACAGAAGTGACGCGCCCTTCTCAGTGCATCACGTCAGAAGGTGATGTCCATGTCTTACTACTGGTGAGGTTAACCTCAATCATTTGGATAAGGCAGTGTCTGCCAGGTTTCTCCAGTGTAAAATTACTATTTTTTCCTTTGTAATAACTAACTACTCTGGGGGAGATACTTTTAGACTGTGCAAATATTCCGCTTCTCCTCAAAATTTTGCCGACTAATTTTAGCAACCCCATCAGCGGCTCTTGCTGCAACATTACTGTGGTGTTTGCCTAATGGTGGCTTTCTATTTCCCTCATTCCTTCTACGTTATTAACTGGAATTCTTCTGCAAGGAAGGGCTGCCTTTCTCTCCCACTTATTCATGTATTCAACTATTTATTTATATAAGTATGGGCTCATGGTTATTTATTTTATTGTAAGGATTATAATCCAATATTAGTGTAATTAATCTTTTTAGTCAAACTGTTCCAGCTTTTGCCACTGGGAGTTCTTTCGGCTTGGTTCCGGCACCCTTTCAACAAGTCACCGTTCATTTTTAAATACTTCCTTACTTTCTGGCATCATGAGATGCTCCAGATTCATCTTGCACTTTCCTCCCCCAGAGCTGGAATAAACTACTTCCCCAAGGAGTCCTAGTTCCTTTTATCGAACAAGGGTATTTAAAAGCCAAGATCTGAGTGCTTGGTGTGCCCGATGCTACCAGCATGCTGTTGCTCTAGCCCCTTCTCAGCGGATAGAACCAGAAAATATATGTATCTATAAAAACACATGCATACACATATATCTATATTTATTTTCCATTGTTCTACCTGTAGGACTATTTAAAAATCCATAAACTCATGCTAACGCCTTCTAGTACAATCCAGTACCACAGGATTCATCCCAGCCTTTCCCCTGTTACTCCTTTCTCTGACACTAAGCAACCTGGCTCTCATTATCTACAATGTATTTTTTTAAACCTTATATATACATAAAGTAATTTTAGAATTATTAACTCATACCCCCTTGAGAAAAAATTTATTAAGTACAGTTCAATATTTGTGTTCATTTTTTTTTTTTTTTTTAGGTCTTTAGCCTTATAGCATCCAGTCAGAATAGTGTTTTCCAAAGTTATTTAGGTTAGTTCTTCTGTTCTCCACCCCCTTCCGTGTGGTTAATCGTTTGTTTTAATGGTAGAGACCTTAGCAGGTTTAGAAGTCAATAGGAAGGATCCAGTTGAGAGGACAAGGTTGAATACGCTAGAGAGAGAAGAGATTACTAGTAATTTTTTCTTCTTTATGTGTTACTATAATCAATAACTTGAGTTTTCTATACATATTTTACAATTAGAAAAAAGACAGCTTTAAAATTTTATCACTCCTACACATGGGCCCTCTGAGGTGTAAAGGGAAAGCAGGGATATCAGTAGTTCCCCAAGAAAATAACATTTATAGTTACTGTCAACTAAGTTCTTTGGCTTTTTGGCTTTTGGACAGCAGACTGGATTCCAGTTCTAATTCCTGGACCTTCTTGCTAGATGCCCTTGGACAAGTTATTCAACTGCTCTGGGCTTCAACTTCCTCTCTGTAAAATAACCTCTCTGCCAAACTTTGTTATCAAATGAAAAAGTGGATATAAAAGAGTTTTAAAAGGATGTAAAAGAGCTACAAATATAAAGTTGTGTTATTCTTATCACCATCAGTACTGCCTATTGTTAACTACTATGAAAAAACTGTTGTACAGTGAAATACAACGCAGTGTCACCACCTGCTTATCTTAGCCAAGGTGATCTGAATCAAGACCCTGCTAAGAGCATCAGAGAGAAAATTGTGCCCGTGTAGTTGTTATATATTCGTCCTTTTTCCGCTAGCCATCCGCAAGGCTCACATTCATTTTGAGTACACCATCAATCTTCCTCTTTTCTCCACGTGTAAAGTCAATTTCCCCTTCAATGACTGATGCTCAGATACCTTTTCCAAGTTTCACAGAGCTGTCTCTCCGTACCTAAAGAAGGAACTTACCCACAATGCTATCAACCTGGGCTTCTGCTGTGTTAGATGCACTGCCCTCATGATCCAAGAGGGATTCAGCCCTATCTCCTGCTGGCAAATGGGGCTGCTGCTGAGGAAAACACACACAGGCAGTAATTTAGTAATAGGCTGTTTCAGAGCTGTATCCAAAAAAAGCTCACACTTTCACTCCTTGGTTGGCTGTAGCGAAGGTATAATAGGAGCTAGAGGCAAGGAGAGATGGAAAAAGGATCAACATCGCATTAAAAACTAAAAACCTAAAAATTCAGTAACCCAGGAGTTGTTTTCCCCAATGGAAAAACTAGAAAGTCTTACAATTTTTCTATGGACTATTAGAACTATCTGTTTGCTTTACATCCATGTTGTATTCAAAACGTGAAAATGTACACAATCCTAACTGAAACTGCTCCGAGACTGATGAAAAGATCCCTTGAAAGACAACATAACCAAAAAAACCATCAAACCTGTCGCTGTCGAGTCGATTTTGACTCACACCAACCCTGTAGGACAGAGTAGAGCTGCCCCATGGCACTGTATAATTTCCTCTTGGTTCTAGCACACTGCCAAGGCAAGCTTGGACCAAAGTCCTTCATGACAGGGGACTGAAAGCTTAACGAGGGCAGGGGACTGAAAGCTTAATGAGGGCAGGGACCTTGCGCCACATTTGAGTACAGAGGCTGGTACACAGAAGATACTTAAAAAAAAAAAAAAATCAACTTTTATTTTATACTTAAGATCTGGCAGCATGTTTATGCCTCAAGGAAATCCCAGCATATTTTTTAAAAGCACTCTAGCAAAAAAATATGTTAACAGCCCAAAACACAAACATCTGAAAGGGGCTGAGCTAGCCTTCTCTCAACAAGTGCCAGGCACAATAGGGCTGTTTTAGATCCTCCTTTTATCCATTTTTAATATTCTTTGCTGCCCCTTAAATGGAAAGAAAAAAAAAGGACAAATGATGTAAAGGTTCATAATGACAAGGAGAAATTAAAGCCAAAGAGGAGAAAAGAGCTAAGAAAAAATGTTTACCTCTGAGCAACAGTTCTCTGCTGACCCAACGGTATGGTTGGCTCCAGCCAATGAGCTCAGAAGGCTAAAACCTTGGTTCCTATCTGAAAAGGAAAAAGACGATCACTGAAAATTTTCATTCACCTCTTAAACTGTTAAAATGACTGTGATGATGAAACAATGGCTATTTCCTCACTAACTACTAAAAAAAAGTTACTATCAATTACCATAAGCTCTCAATTCTGAATAATAAAAAAGTAAAATTACAGGTCAAATATGGTGGCAAGACCCTGATACAACCACAACAAAACAAATGGCTACTTTTTTTTAAAGAGTGGTTCTGTTTTTTTTTTTCCCTGAAGATTAACAGCACTGATGTTTTGATAGCCACTTAAGGAACCCTGGTGGCGCACTGGTTAAATACTCAGCTGCTAATCGAGAGGCTGGCAGTTAGAACCCACCAGCCACTCCTCAGGAGAAAGATGTGACAGTTTGCCTCCATAAAGATCTACAGCCTTGGAAACCCTACGAGACAGTTCCACTCTGTGCTGTAGGGTTACCATGAGTCGGAATCGATTCAACAGCAATGGGTTTGGGTTTATGCGCTAATATTCCCATGTTTTAAACTATCAAAGACATTTTAAAAAATGGATGTGAAGACATTAAAAAACCCAAACCCGTTGCCATCGAGTCAATTTCAACTCATAGTGACCCTATAGTATAGAGTAGAACTGCCCCACAGGGTTTCCAAGGAATGGCTGGTGGATTCGAACTGCTAACCTTTTGGTTAGCAATCGAGCTCTTAACCACTGTGCCACTAGGGCTCCTACGGCATTATTACCAAGTAAAAAGGAACATGCATGCTTTGTGAAATAAAGCTCAAATTTTGATATAAATGGGCCATTTACAGGTCAGACTCCGAATACTTTAGATGCTTGTATTTAGAGTACAAATCTAAAGCAGAACATCTAGAAGTGATGAAAGTATAAGCACCATCCCTGAGCCAGTAGTGGTCCCCATCATGACCTGGAGCACTTATTAAAATGACCCCAGTATTCAAAGGGCCCTACGTCAGACTCATTGCATTAGAATTTCTAGAACAGTCGTTAAGGAATTTGAAGTTGTGGCAAGTACTCCAGGAGACTTTAGGATCAGAGAAGTTTGAAAAACATAGAGTAGAACATGAAACCCATAGTCCGATGGTCTAACAGCATAGATGTCAAAGAACTTCTCTCTCAAAAGACAACTTTCTCCCACCTCAGCTCTGCTCTCCCCATCTCTTCCCTGACCCATTCTTATTTCTTTCTCTAAACCACCTACAAACTTCCTATATCCTTTCTCCTAACTGGTAAAACCTATTGTCAGATACTTGGGTGGATACAGAGGTATCAAGGAAAGAGAAACGTTGGCAGTTTCCCTCCTCTTTGCTTTCACTTGGGGAGATTTGCCTTCTAAACTGAGATGAAGCCCTAACTGTGGAAAGGTGAGCATTAGCCTGCAGCCTTTTTGTCCCTGACCTCTCAATCCAGGCAGTACCCCAGCCTACCTAGGGCACGCCACCATCAGCCCAGTGCCTGTGCTTTTAGCACCACAAGGGCACTGGGCAGCACTAAGAGCCTGCTGCTTTCCTCCTGCTTCTTCCGCTCCATCCGCAACCTCAGCACTGGCAGCATGACCAGAGCTGTGCATGCACTCCTGGGCCTCCGTGCACCCCTTCCTCCAACTCACTCATTCTGGATGAACCTCCAGGCCAAATGCCTGGGGTGTGCCCACTGCACAACAGGGCACTAAGCGGTCATCGAGGTAGCACGGGGAGGCTCAGAGGGCTGAGAGACACAGGTCGATTCTGCCTCCTACACTGACAAGACTGTTTCACTGAGCCTCAGTGTGTTAACTCAAATGTCAACATACCAAAAAACCTGTTGTCATCCAGTCTATTCCAACTCATAGCAACCCTACAGGTCAGAGCAGAACTGCCCCATAGTTTCCAGGGAGCACCTGGTGGAGCTGAACCGACCTTCTGGTTAGCAGCCGTAACTCTTAACTACTACGCCACCAGGGTTTCCAATGTCAATACAGTCCTTTCTTTTGGCAATTGATATTAAGGCAGTTGATGCAGTTATGCAACAAACCCCAAACCAAGCCCACTGCTGTCAAGTCCATTTTGACTTATAGAGTAGAACTGCCCCACAGGGTTTCCAGTTTACAGAAGCAGACTGCCACGTCTTCCTCCTGCGGAGTGGCTGGTGGGTTCAAACCACCAACCCTTCTGTGAGCAGCACGGCACTTTACCCACTGTGCCATCAGGGCTCCTCAATAGACAGTGATTTTACATGGCATGAGCATACATGAGAACTCTTACGATATACTTTAGGCTGTCTGTACAAAGGCGTTATCTGAGTATTAGCAGCAGATGGAGAAGAGCCCTCACTTCTATTACTGTAAATAATAGGCTTTGGGGAATTTTCAAATCCAATTCACAAACCTCACCATACTCCAATTCCATGGCTTATTTTTTTCCTCCGTTAGGTGTTACCCAAATTGGGCAGGCCAGACTCGATTCATGAAGAACAATGCAATACAATGTCAGTTTATGCATATTTTTAGACCAAAATAGTTTACTGAAAATGTCCCATTCTTTTCAGTTGCTGCCCACAAGTGGGGAACAGGATGTATCTCTTGACTTTTTGTTCCATACTCTAAGAGGTTTCTAAGGCCGTAAATCTTTACAGAAGCAGGCTATCACATCTTACTCCTGCGAAGCAGCTGGTGGGTTCGAACCACTGACCTTCCAGTTAGCAGCCGAGCGCTTAACCACTGCACCACCAGGGCTCCATGTCCTCATTTTATAGGTCAGAAAATTGCAGCACAGAGTGATTGATTTGTCCAAGATCACACAAGAAGGCAGAGCAAGAATGAAATTCAGGTTTTCTGGCCACTAGCTGAGTTCTCTTTCTACCATTCTGACATTTCTCATAATTTTATCCATTATTAGAATGAGATATTAAATCTTAAAAAATCTCTTTGAACAGGAAATCTCTTTGAGCATGGAACAAAAAGTCAAGAGATACAAAAGCGTTAAGGTATACGGTGCCGGAGCCAAGTCTAGCTCTCACTGCTAACCTCTGTCCAGCCTTCATTAATCATCTAACAATTAATTGGGATAGGTACTTTTATTTTCCTCTTTTACAGAATAGATAAAAACTCAAAAGAGATGAAATAACTTGTCCAAAGTCACACAGCTGAAACTAGAACTCCAAGTGTCTCTGATTCTAAATTACACGCTCTTTCCATTATGCCAAGAGGAAACATGTAAAGATTGAGACTGTCAATGCTTGATGTATGAATAGTGGGTATGACACAAACTTGGGGCAAGTGCAAAAAGATGTTTCTATTCATATATAGTTTTCTTTTGTTAGTAATCTTTCGTTACGTCCCTATATTAGACTGTGATTTTAATTGAACTAAGCTGAACAGGTCCAAACTGAATAGTTTAATCACGTACTGCTTTAACGCCACTCATTAACTGATCCCAGTCCAGCCCCATAGCTCTTGGAGGCACTGGTCATTGCTACTTGCAGATAGGTAATTAGGCCTCAATGTCCCTTCAGTGGAAACCTTGGTGGCGTAGTGGTTAAGAGCTACGGCTGCTAACCCAAAGGTCAGCAGTTTGAATTCACCAGGCACTCCTTGGAAACCCTATGGGGCAGCTCTACTCTGTCCTAGAGGGTCACTATGAGTCGGAATTGACTCAGTGGCAATGGGTTTTGGGTTTGGGTCTCTTCAATGTCCCTCAAGTACATATAGACCAGGGTTTCTAAACTACAGCACTACTGACATTTGGGGCTGGACAATTCTTTGTTGTGAGGAGCTGTCTTGTGCATTTAAAGATATTTAGTAGCCTCTGCCCACCAAATATCTATACCTGTTGCCATTGAATCGATTCCAACTCATAGCCACCCTATAGAACAGAGTAGAACTCCCCCATAGGGTCTAGCGAGCGGTTGGTGGATTTGAACTGCTGACCTTTTGGTTAACAGCCGAGCTCTGCCACATGTGCCCTAGGGGGCAAAGTCGTCACCGTTGTGAATCACTGACACAGATCTACTGATTAGGATAGGAACATTTTTGGTTAAAATTTTCAGATTTTTAGTCATTTCTTAAGAAGATTTTTAATAAAGAATAAAAACACTTAAAAGGTTTAATTTTACCTCCTGTCAGGATTAGAACTATCTCCCTACTTGGGAAATTTCTTTGTACAATCTTAACTCGTAGTTACCTTTCTCTGAGTGCCATGTGCCTTTGTTCTTCCTCTTCAGTTAGTCTTTCAAAGAATATGCTAGTATAATATTTGTCCTGAGTGTATCTCCATCCTCAACTATATGATACGCTCCTTGCAGTCAGGGACAATAGTTAATGGCTCTTCCATACTCCACAGCTCCCAGCATAGTGCTAGGCACACAGCAGGGATGTCGAAACAGCCTGATGTGACTGTCAGACCAATGCTGCGCATGTTAGCTAAGCTACAGAAATCAGAGAAGTTTTTATTCAAACGTATATGTGATTCAAAATATGAAGAGCTTCCACGGCCCCACTCCCAAAATGTCTTATATAACCTGTTATGTATTTTCTGTGCTCATATTTCAGTTTTTACTTCTTTAAAGTATCATTTGGCATCATCTGAAGAAGTTCAAGTTTCCTCCATGTTCTAGTTTTCTTTACATTCCTTTTCCCTCCCCCAAAAATATTTTCCTTTTGTTATCAGCGTGTTCTTTTCCATCCATGTGATAACCCAAACTTACCATAACCACAACTAAGATATTTCCTTTTACAAAGTGAAGCTGTACCTATTTTTGAATTGTATTCTGAAATCACATTACACTATTTGGGTAACAATTCTTTTAAGAAAGCACTTCATCAGAAATTATTTCACCAGTATTAATGGAAGTAAGCCAACACTTTTATTCTACATTCGAGTTGAAAGGTGTTTTGAAATCACAAAAGAATTAGAAGAACCGATCTATACTCCTTCACTAAACTACTGCTTGACAAGGGCAAAAAATTTGAAGTATGTTATTAAAAATGGTGTTTATTTAGAGAAATAGCCTTAAACACTGTACCTAGCTCCACTACTGCCTTTGGATTCAGGTAAGTGAACCTCTGCTCTTCCTATAACACCTGGGACACCTGTTTGAAATCAAAAACTGTTTCTGCTAATAACTGAAAATATAACTAACGTGACCAAAAAGTAATCAGACTATATTTTTCACTTTTTCCTGATTATAAACTATATATTTATTATAGAAAATTTGGTAAATAGAAAAAAGTATAAGCAAGAAAATTAAATCACCAAATAAAGAAGGCATAGTGGTTAAGAGCTCAGCTGCTAACCAAAAGGTTGGCAGTTCGAATCCACCAGCCCGCTCCTTGGAAACCCTATGGGGCAGTTCTAACCTAGCCTACAGGGTCACTATGAGTCAGAATCAATGTCAACAGGTTTGATATGCCCTTCTAGTCTTTTTTTCTGTAACTGTGTGCACACACAAATTCTTAACAAATTGAGCTAAACATTGGAATGAATACTGACTTTTCCAAAGTGTAAAAGGGAGTTCTACACTAATTCCAATAATGGTTCCATCATAAAGCCCTATCTTCAGAGCCTGAAGCACACTCTTTTGAAAATCCTCAAAGGAATGTTCAGAATCAAGTAAAAAATGATTCAGAACCAAATGTGGTAGAGAACATGAACTATAAAACAAGACTTCACTATGAAGAAAAAGACAAACATTTTTTAAAGCCACCTCCAAAAATAATTCCAAAGCAGGGTACCAAAAATGTCTTACAAGGTGGTGGCAGAAGAGCAGTACCTCTGGGGTGACTAATTTGAAAACATTCCCCCACCATTCATTTACTTATGGATAATTTGGGGGATGCTTTTTTAAAAGAAATACCATCACTTTCTTCAAACATTTATTTCCTCCTATCTTTTCTAATTCTTCACAATTCTTTCTTCTCCTTGTTGTCTTTCTTATGACTCCATCTCCATGCCAATTTATGCCTTCTATACACACACACACAGAGAAATCAATATATATCTTACTTATAAGATATGTATTTTTATATACATTTACACACAAAGATATATATTTATTTCTTTATAAGGTATATATTTCTGATGGCAACATTCACAGAGATTATTCATTTTTTTCAGTTCCCAATATTCGGCACGGGGATAAGAAGAAAAGCAACTCGCTCTGACTTAAGGAGCTCAGTTTCATAGAACATATTCAAAGGGATCTTAGGTATGACGCACTTCTACACTACCATCCTACAGATTAGGCAACTGGGGTGCAGAGACATGAAACCATTTCCCCACGACCACAAAGGGAGACCCAACCAGAATCTTAGCCTAACGTACCCTTCATTAACCATTCCTCCTCTTACTGATTTGATGTTGTTATATTAGGTTCAAATTTTTTACTTAATCATCATTTTTTACTTTTTAAAGAATAATTTACTTTTCGTTGTTGAGAATATACATAGCAGAACATACACCAATTCAACAGTTTCAACACGTACAGTGCAGTAGCACTGATTACGTTCTCGCAGTACTGCAACCACTCTCACCCTCCTTTTCAAGGTTGTTCCTCCCTCATTAACATGAACTCACTGCCCCTTACGTCTCCCATCTAATCTCTCATGTTGCTGTTGTCAGTTTGATCCCATACAGACAGTTCTTAAAAGAGCACAATGCTCAAGGCAGAAATTCTTCACTGGTTAAGCTAAACTATGGTTTGGTTTTAAGAGGACTTTGGGGGATGTTTCTGATTTAAGGTTTAAAGATTATCTCAGGGCAATAGATTCAGGGTTTCATCCAGCCTCTGTGGCTCCAGAATATCTGGATTCCATGAGAATTTGAAACCCTGTTCTATATTTTCTCTCTTTAGATCAAGATTCTTCTACAGAATCTTTGATCAGAATGTTCAGTAATGGCAGCTGGGCACCATCCAGTCCTTCTGGTCTCATGGCAAAGGAGCCAGTTGTTCATGGAGACAATTAGCCACACATTTCATTTCTTCTTCCCATTTCTGACTCTCTTACCTTCTCTGTTGCTCCAGGTGAATAGAGAATTGTACTTTGGATGGTCCCTTGCAAGCTTTTAAGAACCCAGGCACTATGCAACAAAGTAGGAGGTACAATAGAAGCACTAAACATGGTATTAGCCAATTAATTGGGATGTCCCATGAATCCATGACCCTACACCTCCAAACCAAGAAATCAAATCCCATGAGGTGTTTGGTTCTACACAAGCAGCCTCAGCAGCTACTCTTTTTGATGTTGTTGTAAATCACACACCTATTGCCAATTCAACTTTTTACAGGTGTATAACTTATTGACAGCAATTACATTAATTGGCTGTGCAATCCTACCCTTAATCAATACGATTTTTCCGTTACTACAAATCGACTCAATGGCAACAGGTATAAACCAAAACTCAGTGCTTCATAAGCAATAATCTCCCTTTTCCCTCTCCTTTCCATCCCTGGTAACTACAAATAAGCTTTGGTCTCTACGCATTTGCTTGTTCTTGTCTTCTCAAATAAATTATTTTTTACCTAAAAAAAATTATATATTAAAGGCATTAGCCATTTATCTACTTTCTCAGTAGAGTATCCTTCATATCACAGTAGACCTTGTGGTTTTTGGTACACATTTCTGACTACTGCACTGTTCATTAATTACAAATGAATCCTTGGATTAGAATCTAAGATTTCTGCCATGGTATCTTGTTACCAAGTAACTTTAGGGGGAAACACATTGACAGATGATCAATTCTTTATATTTACGATGGGAAAACATAGAAAATTGCCAAGTGAAAGACCTGTTGTTTCTACTATTAAAATCCCACTTACTCCTCACCTACTTGCACTGCTGGAAATCAAACTATAATAGGTAAAGGAAAAGTAAACTCTCAGGGCTTTGAAGTCTAAACTCTACAATTATTGCTTACCACGGAGGGATCAAAGTCACAACTTTGTAGCATTTGTTTAGTCTAATCCTTCCTTCGCTGATTAGAAACAATAAAAGATCACAGAACTTCCCTTCCTTGCCCCTCACTCCCCAGTGGTATTTGGTTAAAGACCCACTGAATACCCAAAAACCTTGAATGCAGACAATGAAATGCAGAGGAAACCCTCCACAGCACTTGTCAGTGCTCAGGCGTCAAAGGCCCCAATATGGCAACTTGAAGTAACACTAAACTGAGGTTAAACAAGGACACGTTGTATAATGCTACCTTCCTATGTAAAACAGCAAAATGACAACCTCACCTGGAAAAAAAAAAAAACACAACAACAAAAAACTCATCGGGCATTCTACTAACCATCTTGCCCTTAAAAGCTATTATTTACTGACTGTCTCCCAGGTGCAAGGCACAATACCAAGCATGATGCCTAGATCATCTGATAAATAATAAACCACTCTGCAACTAGGCTTTTTGATGTACCAGAACAATTGAAAGAAAAGACAATCTCACAGGAAACCAAAAAGGGGGAAAAATTAACTTCTAAAATGTGACAAACTTCAGTTTCTTCTTTCATGATAATGATAATAAGTAGACATTATCAATTATAAAACATAGACTCATATGGTCGGTTTTTCACAACAAGTCTAGACTCAGATGGTTGGTTTTTCACAACAAGTCAGGCTCTGATAGGGGCTACGAGTAGTTCAACCAGGCAGCTGATATTTTATCTACATTACTTTCCTTGAGCTGTAGCTTGACTGCAGTCACATTTTCAGGGGAAGAGAATTTAAGTCAGGCCACTATAGGAAAGGACAGACAGCAAGCAAACGGATGTAGACCAGAACATTTAAAAAGCACAGCCCACTGTAAAGGCAGTCCTAACCACTTCGTTTCCTAGACCTTTTGAAGTCGTGCCTTTAATGCATAGTTGAAACATTTCACTTCCCTCGAAGTTTGACCTGTACAATGAATCCTGTGATATCCGGGGATTTCCTTTAGGAAAGAGCTTATTATATACTACTGGTACCCTTTGCTCAATGTTTCTCAGCCTTTTTGCATATCATCATCCTAGAGCCCTAGTGGCGCAGCAGTTAAGTATGTGGCTGCAAACCAAAAGGTTGGCAGTTTGAATCCACCAGCTGCTCCTTGGAAACCCCAGGGGCCAGTTCTACTCTGTCCTACAGGGTTGCTATGAGTCAGAATCCACTCCACGGCAATGAGTTTGAAAGAGCCATTTCAGATACTTTTTTCCTATTTATGATAATCACCCAATTGAAAATTTTAATACCACGGATGATACATAAAAACATTACGATTTTTTTTCCCTCCAAGAACCAATTTTCACCCCCTTGGAGGTCATACATCCCCACTAAGAATGCATGCTTTAGCTTATGAAATAAGACATTGGTAGAGCCAAGGACATAAAATTAAGTTATTGAAAGTTAACATGTAACGGGCAGCATGAACTAGAGTCTTGTATCATCCTGAGACCAGGAGAACTAGATGGTGCCCAGCCACAACCGATGACTGCCCTGACAGGGAACACAACAGAGAACTCCTGAGGGAGCAGGAGAACAGTGGGATGCAGACCCCAAATTCTCATAAAAAGACCAGACTTAATGGTCTGACTGAGACTAGAGGAATCCCAGTGGTCACGGTCCCCAAACCTTCTGTTGGCCCAGGACAGGAACCATTCCCGAAGACTACTCATCAGACATGGAAGGGACTGGACAATGGGCTGGAGAGAGATGCTGATGAAGAGTGAGCTACTTGTATCAGGTGGACACTTGAGACTGTACTGGCATCTCCCGTCTGAAGGGGAGATGGGAGGGTAGAGAGGGTTAGAAACTGACAAAACGGTCATGAAAGGAGAGACTGGAGGAAGGGAGCGGGCTGACTCATTAGGGGGAGAGTGAATGGGAGTGTGTAGTAAGGTGTATATAAGCTTATATGTGACAGACTGACTTGATTTGTAAACTTTCACTTAAAGGACAATAAAAATTTAAAAAGAAAATGGAAGAAGAAAAAAAGGTTAACATGTTGGGGGGGAGGCCAAGATGGCGGAGTAGTCTGATGCTTCCGGTGAACCCTCTTACAACTGAGACATGAAAAAACAAGTGAAACAATTATATTTATGACAAGCTAGGAGCCCTGAACATCAAAGGCAAACTTAGAAAGTGGACTGAGTGGCAGGGGGAGGGAGAGACAGTTCAGAAGTGGAGAGGAGTTGCCAGACCTGAATCGCCGGGAACCCTCAGGCACCATTCCCGGGACTGGCCACGGTGGGGCTCCAGCCACAGTTTCCTCAGGGAGAAACAGCCAGCCACACAGCCTACTCACACCTCTGGAACCAGAGAAGAACGGTGCTCTCGGCAAAAGCTAAGTACTTGCGTACATCTTACTGCGCCTCCAGCACCCAAGCTGGCTTCGGTGGCTGTCAATCTCCTTGGGACTGAGATAGGTCCTGCTGCACGCCCTGAGCCATTCTCCCGGCCTTGGAAAAGAATAAATTCACAATAGGGGGAAAAGAAAATCTGCCAGCTCCACTAACCTGGGGAGCTCAGGACAGAAGTGGCTCCTATCCAGGCATAAATGGTCCGTGGACTTTGAATACCTTTCCCCCCTGCATGGACCTGTGTGGGCCTATTTCAAGAGAATAGGCCCTTGTTGGCAGACTACAACTGTTTCAGCTGTGCAGTGGAGAGGTGGGTGTTTCATATTTGACTACGCTTTGCCTATTAAACAGGGTCCTAACCTACCCACATCAGGGGCCTAAGGACTTGTGGCTCCACTCAGGTCACCCAGCCACCTGCGACAGGGGTCAAAGAATAACTGGTACCTCCCGGTCCCTACAACCAAAAGTACTGGGTGCCCATGGTCCGTCTGCAGAAACCATCCGCCTGTGCACTCTTGGGAATAGGGATGCGCTTTCCTCATAGACACTAGGGGGATGGTTGTCAGCCCCCTGCCTTATTCAGAGCGTGACCCTCTGCTGCAACCTGATACTGCATGCCCCTCTAAGACTGTAGGACAGAGATTGTACCACACACTTGATGACCAACTACCTGGACACCTGAGCTGAATCCATACAAGAAAGTGAATGGACTCCTAGGCTCATACACCTGATAACAGCTCTAGCCATATGGTGGCAGGACATTAGAGCTTCAAAGGCGAAAATAATCAAGCTAGCTCACTCAAGCAATCTATTTGGACATATCAAAACAAAACAAAGCAAGAAGCTAGGATACAATAAGCAAACATAAAATAAACTAATACAATAACTTAGACATGGCTTGAAGAAAACAGTCAATATCAAATCACATAAAGAAGCTGACCATGATCCGTTCAATGAGTTCTCAAAACAAAGAATCAAGGGATTTTCTGGATGATGGTGCCTTCCTGGGATTACTGGATGCAGAAAACAAAAGATTAATATACAGAGCCCTTCAAGACATCAGGAACAAGATCAGACAATATGCAGAACAAGCCAAGGAACACAGAGATAAAGCAGTTGAAGAAATTAAAAACGTTATTCAAGAACATAATGAAAAATTTAATAAGCTGCAAGAATCCATAGAGAGACAGCAATCAGAAATTCAGAAGATTTACAATAAAATTACAGAATTAGACAACTCAACAGAAAGTCAGAGGAGCAGAATCGAGCAAGTGGAAGGCAGAATTGGAGAAACTAAAGATAAAGCACTTAGCACCAATATATTTGAAGAAAAATCAGACAAAAGAATTTTAAAAAATGAAGAAATCCTAAGAATCATGCGGGACTCTATCAAGAGAAGTAACCTACGAGTGACTGGAGTACTGGAACAGGGAGGGACAACAGAAAATACGGAGAGAACTGTTGAAGATCTGTTGGCAGAAAACTTCCCTGATATTGTGAAAGATGAGATCTACCCAAGATGTTCATCGAACTCCATATAAGGTAGATCTTAAAAGAAAGTCACCAAGGCATATAATCAAACTTGCTAAAACCAAAAATCAAGAATTTTAAGAGCAGCTAGGAATAAATGAAAAGTCACTTACAAAGGAGAGTCAGTAAGAATAAGCTCGGACTACTTGGCAGAAACCATGCTCATAAGAAAGCAACGGGATGACTTATATAAAGCACTGAAGGAAAAAAATTCCCAGAAAACAATCATACATCCAGCAAAACTGTCTCTCAAATATGAAGGCGACACTAGGACATTTCCAGATAAACAGGAGCTTGGGGAATTCGTAAAAACCAAACCAAAACTACAAGAAATACTAAAGGGAGTTCTTTAGTTAGAAAATCAATATCAGATATCAACCTAAAATTAGAACACTGGACAGAGTAATCAGATGTCAAACCAGATAGAGAAATCACAAAAATAAATCAAGATTAAAAAAAACCCTTAAAACAGGGAAACAGTGATGTCATTATGTAAAAGAAGGTGACATTAAAACAATAAAGAGGGACTAGGAAATGTAGTCACAGATCTTTCATATGGAAAGGAAGATAAGGCGATATAAAGAAACAAAAGTTAGCTTTAAACACAGAAAAATAGGGATAAATATTAAGGTAACTACAAAGGAGACTGACAATCCTACTCATCAAAATAAAACACAAGAAAAAAAATACATACTCAGCAGAAACAAAATCAACAAAAAAGAATAAGAGGAAAAGACTATAAGCTACTCAGCACAAAAAATTAGTGTGAAAAAGAAACTGTCAACAATACACAAAAAAAGACATCAAAACGACAGCACTAAACTCATACCTATCCATAATTATGCTGAATGTAAATGGACTAAATGCACCAATAAAGAGACAGAGAGTGGCAGAATGGATAAGAAAACGCGATCTGTCTATATGCTGCCTACAAGAGACACATCTTAGACTTAGAGACACAAACAAACTAAAACTCAAAGGATGGAAAAAAATATATCAAGCAAACAACAATCAAAAAAGAGCAGGAGTGGCAATATCAATTTCTGACAAAATAGACTTTAAAGTTAAATCTACCACAAAGGATAAGGAAGGACACTATATAATGATTAAAAGGACAATACATCAGAAGGATATGGCCATATTAAATATTTACGCACCCAATGACAGGGCTGCAAGGTATATAAAACAAACTCTAGCAGCACTGAAAAGTGAGATAGACAGCTCCACAATTACAGTAGGAGACTTCAACACATGACTTTCAATGAAGGAAAGAACATCCAGAAAGAAGCTCAGTAAAGACAAGGAAGACCTAAATGCCACAACCAACTTGACCTCATAGACATATACAGAACATTCCACCCAACAGCAGCCAAGTATACTTTCTTTTCCAATGCACATGGAACATTCTCTAGAATAGACCACATATTAGGACATAAAGTAAGCCTTAGCAGAATCCAAAATATTCGAATATTACAAAGCATCTTCTCTGACCACAAGGCCATAAAAGCAGAAATCAGTAACAGAAAAGCAGGGAAAAGAAATCAAACACTTGGAAACTGAATAATACCCTGCTTAAAAACGACTGGGTTATAGAAGACATGAAGGATGGAATAAAGAAATTAATAGAATCCGAAGAGAATTAAAACACTTCCTATCAGAACCTTTGGAGACACAATGAAAATAGTGCTCAGATGTCAATTTATATCAATAAATGCACACAGACAAAAAGATGAAAGGGCCAAAATCAAAGAATGATCCCTACAACTTGAACAAATAGAAAGAGAGCAACAAAAGAAACCCACAGGCACCAAAAGAAAGCAAATAATAAAAAATAGCGCAGAATTAAATGAAACAGGGAACAGAAAAACAATTGAAAGAGTTATTAACAACACCAAAAGCTGGTTCTTTGAAAAAATTTAAAAAATTAATAAACCACTGGCCAAACTGACAAAAGAAAAACATGAGAGGAAGCAAATAACCCAAATAAGAAATGAGATGGGTGATATTACAACAGACCCAACTGAAATGAAAAGAATCATATCGGATTACTACAAAAAATTGTACTCTAACAAATTTGAAAACCTAGAAGAAATGGATGAATTTCTTGAAACACACTACCTACCTAAACTAACACAAACAGAGCTAGAACAACTAGATAAACCCATAACAAAAGAAGAGTTTAAAGAGGTAATCAAAAAACTCCCAACAAAAAAATGCCCTGGCCCGGACAGTTTCACTGCGAGTTCTACCAAACTTTCAGGGAAGAGTTAACACCACTATTACTAAAGGTATTTCAGAGCATAGAAAAGGGTGGAACACTCCCAATCTCATTCTATGAAGCCAGCATATCCCTGATACCAAAACAGGTAAAGACATCACAAAAAAAGAAACTTACAGACCTATATCCCTCACGAACTTAGATGCAAAAACCCTCAACAAAATTCTAGCCAACAGAATTCAACAACATATCAAAAAAATAATTCACCATGACCAAGTAGGATTCATACCAGGTATGTAGGGATGGTTCAACATTAGAAAAACAATTAATGTAATCCATCATATAAATAAAACAAAAGACAAGAACCACATGATCTTATCAATTGATGCAGAAAAGGCATCTGACAAAGTTCAACACCCATTCTTGATAAAAACTCTCAGCAAAATAGGAATAGAAGGAAAATTCCTCAACAAAATAAAGGGCATTTATACAAACCCAACAGCCAACATCATCCTAAATGGGGAGAGTCTGAAAGCATTCCCCTTGAGATTAAGAACCAGACAAGGATGCCCTTTTATCACCACTCTTATTCAACACTGTGCCAGAGGTCCTAGCCAGAGCGATTAGGCTAGATGGAGAAAGAAAGGGCATTCAGATTGGTAAGGAAGAAGTAAAAGTATCTCTATTTGCAGATGACATGACCTTATATACAGAAAACCCTAAAAAATCCTCAAGAAAACTACTGAAACTACTAGAAGAGTTCAGCAGAATATCAGGATACAACATAAACACACAAAAATCAGTTGGATTCCTCTACACCAACAAAAAGAACATCTAAGAGGAAATCGCCAAATCAATACCATTTACAGTAGCCCCCAAGAAGATAAAATACTTAGGAATAAATCTTACCAGAGACGTAAAAGACCTATACAAAGCAAACTACAAGACACTACTGCAAGAAACCAAAAGAGACCTACAGAAGTGGAAAAAGGTACCTTGCTCATGGATAGGAAGACTTAACATTGTAAAAACGCCTATTCTACCAAAAGCCATCTATAGATACAATGCAATTCTGATCCAAATTCCAACCACATTTTTTAATGAGATGGAGAAACAAATCACCAACTTCTTATGGAAGGGAAAGAGGCCGCGGATAAGTAAAGCATTACTGAAAAAGAAGAACAAAGTGGGAGGCCTCACTCTACCTGATTTTAGAACCTATTATACTGCCACAGTAGTCAAAACAGCCTGGTATTGGTACAACAACAGATACATAGACAAATGGATCAGAATTGAGAATCCAGACATAAATCCATCCACATATGAGCAGCTGATATTTGACAAAGGCCCCAAAACAATTAAATGGGGAAAAGACAGTCTCTTTAACAAATGGTGCTGGCATAACTGGATATCCATCTGCAAAAAAACGAAACAAGACCCGTACCTCACACCATGCACAAAAACCAACTTAAAATGGATTAGAGACCTAAACATAAAATCTAAAATAATAAAGATCATGGAAAAAAAAAATAGGGACAATGCTAGGAGCCCTAATACAAGGCATGAACAGTATACAAAACATTACCAACAATGCAGAAGAGAAACTAGATAACCGGGAATTCCTAAAATCAAACACCTATGCTCATCCAAAGACTTCACCAAAAAAGTAAAAAGATTACCTACAGACTGGGAAAAAGTTTTTAGCTATGACATTTCCGATCAGCATCTGATCTCTAAAATCTACATGATACTGCAAAAAAACTCAACAACAAAAAGACAAATAACCCAATTAAAAAACAGGGAAAGGATATGAACAGGCACTTCGCTAAAGAAGACATTCAAGTAGCTAGCAGATACACGAGGAAATGCTCACGATCATTAGCCATTAGAGAATCACAAATCAAAACTACAATGAGATTTCATCTCACTCCAACAAGGCAGGCATTAACCTAAAAAACACAAAATAATAAATGTTGGAGAGACTGGAACACTTATACACTGCCTGTGGGAATGTAAAATGGTACAACCACTTCAGAAATCGATTTGGCACTTCCTTAAAAAGCTAGAAATAGAACTACCATACGATCCAGCAATCCCACTCCTTGGAATATATCCTAGAGAAACAAGAGCCTTTACATGGACAGATGTATGCACACCCATGTGCACTGCAGCACTGTTTACTATAGCAAAAAGATGGAAGCAACCAAGGTGTGCATCAACACACGAATGGATAAATAAATTATGGTACATTCACACAATAGAATACTACGTATCGATAAAGTATAACGATGAATCTGTGAAACATTTCATAACATGGAGGAATCTGAAAGGCATTATGCTGAGTGAAATTGGTCTGGTGAAAAAGGACAAATATTGTATGAGACCACTATTATATGAACTCAAAAAATAGTTTAAACAGAGAAGAAAATATTCTTTGATGGTTACAAGAGTGGGGAGGGAGGAGGGAGAAGGTTTTTCACTAATTAGATAGTAGATAGGAACTATTTTAGGTGAAGGGAAAGACAACACACAATACAGGAGAGGTCAGCAAAACCGGACTAAACCAAAAGCAAAGGAGTTTCCTGAATAAACTGAAACCTTCGAAGGCCAGCATAGTGGGGCGGGGGTTTGGGGACCATGGTTTCAGGGGACATCTAAGTCAACTGGCAAAATAAAATCTATTAAGAAAACATTCTGCATCCTACTTTGGAAAGTGCCGTCCGGGGTCTTAAACACTAGCAAATGGCCATCTAAGATGCATCAATTGGTCTCAACCCACCTGGAGCAAAGGAGAATGAAGAACACCAAAGACACAAGGTAATTATGAGCCCAAGAGACAGAAAGGGCCACATAAATCAGAGACTACATCAGCCTGAGACCAGAAAAACTAAATGGTGCCCGGCTATAACTGATGACTGCCCTGACAGGGAACACAACAAAGAACCCCTGAGGGAGCAGGAGAGCAGTGGGATGCAGACCTCAAATCCTCGTAAAACGACCAGACTTAATGGTCTGACTAAAACTAGAAGGACCCCAAGGTCATGGTCCCCAGACCTTCTGTTAGCCCAAGACAGGATCCATTCCCAAAGCCAACTCTTCAGACAGGGATTGGACTGGACTATGGGATAGAAAATGATACTGGTGAAGAGTGAGCTTCTTGGATCAAGTAGATACATGAGACTATGTGGGTAGCTCCTGTCTGGAGATGAGATGAGAGGGCAGAGGGGGTCAGAAGCTGGCCGAATGCACAGGGAAACAGCGAGAGGAGGGAAGGAATGTGCTGTCTCATTAGAGGGAGAGCAACTAGGAATATATAGCAAGGTGCATATAAATTTTTGTATGAGAAACTGACTTGATTTGTAAACTTTCACTTAAAGCACAATAAAAATTGAAAAAAAAAAAGAAAATTGCAGGTAACAGGTTAGTATTTTCCATAGTACACTGCTATGCAAATTATTGCTAAAGATATTAAAGCTAACTTTGGCAGATGAAGATTGCCTATGGGTATGCTAAGTTATATAGGGCCCTGATCTGCAAAAATTCTAAGAAACTATAAAGACATCATTTAATTATTTTTTTTCTTTGAAGATTCTGTAGACTTTTCAGGCCCTCCATGGTCATGGTTTCCAGCAATTAAGTTTTCCTCACTGATTCACCGTTAGCATCAAGTTTTACGCAGACTTCCCATCACTTTGTTCAGACAGCATGTTCTGGTAAATGGACTCCATATTTTGTCCCTGCCACCTCCTGGGTTCCTCCTGGGCTGTGCTCCTTTCCTTGTCATCACTAAACAAGCCTACGGAAAGAAAGCAACTACCTCGTTTCACCACCACATTAGGATGGAAAGGGTTAAGGTGGAGGAAACATCCATGTTTTTGGTATTGTTTCCTTAGACCTGAACCCAAAACAAGCTGTCCCATCTTTCTCTGGCAGAGCGGCTGGTGGGTTTGAACCGCTGACCTTTCAGTTAGCAGCCGCGCACTTTAACCACTGCGCACCAGGGCTCCTTACCAATCAGCAAAACCAAATTTCCAGCTCCTTTACTTTTGCATTTTGCAGCTTATTTGTAACATTATTAAAATATTTTAAAACATCAAAAAAAAAAGTTAACACAGAAACTACGTCTCCATATCAGGAAGATTTATAAATTTCTTTCTAGAATTATAATTGGACTGCATATGTAGTACTATAATTAATCTGTTTGCTCTTGCAATTCAAATTTAAGTAACAAAAACACATTAACTAAGCATCTACTATGTACAAGAGTCATAACTCAAAGTGAGTAGTTCTATTGTGACTCGAAGTAAAATATTTCAAAATAAGTATAAACCATATTTCACTCAAAAGTAATATGTAAGTATTTATTACATTAACTATCCAGGAGCTGGCATTACACACCTACCAGTAGATGCTAAAGGACACACACAACCCTGTGTTCTTGTCAAAAACAAAACAAACAAAACTCGAACCTGAAGTCAACCCGACCTTTAGAGCAACTTCCAGTTCACAGTTAACACTGGGGACAAGAAACAAATCAGATCGTGGGGCTCTCCAGGACAACTGGCCAGGACTTTTTTAAAAAGTCAGTGCCAAGAAAGACAAAAAAGGCGGAGGTGGGGGCAGGCTGTTGTACAAGAGGCTAAAGAGCCTTATCTGTAATTTGGATTGAGTGCAGAAACAGTGGGATAGATAGCAACACCATCTCAGAGAGACTTCTTCTTAAAATTTAAAGTTTTATTTAGTTTATTTAAAGGCAATAAGCAAACAAGTCCAACAACTCAGATACAATCATTACTTTCAGTCTCATTAAAATCTTACTCATAAAAGACCACCTACAGATTGGGAAAGAATTTTCAGCTATGACATCTCCGACCAGCGCCTGATCTCTAAAATCTATATGATTCTGTTAAAACTCAACCACAAAAAGACAAACAACCCAATCAAAAAGTGGGCAAAGGATATGAACACGCACTTCACTAAAGAAGATATTCAGGCAGCTAACAGACACATGAGAAAATGCTCTCAATCATTAGCCATTAGAGAAATGCAAATTAAAACTACGATGAGATTCCATCTCACTCCAACAAGGCTGGCATTAATCCAAAAAACACAAAATAATAAATGCTGGAGAGGCTGCGGAGAGATTGGAACTCTTATACACTGCTGGTGGGAATGTAAAATGGTACAACCACTTTGGAAATCTATCTGGCGTTTTCTTAAAAAGTTAGAAATAGAACTACCATACAACCCAGAAATCCCACTCCTCGGAATATACCCTAAAGAAATAAGAGCCTTTACACGAACAGATATAAGCACACCCATGTTTATTGCAGCTCTGTTTACAATAGCAAAAAGCTGGAAGCAACCAAGGTGTCCAGCAACGGATGAATGGTTAAATAAATTGTGGTATATTCACACAATGGAATACTACGCATCGTTAAAGAACAGTGACGAATCTGTGAAACATTTCATAACACGGAGGAATCTGGAAGGCATTATGCTGAGCGAAATTAGTCAGAGGCAAAAGGACAAATATTGTATAAGACCACTATTATAATTTATGATCTCGAGAAATAGTATAAACTGAGAAGAACACATACTTTTGTGGTTACGGGGGGGGGAAGGGAGGGAGGGTGGGAGAGGGTTATTTACTGATTAGTTAGTAGATAAGAACTTTAAAAAAAAAATTTTTTTTTTTTTTTTAAGAACTACTTCAGGTGAAGGGAAGGACAATACTCAATACAGGGAAGGTCAGCTCAGCTGGACTGGACCAAAAGCAAAGAAGTTTCCGGGATAAACTGAATGCTTCAAAGGTCAGCGGAGCAAGGGTGGGGGTTTGGGGACTATTGCTTAAGGGGATTTCTAAGTCAATTGGCAAAATAATTCTATTATGAAAACATTCTGCATCCCACTTTGAAATGTGGCGTCTGGGGTCTTCAATGCTAACAAGCAGCCATCTAAGATGCATCAACTGGTCTCAAGCCACCTGGATCAAAGAAGAATGAGGAACGCCAAGGTCACATGATAACTATGAGCCCAAGAGACAGAAAGGGCCACATGAACCAGAGACTTACATCATCCTGAGACCAGAAGAACTAGATGGTGCCCAGCCACAACCAATGACTGCCCTGACAGGGAGCACAACAGAGAACCCCTGAGGGAGCAGGAGATCAGTGGGATGCAGACCCCAAATTCTCATAAAAAGACCATACTTAATGGTCTGACTGAGACTAGAGGAATCCCGGGGGTCAAGGTCCCCAAACCTTCTGTTGGCCCAGGATAGGAACCATTCCTGAAGACAACTCATTAGACATGGAAGGGACTGGACAATGGGTTGGAGAGAGATGCTGATGAAGAGTGAGCTCCTTGTATCAGGTGGACACTTGAGGCTGTGTTGGCATCTCCTGTCTGGAGGGGAGATAGGAGGGTAGAGAGGGTTAGAAACTGGCAAAATTGTCACGAAAGGAGAGACTGGAAGGAGGGAGCGGGCTGACTCATTAGGGGGAGAGGAAGTGGGAGTATGGAGTAAGGTGTATATAAGCTTATATGTGACAGACTGACTTGATTTGTAAACTTTCACTTAAAGCACAATAAAAATTAGTAAAAAAAAAAAAAACAAAAAACTTACTCATGCCAGAAGCACCGAGGCTGAGGGGTTCTGCAGCCAGTGAACTCACCCAGCTCTGCCAATGACTTTCCATGCAACTTGGGTAAATTATTTAACTGCTCTGTGTTCATTTTTCTAACTGGCCAATAATGTAAATTAACACACTCTAATGGCAGAACACTTGTAGTCAGGAAACCGGCCGTCTGATTGCACCTTTGCTACTGACTGACTGTGTGACTGTGGGCAAGACACATCTCCTTCTCAGGGGCCTCATTTTTCCCATCTGAAAAGCCATACCAGGTGCACATGCACAGATTCCAGGTTCTAAATGCCTTCCCCAAGCTAATTCACAGACACTATGAAACCAAAGGAGCCCTGGTGGCACAACAGTTAAGAGCTATGGCTGCTAACCAAAAGGTCGGCAGTTCGAATCCACTAGCCACTCCTTGGAAACCCTATAAGGCAGCTCTACTCCGTCCTATAGGGTCACTATGAGTTGACAATTTTGGATCATAAAACAAAACAATGTCCCTTACTAAATTCTATAAAACACAAGAAGATGTAATCTGGGTTAGGACTTAGAAAAGATATTGCATAAAAAAACTGGAAAGAAAAATATGATTGTTCTCCAATATAATAGTCTCATAAGTTTAGGCCAAGTACAGTACCTTCCTAACTTGAATTGGGCTCAGCTGCCATTCGTGTGGCTCACAGAAAAGAACTCAAATGGCCCAGATACTCCTAGGGTCTCAAATATGACCTTAGACAATTACATAGCCACTTATAAAGGCTGTATTATTCCTTTCAGATCTTATGGAAGACTGTTTAGTACCAGCTGGTAACCTTTTCATGATGCCAGACCATACTAGAGAAAGGTACAAAGGAGATATGGAGGGCAGTGCCCACTCTTTTCACCTCTGTCTATAAGTTACTCTATGCTGGGCACAGCCCTGGCTTCGCAAGTCAGAGAACTCACTTGGAGATACTACATGATTTAGGAATAGGAGAAAGTGGGTCAGTCAGCAGACAAATGCAGCTTCTAAAACGTCTAATTAACTTCCATGGAGTAAGCGCAGAATCTTACAAGTTAGAACCAGATGACTATCATTTACGTCAGTGGTTCTCAACTATGGCTGGGTGTTAGAACCATTGAGGCACTTGAAAAAATCCTGCAGCCATCCACCCCTTCTGATATAAAGGGTCTGGGAGACAAGTGGGCAGCACAGGTTTTATAAACTCCCCAGGTGATTCAAATGTGCAGCCAGGGCTGCGAGGCACTGATTGGTGGAGATCAACCTCATTTTACAGATTAAAAATAAAACTAAGAGAATAGGAGATCCGCTTAAGTTCCCATAGCTGAGTGGCATTCCTAAAACTAGAAACTCGATTCTTTGGAGAAACAGCAGTAAAGGCGAAACTTTACAACAACAAAATAATCTAAAAGGCTACAGGTTACAGTGTGTTAAATGCACAGACTTCAAAATCATAAAGATCTTAGTGCAAGTCGGGACTCTGAGAGTTTACAGCTGTTATAAGTTCGTTTGTCAGCCAACTTTTTGTTTCAATTTTTTTTTTTTTTGGTTTAAACAAAAGAAGTAAGAAAGAGAAAGGGGGAAATGAAAACGAAAAAGTAGAAAGAGAGACCCCCCACCCAAAAAACAAATGAATGAGTCTAAGCATGGGCTAGCAGACACCATTCGGATACTGAAGAAAGGCTGCTGACGCACAGCTCACCAGGCATTCAGACAGACCGCCACAACGCAGGGCTCTGCAGAGGCTGAGGAGGCAAGTCACCCTGGAAGAGTAATACAATCCAACATCTACTCAAACAGGGCTGTCTCTAATGTCAGATTCCAGGCTACACCAGGACGCCCTTCATGCTTCTTAAGACCTGCGCTGCATCCAAACATGATTGCATTTCCATATTCAGGACTCTTCCTAGAGAGAAGACAGGTAAATTTTCTTTATGCCACATAGGCCAGAATTCTCTTAAACATGGAATGAAGCTTAAACCAATGTACCAGTACTGTAAAGAGAAAAGAAGAAAGCAGACACTTCGGAGCAAAGAAACGTGAAAAGTCCACAATGTATCTCTTTGTTTTGGAGTTCTTTTAAGAATATTGTTCAGTATCTAGAACAAGTAGAACGGCTTTTTTTTTCTTTCAAAAAACACCTTGAACAATACTTCCAAAGTAATAAAGCAAGTTCAGTAAAGCTTCTAAATTTATAACCATAAATGTAAATTATGAAGTGGTACTTCTCTAACGTATGATAGAGTTTTCAGAAAGTGATTGAAGCCAAACAAACTTTTCTGAGAATAATTCTCATAAATATAACAAGCACCACTGAATATAATTTTATTCTAAATTGATCTAGTTTATGTGGCATATCTTAAACTTATTTTTATAGTGCAGACAGTCTGGAGCAATGCCTCACTATGGCAAAGGTTCAGCAGGATTTGCTGAATAAACAAATGAGCAAGGACCAAGCCTTAATTTTGAGTTTGTATCAGTAAGAAGAAGATGGCCACATGGCTAAAATCTCTTTATTCCTTCTAAATCTCCTATTAGGGCCTTATTTTGCTTGCTACAGCAATATAAGATCTAATATTTTGGCAATGTAATATAACAGACAAATTAGATCCCGCCTAGAAAGAAAGAGTCCCTGAGTGATGCAAATGGTTAACGCACTTGGCTATTATCTAAAAGTTTAGAGGGTCAAGTTCACCCAGAAAAAATCTGCCGCTGTCAATGCCGACTCATAGCAAATGTATAGGACAGAGTGGAACTGCCCCACAGAGTTTTCAAGGAGCGCATGGTGGATTCAAACTGCCGACCTTTTGGTTAGCAGCTATAACACTTAACCACTATACCACCAGGTTTCTGGTCCACCTAGGCAAACCAAAAAAAAAAAAAAACAAACCCACTGCCATCGAGTCCACCCAGGGGCACCTCCAAAGAAAGGCCTGGCGATTTACCTTAAAAAAAATCAGCCACTGAAAACTTTATGGAGCACAGTTGTACTGATACACATGAGGTTGCCATGAGTTGGAATCAACTTGATAGCAACTGGGCTTAGAAAAAAAGAAGAGGGAAGGAACAAGGGATGGGGAGGAGAAGAAAGGGTACCCTATGCCAGAAGGAGCATCTCCAGTGATGACAAGGGTTAGATCAGACCTCAGGCAGACTAAAAGGACCTAATCTTGCAAAACATTCAAGTGTCTACCAAAACTTGAGATGAAATATTCTCTTTTTATAAAACTGGTCTTCCACTTGACCTTTTATCTCAGGGAAGATGGGGTAAAGGAAATTGTTTTTCATTCCCTTCTGCAGTGTTTCACCTGCCATGTCATACTTGTTGAGGCAGCCAAGCACAACAAGGAAAAAACATTACACAGGCAGCAATTCCAGTGAGTGCCAACTAGCTTACCCTCTTCAGATGACATTTCATATCCAACCCTCGACCTGATGGCCACTGCCACCACCAGCCCAGGCCCCAACACCTCACTCCTGAGCGGCTGTACAGCTGCCTGGTCTCCCTGACTTCTGACTCTTAACTCCACCTCCTTCACATGCCAATCCACCCTGCACACTCCCATCACATTAACCTTCCAAAAATGTCAATTTCTTTGCATCAATCCCTTGTTAAAAATTTTCCAGTGACTCACCAATTCCTATAGGAAAAAGCCCAGATTCCTTGGCCTAGCGTTCAGGGCTCTCTGTAAGCCAGTTCCTACTACTTGGTGAGGTCCTTCTAGCAACCTAGAACATATACCAATCCTTCTTTTTTTTTTTTTTTATAATTTTATTTATTTTTTTCATTGTTGTTGAGAATATACACAGCAAAACATACATCAATTCAACAGTTTCTACACGTACATTCTTTGAGCTGTGCAACCATTCTTACCCTTCTTTTCTGAGTTGTTTGTCCCCCATGAACATAAACTCACTGCCTCCTAAGATTCTTACCTAATCTTTCAAGTTGCTTTTGTCAATTTGATACAGCCATTTTCTTGATGCCAAGTTTCCTTCTTGGTTTGTAACCCTTGCCTTCATCAACTCCAAACTTAACCATCCCAGGAAGACTACCATCGACACCTGCTTTCTCCTTGAAGCTCTCTGTCGAATCAAGTCCATGGCAACAGCCACCTCTCTGACCTCTATGCACCTACTTCCTGTATCAGTCATCCTTCACTCATCACAGATGGCCTGGCATTGTCACCTGGCATTTTACATGTGCACACTTGGATTCCACACCTGGATTATGAGCTCCTTAAGGACATGGTCCATGTCTGACAATTTTGGGGGCATATCTCAAAGCCAAAGACGATGCTAGGCACATTATAGGTATGCTATAAGTTCTTACTACATTAACTACTAAACATATATTTAAAATTCCTAGAAATGTCTGAGGAGCCAAGAATTGGAACAAATCTACAGATTGCACACAATCCTAATAAAACACCCAAACCAAACCCGCTGCCGTTGAGTCAATTCCGACTCATAGTGACCCTCTAGGACAGAGCAGAACTGCTCCATAGAGTTTCCAAGGAGCGCCTGGCGGATTCGAACTGCTGGCTTTTTGGTTAGCAGCTGTAGCACTTAACCACTACACCACCAGGGTTTCCATAATCCTAATAGTTCCACATATATCAGAATAATTGAAAGCTTACAAGGAACAAGAAAAAAATGACTTTTAGTCTCAAGTTACTAACCATTCTTCATCACAACATTGGACCAGACATTCGCATTCAAGGCTTGCACAATTCGCTTTACTCCTGTAGATTCTGGGAAGTCATCTAATTAGGGAGAGGAAAAATATATATATTTACACACACACTTATGCATACATACAAATACCTTCATCCACATGTATAAATATGTCCCCGAGCCATAGTTTCAAATAACTGTGGCTTAATTATCTTGTCTCTTTAGTTGTTACTTCACACTGTAATTTACGTATTGAAAAAAAATAAAGCACATACAAAGCTTAGAGCTCCTAATAAAAACATTCTAGAAACTAAAACAATGAAAAAATACACAGTATAAGAGGCTTATAACATAAAGTCATCCCCTTGCCTTACCAATGGAATCCATTCATATTCTCCCAAAAATGTAGGTTTCCTTTATATAATACCAGGAGAGTCAAAGAGATACCAGTCTTAGTTATCTACAGAGAATGAATTTCCTGAAGGCAGAAACGGTCTTCTTAGTTGTTATAAAACCTATAAATGCCGTATCTTTTCCTGGGAACCACAGAATAATGACTATTCTTTATGACAGATATCCAGAGAACTTCTTGATCACAGGAAGATAGTTTGAGAGTAAGAAGTGAAATTACTGTCCGACTGTAATCAGGCAGGAAAACAAAAAAAAAACCCACTGCTGTTGAGTCAATTCTGACTCACAGCAACCCTACAGGCCAGAGTAGAACTGCATCACAGGGTTTTCAAAGCTCTAAATCTACAGAAGTAGACTGCCACGTCTTTCTCCCACAGAGCCACCGGTGGTTTCAAGCCACTGACCTTTCAGATAGCAGTCAAGCTGTTTAACCACTGCACCACCGGGGCTCCAAAAGGCAGGAAAAGGATCATAAATAATAATAATAATAAACTTAATATTGGTATTGCCCTGCTTCTGGAATTTGCCTGATACAAGGTAAAGTAACAGGGTAGTAATTTCAGGTAGCACAGCAACAATGAACTGGCCTCCTTGGCTACAATGAAGGCATGATCATGTATTCAGGAAATGGAAATCCTTCAGGTATTGAGGACTGTAAGACTACATATGGAAAATAACAACAGACACAGTTTTCGTACAGCTGAAAAAGAAGTCTCCTAAGAGTCTACAGAACACAGTTCACACAGAACCTGTCTCTAACAGCCTGTCCTCAGTAACCTAGAACAGCAGGAAAAGGATAAGGGATTAAGGAAAGGACCAAGATTTAAGGTAGAAGTCCTCTACCTTTATGCATAAGAAAAACAAACAAATAACATTTTCAAAAGTCCTAAAATGGGTGGTTAAGACCAAATGAACGGATGATTAAACTGATGGTAAGACCACATCAATGAATTTTTCTCTCATCTTTTCAAACAGCTGGGGGGAGGGGGGAATGAATAATGCTCTTTTAATTTTACTGTGATTCGTCTGTCTTGAATTAAAATAATCTCTCATATCTGAATCCAAATGCCATGCTTTCTACCGACATGCACTTACCATCCTCCTCAGGCAACTCCTCTGGACTAAGTTCTACCAATTCAAAGCCATGTTTGATGCACCATTCTTGAGCTTTTTGTCGGTTTATGCCTAAGACAGTATGCAAAAGAATGTTTATAAATAAAACATCAATATCTCTGCAATACTCTCTACAAATCTCAATATTTTTTTCTTAATATCGGTGTTATTCTTAAGGTATTTAAAATAAGGTAATATAGAGAAAATTATTTCTCAACTCCAAAGTGTCCATTCCTTAAAAAAAAAAAAAAAATGAATATCTCAAGATTCCAAAAAGAAACAGCTGAAATATTTCGGTAAAGTAATGAAGTTTAGCACATGATATGTATTGTTCTCAGTTAAGGAAACAAATGTATTCTGTTTACCAAGGGATGACAAATGTATGTACCAACTACTGTACCATCCAAGTAGCTTACCATTTTCAGACACTCTATCACAGACCAAGATCATCACCTCAGGTAACCAAGCTTCTGCCAGTGGAAGCCATGAAGAGACACTATCCAGGCCAGATTTCTAGAGGGAGGAAAAACAAATGTACAAACAAACAAAAACAGAGAAACAGGCATTAAGAGAACCCACAGAAAATTCAGGGCGCGGGGGCGGGGGGGCAGGCGTATTCAAGGCACCGTGAAAAATAAAGTCTTACTTGTGTACTGTCAAAGTAAATCACAAGCGCTTGGACACACTCTGCAATCTCTGCAGTGACAAGAAATTTGTTTGGCGCCACACATAGATTGATATCCGCTGAATAGTATTTATTATCAATGGTCCAGGGGTAAAATCTCACAGAATCATTGGAAGTCACTTCTGCAATAAGGTCCTCTGTCCCAAGGATATCTACATAAATGACACAATGATATAACATTATCACGAAAAGAGCAAAACCCATACACATTCGGTCGATTTTCTCAGGGAGATACTAGATTAATATAGCACTTCTGCTGCTTCCCTTTATGTAAGGATTTCAAGGGGCCTTGTATTTATTAGGGTATCTGAGCATTTGATTGTGGAAGTAATGGCGACATAATTTAAGCCACTGGCTTTTTGCTTCACAGAGAGAAAACTTATTGTGACTAGATTAGATAATAAGAGAGAACAGAATCATTACCCAACCAATGTCTAGAAAGAACAAGGAGAAGAGGAAGGATGACAGCTCTATTAATTTTATTCCTTAAGTACTTCATTGGAGATGGAAGATTACAAGAATATTCATTAATTCATAATTATTTTGTACTTGTTTTAAGGTAAAAGGATGAGAGGATTAAGGCTAATAAAATAGAGCCGCCATATATATTCCTCAGGCCAAATGCTTAGACATTAATTCAACTAATGGAATAAAAGAACAGATACTGATAAATGACCCTACTTACATTTATATTCAGCCTTATTCACATTCTTAAAAGCCAACACAAATTCTCATTCGACAAAGACATCTCTGGCAAATGGTAAATGTGAATAGCCAAGCAAATTAAATGTTTCAGAGTATACCTAAATCTTCTTTTAGAAGTCAACGTGCAGCGTGGTTGTGTAACTACTACGAAATTCCTTACAGTAAAAGCCACATCGATGATGAGCAAATTTGAATACAGATGTGGTCATGGCCCGTCAAAACGTTCTACTTCCACAATGTCATACAATGTCTAGAACTGGAATACACGTGAGAATTTTTTCTAACTCAAACTTCCACCTCTCACACCTATATCCATAACCTTCGATTTATACAGATATGGGAAATGAGCTCAGAGAAGTAAGATGACCCGCCACTAACCGGGTTATCTTAGAAGAATACACAGAAAAATGGCCACATGCTCTTTTTCAACACATACTAAAGTGAACATATAAAGTATTCCTCAAATTCACAACCAGGAGGGGAGTGAAAACTAGAAGTTACAGTGTAAATTCCAGAACTAAGATTATACATTTGGAAACATAGTTTTTGCTCAACATAAAAGTATGGGGAAGTGATTTAGTCCAGAAGATTGCTAGAAAAAATGTACAATAATACAGAAAATGTGTGCGTGTGTTCATTTTATAGGTAAACTTTTACCAGGCGGTTATTAGGAAGAACTGGTCTTCTAAAAAATGAAAAGTTTTTTGTTTCTTTTTTAAGGAAAAACTAGAATTTAAAATAAATGTAAGCTCTTGATATAAGGCACATTGTGAAACTAACTTTTTAAACATTTTTTCACCAAAACCAGAACTGTTACTGTTAAATTATTAACAGAAGGTCTGCACCCATATTCAAAAAACTGAGTTTATACTGTTTCTTTAAGAAATTGGCAGTTCCTTCTGTTAAATTTCTACCTGAAGTCACAACCTTATATGTAGTGTCCACCAGTTCCACAGCAATCAGCTGCAATGTCCCTCATGAGCAATATGACAAGTTCAGTGGGAAATAAGCCTGAGGAATAGGTGAGTTATTAAAATCAAGGATTCTGCTTTCATGTAAATGTCTCAGGAAAGAAAAATCCTGCATCAAGGACTACATTGCATTCAGAGCTAATTTTCCAAACTTCAGGCAGGTGGCACAGCAATATGTGGCTGTGTTTCCAAGAGCTGACTACTGCACAGCTAACGCACATACCTTAATATAACAATAAAAACACATATGGAAGAAGGCAAAGCAAACCAAGGAGAGTGCCAATGAATGTACATACTGATTTTTTTAATGGGTGGGAGGAGTCACCATATGAAATCTGTCCTCATCATGGGTAATTTTTTTAAATAATGAATTCATTCTTTTTTAAAGGAGGGAAATACCAGGAACATGGGAGTAACACTCCTACAATCTCCACAATCAGTTCTTGATATTTCCTAAGCTAGCTGTATAGTTAAAAGCTGGAATCAAATTTGGTTTATGCTTTCTTTTAAATCAGCTTCTTCGACTAACATAAAAAAATCAATTAAAATGTCATATACTTGCTAATTATAATTTAGAATATTTAGATCCACTAAGGCTGGCTCATGTTATCAAACCATGTTTAGAATTTAGAATACAAGAGAACAAACCAATGCTTGTTACTCAGAGCTCTTCACATTTCATTTCTGTACTGCCTTTGATTTGAAAATGATTAAAATTTTACTTAACACACAGAAAGGAGCTATTTCTTTCTTTTTCTTTTTCTAAACCTAGGTGGGACTAGAACCCATAAATTGGGAAAAAGCATTTCATATTTCACTTGTTTTAGTAGCTGCATTTTGTGTTGTTTTTATTATTATTCTCTGTGCTGCCTAAAACAAGTTGATAGCTCAGTTGAGTTATCAGATTTTTTGTTTTAACATTTTACGTCTAATCGGATAGTTTCTGCGAGGCGACATATGGACTTTATTATCACATCTGTGCTATATTAGAGCCAGGGAAGAATAGTGAAGACTGTCTCATTCCAGTTCTCACCATCAATATCATCATGTGGAGTTTAATTTAACAAATGTAAATGTCTATGCTAAATATCGCTTTCCTCCTTCATCTCCTTGGTTTGGTTTCAAATGTTTAACAACAAATTTATTCTTTTCCAAATTAAAAAAACAATCACCCAAACACTTGTACACATGGTAAAGAGTTTCTAGAGATCAGTTAGTATAATTCACTCATTTCACAGATAAGAAAGCTGAGGGCCAGAAAAAAGAAGCCACTTGCCTAAAAAGAGCCCCTAAAACGGAATTCAGGCCACCAGCATTTTTTCCCACTACACCATGGATATATATCACATGTTAGAGTACTGAGCTAGCCCACAAGCAAGTGCAGTAAGCCACAACTGACCTATGGGCCTACGGTATCCTCTGCTTTTTTATGAACACCAAAAGTAATGGCCAGAACAAGGATACCAGAATGTACGAACCTTAAGCACAATTACCCATCAGAAAACTGTCTATAGGTTTCAGGTAATTTATATGTCAAAGGTAAGTCATGGTGATTTTGAAGGTTTGGTTTTTTGTTGTTGTTGTTGTTTGTTTGTTTTTGCCAGACTTCTTAGAAAAACATGCAATGGTCTCCCTTCTTTGCTTGTCACTAAACAGAGGTCTGGCCGCAAAAGATCTCTTTAAGTGTCAAAAACCAAAGATGTCACCTTGAGGACATCAAGTGCGCCCGACCCAAGCCATGCTGTTTTCAATTGTGTCCTATGCATGTGAAAGCTGGACAATGAATAAGGAAGACCGAAGAAGAATTGATGCCTTCGAATTATGGTGCTGGCAAAGAAAATTGAATATACCACGGACTGCTAGAAGAACGAGCACATCCGTCTTGGAAGAAGTACAGCCAGAATGCTCCTTAGAAGTGAGGATGGCGAGACTTTGTCTCATGTACTTTGTACATGTTATCAGAAGGGACCAGGCCCTGGAGAAAGACATCATGCTTGGTAGAGGATCAGTGAAAAAGAGGAAGACCCTCCAGGAGATGCACCGACACAGTGGCTGAAACAATGGGCTCAAGCATAACAATGATTGTGTGAATGGCGCAGGACTGGGCAGTGTTTCGTTCTGTTGTACATAGGGTCACTATGAGCTGGAATCCACTCAACGGCACCTAACAACAAAAAAATGAGTGTTGATGTGGTCAGCTCGGATATACACAAATAAAACCAAGAGCAGCTTCACCTCCACCTGGTGGATCTCAGCCTGCCTCACTCAGATTGTTGGCAGCCGTCTACTGGTGCTGGGCTATATATCATTTTTAAAGACACAAATACTAGGTGATTAATTGCCAAGTCTGTTACTGCAAATTTGATTTCACAGCTTAAAATAGCTAATGTGTAGTGCCTTCAGATGAGAAATTAACTCTTAATCCAGTTCAGGTAGCAAGTATAAACCTTTTCCCCAGTTCTAGGTTCCCTGCTTGAGGAGAAACTGTTGTACATAATGACCAAGTTCTGCACAACTATTTGCTCTCTCACTTCCTTAGTAAATTTATTTCTCCTATAATCCCATATCAAGTACCTGAAATGAAGGGTTCAAAAGGCTTGAAGAAAGCTGTATGCCGAGGCAGCATTTCAGTTCAGCAATCCAACATCGCCCTCTTTTCTCCTGCCCAGCTTTGTTCTGCTATCTATCCTAATGTTCCTTCTCTCAGAGGTAAAGGTGCCCTGGTGGCACAGTGGTTAAGAGCTGAGCTGCTAACCAAAAGGTCGGCAGTTTGAATCCACCAGCCTCTCCTTGGAAACCATATGGGGCAGTTCTACTTGGTCCTCTAGGGTCGCTACGAGTAGGAATCGACTCAAAGGGTTTGGTTTATTTTTGGTTGCTGTTCTTGTTTGGTTTTCAATAATGACACTCTTTGGGAAGAGAAGTTGCTTTGTAGTTAAATCATATTTTCTACACTCTGAAGAAAGTGACAGCTGCAACCTCAAGTCAAAAGATGATCCTTCCAACAAGTACAACCTGTACAAGGCAAACCCATGGTAGCTCCATAGACACATGGACCTGAGGGACCGAATTGCTAGGCTCAGGGTGTCGGGACCCCGGTCTCAGGGAACATCTAGGTCAATTGGCATACAGAGTTCATAAAGAATATGTTCTACATTCTACTTTGGTGAGTAATGCCTGGGGTCTTAAAAGCCTGCGAGCGGCCATCTAGGATACCCCACTGGTTTCACCCCTTCGGGATCATGCAAGAACGAAGAAATCTAAAGACATAAGGGAAAGATTAGTTCAAAGGGCTAATGGACCACATCTACCACGGCCTCCACCAGACTGAGTCCAGTACAACTAGATGATGCCTGGCTACCACCACTGGCTGCTCTGACAGGGATCACAATAGAGGGTCCCCAACAGAGCTAGAGAAAAACATAGAACAAAATTCCAGCTCAAAAAGAAAGACCAGAATTGCTGGCCTGACAGGCTGGAGAAACCCTGAGAGTATGGCCCTCAGACACCCTCTCAGCTCAGTAATGAAGTCACTCCTGAGGTTCATCCTTCAGCCAAAGACTGAACAGTCCCGTGGAACAAAACAAGACTAACGAGGCGCACCAGCCTGGGGCAGGGACTGGAAAGTAGGAAGGAACAGGACAGCTGGTAACAGGGAAGCCAGGGTTGAGAAAGGAGAGTGTTGACATGTCATGGGGTTGTTAACCAATGTCATACGACAATGTGTACTGTTTGGTGAGAAACCAGCTTGTTCTGTAAACCTTCATCTAAAGTACAATTAAAAAAAAAAAAAAAAAAAGATGATCCTTCCAGAAACCGGAACTCTTCTGATAATGCAAAATTGGTTTTATTTTTTTCTCTTAAAAATGAAATTGGTCTTTATAACAGGCATTATAGCCTCCCACCTCAGATATGAATCTCTTTCATGGTATCCACTCGGCTGGGGCCCAAAGTGCCTCTGCTTTCCCTTTGTGCCACCAGTGTTGGTCAGAACAGAAAAGGTCAAGTGTAACAGAAACAGCACAGGTCTGGGGTCAGACAGGCCTGTGTTTGAATGCTGGCCCTCTGTGAGAATTTGGCCATATTAGCCTCTCTGTGTCTCCTTTTCCTCACTTGCAAGCGGGTACAAAGTCACTCCTCAAACAGTTTCTTGAAGATTAAATGAAACAATGTATAAGAAAGCATAGGGACTGGGCTCAGAGTAGGCCTTCAGGAAATGTTTCCTTTTTTCCAGCTCAATTTTTTGCACAGAAGACAGAACTCCTGACAAGGGGAGGTTAGAGAAACACTGAAGGAAGAGCCGCCTCCTTTAACCTGCTCAGGTTCCTGGCTGGTGCAAATGGTTTGCGCTGGGCTACTAACCTAAAGGTTGGAGGTTCAAGCCCACCCAGTGGCGCCTTGGAAGAAAGGCTTGGTGACCTGCTTTGGTAAAAATCACAGCTAAGAAAGCCCTATGGAGCAGTTCTATTCTGTAGCACATGGGTCACCATGAGTTGGAACTGACTCAATGAAAATGAGTTTATTTTTTTTTTGGAGGAGGGTGGTTTAAGCTGCTCTGGCTCATCCCCTCCACTTCTGACCTCTACCCCAAAATATGCCTTCTCAAAAAAAATTTTTTCCATTGTTACGGCATACTGAGACGAAGAAAAAGCAATTGGGAAAATTACAGGCAGCAAAGTCTGACGTCAATTGAAGAGGAAAGTAGCCATTATGAAAGGAAAGCATTCAGCAAAATGTGATTAGGGGAAAAATACAAAACCCAGAATGTTCATTAGCTGGCAAGGAAAGGTAAAGAGAAACCTTTAAAAATTATAATGGGTCCATATAGTTGCAACCGGTTACAATTTCATAGCCACAACTTGATGAGAATGTCATTCTGGTGGGTTCCACTTGGTCAAATACTCTGTAGCAGTTAGGACCTCTCAGATTATTCCCCAAGGACTAGGAATAGATCATAATGGTGTAATGTAAGGGGCCTCTGCAGGCTGTGTGGCACTGAAATGGTAAAACAGTGCAATGGTGTAGCTGGGGCTTTACCCAGACAAATGTCGAGAAATTCCTATCTGTGATTCCCTGAGTAATCATAACTGGGCCTCCTGGGGCAAGGATTTGTTTCAGTCCATGTGATAGATCAATCACTGCAGCACTACTAAGTTGCCCAAGGAAGAATAACTGGATTGAGTTAAAGTAACACACCACTGCTTTAACAATGATTCTGGTTTGCTTACGACACTTAATTACCTTTCCCTCACACACCCTTCTCTCTGGTCACACTTTAAATTCACATTTCCACATGCTCTTGGGCTTTTTATATCAGAGTGGAAAACTTTTAAAAGTTGAAGCAGAGGAAATCTATCCCAGTCCTCCTCCTTTTCCTCAAGTTTACTTTCTCCCAACAGCCATCTGGAATTGGTCGCCACAGCTTACTCTTAAAATAATTGGGCAGGGGGAGGGTAGAGAGAGGCATAGTTTCTGCCTGCCCTTAGAAGACCTCACAAGGCAGTGAGAAACAAACATGGACAGAGAAGAACATAAAGATACTGGGAGGAAGGGAAGAAAGAATACGGAAAAATGTTTTAGGAGGGCCAAGTGGGAACCATCAGCCGCTAAGTTCTATGAGCTCAACGCAAAGGCCATTATATCAATCCCATTGGCACAGCTGATGGACGATTCCTATCCGTATTTTGTGGGGACGGACCATCTACGAATTCTATTATTATTACTTATTTACTTAAAACCACAATTCTAAACACACTTCAAAAGCATGGCTCCCAATTGGGAGGAGATTTTATCCTCTGTCAACATCTGGAGGCATTTTTAGTTGTCACAAGTGGGGAGGTACTACTGGATCCAGTGGATAGAGGCAAAGGATGCCGCTAAACACCCTACAATACACAGGACAGTCCTACAAAGCAAAGAATTATCTGGCCCAAAATGGCAACGGTATTGAGAAACTCTGATCTAAAGCAAAGGAACTTGGTAGAATTGATTTCACTGTATTCACAAAAGTTCTAGAATGCACACCCTGATAAAAGCTATCTCAAGCTCTTCTTTGATTATTTTAACTACAAAAAACATTTGGGAATTAATCTCAGATGCTTTAAAAATAATTGGTGAATGAATGGTAGTTCTCTGGAAGAAATAACGCACAAACCTTAACAGGACAATCATGAGATGAAAATAATTTTTTATATTCAAACGGTGATTTTTCATAAACAAAGAAGCAACCAAATAAAGTCTTACAAGAAATAGCAATATCTGCTCAGGATCACATTATCTGTATCAGCTGCTAATTTATTCTGGAAAAAAGGTAAACAAGTCCAAAAAAATTTTCCAAAAAAAAATATGTTTAATGGATAACATATATTCTATAGCCTGTGTATTCAAATATTGACAATAAGCTTGGCCCACTGGAAGGTGTCATAAAGCTAACAGATCCAGTACCCCAGAATCCAAAAAATCTTTCAAGAGGATAAAATCACCATGGGACAACACACAGTCAAAAGACCATAAGAAAAAAAAAAAAAAAAACATAAATTAGACTTCATCAAAATTAGAAAAACTTTTGCACTTCTAAAGACACCATCAAGAAAGCTTAAAGATTTTGGTGAAGGGTAAGACAGTATACAATACTGGGAAAGCCAGCACAACTTGTACAAGGGAAGGTCATGGTAGCTCCATATAGACACATCCAAACTTCCTGAGGGACCGAACTGCTGGGCTGAGGGCTGTGGGGACCATGGTCTCAGGTAACATCTAGCTCCGATGGCATAACATAGCTTATAAAGAAAATGTTCTACATTCTACTTTGGTGAGTAGCGTCTGCGGTCTTAAAAGCCTGTGAGCGGCCATCTAGGATACCCCACTGGTCTCACCCCTTCGGGAGCAAGCAAGAATGAAGAAAATTAAAGACATAAGGAAAAGATAAGTCCAAAGGACCAATGGACCACATCTACCATGGGCTCCACCAGACTGAGTCCAGTACAACTAGATGGTGCCTGGCTACCACCACTGACTGCTCTGACAGGGATCACAATAGAGGGTCCCCAACAGAGCTGGAGAAGAACATAGAACAAAATTCTAACTCAAAAAGAAAGACCAAGATTGTTGGCCTGACAGAGACTGGAGAAAGCCTGAGAGTATGGTCCCCGGATACTCTTTCAGCTAAGTAATGAGGTCACTCCTGAGGTTCACCCTCCAGTCAAAGACTGAACAGGCCCATGGAACAAAACCAGACTAAAAGGGCACACCAGCCCTGGGGCAGGGGCTGGAAGGTAGGAGGGAACAGGACAGCTGGAAATAGGGAGCCCAGGGTTGAGAAGGTAGAGTGTTGACACGTCGTGGGGTTGTTAACCAATGTCATACAACAATGTGTATACTGTTTGATGAGAAACTAGTTTGTTCTGCAAATCTTCATCTAAAGTTCAATAAAAAAAAGAAAGTTGATGGCATAAAAAAAGCTGAAAGACAAGCCACAGAATGATAAGAATTGTTGCAAATCATATATTTGGTAAGAGACTTGTAGCCATAATATATAAAGAACTCATACAATTCAATAATAAGACAAATAATTTGAAAATGGGCAAAAGACTTGAATAGACATTTTGAGTTGGATTCAATTTGACAGCAATGCGTTTGGTGGGTTTTTTTTTTTTTTTCCACCAAAGTAGATATACGAATGGCTAATGCACATGAAAGTATTCTCAATGTCATCATGAAATGCAAATCAAAGCCACAATGAAATACTATTTCACACCACTGTTAGCTGCCCTTGAGGTGGCCCCTGACTAAAGTAAAAAATATAGACAATAGTAAGTGCTGTCAAAGAAGTGCAGAAATTGGAAACTTCATACATAGCTGGTGAAAATGCAAAATGGTGCAACCACTTAGGAAAACAGTCTTGGCAGTTTCTTAAAATATTAAACAGAAACTTACCGTATGAGCCAGCAAACCCACACTTAGGTACCTACCCAAGGGAAATGAAAATATATGTTCACACAAAAACTTGTATTACTGTAACATTCAAAAAGTGGAAACATTCCAAATGTCCATCAACTAATGAATGGGTAAATAAAATCTGGTTTATCCATATAATGGAATACAAAGTCTATGTCAAAACATGGATGAAATCTCAAAAACATTATGCTAAATGAAAGGGGCATAATGTTGTATCTAGATACAAAAGGCTACCTGTTACTTGATTCTGTTTATATGAAATGTCCAAAGAGGGCAAATGTATAGAGACAGAAAGTAGATTAGTAGTTGCCTAGAGTTGGAGGAGGGAATGAGAAGTGACTGCCAATGGACACACGGATTCCTTCTGGGGTGACGGAAATGTTCAAAAATGATATTGTGGTAATAATTGGACGACTCCATAATATGTTAAAAATCACTGAATTGTATACTTAGAACAGGTGAATTTTAAAGAATGTAAGCTATGCCTCAATAATGCTGTTAAAAAAAAAAATCATGGAAGCTGGAAGATGATCCTCTCGTTTTGTTGATGAGGTAGGTGACTGAGGCACAAATCATGGTGATCCTGTGTGTGCAGAGCAGAACAACACTCCAAAGGGTTTTTAAAGCTGTGACATTTCAGAAGTAGACTGTCAGGCCTTTCTTCTGAGGTGCCTCTGGGTGGGTTCAAATACTACCAAGGTAGTAGTCGAGCACCTAACCAATTATGCTACCCAGGGACTCCTACTTACAACAATGGGTGGCACATATTAAGATACTTGGTAAACATTTGTGAATGAAAAATTAACTAGTGAGAGGGTAGAATTCAGTGCTAAATCCAAAATTTTTTCCTCACAAAAATCCTGAACAACCCTGGAGGAATTCAGATAGAAATGGCAACTCTCCTCGGTCAGCATCACAGTGCACGCTCTATTTATTACCAAATGATCACACTTTCCCACTCTGAGCATACTGACTTTGATCCAAGCATGACAATATGTCTCCCCACCTTTTTGGAGAACCAGCCTTCAGGTCTGTGTGGAAAATTAAACCCCAAACAAGTTATTGGTTACTGTACCTAAAACATCACAAAGGCTCTTTAAGAGTTTCACAACTGTCCTCATCTGTTGAACCTACGTCAATCTAACTTCCTGGATAAGTAATTATTAGAGATGTGCCTATGATATCTTATTGCACTGGCTCCAACATAAATATAACATCGTGTCCAGATTATAATTCTTGCCAGGCAAACTTAAAATAATTTTCATATGCTAACCTTTTAAAAAAAATGGGTTTATATTAGATTTCATTATTTACTGAATATAATTACCTGCTAAAGAATTATACAGGGCAAAATGTGGCAAGCTGTTTAAATCAAATGACCACTGAGTACTTTCAAGATGTTTTTACCTTTTGCTACACAAAAACAAGTTAGATGGCCCAGAAATAAAGGCCCAAGCATAGACTTGCTCAGGGTCTTCCAGAATGATACAATACTCCACGTATCGTAAATGGTTTTGTGCAACGTGGGCTGATGCATAACACTGTCCAACGGGTATTTCTCTTCCTACTCTGTACCTCCCTCAAAGAATGCCATTTATTGGAAAGACAAATATTTTATAATTATGTCACTCATCAATAATATTAAAAGATTAGCCTTAAATTTCACACAAAAAGTCAAATTTTCTACTCCACAAGTAAGGACACAAACTGAGTACTATTAGAGGTGATTTCATTTAATATTTATTATGGCTCATCTATTAAGGCTCCAACTATCCCAAAAGAAAAAGTGCAAGCATACTTTGAGAGCTCTAAAAGTTCTCATTTTAGCAGTCAAATCTTCTACCGTAATTTCTCCTACCCCTATACCTACCTCCACTTTGAATACACACAGCTCGGATTGCCAGAAGTTCACCATAATTCACACATACAGAAGAACTAGAATGGAATCTTGGCTCACCAACTTTTATGAGCTGTGAAATCGCAACTTCACTGAGCTTTAATTTCTGTTTCTCTCTCTCTCTCACACACACACACACACCCTGGAACGTAACATAGACTTTTTTAAGTCCCCTTGGGTCTACAGAGAATATGAACTTGTATCTAAGCTTTCTCTCTGCTTTAGGTCGATGACTTAACATCCTTTCTTTAACGAACATAAAATCTTAGGCGCCCTTTAAACCCAGTGCCGTCGAGTCCCTTTAAATGTTAATTGAAAAAATTTTTTAAATTACTTAGCTAAACACAAATCAAAGTCAGTTCCTACCCCACTACCCGCTAAAATCACTGCTTTAGTCTGACCATCTACTGAATCACTCTGTGATGACAACTGAAGGCCTTTGTGGTAAACCTTGCTAGCCCAATCTTTCACTCTTTGAAGAAAATAAAGACTTGGAAATTCCCAATCCAATCAAAGGCAGAGTCCTCCTACCACAACAAAATAAGCAACTCTGCTTAAGCAAAAATTATTACTTATGCTCACAGTAAATAAACCAAAGGCTCCACTCAGAATACCTCAAGCAGCTGCAGAAAAAGGCAAATTAGAAGACCCAAGCTCTTATCTCTACTCTGTTGCCAGCCTATGTTGGCTAAGCTGTATTACAGCCCTACCTTTGAAGCGGGGGCAGTGGCGGTCCAATGGTAGAAGTCTTGCCTTCCATGCTGGGAGACCTGGGTTCAGTTCCCAGCCAATTTATCTCAAGCATAGCTATCACCCATCTGTCAGTGGAGGCTGGCAAGTGGCTATGATGCTAAATAGGTTTTGGCGGAGCTTCCAGACTGGGAAGAAAGGGCTGGTGATCTATGTCAGAAAAATCAGCCAGTGAAAACCCTATGGATCACAACGGTCCAATCCTGTTGAGCATGGGGCCGCTATGCATCTGGGGCTGACTCAACAGCATCCAAAAACCACAGCAACAACCTTTGAAACAAGAATGTTCTCCTTAGTAAAATATTTTAAAATTCATTTGTAAGTATAAGAGCCTGATAGGCCTAGGAAAAAACTCCCAGTCTTGCAGAAGGAAGTGTTTTTCCCAAAGAAACAGAGGTATAAACGATGGTTGGCTTTGCCCGTGTAATTCCCCAAAGCCCACTTTAAAAACTCAAAACCAAACGCGTCGCCTCGAGTAGATTCCAACTCATAGAGACCCTGTAGGACATCACAGAACTGCCCCATTGAATTTCTAAAGCTTTAAATCTTTACGGAAGTGTACTGCCACATCTTTCTCCTGCAGAGTGGCTGGTGGGTTCCAACAGCCAAGAGCTTTAACCACTGCGGCCCCAGGACTCCTTAAGCCTATTTTACTCATCTTAAAAGTGAGCTATCTAGTACCACAGTATTAGAAATCTGACTACCAGCGGATTGTTTCTGTGGATAAATGCATCTGAATTTTAAACACAAAAAAGTCAAATTCTCCACTCCACAAGTGAGGTGTCTGCTGCAATTTTAAATTGAGGCTTGATTCTTCAATTTTCAAAAAATAAACACAGAGAAAAATTTAATAATGCCACATCACGTGAAGAACCATTACGAACTCAACATAAAACTAAGTAATTAACCTTATACCACAGAATCGGATGTTAGAGATGACCTGGAACGACCTTTTGTTTTTACCATTTGATGTATTTTTTTTTCTTTTCTTGCAGAGTTACAATGTTGGAAGTTAAAAATAAGTAGGAGGGACTAATATATACTGTCTCTACTCCAAGTTCACTCACTGGAGAAAAGAACAATCCAGACACCGCAGACTATCAAGCATGCATAATGATCTTTTCAAAGATAAGTCTTCTAAGCAGAGCTTTTCTTCACCCCCCCCATTCAAAATTAAGATATTAACCATTCTGAAATGGAAATGTCAGCGTATTTCAAAACCTTCTTTTAGGAGTTAATCTTCTCTATCATCTTCTTATACCAATGCCACCATCTTAAAGTCCTGATTGCTATGGAATTCCAATACATTTCATTCACATACCTACAAATCCTGAGTATGAACACTAGCACCAGCACGTGCTGGGTGAGCACTTTGGCAAGTCACCTCGTATTTCCAAGCTACAATTTCTTCATCTGTCATATGGAAATAAACTACCTTCACAGGGATTAAAAAAACAAACCAAATCTGTTGCCATACAGTAAATTCCAACTGGTAGCGACCTTAAAGGACAGAGTGGAACTGCCCCACGGGGTTTCCAAGGAACAGCTGGTAGATTCAAACTGTCGATCTTTTGGTCAGCAGCAGAGCTCTTAACCACTGCACCACCAGGGCTCCCCTCATAGGGAAACAAGTACCAAATTAAATGATGTAAAAACATGCTTGAGAACAGTAAAAAAAAAAAAAAAGGATATGCATATAAATGCCTGCTATGATTATAACATCTTCAAATTCCCACATTTCACTAAAAGAACAAATTTTGCTCCAAATGTTTAGCAGTAGAAACCGAATGGCTTATGGTTGCTGAGTTGGCATTATATACTTTAAATCTGAACAAGTCTCCAGGAACTTTTCCATCTAAAGTTCCTTCTAGGGAACCAGAGTAAGATGTTAAAACTTAAGTATCTATGTTTCAGTATCTTCACAAGTGGAGCATACACCTGTTTTCACTAAATCCTTCTCGAGGACAGGGATAGTATCTTAGCCAACACTGTAGCGGCAGTAACTGGCAAAGAGACTAGCTCTGGGCTTAATAAATATTTCCAGAATAAAAGTTAAAATCATATGTGAGGTGGAAAGCGTTCTGGCCCTGAGACTTACTCTCATGTTATAGATAGCCTTCTAAAAGTCCCTCAGGCTCCTGAGCCTTCATTTCCCTTTAAAAGCCTACAATGGAAATCAGTAATGCCCCTTTTATATAATGGCAGACATCCACCTAGAATACTGCAAATAAGGCCTCTGAGTCCCAGGCCTCTGAGTAGCAAAAAGAAATAAAAATTTTTGCTCCTTAAAGCATACGATATATACAGCACCATGGCCATCAGAATACTTAGCACAGGTTTCTGAGGCTGGCCGTAAGGACTTTCATAGTTCAGTGATGAGAATTAAAACGGATATACATTTTTTGGAAATTTAAATATACCAAGAGGCTTAAGAATCTTGAACAAAGTATGACATGTTTGCTAGATGTAATTTGTGATGGAAATTAATTTTATGAAGTGAAAAAGTCAGCATAAAAATTACATATGAAATATAATTTGAATTATTTAAAAACAAGTATGCATTAGAAGAAAAACTGGAAGGAAATGCACTGAAATGTTAGCAGTGTTTGTGTTTGGGTGATGAGACTATGACATTTTCTTTTCTCCATATGCTAAATTGTACTTAATGAGAATCCACTACTTTTACAAAGAAACATTACGTTAAAAAAAAAACAATGGGAAGGAGCACTTCTAAGAGGTAAGGAAATGGCAGTTAGTTGCCATTTAATAAGTGCTATAATTAAAATTTTACCCTAGCAAGGAACATTCTAAGTGATCACAAACGATAACTAAGTCATAGAAAATCTGTGCTGGAGGGACATCTGCCTGATTCTAACATTTGGTGGGTGTAAAAAAAAATTAAAATTGTAGGATGCTTTATACAGCTTACAAAGTGCTTTCCCAAATGTCACCTCACCTTTCTTTCAGATAACCCTGCTAAATAAGTACATTTTAAAGTTTAGAAAACTGAGGGTCACTGAGATAATATGCTTTAATAACAACACTGCTGTTGTTAAAAAAAAAAAAAAAAGGGTGCCATCAATTCCCCATGCACAATGGGGTCAGGCCGCTATGATTCACGGGGCTTTCATTGGCTGATTTTTTGGAAGTAGGTTGCCAAGCCTTTCTTCCTAGTCTGTCTCAGTCTGAAAGCTCCGCTGAAACCTATTCAGCATCACAGGAACCCGTTAAACCTCCAGGACAGATGGGCAGTGGCTGCACTGGAGGTGAAGCGGCAGGAAATTGAACCCAGGTCTAAATGAAGCCCAACAATCTTGTAAATGATGGATTAATTGTGCCCATTTTATAGATGAGAAGACTGAAAGGCAGAGGTTAAGTGACCTACCCACAATCATACAGCTAAGAGTCAGTGCTCTGACACCACGCCATGGATGTGAAAAAGGTGTCTTGAGTTACAGCCAACTTCACAGGGCCCTTCAGCGGCAGAGTTGAGCCTATGATCCGTGCTGTGCTCTCTCCAACACAATGGTCTCTTCACTTAGGGTTTAAGACTTACTTAATCTGACAACCAATATGAGGGTCCAGAGGCAAAGGGACTAGGCTCAGAAATACTCTAAAACTAATATTGGTGGAGAACCTCAGAAGGCAAAGCAGGGACTAACCACATAGTAAAGAGTACAAGAACAAGTCTTGCATACATCAAGGGTTAACCTAGTAATTGAACACACACGAAAGTCAGAGGAAACATACTCTCTACCTCAGGAGCCGGGACAGCAATAAAAGCCACAACTGTATCAACAGTCTCTGCACCTTATACTCGTGTAGCTCAATACAGTTTCCAGAGCGTCTTTTATGGTCTTCATCTCACTGAATCCTCCCAACAGCCCGTGAGGTGGGCTGGGCAGGGATCAGTCCCACTTTACAGATGCTGGAAGTAACGCAGTAGTGCACCGGGCAGGCAGAAAAGCAACAAGTTTAAGAGTTACAGGGTTGACACCTGGGGGCGTGGGTAGGGACCTCGACAGAAACTGAGAAGAACCTGGAGAGCCTCAGGCCACCGCCGAGGACCTGCGGCGGCGACAAGGTCCAGGTTGAGGCCCTGGTCCTGTTGCCCACCGAGGCTTGAGGGGTTGAAGGCCGGCCCAGCCGCCTCGCTACTCACGTTGGACCAGACGGTCCCCGGTAAAGGTGGAGGAGCAGCTGGTGACCAGCGCACAGGGGACGCCCGCGGCCATGGCTGCGCTCTGGCGCCGGTTCCGTCCAGGAGCCGCTTCCGCCTTGGGCTGTACCACAGCCGCCGCCGTGCGGGGGAGACACTCAAGGAAGGGCGCCATCTCGGAACGGATAGGCCGCCCCGGCTCCTTCCTCGCTCCCCTCTTCCGCTCCCGCGGTAGAATAGGCCGGGCCGCGCATAGCGTTGCCATGGGGACACACGCCCCTGGCCGAAGGTTTCAGCGCCTGGAGATGGCGCCTCCGGGGGGGAGGTTACTCTCCCCGGCCCTGACCATGGCTCAGGAGACTGAAAACTACGACCCCATTGGATCCATCTTAATCCAGGTGGGAAACGGGCCTCTCCCGGCCCCGCCCAGCTAAGACACCTGGGAGCGAGGCCCAGCAGCGCCGCTTCGCGCGCGTCCACTCGTTTGGGGCGCCGCTCCCAGACTGCCTCCAGTCCTCGAGGGCCTCAGCCCCTGAGAGAACTCCCAAATATGCCCACCCAGACCTCGTCCAGGAGCCCAGCACCACCCCTCAGCCCCGTGCCATACACTGGAGGTCGCGTTCCACAAACTCTGCTCCTGGTAAAACCCCAAGGCCGTACACTGTAGATCACCTCACCCGGAACGTTTACTGCAAAAAAAAAATCCATCTTGCACTGAGACACCGTTTACAAGTATTATGTTCTGAAAAATTTGAAGCCATGACGTCAAATTTCAGAATTTTCTGAAATGGTTAAGGCATTTTATTGTTTGTTTGTTCGTTTTTCACATTTACCTATCCCAGTTCTAAAATGCATCCACATGCATAACTATTTTTAACTCTTAGATTTAGCTCCATTTGAATAAGGCTTGAAGTGATTTGCCTACGATCATTCTATCAGGATTCTCAGATCTTCAACGGGTTTACTTGTTCTTCCAGGCAGGATTTTGGTCTCTTACCTCCCATCTGGGAGAAACTTTCCTAAATTCACCTTTTCCAAAGTACGAGCCTTGGGACTCAACCATTTCATAGACTTCCCGATTGTGAATCATGCCCAAATTCTCTTACCTCACTCTTATCATCCTCTCTTTCACCCAACATCCCCTATAAACCCGGTCCCCATTTTTACAGACCCCAAACAGTTGAAACACTAATGGAAACTCTTGTCCAGAAACAGCCAGTTCTTCCCCATGAAGTATACTTCATGTTGACTACAGGAACAATTAACTTTCTCTTTAGTTTCCTCTATTCCTCCAGGCCTAGAACATCTCTAAAAAAGAGACAAGAATCTGGGGGAGAATCTTCCAGACCTTCTGCAGGCCAGTTTCACAGCTTCCCTTGAGATAATTGTATTTCCCAGGGCTGCTCCCCTTGTGGTTTGGTATTGTGTACAAGAGTGCTCTAGCTGAAAAGCCAGAAGCCTTTTCACTTCAGAATGGAATCCAGAGGGAGCTGTTTGGTCAGCCCAGGATACATTACAGTAATCAATGTCTGTTGACACTGAATTGTAAAATGCAACAGAGGAGCTAAGTAAGAATAGTCACGTCCATGTGGCTCAGTGCCCCCACTTACATAAAAAGGTTACTCAGGACTTGCAAAGTGAAGGCCCATGTAAAGAAAGAGAGCCTATGTGTTAGCCTGATTAATTGAGGCTGATCTCTGCATACAGTGTAGAATTCTTTCTGGTAATACATAGAATGTGTATAATGAGAAAATATTGGAAGACTTTCCCCTACCCTCCCAAGGAATCCTGAGTTTTTGTGAGCATACCGCACCACTCTCAGAAGGGGCAGATTCCACTTCTACCTGGAGCTGTAATTGATTTCCTTCAAGCAGGCTGACAACAAGCAGTAGTTCTAGTGGAAAGTGTGCTTGTTTGGGAGTCAGAGTACTAAGGTTAGACCCCTGGCTCTGGCACTCCGCAGCTGGGTAGGCCTCAATTTCCTTTTCTGTAGGATACATAGCTTGGATTAGACTCATTTCTTACTCTAAATTGACCCAATTTCTCCAAAGCTATAAAACGGGCTTCCTTTACCATTAACCTAGGCAGTCAAATTGTTTCTGGCAAATGTATATATACAAGTTGTTGTATGCCATCAAGTCAATTTCGACTCATAAGGGCCCTACATGACAGAGTAAAATGGCCCATAAGGTTTCCTAGGCTGTAATTGTTATGGGAGCAGATTGCCAAGTCTTTTTTCCTGTGAAGCCACTGGGTGGATTTGAACCACCGACTTTTGGTTAGGAGCCAAGCACTTAACTATTGTGTCACCAGCATTCTTTATATATACAAATAATTGTAAATCACAGGTACTTTAAATCTCCACTTGCTTCACCCTAATATGGTTTATTAGGTCTGTGTTTCAGTGAAATAACTCTTTAGACCAGTGGTTCTCCAGATGTGGTTCCAGCACCAGTATCATCCACACCACCTAGGAACTTGTGAGAAATGCAGATTCTCAGGCCCCACCCCAGACCTGTGGAATCAGGAACTCTGGGAGTGGGACCCAGGAATCTGTACATGCTCTTCAGATAATTCTGATGCACACTCAAGCTTGAGAACCACTACTTTAGATGGCATTGTAAAATATAAACTGTAATATAATTTCAAAGGAAAATTGCAGTAATCAAAGCTAACAAAGTACTTAAACCGTGTATCATGCAGTATTTTAAGTGCTGTAAATACTGTATTTTAACTCCTTTAACCCCTACAACAACCTTGTCAGCTATGTACTATTATTATCATTCCCATGTTATGAAAAGGAAACTGACCAGAGTTGTTGTTTGTTCAAGGTAACACAGCTAATAAGTGGTGGAGATTGACCCTAGGCAGAAAGCTCCGTTACACTATCCTGCCGTTTGTGAGTAATGTGGGTCACCCCGTATGCATAAAAAATACAAGCATTCTTCTCAAACTTTTTAAATCCATCATTCTTGGCATAAAAAGAAAGTCTTCACTTGCCCCTTTTCAGTCCTCTAAATAGCTAAAGCCTGCCTTTTCCACTACATTTTCACCAGCCTTTGACTTTAAAAAGGAGCCCTGTTGGCACAATGGTTAAAGCAATTCACTGCCAACTGAAAGGTCGGTAGTTCAAAACCACCAGTGGCTCCACAGGAGAAAGATGTGACAGTCTGCTTCTATAGAGATTTATAGCCTTGGAAACCCACTGTGGTTGACTCGACGGCAGTGGGTTTGATTTGGGTTTAACTTTGTGTATGTTGTTGTTGTGTGCCATCAAGTAGATCTGACTAAAACCGACCCTATATGACAGAATAGAAAAGCCCCATAGAGCTTCCAAGGCTGGTGGGTTCAAATCACCAACCTTTTGGTTAGCAGCCAAGTGCCTAACCGTTCTCCCACTAGGGCTCCTTAACTTTGTACATCAGATGCTTATTAATACATCTTTATTCTGAGAGATAGCATAATGGTTAAGCATGAAGGCTCTGGAATCAGACTGCCTCGATTTGAATAGTTCCACCAATTAACCAGCTGTGTTACCTTGCATGGGTTACTTAACCTCTTTAAACCTCAGATTCCCTCATGTATAAAATGGAGATAATATTAACTTCCTCATAGGAGTCTTGTAAAGTATAACATTCATAAATGTTAAACACATAAATATGCGTAATTAGTAGATCTGACCTCTTGCCCTTTTGTATTATTTAGTTTTGTGTAGGTACATTTCTGTGTCTTTTCAAGTTTAGGCTGCTTTTTACTCTTAAGTCCCTAGAAGATGAGGAAGAATTTATTTTAACTTGCCTTTTTAGCCAGAATTACTCCATTCTTAATTGGAACTCTATGTATGGGTGTTGCTATTTGGCCAACAAGGTATGCCTTGTCTCCCTATTACAAGCTGGGTTTTGAATATCTGATTATCCCTAGCTCAGGAGTGGGCCCATAGACACTAGATGACTGGATAATGATCTGCTCCTTAATTCAGTCTCCAATCATTTCTGTTCTGCTCAAAAATGAATGGAATTGGACTAACATTTACCATTATTTAGAAAAACCTTTTTTTAATTAAAAAAATATTTTTTTATTTAGATGGTACAAATTAATAGTGACAGCAATACTTTGAGAAAATGTCTGCAAATTGTGTACAAATAAACTCTTTGTGTGACTCATTTTGAAAATATATTCCTTGTATGTTTAGATTTCTGGGATAGTTCTGATGGTGCATATTCTGTTCTACTGTCAGATCGTGTATCAAAGTACTACATATTTTCATTTATAATTCAGGAAATATGATTTCCATTTCTACATAGAGTTCTACTAGGCAGCATTTTGTTAACTACTTAATATCTTATCACTTTCAAGTCTCCCAAGCCTATAATTCAGGCTTTTTATGATTTTATATGGATCTTTCCTCAACTAACCAGAATAGTGTGGTTTTTCTATAGTGATAATAAAAAATAAAAAACACCAAACCTGTTGCCCTCAAGTCGATTCTAACTCATAGTGACCATATAGGACAGAGTAGAACCGCCCCATAGGCTTTCCAAGGAGCGCCTGGTAGATTTGAACTGCCAACCTTCTGGTTAGCAGCCAAACTCTTAACCACTATGCCACCAGCGTTTCCATAATAATCATCACTAAAATCGACTCAACAGCACTGGTTCTGGGATAGTTAAAATAGCCAACATTTCTTGAGAGTCCGGCACTGTATTGAGAACTTTAGATTATTTTATCAGGTCTTAGCAACAACTCTATTAGGTGGTTGTTAATTTTTAGTCCCAATTTACAGAAGAAGAAACTAAGGTACAAAGAGGCAAAATAACTTGCCCAAGCTTATACAACCAGTGTATATTGATCCTTGAACAGATTATGACATGTTTGAGAAACAACCTTGAAAAAGTATTGTGGTGTTCTCTGGAAGTTTCCTAGATGTTTTCTTTGTTAGTGACTCTTAGAAGCTTTATTTTTATACTTCATTAATAATAATGTGATATCTTTTTAATATGTCTTTATTAGTGCTTGATGCAATCAAAATTAGCTTTTTAATTAATTTTGGAAATCATATTTCAAAAATCCAACAGTTGTAGGTTAATTCCAACCTTGGAAATATTGGAGCTAATTGACAGCTTAGTTAGATATTATCACTATCTTTCTTATCAATCCGTCTGTCTCATTTTCCAGATGCAAATAATATAAAAACAAATGAAATTAAAGATAAAGAAAATTGATGAGAGAGACTCAGCCAAACTCTGTCTTTAGCAGAAATAAATAAAATGAATTATGAAACTGCTTCTGACAATATAGAATCTAGTTTCATGGCTGTTTTAAATTCTAGAGCAAATGTTTTGCAGAATTAAATCTTTCCCCTTCCTTATTAAGCAGCCCTGTCCCCAAATTGTCTAAGTGCGAATCTTCTTCAAAGTAGGAAATGTGTGGAAAGCAATGCATTTGATGATCACAGAGATGATAGGTGACATGTAAAATTTCAATATGGTAGATTGGATCTATCTGACGAAAGTACAGATTTAGAGTTTAACAATCTCTTTTTCCTACCCAAGTCTGGTGAAACATTTCCTACAGTACTTGCCTCTGTTGCAATTATACAGACAGATGGGTGGTTATTAAAAGGGGGTAAGAAAATATCCGGCAAGTAAAGTAAAAAGCTTTTCAGAAGGATTAAGGGAGCAATTCAATTCAATGAACATTTTACCAAGTACCAGTTATACATAAGGAGCATACTAGGTTTTACAATTCAGTAGAGGAGAAATAGCATTCTGGGGTGCACTCCTATGAGGCTAGCACTGTCCAAAACACTTTACATACCTTAACTCATTTTATTCATACCACAATTCTGAGAGGTAGTTATTGACTATCCTCATTTTAGTAAAGAAAGAAGCAAGACTTCAGTTCGTATCTGTCTGGCTCCAAAGCCTATATTCATTCATTTTTTCCCACATTACCTCATTTTCATTCAAAAATTCTAAGACCAAACCCGTTGCTGTTGAGTCGATTCTGACTCCTATAGGACACGGTGAAACTGCCCCATATGGTTTCCAAGGAGTGCCTGGTGGATTTGAACTGCTGACCTTTTAGTTAGCAGCCATAGCACTTAGCCACTATGCCACCAGGATTTCCAATTCTAAGAGGTAGGGCTTGTTGTTAGGTGCCGTCGAGGGGTAGGGTATTTTTTTTTTTTTTCTCTTGAAGAAACTAGAGGTTCAGAAAATTTGAATGACAGACATGGAGATCATGTAACTAGTAAGTTGTAGAGGTAGGAATTATTTTCAGCCGCCTTTTTTTGAGTTCTTCCTATGTACCAGGCCTATCACATATTGCCTCAAAACTCTATGAAGTATTGTTGTCCACACAAGACAAATGAAGAAACCAAACCTTTAGCGCCCCGATAAGTACACCAATGCAGTTTTCATTCCCACAGCAGCTGACAGGCATAATTACAGAATGACACACAGAGCTACAAATATTAGAGAAGGGAAAGTCAGTGCATTCAGAGGAAGAACAAAAAATACATGGGCCTACAAGTAGGGCTGTCATCGATTGAGTTGTGTCCCCCAAAAATACGTGTATGTATTTGGCTGGGCCATGATTCCCAGTGTTGTGTGATTGTCTACTGTTTTGTTATCTGACGTGGTTTTCCTGTGTGTTATAGATCCTACCTCTATGATGTTAATGAGGTGGGATGGGCAGCAGTTATGTTAATGAGTCAGGACTCAATCTACAAGATTGGATTGTGTCTTGAGCCAATCTCTTTTGAGATACAAAAGAGACAGGTGAGCAGAGAGACACAGGGACCTCATATCACGAAGAAAGCAGTGCCAGGAGCAGAGTGCATCCTTTGGATCCAGGGTTCCTGCACGCAGAAGCTCCTAGTCCAGGGGAAGATTGATGACAAGGACCTTCCTCCAGAGCCGACAGAGAAAGCCTTCCCCCGAAGCTGACGCCCTGAATTTGGACTTCTAGCCTACTAGACAATAAACTTCTGTCTGTTAAAGCCATCCACTTGTGGTATTTCTGTTATAGCATCACTAGATGACTAAGACAGGGGCTTAACCTGGAACTGCCTCTTTGTACTTTCCAAATGCCTTTAGACAATTTCTGGTCAATCCATTTGCAGCAGTAATTCGGACAAAACAATTGAAAGGAGTGCATCTTCATCCTTAGTGTCTACAAGTGAGCAGTACGTGTATTCAGACTCAATCTGTGAGTTCTCAAGGCTTTACATGACAATTTGTACAGAGTACAAATGACCAGATGTGTCTGCCGGTCTGTGATGCCCATCACTGAAAAGATGAAAATTCTGGTCTTTTGAATACTTGGCTCTGTGAGAACATTCGAGAGTAATCAATAACGTAGGCTAGATCAATGTGTGAGTCCAGATACAGACAAAAGGTAAGTGTTTCAAAGTACCTTTAGCAACCCAGTCTGCAGATTGTTATTGGTGTGACTATTGCTGACACAGGTGTTCGGTTCCTAAATTTGCAAAACAAAATATTTTTTCCTGTGGCAGCAGCCCATACAATAATTGGTACCATCTATATTTATCTGTTGAAGTTTGGTTTCTAATATGAATGCAAAGAATCTTTTGCTGTCTAATTTCGTAGTGCCCATTTTATTCTCAGGGTGCTTGACATTGGAGAGAAGATGTTCATCATTTCCAAGGAAAATACTAACTGAAGGAAAATGTTAAAGTAATAACATATGTTGCTTTTTCTTTGTGGATCATTTTCATTTCTAACTACATAAACAAAAACAAGGCCTGCTTCTTCAGAAGAGTAAATGGGCAAGATTGAGGTGGCACACGAGACCAACAGGTCCAATCAACATATAGAGAATACTCTTTTGAAAAGCACTGGTTCCACTAGAACTTCTCTTTGTTGGAAGTTTTCTGTTTTCTTATCTCTTGACCAATTTTTAGAGATTGGAGTCTGGCACAAACTTCTTACCTCTGTCTCAACCGCTTTACCACTTGAGAAAGCAGCAGCCATTTGAGTTGCAGTTTTATCTTGGATCAACTTCTAATGGGAGGAAGGAAAAGAGAAAATTGTATAGCAGCTTAGGTTTTCAAAATTCTGAGAGACAGAGTGGAATATTATAAATTAAGAGTACCTTCAAACAATAGAAGTAGTCCTTGTCAATGAATGTCATAAAATCAACTTTACTGTCTCCAGTAATTCAAGCACATTGCAAACCTTTTAAATAGATGTTATAGGTGGGCTATATGTGTATTCTTTTAATAGTTTATGTTTTTTTATGACTACAGGTTCATAAAGATCTTTATCAATTAAGGAATAAATTAACAAAATTCCCACTTGAGGGAGAAGGAAAGACTCTAGACATTCAGAATCTTGAAACAGCAATCGAAAGGACAGAAATGGGGTTAAGAGTAAGTAGAACATTGGATATTAAATAAAATTCTGGAAGGAAATAGAGATTTCTCTAAAAGAATTGTGGTTCTCGTAGGACATTTTGTAATTTTGTAACAGATATGGACTTGGGGTGGCCATCAGCATTTTCATTCTGTTCATTTATTAATGGTCGTGCTGATTGTTAACTGATTGATTGATTTACATCTAATCTTGTTCCACAAAGAATTTAAGGACATGGTGATTATGTAAAATTACATAGTGACAATCCCTAAAACGTGATTTTAAAAATATAAGAGTTGACTTTTCCCTAATAGCTTAAATATTTTGAGATTATATGTTTTTGTAATATTATAATCATGGGTAAAACTAAAGACACCAATTTTGGACCAGAGAAATCAGGTAGATAATCTAGGGACTTGGTCGTAATGGATCTAAAGGCTGTGGAGAACCCACTTCTAAGAACTGGATAATAACAATTTATGAAACAAGAATGCATTAGATTACGGGGTCCATCTTCCAAATAAGGTCCCATCTCCACCTGCTAGGCCTCTTATTGTCAGCATTTTGCTCTTGCTTCAGACTTTCAGTCTACCATGTTATCTCTGAGGCTGTGAGAAATGCAGGGTATTTTGTAGCCTCATTAGCGTAATACTTCATTGTCCTATATTACCTAATGGTGAGAGGACTGGACCCAGCTAGAGTCTTTGGATTAGCCATTTCAAAGAATCTGTTACCTAAAGGCCAGATTCTTTACTCTGATGTTGCATGAAGTCCCTGTAAGAGAAAGACATTACTCCATGTCGGTATTGCCTATTAAATTTTCCTGGCTGAGCAATTTACTGACTACTGTACATACACAGTTTCATTTGTGAAGAGTGCTACAGGTCATCCAAGCTTTGGGTCGCAGTTGTTTATTGTGCTTTTTGGGATAGTTAAAGTAATTTGGCCTTGAGATGCCTAATGATACCTTAGGCATGTAATAAACACATAGCATGTTGTATCTTTTGGCTTAATTACATGATTCAGAGTGTTAACCTAATGGGATGGAGTAAATTAGCTGAATAACTTAGGTCCACTCTAATGGTCTAAACTTTGACTTTTCTGTAACAGATTCACATTGAGAAGTATTTAAGTGTTGTAAACCAACATGTGTTAACGACTCCTGTTACTGATGAGAACTTGTATTCTCCTGAGGCTTCCAAATGGTAAGTAAAATAGCCGTTTTTAGATCCCAAAGTAAATACTATAAAAAAAATTTTTTTTCCCTCACTCAGGTGAGATGATTGTAAAGGCAAAATTTTCTTGGCTTTGTTCACATCTGTTCTACTAATTTCAGTGGACATTTTACGGAAGAAGTTAATGGCAGAATTTGGATTTTAATGAAGCTTATTCTGGGTTGCTTCTAGCAAGTTCTAATGCTTTACAACTATGATAATTTTTTCAGGGTCCTGGATTTGAAGCTACTTTTTTTTCCCTCAATAGAAAGATTTTAATGTACATCAGTTTATACAATTTAGATCCAACCCCAAAAAAACCAAACCCACTGCTGTCAAATCGTTTCTGACTCAAAGTGACCCCATAGAGTTTCCAAGGTTGTAAACCTTTATGGAAGCAGACTGCCACGTCTTTCTCCCAAGGAACCGCTAGCGGTTTCGAACCACCAACATTTCGGTTAGCAGCCCATCACTTTACAATTCAGACCACATGGTACTTTATTTAGTTTTTAGAGTGTCATATGTGCTTTACTGTAAAGATGATTTTAGTATCCAGTATAAACAAAACATAAAAATAATAAAACTTGCTTGAAATATTCTTCATGTAATACAGTAAAACATGTAAAAGCTGGAAGCTGTGTAAGGCAGAAACATGTCAGAGAAGGAAAACTAACACATTTTCCACTAAAAGAAGTGGTAGAAAAGTGGTAAGACTACATCCTGTCAAAGGTGGAAATTGTGCGAGACCTGGAAAAATAAGGCAGTCCTGTCAAATTCTGGCTGTCACAGGTTTCGCTATATGTCCTAACAGATGATTTATTAAAATTAGAATTGAGTCAGAAAGAAGTGACCTTGCCTCACCTTGTACCTTCTAATATAGAGGCCTCATGAATTTGAGTGAATATAGATAAAGCTCATAACTAAGCTTAAAAAGCCATTGATCCTTATTTGTGATTACATATACATTCCCGGTGAAAGTGAATAATAGCCAACAGTGAAGCCAAGTTTCAGAAATAGTACGCAACATATGTGTAAATTTTTGATTGGGAAACCAATTTGCTCTGTAAACTTGCACTTAAACTACAATAAAATGTTCAAAAAGGAGGTAAGAGTATATACAAGGAATCATGGAAAGCTCTACTCTTCCAGCGCTTGGTAGTGGGGAGCAGAGTCTTGGGCATACATCATGCCTGTCTCCCTTCCCGCTACATGAAGGCAGTGCCACAAATGTCCATTATCCCTTGTTAGAGACAATTTTCCCCATGTCTACCTGGGCTTCTCTGTAGACATAAACCTCTGTCTCTCAGGCTACTCTCCACTCATCACAGTTCCATTCCTACTGCCTAGAAGGTACTTTTATTAGTTATCTATTGCTGTTAAACAAATTACCCAAAACTTAGAACAGCAAACATTCATGTTCTTACAGTTTCTGTGGGTCAGGAATCCAGGCGTGGTTTAGCTAAGTGCCTCTAGTTCAGATCTCTCACAAGGCTTCAGTCTAAGTGTTGGCTGGGGCAGTCTCATCTAAAAGTTCAGCTGGGGGAGGGAGAACCCACTCACATGATACTGGTAACCCTTAGTTTCTCACCATATGGGTCTCTCTTAAGCTGCCTGAATATCTTCACAACATGGCAGCTAGTGATCTAGGAGAAACTCAGAGTGTGAAGGGGAGTCCCCAAGATGGAAGCCACGTCTGTTTTTAACCTAATCTCAGAAATGATACCGCATTACTTCTGCTGTATTGTATTTGTTAGAAGTCACCAGGTGCAGCCCACATTCAAGTGGAAGGGATTACACAAAGGTATGAATACCAGGGGATAGAGATCTTTGGGGGCCATCTTGGAGGCTGCTACCCCAGCACTCGTCCACTTACCTTCATGGTCCAGCCAGGGTCCAGTTTTAAACCATCTTCAAGCCATTTCTAAATTTGCATAGCATTCACTATCTATACAACTTCTTTTTCATACATCATTTACTGCCTTATGTTGGTGATTCCTTATAAATTGTCCTTAAGGGCAGTGTCACCACTCACCTGTCAGTTTGTCATACTAGGTATGGTAGCTTGTGTATGGCTGTGATGCTGGAAGCTGTGCCACCGGTATTTCACCCACGGTCGACAGGTTTCAGCAGAGCTTCCAGACTAAGACAGAGAAGGACGAAGGACCTGGCTATCTACTTCTTTAAAAATTGGCCAGCGAAAACCTTACGAATAGCATTGGAACATTGTCTGATAGAGTGCTGGAAGATGAACGCCTCAGGTTGGAAGATACTCAAAATACAGTGGGGAAGAACTGCCTCCTCAAAGTAGAGTTGACTTTAATGGCGTGGCTGGAGTAAAACTTTTGGGACCTTTTTTTGCTGATGTGACATGACTCAAAATGAGAAGAAACAGCTACAAACATCTGCTAATAATCAGAACATGGAATTACGAAGTATGAATCTGGGAAAATTGGAAGTTGTCAAAAATGAAATGGAATGCTTGAACATTGATAGCTGAAATGGACTGATATTTGCCATTTTGAATTGGACAATCATATTGCATGCTATGCTGGGAATGACAAATTGAAGAGGAATTCATTGTCAGAAAGTACATTTCAAGATCTGTCCTAAAGTACAATTTTTCAGTGATGGGATAGTATTTATACACCTACAAAGAAGACCAGTTAATATAACTAACTAGTTTAGTCACTAGCTGCTAATGCCAAAGATGAAAAAAATTGAAGATTTTTACCACCTTCTGTAGTCAGAAATTGAACAAACACGCAATCAAGATGCACTGATAATTACTGTTGATTGGAATATGAAAGTTGGAAATGAAGAAGGATCAGCAGTTGGAAAATATGGCCTTGGTGATAGAAATGACATGGGAGATCACATGACAGAATTTTTGCAACACTAACAATCTATTCATTGTAAATACTTTTTTCAATAACTTAAAAGGTGATTGTACACATAGAGGAAACCCTGGTGGTTAAGTGATTTAAGTGCTATGGCTGCTAACCAAAAGGTCAGCAGTTCGAATCCACCAGGTGCTCCTTAGAAACTCTATGGGGCAGTTCTACTCTGTTCTACAGGGCCGCTATGAGTCAGAATCGACTCTATGTGGCTTATACACATAGACCTTACCAGATGGAATACACAGGAATCAAATCATCTATATCTGTGAAAAGAGACAATGGATATGCTCAATATCATCAGGCAGAACAAGGCCAGGGGCCAGCTGTAGAAGGGACCATCAATTTCTCATATGCTAGTTCAAGTTGAAGCTGAAGAAAATTAAACAAGTCCGTGAGAGCTGAAACATGACCTTGAGTATGTCCCACCTAAATTTAGAGACCATCTCAAGAACACATTTGACTCATTGAATACTAATGACCGAAGACCAGACAAGTTGTAGGATAACATCAAGGACATCATATGTGAAGAAAGCAAAAGGTCATTAAAAACACAGGAAAGAAAAAAAAGACCGAAATAGATGTCAGATAGACTCTGAGACTTGCCGTAGAAAGTCAAGTAGCTAAAGCAAAAGGAAGAATTGTTGAAGTAAAAGAGCTGAACTAAATAAAATATTATAATGAAATGTGCAAAGACCTGAAGTTAGAAAACCAGGAGGGAAGAACATACTTGGCAGTCTTCAAGCTGAAAGAACTGAAGAAAAAATTCAGGCCTTGAGTTGCAATACTGAAGGATTCTACGAGCAAAATACTGAATGACGCAGGAAGCATCAAAAGAAGATGGAAGGAATACAGAGTCACTATACCAAAAAGAATTGGTCGACATTCAGCCATTTCAGGAGGTAGCATATGAGCAAGAGCTGATGGCATCGAAGGAAGAAGTCTAAGCTGCACTAAAGGTATTGGCAAAAAACAAGGCTCCAGGAATTGATGGAATACCAGTTGAGATGTTTCAACAAATGAATGCAGTGCTGAAACCACTCCCTCATTCGTCTATGCCAAGAAATCTAGAAGATAGCTACCTGGCCAGCTGACTGGAAGAGATCCATATTTGTGCCAATTCCAAAAAAAAGTGACCAAACAGAATGCAGAAATTATCAAACAATGGCATTGATATCATACGCAAGTAAAATTTTGCTGAAGATAATTAAAAAATGGTTGCAGCAGCACATCAACTGGAAACGGCCAGAAATTCAAGCCAGATTCAGGAGAGGACATGGAAAGAGGGATATCATTGCTGATGTCAGACAGATCTTGTCTGAAAGCAGAGAATGCTAGAAAGATGTTTGCCTGTGTTTTATTGAGTGTGCAAAGACATTTGATTGTGTGGATCATAACAAATCATGGATAACATTGCAAAGAATGGGAATTCCAGAACATTTAATTGTGCTCATGAGGAACTTGTACATAGACCAAGAGGCAGTCATTTGACTAGAACAAGGGGATACTGCATGGTTGAAAATCAGGAAAGGTGTACATCAGGTCTGTGTCCTTTCAACACACTTACTCAATCTGTATGCTAAGCAGATAATTGGAAAAACTGGACTATGTGCAGAAGAACTCAGCATGAGGATTGGGGGAAGACTCATTAACAACCTGCAATATGCAGGTGACACACTCTTACTTGCTGAAAGTGAAGAGGACTTGAAGCATTTACTGATGAAGATCAAAAAAACTACAGCCCTCAGTATGGATTACACCTCAATGTAAAACAAAAATCTTCACAACTGGACCAATAAGCAGCATCATAATAAGTGGAGAAAATATTGAAGTTGTCAAGCATTTCTTTTTACTTGGATCCACAATCGGCACCCATGGAAGTAGCAGTAAAGAAATAAAACAATGTATTGCATTGAGCAGAAACCCTGGTGGCATAGTGCTTAAGTGCGACGGCTGCTAATTAAAGGGTCAGCAGTTTGAATCTGCCAGGCGCTCCTTGGAAACTCTATAGGGCAGTTCTACTCTGTCCTATAGGGTCACTATGAGTCGGAATCGACTCGACAGCACTGGGTTTGGTTTTTAGGTTTATTGCATTGAGCGAATCTGCTGCAAAAGAGCTCCTGAAAGTGTTCAAAAGTAAAGATGTCACTTTAGGAACTAAGGTGCACCTGACCCAAGCCGTGGCCTTTTCAGTTTCTTCATATGCATGCAAAAGCTGGACAATGAATAAGGAAGACCAAAGAAGAATTGATGCATTTGAATTATGGTGTTGGCAAAGAGTCTTGACTGTACCATGGATTGCCAGGAGAACTAACAAATCTGTCGTCTCAGAAGTACAGCCAGAATGCTCCTTAGAAGCGAGGATGGTGAGACTTTGTCTTATGTACTTTGGACATGTTATCAGGAGGGACCAGTCCTTGGAGAAGGACATTATGCGTGGTAAAGCAGGTCAGCGAAAAAGACGAAGACCCTCAAGGAGATGTACTGACACAGTGGCTGCAACAATTTTGATGATGAGAAAGAACTGGGCAGTGTTTCTTTCTTTTGTACATAAGGTTGCTGTGAGTTGGAAATGACTCAATGGCACCTAACAACAACAACAAGGGCAGTGACCAAGTCTCATACTTTACAGTAGACTCGGTTTACCATAGTGTCTTGCATGTGGTACTGACACAGTGGCTGCAACAATTTTGAGGATGAGAAAGAACTGGGCAGTGTTTCTTTCTTTTGTACATAAGGTTGCTGTGAGTTGGAACTGATTCGATGGCACCTAACAACAACAACAAGGGCAGTGACCAAGTCTCATACTTTACAGTAGACTCAGTTTACCATAGTGTCTTGCATGTGGTAGGGGATCTATAATTGTTTGCTCTTGGTGATAATACTTTATCCGTTCTATGCATAGGGTATGAAGATTTATCTATATGTTATCTATATATTATATCATTTGATCCTTAAAATAACCATACCTGTTTTATAAATGTGTATATGAGATTATAGAGCTTAAAGGACTTGACCAAAGACTTAGAGTTGGTAAATCGAGCCCAACTAGAACCTAGATTCCCCAGCTCCCAATGTTCTTTTCACTAATTGAAATCTTTTTTATACATATTAGAATAATTAACCAAACTCAGCATATTAGACCTGTGTGTTTTGTATCTGAGGTTCAGAAGATATGAGTATGTTCTCTGTGATTTAATACCTTCATCTCTCTTAGAAAGTTGGAGAGAATTATAAGTAACTAACCTCTGCTTCCTGGAAAATTATTGGTATGTGATCAGAAGAGGTGCATTACTTAGGGAATTGGTGAAAAGTCATTCCAGAGTGCTGATCTTGACCTGTGAACCTGGAAGAGCAAGACGGTCTAGGCACACCCACATAGTATAAATATTATGATGCAGGAAGAGTATCTGTCATCCTTATTTTTTTATGGTGTCGGCACACCGACTCTTCAGAGCTCCACCAACTTCTGATAAGACCGTGAATCTAAAAGGCCATCCTCTCCTCCTTTAGTCCTTACTTTGACATCCTGAATTACATCTTCTTTTCAACCCGTTTAATTCAAGTCAGAAAGTTTTAGTTTGTACTGTGTTCTAGCACATGTCTGGTGCTCTGTGGAATTCAAAAGCAGGTCCTTAACTCAAGGACCTTAGAGTCTAGTGGGCGAGACATGCCAGGAGTAAAAGTGTCAGCTCTGCCATTTTTTTGTTGTTCATTTGTGCTTGTTACCATTATCTTCAAAATACAGCTCATTTGTTTTTGCAGGAATCTTATTAAGACACTTGCCTATTTTTCCAGGTTTAATTTTGTTAAAACTAAATATAATCCGTAAACCCACTCTTAGACACATGTAAACTGCAGTATGTCTTAGTTCTCTCAAAGCAAATGTACCAGTGTTGGCCCTACTGTTCACCCCTTTGTGGTATGGAGCTCCCCCTCTGAGGATGCCTCCAGAACTGCAGGTAACATGACCACGTGAGGGATCCAGTGACCATCACCGTGTTAAATAGTTGTTGTATGCTGTCAAGTCGATTCCAACTCATAGTGACCCTATATGACAGAGCAGAGCTGCCCCATAACGTCTCCTAGACTGTAATCTTTATGGGAGCAGGTGGATTCAAATCGCCAGTTCTTCGGTTAACAGCCGAACACTTAACCATTGTACCACCAAGGCTCCTTTCATATTAAATAGTAGTGTAATTTGTTATTATTTATTTCTTGTTTGGTGTATTTGTTATTTTATGTAAATAGAAGTTCTTATACTTTCTTCACACACCAAAGAGTATTGTCATATATTACCTGGGGTGTGGGCTCCCTATTTGAGAGACCACAGGTCTAGAGTAATGGTTCTCAAGCTTTGGTTTGCAGTTCTCTTTTTACTGACTCCCAGATGGGGTCCTGGGTATTTCTTATGCAGGTTATCTGTGCTTGGAATCTCTGGAACAAGCATGGCTTTCTGGACTCAATATTCTTTTGACCACATAGAGGGCCTTCTGTATGATCAGAAGCTTAGTACTGGAATCAGAGTAAGCATCTTGCACTGGGATTGAGCCAGGAGTGGGACCTAGCAATCACACTGGCAATAATTTCCAATATCTGCACAAACTGTGGGGCTGATGGAGTGTCGCAGGCCAAAAGTCCCAGAAGAGCAACTTTTTCTGAGCAGGGAGGCATGCGATAAGAAATGTGGACCTCCTATGAGTAACCAAGACTCAACTTTGTTCAGATATATGGGGATTCACATTACGGAAACCCAGGGACTCAGAATAATTCATCCCAAATGAGTACTACCCCTGGTATACCTTAGAAATTATTTAGAACAAATATGCAGTACTCATCATCCTCATTGTCATTGTTATCATGCTGTTCATCATCATCGTCAATTTCTTGATAACACAACAGTTTGCAAAGGACTTTTTTTAAACCTATGAAGTACCTACCCTTTGCCTTTTACAGGTGTGGAAACCAAGGCTCAGAGAGGTTAAGTAAACCAGTCGTAGGTCACACAGGTAGTCAGTGGTGAAGCCCTGATTCAAGTTCAGGTCAGATGTCTATAATCTTGTACTCTACTCCATAGCTGCCGGAAAACCAGAAAGCCTGCTTTTCACAAAAGATGGTTTTCCTTTTTAGCAAGTATTTGCTCAAGGGAAAATCTGGTAGTTTTGTCTAGTAGAGACAAAAGCCCAGTAGGTACACAAGTGATGATAATGGATGCCTGCAAGTGCAAGGTTTTTCCTAGCAGTCATTCACAAAACAATGATAATGACGTTATCAAAATGGCATATTTTCTCCACAGAGCTCAAAGTGCTTTCACATTGTTTTCAAAATAGGTTTGTGAAGTCAAGTAGTGTAGATATTATTATCCCCACTTGGCAATGATTCTTCTCCAGTGTCAAAGTGTGGTTCTTCCTCTGTCATTGCTGGCTTTCACAGGTTTTATTGCTTGTGATATCTGCTCACACTGTTCTTAATGACCATGCTTTGCTTGTTGACACTAGGAGGGTGACTGCCATCTGTACCAGCACTATCAGAACTGCACAGACATCTTCATTTATACTTTGTTGTTCTAGTATTTGAGGGAAAAAAAAAAAAAAACAAGTAGGAACAAAGCAAATAGATAACAGTAAGAAACAGTGCGCAGGAAAGAAGAGGTTTCTCTTAAATGAAGAGTAGACATTTCACGGTATATTTTTACTTAATTATTGAAGCACCTTGAACTCAATGTATCCTGGATTGTTACAATGCAGTACACAAATCCAAATTTATGTAAAATATGATCTACTCTAATCACAAGGAGAGAGAGGGGCAAAGCACAGGTAACAACAGGTTAACATTTGGTAGTCTAAGTAAGGGGTATTTGGATGCTCTCTGTTCTTTGAATTTTTCTGTGGGTTTGAATTCTTTTCAAGCAAAGAATTTTAAAAACACATCATAACTATCTAAGATACAACTATTGGTCTCTGTTCCTCTGGAGCAAAAGAGAAAGAAGGAAACCAAAGACTCAAAGAAGTGACTAGTTTACAGGACTAATAAAAACCCAAACCCATTGTCGTAGAGTTATTCCCACTCATAGTGACTCTACAGGACAAAGTAGAACTGCCCCATATGGTTTTCAAGGAGTGACTGGTGGATTCGAACTGTTGGCCTTTTGATTAGCAGCCAGGCTCTTAACTACTGTGCCACCAGGGCTCCCATGGACTAAGAGTCTACATAAACCATGGCCTCATCCACCCTCAGACCAGGAGAACTAGATGGTGCCCAGCTACCACTACATATCATTCTGATCAGGGCCACCATAGATGGATCCTAATAGAATGGGAAAAAAATGTGAAACAAAACTTGAAATTCTTTGGGAAAAAAAAAAAAGAACAGACTTACTGGGTTGGTTGAGACTGGAGGACTTCCCAAGACTATTGCCCTGAGATATTCTTTTAAACCTAGAACTGAAACTAGCCCCTGAGGTCACCTTTTAGCTAAATAACAGATTGGCTCACAAAATAAAGACTATCACTGTACTGTACTACTTTAAACAAAAAAAGACTATATGGTACCAAACTGTCAACAATTACTTTAAAACAAAGATGAGAATGTGGGGGGCCAGGGACAGAGAAAGCTGTCAACAATTACTTTAAAACAAAGATGAGAATGTGGGGGCCAGGGGCAGAGAAAGTAGGCTAATGGAAATGGAACAACCAGAATGGAAATAATAAGAATGCTAATGCAATATGAAGACTGTAACCAGTGTCATCGAACAAGCTGTGTAGAAATGGTTAATAAAAAGAATGCATTGTAAAATAAAAAGGGAAACAGCAAACTGAAAGCAACATTTATAACAGATATAAGACAAAAATGGCTAGTATTCTTAAATACAAAGAGCTCTTGCCAACTAATAGAAAAAAAAGCTTGACATAGACAAAAGGACATCGACAAACTACTCATGGAGATAGAAGTGCAAATAACCAGTAACCATGTGAAGAATGCGTCATATAACTGATGAAATACAAATGAACTGCAGAAAACTGCTTAACCTCACTGGCACATCAGACAAATGCAAAGTAAGCAATACAGCACTGTGTTTTTGCTTTAGAAATTATCAAAAAATAATTCAAACTGCTATAATACTCAATGCTGATGAGGGCGCAGTGAGGTGGGCATAGTTTTACTCTACTGGTGAGGTGTAAATTGGCTTGTTAAAGGCAATTTTCAATGTGTTAAGAATATCTCAAAAATTATTATTTTATTTAGTAGTTGTATCTTCAAGAATCTACCCTTAGGAAATAAGCAAAGATATAAATGATTTTGTGTATAAAGATGTTCATTTCAGCATTATATTATAATAGCAAAAAATTAAAAACATCTTAAATATCAACAATAAAACCCATTATAACATATCTATATAAAAAAAAAAAGAAAAAAAAATTTTTTTTTATATGATAGAATATTATGTAGCTATTAAAACTGATATTCTTGAAAAAATTTTGATGGCATGGAAAAATTCTCAGGGTATATTGTCCTGGATTGAATTGTGTCCCCCAAAAATATGTGTATCAATTTGACTAGGCCATGATTCCCAGTATTGTGTGAATGTCCACCATTTTGTCATCTGATGTGATTTTCCTGTGTGTTATAAATCCTATCTCTATGATGTTAATGAGGTGGGATTACTGGCCATTATGTTAATGAGGCAGAACTCAATCTACAAGATTAGATTGTGTCTTAAACCAATCTCTCTTTTTTTTTTTAATAACTTTTATTAAACTTCAAGTGAACGTTTACAAATCCGATCAGTCTGTCACATATAAGTTTACATACATCTCACTCCCTACTCCCACTTACTCTCCCCCTCTTGAGTCAGCCCTTTCAGTCTCTCCTTTCTTGACAATTTTGCCTGCTTCCCTCTCTCTCTATCCTCCCATCCCCCCTCCAGACAAGAGTTGCCAACACAATCTCAAGTGTCCACCTGATATAATTAGCTCACTCTTCATCAGCGTCTCTCTCCCACCCGCTGACCAGTCCCTTTCATGTCTGATGAGTTGTCTTCGGGGATGGTTCCTGTCCTGTGTCAACAGAAGGTCTGGGGAGCACGGCCGCCGGGATTCCTCCAGTCTCAGTCAGACCATTAAGTTTGGTCTTTTTATGAGAATTTGGGGTCTGCATCCCACTGATCTCCTGCTCCCTCAGGGGTCCTCTGCTGTGCTCCCTGTCAGGGCAGTCATCAATTGTGGCCGGGCACCAACTAGTTCTTCTGGTCTCAGGATGATGTAGGTCTGTGGTTCATGTGGCCCTTTCTGTCTCTTGGGCTCTTAGTTGTTGTGTGGCCTTGGTGTTCTTCATTTTCCTTTGCTCCATGTGGGCTGAGACCAATTGCTGCATCTTAGATGGCCGCTTGTTAGCATTTAAGACCCCAGACACCACATTTCAAAGTGGGATGCAGAATGATTTCATAATAGAATTATTTTGCCAATTGACTTAGAAGTCCCCTTAAACCATGTTCCCCAGACCCCCGCGCTTGCTCCGCTGACCTTTGAAGCATTCATTTTATCCCGGAAACTTCTTTGCTTTTGGTCCAGTCCTATTGAGCTGACCTTCCATGTATTGAGTGTTGTCTTTCCCTTCACCTAAAGCAGTTCTTATCTAATGATTAATGAATAAAAAACCCTCTCCCACCCTCCCTCCCTCCCCCCCTCGTAACCACAAAAGTATGTGTTCTTCTCAGGTTTACTATTTCTCAAGATCTTATAATAGTGGTCTTATACAATATTTGTCCTTTTGCCTCTGACTAATTTCGCTCAGCATAATGCCTTCCAGGTTCCTCCATGTTATGAAATGTTTCAGAGATTCGTCACTGTTCTTTATCGATGCGTAGTATTCCATTGTGTGAATATACCACAATTTATTTACCCATTCATCCGTTGATGGACACCTTGGTTGCTTCCAACTTTTTGCTATTGTAAACAGAGCTGCAATAAACATGGGTGTGCATATATCTGTTTGTATGAAGGCTCTTGTATCTCTAGGGTATATTCCTAGGAGTGGGATTTCTGGGTTGTATGGTAGTTCTATTTCTAACTGTTTAAGATAACGCTAGATAGATTTCCAAAGTGGTTGTACCATTTTACATTCCCACCAGCAGTGTATGAGAGTTCCAATCTCTCCGCAGCCTCTCCAACATTTATTATTTTGTGTTTTTTGGATTAATGCCAGCCTTGCTGGTGTGAGATGGAATCTCATCGTAGTTTTAATTTGCATTTCTCTAATGGCTAATAATCGAGAGCATTTTCTCATGTATCTGTTGGCTGCCTGAATATCTTCTTTAGTGAAATGTGTGTTCATATCCTTTGCCCACTTCTTGATTGGGTTGTTTGTCTTTTTGTGGTTGAGTTTTGACAGAATCATGTAGATTTTAGAGATCAGGCGCTGGTCGGAGATGTCATAGCTGAAAATTCTTTCCCAATCTGTAGGTGGTCTTTTTACTCTTTTGGTGAAGTCTTTAGATGAGCATAGGTGTTTGATTTTTAGGAGCTCCCAGTTATCGGGTTTCTCTTCATCATTTTTGGTAATGTTTTGTATTCTGTTTATACCTTGTATTAGGGCTCCTAGGGTTGTCCCAATTTTTTCTTCCATGATCTTTATCGTTTTAGTCTTTATGTTTAGGTCTTTGATCCACGTGGAGTTAGTTTTTGTGCATGGTGTGAGGTATGGGTCCTGTTTCATTTTTTTGCAAATGGATATCCAGTTATGCCAGCACCATTTGTTAAAAAGGCTATCTTTTCCCCAGTTAATTGACACTGGTCCTTTGTCAAATATCAGCTGCTCATACATGGATGGATCTATGTCTGAGTTCTCCATTCTGTTCCATTGGTCTATGTGTCTGTTGTTGTACCAATACCAGGCTGTTTTGACTACTGTGGCTGTATAATAGGTTCTGAAGTCAGGTAAGGTGAGGCCTCCCACTTTCTTCTTCTTTTTCAGTAGTGCTTTGCTTATCCGGGGCTTCTTTCCCTTCCATATGAAATTGGTGATTTGTTTCTCTATCCCCTTAAAATATGACATTGGAATTTGGATCGGAAGTGCGTTAAATGTATAGATGGCTTTTGGTAGAATAGACATTTTTACTATGTTAAGACTTCCTATCCATGAGCAAGGTATGTTTTTCCACTTAAGTATGTCCTTTTGAATTTCTTGTAGTAGAGCTTTGTAGTTTTCTTTGTATAGGTCTTTTACATCTTTGGTAAGATTTATTCCTAAGTATCTTATCTTCTTGGGGGCTACTGTGAATGGTATTGATTTGGTTATTTCCTCTTCGGTGTTCTTTTTGTTGATGTAGAGGAATCCAAGTGATTTTTGTATGTTTATTTTATAACCTGAGACTCTGCCAAACTCTTCTATTAGTTTCAGTAGTTTTCTGGAGGATTCCTTAGGGTTTTCTGTGTATATAATCATGCCATCTGCAAATAGTGATAACTTTACTTCTTCCTTGCCAATCCGGATACCTTTTATTTCTTTGTCTAGCCTAATTGCCCTGGCTAAGACTTCCAACACGATGTTGAATAAGAGCGGTGATAAAGGGCATCCTTGTCTGGTTCCTATTCTCAAGGGAAATGCTTTCAGGTTCTCTCCATTTAGAGTGATATTGGCTGTTGGCTTTGCATAGATGCCCTCTATTATGTTGAGGAATTTTCCTTCAATTCCTATTTTGGTAAGAGTTTTTATCATAAATGGTTGTTGGACTTTGTCAAATGCCTTTTCTGCATCAATTGATAAGATCATGTGGTTTTTGTCTTTTGTTTTATTTATGTGATGGATTACATTAATGGTTTTTCTGATATTAAACCAGCCTTGCATACCTGGTATAAATCCCACTTGATCAGGGTGAATTATTTTTTTGATGTGTTGTTGGATTCTATTGGCTAGAATTTTGTTGAGGATTTTTGCATCAATGTTCATGAGGGATATAGGTCTATAATTTTCTTTTTTTGTAATGTCTTTACCTGGTTTTGGTATCAGGGAGATGGTGGCTTCATAGAATGAGTTGGGTAGTATTCCGTCATTTTCTATGCTTTGGAATACCTTTAGTAGTAGTGGTGTTAACTCTTCTCTGAAAGTTTGGTAGAACTCTGCAGTGAAGCCATCCGGGCCAGGGCTTTTTTTTGTTGGGAGTTTTTTGATTACCGTTTCAATCTCTTTTTTTGTTATGGGTCTATTTAGTTGTTCTACTTCTGAATGTGTTAGTTTAGGTAGGTAGTGTTTTTCCAGGAATTCATCCATTTCTTCGAGGTTTTCAAATTTGTTAGAGTACAATTTTTCATAATAATCTGAAATGATTCTTTTAATTTCATTTGGTTCTGTTGTGATGTGGTCCTTCTCATTTCTTATTCGGGTTATTTGTTTCCTTTCCTGTATTTCTTTAGTCAGTCTAGCCAATGGTTTATCAATTTTGTTAATTTTTTCAAAGAACCAGCTTTTGGCTTTGTTAATTCTTTCGATTGTTTTTCTGTTCTCTAATTCATTTAGTTCAGCTCTAATTTTTATTATTTGTTTTCTTCTGGTGCCTGATGGATTCTTTTGTTGCTCACTTTCTATTTGTTCAAGTTGTAGTGACAATTCTCTGATTTTGGCTCTTTCTTCTTTTTGTATGTGTGCATTTATTGATATAAATTGACCTCTGAGCACTGCTTTTGCTGTGTCCCAGAGGTTTTGATAGGAAGTATTTTCATTCTCGTTGCTTTCTATGAATTTCCTTATTCCCTCCTTGATGTCTTCTATAACCCAGTCTTTTTTCAGGAGGGTATTGTTCATTTTCCAAGTATTTGATTTCTTTTCCCTAGTTTTTCTGTTATTGATCTCTAGTTTTATTGCCTTGTGGTCTGAGAAGATGCTTTGTAATATTTCGATGTTTTGGACTCTTCAAAGGTTTGTTTTATGACCTAATATGTGGTCTGTTTTAGAGAATGTTCCATGTGCGCTAGAAAAAAAAGTATATTTTGCAGCAGTTGGGTGGAGAGTTCTGTATAAGTCAATGAGGTCAAGTTGGTTGATTGTTGTAATTAGATCTTCCGTGTCTCTGTTGAGCTTCTTACTGGATGTCCTGTCCTTCTCCGAAAGTGGTGTGTTGAAGTCTCCTACTATAATTGTGGAGGTATCTATCTCGCTTTTCAATTCTGTTAAAATTTGATTTATGTATCTTGCAGCCCTGTCATTGGGTGCGTAAATATTTAATATGGTTATGTCTTCCTGATCAATTGTCCCTTTTATCATTATATAGTGTCCTTCTTTATCCTTTGTGGTGGATTTAAGTCTAAAGTCTATTTTGTCAGAAATTAATATTGCTACTCCTCTTCTTTTTTGCTTATTGTTTGCTTGATATACTTTTTTCCATCCTTTGAATTTTAGTTTGTTTGTGTCTCTAAGTCTAAGGTGTGTCTCTTGTAGGCAGCATATAGATGGATCGTGTTTCTTTATCCAGTCTGTGACTCTCTGTCTCTTTATTGGTGCATTTAGTCCATTTACATTCAGGGTAATTATAGATAAATAAGTTTTTAGTGCTGTCATTTTGATGCCTTTTTATGTGTGTTGTTGACAATTTCATTTTTCCACATACTTTTTTGTGCTGAGGCGTTTTTCTTAGTAAATTGTCAGATCCTCATTTTCAAAGTGCTTGACTTTATGTTAGTTGAGTCGTTACGTTTTTCTTGGTTTTTATCTTGAGTTATAGAGTTGTTATACCTTTTTGTGGTTACCTTATTATTTACCCCTATTTTTCTAAGTAAAAACCTAACTTGTATTGTTCTATATTGCCTTGTATCACTCTCCATATGGCAGTTCAATGTCTCCTGTATTTAGTCCCTCTTTTTGATTATTGTGATCTTTCACCTATTGCCTTCCATGATTCCCTGTTATGTGTATTTTTATTTTTTTTTTTAATTAATCTTAATTTGTTTGTTTTTGTGATTTCCCTATTTGAGTTGATATCAGGACGTTCTGTTTTGTGACCTTGTGTTGTGCTGATATCTGATATTATTGGTTCTCTGACCAAACAATATCCTTTAGTATTTCTTGTAGCTTTGGTTTGGTTTTTGCAAATTCTCTAAACTTGTGTTTGTCTGTAAATATCTTAATTTCGCCTTCATATTTCAGAGAGAGTTTTGCTGGATATATGATCCTTGGCTGGCAGTTTTTCTCCTTCAGTGTTCTGTATATGTCGTCCCATTCCCTTCTTGCCTGCATGGTTTCTGCTGAGTAGTCAGAACATATTCTTATTGATTCTCCCTTGAAGGAAACCTTTCTTTTCTCCCTGGCTGCTTTTAAAATTTTCTGTTTATCTTTGGTTTTGGTGAGTTTGATGATAATATGTCTTGGTGTTTTTCTTTTTGTATCAATCTTAAATGGGGTTCGATGAGCATCTTGGATAGCTATCCTTTCGTCTTTCATGATGTCAGGGAAGTTTTCTGTCAGGAGTTCTTCAACTATTTTCTCTGTGTTTTCTGTCCCCCCTCCCTGTTCTGGGACTCCAATCACCCGCAGATTATCCTTCTTGACAGAGTCCCACATAATTCTTAGGGTTTCTTCATTTTTTTTAATTCTTTTATCTGATTTTTTTTCAGCTATGTTGGTGTCGATTCCCTGGTCCTCCATATGTCCCAGTCTGCATTCTAATTGCTCGAGTCTGCTCCTCTGACTTCCTATTGCGTTGTCTAATTCTGTAATTTTATTGTTAATCTTTTGGATTTCTACATGTTGTCTCTCTATGGATTCTTGCAACTTATTAATTTTTCCACTATGTTCTTGAATAATCTTTTTGAGTTCTTCAACAGTTTTATCAGTGTGTTCCTTGGCTTTTTCTGCAGTTATCCTAATTTCATTTGTGATATCATTAAGCATTCTGTAAATTAGTTTTTTATATTCTGTATCTGATAATTCCAAGATTGTATCTTCATTTGGGAAAGGTTTTGATTCTTTTGTTTGGGAGGTTGGAGAAGCTGTCATGGTCTGCTTCTTTAAGTGGTTTGATATGGATTGTTGTCTCCGAGCCATCTCTGGGAAACTAGTTTTTCCAGAAAATCCGCTAAAAAAAAAATGCAGTCAGATCCCTATCAGAGTTCTCCCTTTGGCTCAGGCTATTCAGATGTTAATGAAGCCGCCTGGGGAGGGTGGGGGAGGGAACAGAGAGATAGGAGAGTAGCACCTCAGAATATAGCCAGAGTTGCTTGTCTTGCTTGGAATGACTATTATATCTGAGATTCCCGCGGGCGCGTCGCCTATGTGTGCTGGCTGTGTGGAGATTGCCCCCGGGGGGTCTGGCCCGCTGGAGTCACGGTCAGATCCTCCGCTTCCAGCCCCACGCCCAGCGTCAAGGCTCCCCTACTGGGACGGTGCACTCTCGACTCCAAAATCAGTCGCTGCCTCCCGGGGACTTCTCGTCCCTCCAGCCGCGTGGCCGTGCCGCTCCCGAGAACCAGTTGGGCCTCCTCCCGGGGTTAGTTCAGATGGGTGGAGCAGGTCCCCGTGCTTGTGCCGTGACCGAGTGTCCCGGCTGGGACGCTGTTCTCCCTGCTCCAATACCAGTCGCTGCCTCCCGGGGACTTCTCCTACCGGCTGCATCCCACGCCGCCCGCGCGACCCGGCTGGTCCCCTTCCCGGGGTTAGTTCAGGGGGATGGAGCAACTCTCCGTGTTTATGGCGTACCTGCGTCCAGTCCAAATCCCTGCGGGACGGTTCCCCGGCTCGGATGCTGCTCTTTCTGCTCCAAGACCAGTCACTGCCTCCGGGGGACTTCTCCTACCGGCTGCGTCCCACGCCGCCCATGGAACTGGCTGGTCCCCCTCCCAGGGTTAGTTCAGGAGGGAGGAGCAGGTCTCTGTGCTTGTGCCGTACCTGACTGGTACGCTGGCTCCAGGCTCTGGAAATAATCACTGCTTCCCCGTATTCGTTCTCCGTCTCTAAATCTGTGTTTGTTGTTCAGGGTTCGTAGATTGTTATGTATGTGATCGATTCACTTGTTTTTCCGTGTCTTTGTTGTAAGAGGGATCCAAGGTAGCGTCTGCCTAGTCCGCCATCTTGGCTCCGCCTCACCAATCTCTTTTGAGATATAAAAGAAAGAAGTGAGCAGAGAGACATGGGGACCTCATACCACCAAGAAAGAAGAGCCAGGAAAATAGCGTGTCCTTTGGGCCCGGGGTCCCTGGGCTGAGAAGCGCCTAGTCCAGGGGGAGATTGATGACAAGAGCCTTCCTCTAGAGCCAACAGTGAAAGAAAGCCTTCCCCTGGAGCTGACACCCTGAATTTGGACTTCTAGCCTACTACACTGTGAGAGAATAAACTTCTGTTTGTTGAAGCTATCCACTTGTGGTCTTTCTGTTATAGCAGCACTAGATGACTAAAACATATATGTTGAGTGGGAAAAACAAGAGGATATAAAGTTATATTGCAATTCTTTACCTGTGTGTCTAGATTCAGGTCTAAACATATAATCCTTGGAGGTAAGAAAATTGAAAAGAAATACACCAGGAGACTTCCTTTTCTGGGAAGATGGAGCAGCCATACTTTTACCTATGCCTCCTGCTAAGTACACCTAAAAACCCTGAGCATTATGTATAAAACAAACATAAGAAGACTCTAAAAGGTTGAGAGAAGAAGGGAGGCCATCTAGGCACCTTAGGACATGAGGAATGACACAGAGGTGAGTTCCCTGGGTTTCCATTTTGCCTCATACATCCCAGACTTGGAGTTGAAGAAGCCAGCAACCCAGAAATGACAAGAGGTAAGACAAAAAAAGCCCCAAGAAAAGGTTGCTCTTCCTACCCAAATAACCAAAAAAGGTGCAGCCTAATGAGACAGAAAACTTTTACACAATAACCATTGTAACCCAGCCAAATACTACAGAAAAAACTGTGGTCCCACTCCCAGAGTAAATAACTTTGACAAAGCAATAATAAAAAGGGAACTCAATAAGGAGATGAGCAGAAGACTAGACACTTTACAAGAGAAAATATATGAATGATTGGGGTGCAGAGAATTATTTAATATGACCTTTCTAGCCATAGTCTTTGTAACTCCCACCAAATGACTGGGTGGACTATGCAGATGAGGTGCTTGTGGCCCGTGGATTGAATTATGTCCCCCGAAACTGTGTGTTTCAATTTGGCTGGGCCATGACAGCCGGTATTGTATGGTGTCCTCCATTTTGTGATTGTAATTTTATGATAAAGAGGATCAGGATGGGATTGTGACAGCCTTACCCAGGTCACATCCCTGATCCAATGTAAAGGAAGTTTTCCTGAGGTGTGGCCTGCACCACCTTTTGTCTCTCAAGAGATAAAAAGGAAAGGGAAACAAGCAGAGAGTTGGGGACCTCAGAGCACCAAGAAAGCACCACCAGGACCAAAGCACGTCCTTTGGACCTGAGGTTCCTGCACTGAGATGCTCCCAGGCCAAGGGAAGACTGATAACAAGGACCTTCCTCCAGAGCTGACAGAGAAGGAGAGCCTTCCCTGGAGCCAGCACCCTGAATTCAGACTTCTAGCCTTCTGAACTGTGAGAGAATAAACTTCTCTTTCTTAAAGCCACCCACTTGTGGTAGGTATTTCTGCTATAGCAGCACTAGATGTCCAAGACACCCACCAGGGGGATTGAATAGCTTGCTAATAATATAAATAAAATGTATGGCACCCTCGTGGGGGTGGGACCATGCAAATAAGGTGTATGGAACCCTATCAAGGGGTTTGGTCAGTTTTGCCATCCTGCTAGGCCTAAAGGGAAACGTGGAGCAAGAGAGAGCGATTGGAGCTGTAACACGGAAAACAACAAGAAATGGCGGTGCAACAGTAGCAAGAGCGGTAGTGGGCAAGACAGCAGAAACCAGGAGACGGCGCAAGATGGCAGCGGTGGGGCTTGTTGACCCAAGAGATAAGAGAGTTGTAACACTTGCCTGAAAAGGCCCCGGGCAGGGCCTAGCAGCAGCAAGGCCCCAGCAAGGCTCGACGGCAGAGGGCAAAAAGAAGCTGTCCTGATCTAGGAACTGGGTCCTGAGTTGTTCCTGTTACTTTCAAGTTAATTCCGATCTCAAGTTGTACCCCATTACTTCCCTAATAAGCCGCTTAACTGTAAGTGAGACATTGCAGCGAATTACCAGACCCAACGAAGAGACGGGGAGTAGTTGATGTTAGAGATGATGAAATGGTACAGCAATTTGAAAAAGTTGGACATTTGGGACATCTTTGACTTCCACCTCACAGGAACCAGCTTTTGGTGATCCTTACAAAATAAATTATTCATTTAATGATCAATAAACCATGTGCTATGAAAAGATGTTCAACAGCATTAAATGTCAGGAGATGCAAATTAAAACCACAGTGAGACATGATTTCACATTCACTACGATGACTAAAAATTAAAAAGATTGACCACACAGCAAATGCTGGCATGTATGTATGTGGAGCAACTGGAATGCTCATATGTCGCTAATGGATGTGTAAAACCCACTAAAAAGTGGGACAACCATTTTGTAGACAGTTTTTTTTTTAATTTTTATTGTGCTTTAAGTGAAAGTTTACAAACCAAGTCAGTCTCTCATACAAAAACTTATATACACCTTGCTATATACTCCTGGTTTCTCTCCTTCCAATGAGACAGCACACTCCTTCCCTCCACTCTCTGTTTTTGTGTCTATTTGGCCAGCTTCTGACCCCCTTTGCCCTCTCATCTCTTCTCCAGACAGGAGCCTCCCACATAGTCTCATGTGTCTGCTTGATCCAGGAAGCTCAGTCTTCACCAGTATCATTTTCTATCCCATAGTCCAGTCCAATCCCTGTCTGAAGAGTTGGCTTTGGGAATGGATCCTGTCTTGGGCTAACAGAAGGTCTGGGGACCATAACCTCTGGGGTCCTTCTAGTGTCAGTCAGACCATTAAGTCTGGTCTTTTTACGAGAATTTGAGGTCTGCATCCCACTGCTCTCCTGTTCCCTCAGGGGTTCTCTGTTGTGTTCCCTGTCAGGGCAGTCATCAGTTGTAGCCTGGTACCATCTAGTTCTTCTGATCTCAGGCTGATATAGTCTCTGGTTTATGTGGCCCTTTCTGTCTCTTGGTCTCATAGTTACCTTGTGTCTTTGGCATTCTTCATTCTCCTTTGCTCCAGGTGGGTTGAGAACCAATTGATGCATCTTAGATGGCCACTTGCTAGCATTTAAAACTCCAGATGGCACTCTCCAAAGCGGGATGCAGAATGTTCTCTTAATAGATTTTATATGCCAATTGACTTAGATGTCCCCTGAAACCATGGTCCCCAAACCCCTGCCCCTGCTACACTGGCCTTCAAAGCATTCAGTTTATTCAGGAAACTTCTTTGCTTTTGGTTTAGTCCAGTTGTGTTGACCTCTTCTGTATTGTGTGTTGTCTTTCCCTTCACCTAAAATAGTTCCTATCTACTATCTAATTAGTGAAAACCCCTCTCCCTCCCTCCCTCCCTCCCCACTCTTGTAACCATCAAAGAATATTTTCTTCTCTGTCTAAACTGTTTTTCAAGTTCTTATAATAATGGTCTCATACAGTATTTGTCCTTTTGCAGCTAACTAATTTCACTCAGCATAATGCCTTCTAGATTCCTCCATGTTATGAAATGTTTCACGGATTCACCATTGTTCTTCATCGATGCATAGTATTCCATTGTGTGAATATACCATAATTCATGTGTTGATGGGCACCTTGGTTGCCTCCATCTTTTTGCTATCATAAACAATGCTGCAGTGAACATGGGTGTGCATATATCTGTTCGTGTAAAGGCTCTTATTTCTCTAGGATATATTCCAAGGAGTGGGATTGCTGGATCTTATGGTACTTCTATTTCTGGCTTTTTAAGGAAGCACCAAATTGATGTCTAAAGTGGTTGTACCATTTCCCACCAGCAGTGTATAAGTGTTCCAGTCTCTCCATAACCTCTCCAGCCAGCCTTGTTGGAGTGAGATGGAATCTCATTGTAGTTTTGATTTGCGTTTCTCTGATGGCTAATGACCGTGAACATTTCCTCGTGTATCTCTTAGCTACCTGAAGGTCTTCTTTAGTGAAGGGCCTGTTCATATCCTTTGCCCATGTTTTAATTGGGTTATTTGTCCTTTTGTTGTTGAGTTTTTGCAGTATCATGTAGATTTTAGAGATCAGATGCTGATCGGAAATGTCATAGCGAAAAACTTTTTCCCAGTCTGTAGGTAGTCTTTTTACTTTTTTGGTGAAGTCTTTGGATGAGCATAGGTATTTGATTTTTAGGAGCTCCCAGTTATCTAGTTTCTCTTCTGCATTGTTAGTAATGTTTTATATACTGTTCATGCCTTGTATTAGGGTTCCTAACATTGTCCCTATTTTTTCTTCCATGATCTTTATCGTTTTCGATTTTATGTTTAGGTCTCTGATCCATTTTGAGTTCGTTTTTGTGCATGGTGTGAGGTATGGGTCTTGTTTCATTTTTTTGCAGATGGATAGCCAGTTATGCCAGCACCATTTGTTAAAGAGACTGTCTTTTCCCCGTTTAACTGACTTTGGGCCTTTGTCAAATATCAGCTGCTCATATATGGATGGATTTATGTCTAGGTTCTCAATTCTGTTCCATTTGTCTATGTATCTGTTGTTGTACCAGCACCAGGCTGTTTTGACTACTGTGGCGGTATAATAGGTTTTAAAATCAGGTAGAGTGAGGCCTCCCACTTTGTTATTCTTTTTCAGTAATGCTTTACTTATCCGAGGCCTCTTTCCCTTCCATAAGAAGTTGGTGATTTGTTTCTCCATCTCATTAAAAAATGTGGTTGGAATTTGGATCAGAATTGCATTGTATCTATAGATAGCTTTTGGTAGAATAGACAGTTTTACAGTGTTAAGTGTGGACAGTTTTTTATAAAGTTAATCATATGACTATTATATGGCCCAGCAATTCCACAAAAAGACTTGTACGATAATGTTAATAGCTTTATTCATGGTAAGTAAAAAATGGGGAAAAAACAAATAACAATAATTGAATGGATAAATAATTTGTGGCATATCATCCAAAGGGATACTAGTACTGTTTTCAAACAGTTCAAAAATGCATATAATACTTATACATATTGAGAGAGAAAGAGAAAGAAAGAAAACCCGTTGCCGTCGAGTTGATTCTGACTCATAGCAACCCTATAGAGAATGAAAACGGTAAAGCAAATGTAAAATGTTGAAATTTGGTTGAAGGGCACAGGAATTTTTGTACTATTCTTGCAACTTCTTTTTTCTAAGTCTGAAATTATGTCAAAATACAAAAGTTAAAAAAAAAGTTGACAAAACTAATCTATGCTGATAAAAATCTGAAGAATGGTTACCTATGCGATGGGGAGACTAGAAATGGTCATGGTTGAATTTTCTGAGGGTGATCAAAATGCTGTGTATCTCATTACGTTATACACTTAAGAGCTTTGCATTTCACTTTATGTAAATTTTATCTCTATTTTGAAAAATGGACAGGTGACAGGCCAACACAAGCAAAAGCAAGGCACGGGGCAGAAACTGGCAAAGCATGTTTGAGAAATGTAACAGAGGCAATATTAAGTGTTCACTTCACCATTTCCTCGTCTTGGGCACTTGGGAAGGCTATATTTCTCAGCCTCCCTAGAAGTTAGTTTGGGTATCATGTGCCCACAGGCCTTCTAGCCTATAAAATGTGGGTAAAAGTGATATAAGCCACTTCCAGGCCTGGCCCTTAAAATTTTTCTGTGATACTATTCAGCCATTATATGGTAACCTTGGAGGAAGTACCTCCTCTGTGGCATTGCTACCAGAAAGGGGCCCTTGAGGCCCCTTTGGAGGACTCAATAACTATGACAGGAGCAAGGAAAAAAAATCTATTAGGTTTATAAAAATGATAGACTGTGCACAATTGTATTGGTTAAAGTTCCTAAAGTTTGCTATTAAATTGCATTTCCAGATTGTTCCTGTTCCACCTACAATTTGTGTCATTCACGTATAAATGTGTGCATAAATTATGTTGTTTTTCTTGTTGTTAGGTGCCAGCAAGTCAGTTCCGACTCACTGTGACCCTATGTACAAAAAAACCAAAACCAAGCCTGTTGCCATCCAGTCAATTCTGACTCATAGCGACCATATAGGACAGAGTAAAACCACCCTGTAGGGTTTCCAAGGAGCGGCTGGTAGATTTAAACTGCTGACCTTTTGGTGAGCAGCCAAACACATAACCACTGCACCACCCTGTGTACAACAGAACAAAACACTGGCCAATCTTGCGCCATCCTCACGATTCTTACTATGCTTGAGCTCATTGTTGCAGCCACTGTGTCAATCCATTTCATTGAGGATCTTCCTCTTTTTCACTGACGCTCTTCTTTACCAAGCATGATATCCTTCTCCAGGGCCTGGTCCCTCCTGATAACATGTCCAAAGTACATGAGATAAAGTGTCACCATCCTTGCTTCTAAGGAGCATTCTGGCTGTACTTCTTCAAAGACAGATTTGTTCTTTCTTCTGGCAGCCCATGGTATATTCAATATTGTTCGCCAACACCATAACTCAAAGGCGTCAGTTCTTCTTCGGTCTTCCTTATTCATTGTCCAACTTTCACATGCATATGTGGTGATTGAAAACACCATGGCTTGGGTCAGGCGCACCTTAGTCCTCAAGGTGACATCTTTGCTTTTGAACACTTTAAAGAGGTCTTTTGCACAAATTATGAGATCCTTGAATTCCAAGTCTCAAATTAACCACAGAGGATGGGGCAGGGGTTGATTTGTACAAGGTTTTATTAAAGTTTAAAGCTATGAAACTAAAGCTTTAAAATGGAAAATAAAAAACATATTTTCAAGAAAAGTGAAGCGAGGTTTTTCAAGAAAAACAAAGCAAGTTTCTCCTGGGTTGAGGGCACACGCAGCTGTATGGAAAGCTTCCCATGGGCGTTGCTGAAAGTTTTACTGCTTTACACTCCTTACCTGCCTGATAGAGTTTTTACGGAAGAGAACGTACAGCTCGTGAGGAACTGAGCCCCTCCTCTAAGCGAGGTTTTCTTAACATGAAATTTCATCCTTAAAGTATACACACCATGTCCAATCGTTGAGAATCCTGTCTGCTTTGGCAAAACAAGGCAACTTTCTAAAGAACAACAAATCTTTTGTGGATATGATGCTTTTATTCCAGGAGGCGATGAAGTAAACATTTATGGCTAAGGCTTTTTTTTTTTTTTTAATAATTTTTATTGTGCTTTAAGTGAAAGTTTACAAATCAACTCAGTCTCTCACACAAAAACCCATATACACCTTGCTACACACTCCCAATTACTCTCCCCCTAATGAAACAGTCTGCTCCCTCCCTCCACTCTCTTTTCGTGTCCTTTTCGCCAGCTTCTGACCCCCTCCACCCTCTCATCTCCCCTCCAGGCAGGAGATGCCAACGTAGTCTCAAGTGTCCACCTGATCCAAGAAGCTCACTTCTCACCAGCATCTTGAACCCATTGTCCAGTCCAATCCAAGTCTGAAGAGTTGGCTTCGGGAATGGTTCCTGTCCTGAGCCAACAGAAGGTTTGGGGGCCATGACCACCGGGGTTCTTCCAGTCTCAGTCAGACCATTAAGTCCGGCCTTATGAGAATTTGGGGTCTGCATCCCACTGTTCTCCTGCTCCCTTGGGGGTTCTTTGTTGTGTTCCCTGTCAGGGCGGTCATCAGTTGTAGCCGGGCACCATCTAGTTCTTCTGGTCTCAGGATGATGTAGTCTCTGTTTCATGTGGCCCTTTCTGTCTCTTGGGCTCGTAATCGCCTTGTGTCCTTGGTGTTCTTCATTCTCCTTTGCTCCAGGTGGGTTGAGACCAATTGATGCATCTTAGATGGCTGCTTGCTAGCATTTAAGACCCCAGATACCACTCTTCAAAGTGGGATACAGAATGTTTTTTTAATAGATTTTATTATGTCAATTGACTTAGATGTCCCCCTAACCCTGGTCCCCAGACCCCTGGGCTAAGGGTCTTTTTGCAGAATACTTCAGAGATTACCTACCTCCAAATAATGGGTTTTGCTTTATTTTCAAGGCCGTAGAGATAAATAGAGTCAAATGAGATCCCCTTCCCAAACACTTCGGACAGTGTATCTGTTGTTCATAACACTCTATTCTCACCACTTGTTTTGCTTCCTTCATCATTACTCTCTACTTTCTTTTATCCTTAACCATAAATGTCACCTCTCCAGAAACACGTTCCCTGACTCCTGCCTCCTGTATCTCTTAGGGTACTCAGGACTTCTTAGCAACTTGTTACTGTGTAAAATGATAAATTTAGTTGAGAGTCGTATTTGTTTAATGTTTGTCTCCCTTACTAAGTTGTAAATTCCAAGAAGGTAGTCATCTTGTCTTTTTTGTGTTGTTTTGCTTGATTATTTGATTTTTATCATTCTCTACTCAGCATTAGCACATTACCTGGTGTATAGCAAGTGCTCAATAAAAATTTATTGAATAATTAATGTTTACATCTGATAAAGAAAGCACCAAAAATAACTGCAGATCAATTCTTCTTATTAATTCTGCAGTTGAGGTCGTGTAGATTAGTAGGAAGAATTCAGCAGCACATTAATAGAATAATGCACAAAAACCAAGAGGGGTTTATTTCATGAATATACAATGGTCTGCTAAGAACTGTGTTAATATAATTTGCCATATTAGTAAGTTGAAGGAGAAAAACCATGTAATTATCTCAGTGGCTAATAGGCATTTAATAAAATTCAACATCTATCACAGATTTTAAAAATTAAATGACTTTCCCAAGGTTGAATAGCTAAAAAATGGTGGAACTGGGATTCAAACCCAGTACTCTTAAGTATGAACCTATAGTGCCTACTTATAGTTCATGTTATTAAAATTTTTGTATCAAGAAATAGCACAATTATTTTGTGACTACTTTATGTCACTCAAAGGCAACTAAAACGACAACTTTATGTGATACTGATACATTCCATATTAGAGAAATAAAATGTGTTATGCATTGAAATGATCAAATATATTCTTTGGAAAGTATGTGAATGGGAGGAAGGTTGGCAACGGGTTTGGTTTCAACAAATTTACACTCTTAAAGGTGCAGGGTTTAGCCCAAGTTCACAAGTGAAAAAAGAAACCAAAAAATCACATACCCACCTAATTGGAAAAGATTAAACAGTTTGACAATACCAAATGTTGGAGGAGATTTGGAGTAATGGTGGGAGTGTCATTGGCATACCCAATTTGGAAACGTGTACCATGATATAGTAAAACTGAAGGTGCATGTTTGTTGGTCCAGCAGTTCCACTCCTAGGTGTATTCCTTAGAGCAACATTGTCCAGTAGAACTTTCTGCAGTCATGGAGATGTTCTGTATCTCTACAGGGGCTATTGAGCACTTGAAATGCAGCTAGCTAGCATGACTAAGGAAACGAGTTTTAATTTTTTTTAATCTTAGTTTATTTGGATTTAAATTTAAATAGGCACATGTGGCAGTGGCTACTGAGTTAGACAGAACAACCCTAGATAAACACATGCACACGTACACCAGGACATAAATACCGGATTGTTCATGGCAGCATTATTTTTTATGATAAAAAATAGGAAACAACCCGAACATCCGTCTTGAGTAGAATGGATACATAAATTGGGTCTATTCATGTAATATATTGGCACAACAGCAATTAATATACATCATATAGTATATTAGTAGGAGCCCTGGTGGCGCAGTGGTTAATCACCCAGCTGCTAATCTAAAGGTTGGTGGTTCAAACCCACCAGCCGCTCTGTGGGAGAAAGACCTGGCAATTTGCTCCTGTAAATATTGAAGCCTTGGAAACCCTATGGGGCAATTCTGCTCTGTCCTATAGGGTCACTGTGAGTCAGAATTGACTCAGAGTGAGTGGGTTAGCATATTAGCATACATCAGTGCATATAAACAAACTTCACACAACTTAGGTAAATCTCATAAAGATAATACTGAATGAAAGACTTAAGACATGAAAGAATACACAGTGTAACAACTTTTTAATTCACATAGAATCGACAAAACAAGCAAAACTGTATTATATAGGGATGGATAAACAAGGAAATTATTTTCACAAAAGTTAGGATACTGCTTAACTCTGGTGGGGAGGGAGCGTTTATTCTGGAGAAGGGAATGGGGCAAGGTTACTGCTAGGGTGCTGGAAATGGGCTGCTGCTTAGCTCGAGTGGTGGTTACAAGGTGTGTACTTCATTGTTATTCAAAATATGAATATCTGCCTTACCCACTGGTCCGTATATATGTTGTATTTCACAATAAAAGAAGAAAAATGGGTGAAACTGTGTAGGTACACCCCCAGGTTGTGCTGCTGTGATTATGCTACTTATTTGTTTTTACTGTCCTTTTATTCCCTTTCGCAAATAATTCTTAGCGAATGTCAAATATTACCCACAGTTTCTGGGCACCAACCAAAGTTAGGGTTTCTTTTATTTGTTTAAGCACTCTGGAACCCCTAAGCTGACAAGGCTCACTTTTCCTTAGGATTTTACTAACAACCCAAAGCCAAGCTGTGTGGATACTGGCAGAGGGCAGTTTTAGGTGTGTTTTGACACTCCCTTGCTTTTTAAAGTTATTTCAATGTTTTGACTCCTTTTCTTACTGTATTTGGGGCTGCCATGGTGGGTCATGGTGATGTATGGTCATTATTTCTGTTACTTCACTTATGACAGGTTCAACAGTCAAGCCCTTTTATATTCTCTAACACAAATATCAAATATCAAGCAAGCAATTTCTGGACAAGAAGAAGTTTGACAAACTTTTGCAAACATTGTATGTTTTTTCTACAATATCTATGATTTTCGTGGTGCTACATTTTTCAAAATACTATCCGGTCCCCAAAAGAGTGAGGAAAAAATAATCAAATACCTAGAAATTGTGTTTGACTGAGGCTTTGCCAAAGGGATAGTTTATGTATATCTGTAAACACACATACACACACACATTCACTCTCTTTCTCATACACATATACCGACCCACTCATATACATATACAGACACTCTCATCTGCACATATACTCATATCCATATACACATACACAAACACGTGAACCCGCTGGCACTCATACACACAGGAAATTTGCGTCATAAGTAAAAGATGCATCCGTGTATACCTGGTATAGTTTAAAACTTGCATAATACACGATACGTCCTGACGAAGGCTGGCTGAGGTTTCTGTTTTCCAGCAGAAGGGATATCACCACGAGACAATAGCATAAGCGATTGTTTGCAAATTGCTCAGTTTGCCAACTTTGAAATTAAGTGATTTAGGGCAAATGTTTAAATTATGGAAACCCTGGTGGCATAGTGGTTAAGTGCTATGGCTGCTAACCAAAGGGTGGGCAGTTCAAATCCACCAGGCACTCCTTGGAAACTCTATGGGGCAGTTCCACTCTGTCCTAACGAAATCAACTCGATGGCACTGGGTTTCGTTTTTTTTCTGGCTTAAATTACAAAAAATTTACATTATTCCACATCTTGTGTGCTAAGCATGCTTTATTAATATTTAAATCAGTATTTTAAATTTTCCTAATTCAAATTAACAAAATGCAACTGTTCCGTCATTGTATTTGCAAGGCAAAGCACCAATTCTATTAATAGGGATTGTGTCTGAGTGGTGGGACTGTTGTTAGGTGCGGTCGAGTCGGTTCTGACTTATAGCAACCCTATGTACAACTGAACAAAACACTGCCCACTTCCGCGCCCTCCTTGCAATCATTGCTGTGTTTGAGCCCCATTGTTGCAGCCACTATGTCAGTGCATCTTGTTGAGCATCTCCCTCTCTTCTGCTGACACTCTACCAAGCATGATATCCTTCTCTAGGGACTGGTCCTCGATGGCACTAGAGGTGATTTTTTTTTTCCTTTAAAATTTTCTGTTATTTTCTAAATTATTTACAGAATACAAGTTTTACTTTTATAATAAAAAGATGTTATTAAAAGTTAGCTGGGCTAGTTGATAGAAAGATAAAGAAAAAAAAAAACATAATTCAAGAGAACCCCAACCAGGGTGTCTAACATATGATAATGTTGGGTACACACACACACATACAGGACATATGATAATGTGAGAAATACACACACATGCAAGTCAGTGTTGTTGTTACCTGCTGTCAGGTGGGCCCCTGACTCATGGTAGCCCCATGCACAACAGAATGAAACGGTGCCTAGTCCTGCATCGTTGCCATGATTGGTTGCTGATCAGAACGTCGTTATCCATAGAGTTTTCGCTGGCTGATTTTTGGAGGTAGATTGCCAGGCCTTTCTTCCTAGCCTGCCTTAGTCTAGAAGCTCTACTGAAGCCTGTTCAGCATCATAGCAACACATAAGCCACCACTAATAGGTGGGTGGTGGGTGCGTATGAGGTATACTAGCTGGGAATGGAAGGAGAAGGCTCTCCCACTGAAGCACCTGTGCATCACACAAGTCGGTAGGCTGTGATATTTGGTTTTTAATGACAATTTTATAAAAGTTGACATCATAGTAGAATAAGGGGTTGAGTTACTGGTGGTTGAGTTTTATTTGCTTTTACTTCTGTTGATCATTTTAAAGAACTGGAACCTACTTGCAAATTGGATTTTTTAGATATAACATTGTATACACACACTCATTCTTACAGCTTTGTTTTGTTTTTACATTGCCCTCCCTATGGAACTGTCTGTCCATTGCTTTATAAGGAAGACCTTTAATTACCTTTGATCCTTACGTCTTTGCAATTATATAAAATAACAAAGGTTTAAACAATATAAGTATGAACTGTTTAGGGACCATCATTCTGAATATATTGGATTTGATTTTATTAAACAAAATACAGCATTCTGTGTTTTTCTTAACCAAGAAATGTTTTATAGTGTAGTAATTCTGTCAGTTGTTAGTCATATAAACACAGCCAGAGATAGAGCTTTTTATTCATGCTGCAATAGTCTTTATCAGACTTGGAAATTCTTATGTTTAATAAAACAACTGCAGTTTTATAGTGGTAAAAATGCTAAAGATTGGTCTAATTTATTGTAATTACCGATAGAATATTTCCTATCAAATGTAATCTTAACTAGAAAGTGTTGTTTCAAAAATTACAATTTGAGAACCCTTTAAGAATAGCAAATTTGTATTTTAAATTATGTTTAATTTTACTTAGGTTGCTTCCAGCAGTAATTGATCAGAAATCATTTATTTTCCCTCTGGAATCTGGGGATAAACTTTGGCGGCCCCAAAAACAGCACAGCTCAATTCCACATACCTTTCCAAGAGTAAAGGTAAGAATACAGGTATTCATAAGGACAGAAAATGGGTGTATGGTTACCAGGGCCTAGGAAGAGGGGGTAACAGGGATAACTGCTAATTGGTATCAGGCTTCTTTTTGGAATGATGAAAATGTTCCAACGTTAGATGGTAGTGATGTTTACACAACTCTGGGAAAGTGCTAAAAACCATTGAATGGTACACTTTAAAAGGGTGAATTTTATGGTACGTGAATTATATCTCAATAAAGCTGTTATAAAAAATTTTTCTTAAAGGGTAAAGGTAGGAAATTTGTTGTTTCTTTTTTCTAAATGAAGAAGAAAATGCATGCGGATAGATAGGCCTGTTTGTATAATCTCCGGTAATCGTGTCAGAGACGCTCACGGTGTGGTCAGCAGGACAAAGAGCTTTCTTCAGAAAGCAAAATAAAACAACATAATGCCTTCAAATTTTTGAACAGAGCCCTAGAATGGAGGAAACCCTGGCGGTGTAGTGGTTAAGTGCTATGGCTGCTAACCAAAAGGTCAGCAGTTCAAATCTGCCTTGGAAACTCTATGGCGCAGTTCTCTGTCCTATAGGGTCGCTGTGAGTCGGAATTGACTCGACGATGGTGGGTTTTTGATGAAAATAAAACAATACTGAGATTAAGGGGGATTAAATGTCCCATCTTCCTTATTATTAACTAGTTATTCAAGTTAAAATTTTATATTTTTGCCAAGAATCTCAGGAGGGCCACGGTTGGCCTGCAAGTGGAAGGCTGGAAGTCTCTGGTTTATCTAGACAATGAAATAAAATACCAGAAATTAGGACAACTGTAGAGTGTGTAGTTGATATAATTGTTCCATAAAAAATAAAACTATGCAGAAATTTATTTACCCAAAAGAGTTTTGATTCCTGGCAAATGATCATAAAGATGAGGCTCTTATGTGCTGAGTATAACCTCGAGTTCTTTTAAATGCTGTGAGAACCCGCATGCTTCCTTTAGAAAGGGGCATGGAGCGTTTCCCACCCTGACTTTACCTCCAGGGCGGGAATCCCTGTTGTTGTTTTATTTCTAATATTGGTGACATCTGCTTAAAAATGCATATCCGCAGACACAAGAGATAGCCCTAATTTTGCATTGTAAAGTCAATGACAAACAGTACTGTTTTGCCAGCTGCTCCGCTTGCCTAGTACACCGACATAAAAGCTTGTATTATTAAGCAGTCGTGAGATCCAACTGTGATATTGCCACCTTTAATTGTCTACTTCCGACCTTCTAAACTAGGTAAACCCCAGTTGTTTCTTTAAACTCTCTTTCCCCACAAGTGAATGGCTGCTTTTGGAATTCCATTTCACACCAAAAAGGTTAAATGACCAACAATTAGGAGTTGCTCAATTGTAATTAAGAATCATAATTAAGAATTGTTTATGAAGCTTATTTTACATTTGTAAACATTTATAATTTTAAAAAAATGTTTCCACTAATCTTTCACTTTCTAAGGGTTTCCTTATTAAAAAAAAAAAAGGAATTAGTGGTGAACTATTGTAAGATAGAATTGGAATGTGAAGTCTTCCATATTCTTGTTGTATTGTTGTTGTTAGGTGCTGTCAAGTCAACTTCGAGGCACAGTGACCCCATGTGACAGAGTAGAACTGCCCCGTAGGGTTTTCTAGGCTGTGATCTTTATGGGAGTAGATTACCAGGTCTTTCTCCCATGGAGCCCTGGGTGAGTTCAAACTTTTGGTTAGCAGCTGAGAGCTTAACCACTGCACCACCAGGGCTTATAATGTTGTTGTTAGGTGCCGTCGAGTCGGTTCTGACTCATAGCAACCCTCTGCACAACAGAACGAAACACTGCCTGGTCCTGAGCCATCCTTACAATCGTTGTTATGCTTGAGCTCATTGTTGCAGCCACTGTGTCAATCCACCTCGTTGAGGGTCTTCTTCTTTTCCACTGACCCTGTACTCTGCCAAGCATGATGTCCTTCTCCAGGGACTGATCCCTCCTGACAACATGTCCAAAGTATGTAAGACACAGTCTTGCCATCCTTGCTTCTAAGGAGCATTCTGGTTGTACTTCTTCCCAGACAGATTAGTTCATTCTTTTGCCAGTCCGTGATATGTTCAACATTCTTCACCAACACCACAATTCAGAGGCATCAATTCTTCTTCAGTCTTCCTTATTCATTGTCCACCTTTCACATGCATATGATGCGATTGAAAATACCACGGCTTGGGTCAGGCGCACCTTGGTCTTCAAGGTGACATCTTTGCTTTTCAACACTTTAAAGAGGTCCCTTGCAGCAGATTTACCCAATGCAATGCATCCTTTGATTTCTTGACTGCTGCTTCCATGGCTGTTGATTGTGGATCCAAATAAAATGAAATCCTTGACAACTTCAATCTTTTCTCTGTTTATCATGACATTGCTCATTGGTCCAGTTGTGAGGATTTTTGTTTCTTTATGTTGAGGTGCAATCCATACTGAAGGCTGTGGTCTTGGATCTTCATTAGTAAGTGCTTCAAGTCCTCTTCACTTTCAGCAAGCAAGATTGTGTCATCTGCATAACGCAGGTTGTTAATGAGCCTTCCTCCAATCCTGATGCCCCGTTCTTCTTCATATAGTCCAGCTGCTCGGATTATTTGCTCAGCATACAGATTGCTCAGGATACAACCCTGATGCACACCTTTCCTGACTTTAAACCAATCAGCATCCCCTTGTTCTGTCCAAACAACTGCCTCTTAACCTATTTAAAGGTTCCTCATGAGCACAATTAAGTGTTCTGGAATTCCCATTCTTCGCAAAGTTATCCATAATTTATTATGATCCACACAGTCGAATGCCTTTGCATAGCCAATAAAACACAGGTAAACATCCTTCTGGTATTCTCTGCTTTCAGCCAGGATCCATCTGACATCAGCAATGATATCCCTGATTCCACATCCTCTTCTGAAACCAGCCTGAATTTCCAGCAGTTCCATGTCGATATACTGCTGCAGCCATTTTTGAACGATCTTCAGCAAAGTTTTGCTTATGTATGATATTAATGATATTATTCTATAATTTCCACGTTCAGGTGGATCACCTTTCTTGGGAATAGGCATAAATACGGATCTCTTCCAGTCAGTTGGCCAGGAAGCTGTCTTCTCAGTTTCTTAGCATAGACGAGTGAGCACCACCAACGCTGCCTCCGTTTGTTGAAATATCTCAATTGATATTCCATCAATTCCTGAAGTTTTGTTTTTCGCTAATGCCTTCAGAGCAGCTTGTACTTCTTCCTTCAGTACCATCGGTTCCTGATCGTATGCTACCTCTTGAAATGGTTGAACATTGACTAATTCTTTTTGGTATAATGACTCTGTATATTCCTTCCATCTTCTTTTGATGCTTCCTGTGTTGTTTAATATTTTCTCCATAGAATCCTTCACTATTGTGACTCGAGGCTTGAATTTTTTCTTCAGTTCTTTCAGCTCAAGAAACACTGAACTTGTTCTACCCTTTTGGTTTTCTACCTCCAGCTCTTTGCACATGTCATCATAATACTTTACTTTGTCTTCTTGACAAAGTATGAAGATGTAAAAGGCAAAGCTAATCATTTTACCCTCATCTACTACCAACTGTCCAATCCCATGAGATAGCCAATGTTAACATCGTGGTTTGTGTTGCTCCATATATTTCTCATTGTTCATAATATATATATGGTCTGAGTACATATGCAGATATATAGGGTTTTGGTTGGTTATGAATTTTTTTCTTTTCACTGAAACAGATTTCATCTCAACTAAGTCATCAGCCAATCCAGTGGGGAGCCTTGGAGCTGGGATGGCCCTTAGACTTGTCCCAAATTGAGGCAAAGTTATATCAACCAGTCATGAGACGTGGCTGTCCCTGGGGAGAAGAGTAATCTTGGACTGGGCAATTCTCTTTGGCACAGTGCAGATCCCAGGGAACGACTCAGCTGTGAGCCAGCAGTAGCTAGCATTCCTGGCAGTTGGGGGAATGAGTGCTTCAGTCTTGAATGAGAAATCTGGGCAGCACATTATACATCCACTCTACCACCCATGGGTGTCATGAGGGTTGGTGTCACCCAGTGCAGTAACTCATGGATGCATCCACTACACCATCCATTGGTGTCCCCAGGGTTGGTGTCATCCAGTGCAGTAACTCATGGTGTCACCCCTCTCCCCCAGGCCTCCGCCCATTTCACACCATGAGTAATGTTTTTTGTACTAATGTTCCGCGTAAATCATGATTCCTGTATATTACTCCTTCTTTTCCTTTAATTACTACTTCATTCTCAAAAAAGCTATAGGTTCACAAATACTAATTACCACAATATTTTAGCTAAAACACCAGAAAATTTGACAAAACCCAAGCCAAACTCACTGCCGTGGAGTTAATTCTGACTCATAGCAACCCTGTAGGACAGAGTAGAACTGCCCCACAGGGTTTCCAAAGCTGTAAATCTTCACAAAAGCAGACTGCTACATTGTTCTCCTGTGGAGCCACTGGTGGGTTCAAACCACCGACCTTTCAGTTAGGAGCCAAGCGCTTAACCACTGAGCCACCAGGGCTTCTTTGACAAAATCAGCGACTATAAAAACACTGGCTGCAACAGAAACAACAGTGCCTGCTTATAGCATGCGCTGATGAAACCGCGTGATTTGAAACGTCATTGTAACTAGGTAAGAATGACGGCTCTGACGGGAGAGCGTCTGAAGGTTCAAAAAATATATCAGCATAGAGTTTTAGCCTTGTAAGTGTATTGATACATGTAAGCTGGAAAAAAAAATTTTTTTTTAATGGTTTTGTTGTTATAACTAACTACAGGGATATTTTAATAAAAATAATAAATCTCTGCTGAAACACTGCACAAAAAATTTATAGACAGCCATTTTGATGTCTCCCCTTCTGACAGTGTCACCCAGTGTGGCCACTGACAACATCCCCTCTCCTTGACCCTTCCAGCCTTGGATTGTTTGTGTCCTGTTACGGCTAGTCCCAAAGATTCTGCACACTCGATTTCTCAACATCCTGCTCTTAACCCTGGGAAACAGTTCTTTTATGAAATTCTCCTCAAATTACCTAATTTGAACCATCTATTTCTTGCCGAAACCTAATACCCCATGTAATTCATGGCCAAGACTTAATTGTTTATGTGAAGAACCTAATTTCCCCAAACTTGATGATTTCATATAGAAATAAGCTGAAATATAAACATGATTATTGTACATCCCCTGTTCCCTAGCACCACCACGCCCAGTTGCTTGAGCCAAAATCTTAGCATTATCCTTGACTTCTTTCTCTCCTTACCCTCAGATATTACTGACTTTACCCCTGAATGTCTCTCCAGTCTTACACTGTGTCTATTCCCTCACCTGAAAACGTTTGTTTCTGAATAGAAGAAATGCAGCAAATATCATAAAGAGGCTTTACACTTAATCTAACAATTTAAGTGTTGAAAATATTCTCAGAGTTTTTCTTTTCTAATTGCCTTCACAGGCAGTTTGTGAGACATTGATTCCATTTATTTAACAATATCCAGTGCCAGTTAAGTGTCAGTCACTGTCACAGGCTCTGGGATGCACAGATGCCTGATACAGGCACGATTCCTCTCCACATGGAATTTAATGGAGTGGAAAATGGGTGGGGGGGGGGAGGGGATCACAATGCTTGAGGGACACTGCTGGCCTTCAGTGGGTCAGGGCCATGATGTTAAACTTTCTGCAGAGAGTGGAACATTCTGCAAGTGAGACATGCAATGGGAGTGGGGTATACAATGAGGGGACTTTCTGCACAGTGAAGAACTGTACACCTCAAAATATTCCTAGTATCTACAGTATGTTTGCAGAAAACAGGCACAATCATTATTCACACCAACACCAGCTACCATGGAAGAGACATTGTGCCACCACTGTCTCAGTCTAGACGATACCTGTTGCTCAGCTTGAATATCTACCTTGTTCACTGGATATAGCTCAGAATAACTTTTTGCATAAACAAAAGAGTGAAGTTACTCCAAAGAATGTGATGTAGGCCCTGACAGCAGTTCCAAAAGCCAAGTCCCCAGAATTGGAGTAAATGTATAGTTTCCTAGATAGCACCATACCTGGCATATAATAGTGTTCAACTTTGGCTATTATTCTTTACCTAACTCTAGAATCTCTTAGAACGTTAGATTTAGATGGGATCTCAACAGGTATCTAATTCATCCTAGTATCTAATACTTGACTCCCTTCAGCCTCATCTTCAGTAAGTAGTCATCAGCTTCATTTTAGTTATTTCTAGTGACAGAGAACTGTCACTAGAGATAGCTAGTTTCACTCTGTACTTTTCAGACCTGGAAAGCTTTTAGACTCATTGTTAAGGAGCCAGTGGGTACTTCTAATCACAGGAGGGATAATCTGTACTTGTCTTAGATCATAGAACTAGGCCCCCAAATATATCTATTCAGATGTGCCTCCCCCTCAGATTCACTGAGACTTGTGCCTCTCAGACTCACTGGGACTTGTCCTTCTCAGACTCACTGGGACTTGTCCCTAAAAACTTAAGATTCTTAGGGCTGTATGGAATCTTAGATACAGCTGATTCAGCTCACTTATTTTATGGACTAGGAAACCTTGGCCCTGATATTGGAAGTGATTTGTCCAAGGTCAGCTAGATAGTTATGACAGAGTTGGACTTGAGCCCTGGTTCTTGACTCTCAGTCCAGTGGCCTTGTGACTCTACCAAGCTGCCACATCAGTCCTTTGCTTCTCATTTTGCTCTTTGCCACCCCACATTCTGATGGCTTTTCTTAATAGTCTATCATAGCTCTAAATCAACACCAGCCCGACTCCTCTTTAGGCACCTTGGGCTTTAGGCTTTCGTGTACTCACAATCGTCAAGGAAGAGATTGGAAATAAAAACAACAGAAGATAAGGAGGAGGGAGGAAAAGTTTATAAGCCAAGAGAGTATTTGATTTTCTTGTTGTGTCTGGCAAGTTAAGTCTGAAGGCAATTTCAAAATAGAAATTCCTAAACTGTTTAGATCAAAGGACCTATTTTGAAGCACAATAATTTGGTAAGTTTGTGGGGCAGGGAAGATAATCAAAACCCACTGCCGTCAAGTCAATTCCTCATTATTTGAGAGTTATTCCCTATATTAATTCCTTAAAATGGATGCTTTAACAATCAAACAGACATAAAAAATATATTGTGATGTAGTATGAAAAGCAGTGTGCAACATTTGTGGCTAAGATGGGAAGGATCTTTAATTGTGTGGATTTAGATCTACTTGGGAAAGTGATTTTCAAATTTGGCCAAAGCTAGAGTTTTGAAGATTTTTGACATTATGAGGAATAATGAGGTGGGAGATAAAAGAAGCAAAAAATCTGAGCAAGTAAGGGTTGCCTCAGAGATTTCCACTGCAGTTGTACCTCGCTTGATATCAGATGGAAAATTCTGCTGATGAGACGGCACCCAGATGGTAGAGAGTAGGGTGAAGAGAAGAGATTGCCTCATTTATCCTCAAAATGACTTTTACTTCTCTTTTATCCAACCAGGATATATTGTGATTTATCCATTGCATTTGGTTATCCTGTTTCTTAAGTTTCTATTAATCTAAAGCAGAGGGACTCTTTACTTCATTGCTATAACAAGTGCCCTACATAGTAGGCCTGGAGTAGACTCCAGTGGTTGACAGCATAGGGGATAGAACCATAGGTTCACATCCTGCCTCCACCGCTTATTAGCTACAACTTTGGCAAGTCACTTGACCTCTCTTTGCCTAAGTTCCTCATCTGCAAAATGGGTATAATAATGTTGTTATTGTTAGTTGCCATTGAGTCGATTCTGACTCATGGGGACCATAATAATAGAACCTACCTTATAGGGCTGTTGTAAGGATAACTGAATACATATATTAAAACCGTGTCCAGTACATGGTGAGCACTGTATAAACATTAGTTGTTATTACTTGTTGATAAATACTAATCAACCTCTATCAGGTACCTAATAAGTGCTGGACACTATTTTAGGCATCAGTCAAATTTTTCTGCTCTCATGGCCCTTACCTTTCAGTGGGGTGGAATAGATATTAGGGAAAGAGATAGTAAACATATTGAAAAGTAAATATGTAGTGTTTTCATCGGTGAGCCCTAGCGCTGAGGAAGAAACATAGGGAGTGTTGGGATGGCCTCACTTGTAAGGTGACATTTAAGCAGAAACATGATAGAAGTAGGGAGCAAGTCACCTGGGTATTTGGGGGGAGAGCATTCCAAGCAGAGGAAACAACATATGTAAAGACCCTGAATTAGAAATATGAACAGCAAGGAAGCTGGAGAGAAGTGTGCAAGGGTGAGAGAGAGAGGAAAAATAATAGGGGGCCAGATCTTGCAGGCCAGCATGAGGACTGTGGGTATTGCCCCGAGCAAGATGGGAATCCATGGGAGGCCTTCCCATAGAGGACTGATTGGCGATTTGAACGGTCACTCCAGCAGCCATGTGGCGAATATGATGTGGAAGGGCAAAAAGCAGAAGCAGGGAGAACATCGAGGAGCCTGTGCTAGCCACGCCTGTGATATCTTATCTCATCCTCACAACACTTTGAGGGAGGGGAGCATTACTATCACCAGTTTACAGATGAGGAAAATGAGACTGAGAGACAATAGTAATTTAAAGCTAAGAAAGGAAGAGCTGGAATTCAAACTCAGTTCTATTTGCCCTCAAAGATCCGCCTTTTCCTGACCACTGTTAAAAGTATAAAAACTAGAGCTCCTGCCTGTATTTGCCACAGGGAAATTTATAATTGGGGGGGGGGGGGCGGTGAAGCAGCAGAATAAATCCTGATTTTGTGTAAATTCCTAACTATCCCCAGAATTTTCTTCAGATATGTCTCTCTAAATCTTCCCAAAGAAACTTCTCAGTCCAATGCCCCTGACTAAAGGTGGCCTTGTGACTTTCTGACTTGTTGCAGTAATACAAAGGCGGCAATTACAAAGTCACATTAGAATCACATGTAATATATTATGCTAATGTATCATATGCAATATTGTTTTACCACAATTGGCTACCATTCAGTTAGCTTACATATATGCTTTAGTGGGGTTTATACTTTACAGTGTACATAAGGCATGCTAACGGAACAGATGATTAAATATGGTATATGGGGTTGTTTCAGAAACCCTGGTGGCATAGTGGTTAAGTGCTATGGCTGCTCACCAAGAGGCCATCAGTTTGAATCTGCCAGGCGCTCCTTGGAAACTATCAGGCAGTTCTACTCTGTCCTATAGGGTTGCTGTGAGTCGTAATCGACTTGATGGCAGTGGGTTTTTTTTTTTTATGGAGTTGTTTCTATTAAAACATGAGCGTCAAACATGGGCCCTATGGGCTATGTCCATTAATAACATTACTTCTATGAGAAGATTCAATTTGCTACGTATTTTTCACCCATAGCTACTTTTCCAGAAACGTTAAGCCATTACAACTGCAGGGATGGTGCAGATGGTTAACATACTGTTTGACTAAGTACTGATTAATCCCAGAGTGTTCCTTGGAAGCAAGGATGGCAAGACTTTGTCTCTTGCACTTTGGACATGTTATCAGGAGGGATCAGTCCCTGGAGAAGGACATCATGCTTGGTAAGGTAGAGGGTCAGAGAAAAAGAAGACCCTCAGCGAGATGGATTGATACAGTGGCTGCAACAATGGGCTCAAGCATAGAAACGATTGTGAGGATGACGCAGGACTGGGCAGTGTTTCATTCTGTTGTACATAGGGTTGCTATGAGTTGGAATTGACTCAGTGGCACCTAACAACAACAACTGGTTAATGAGATGCAAGGAAAAGTGTTGAGAGCAGTTTTTAGGAAACTTTCTTAAAAGATATCTGGCCAGTGTCTTTTGAGTGTTTTCTTCCCCTTCTTCTAATCTCTGTCTGGAATGAGGCCGCGATGGCTGGAACTCTAGCAGCCATCTTGCTGAGTTGGAAGGAGTCTGGTCCCTAACAATTTTATGGACCACCACACCAATCCTGGAAAGCCTACCCCTGTATTTCATATGCGTGAGGCAAATATATTCTATCTTGTTTAAGCAATAGTCTTCCAGTTCTCAGTCGCGTGCTAACCTGACTATCACCAAAACCATCAGCTTCTCTATGTCTGGATTTATAGTCTATGTTTTCTCCTTTGTCATAATGGAAGAAGTATCCTGCTATTAAAGCTAGCCTCTTAAGGCCTTTGCTCCTACCATTATCCCCTCTCATTCATCATCGATTTCTCGCTCCTGTATCATTCCCGGATCTTACACGACTCCTTCAGTTTCTTCACACAAGTCTCAATACAGCTGTTATCTCCACAGAGAGGCTGTCCTTGACCACCCCACCTAAAGTAGCCTCCTATCATTCTCTGCCCCATTGCGCTAGTTATTTTATTTATGAACACTTACGACAGTCTGAAATTTATATGTATGTTTACATGTTTATTGTCTGATTCTTCACATTCCTTCAAGAATGTAAGGTTCATGTGGGCAGGAACTCTGTCTTTTTTGTTCATCAACATTTAGTAGGCTCTCAATAAATATTTGAATCCTTTGTTGAGGGTAGAGAAGGAGAGATGGAGGTTAGGGGAGGCCTCCCAGGGGAGGTTGCACCTGCCCTGAGTTCAAGTTGGAGTAAAAGCGTGTCCAGAAGATCATGAAGAAGAGAGAAGAGGACATTTCCAGAAGAGGGAACAGCATGCTTACTTGTGGAAGTGGAGAGAACACATTGCATGGAGGGACTTGCTGGTCACTTCGCAAAAACAGAGCACAGAACAATCATGAGGGACGGCAGGAGAGGAGGCTGGAGAGTAGGAAGAGGCTGGATCATGCCACCCTAAGGGAAACTATTGGAAGATTTTAGAGAGGTGAGAGACACATTCCAAGTAGTGCTCATAGGTTCAGTCACTCCGAAGGTCATGCAGAGGATGGATTGGAGGCAAGGAGACCCAATTTGGGGTCCATTATAGAAGTCTGTGTAATAATTGATGACAGCATAGATCCAGGCAGTGCCTGGGGGATTAGAGAGAGGGTAAAGGATCTGAGAGACAGACAAGAAGTTCAATCAACAGTACATCAACCAACATTTCTTTATAACGTAGCAGCATGTTGTAGTGGAAAGAGGGTTTGGAGTCAGAGGCTTAAATATTGTCTCTCCCACATAGAATGTTGTGTGACCTTGAGAGGTCACTTAAAAGCAGTTATCTTCACTGGGAAGGTGGGGATCATATCATGTATTCCCTCTTGTCATTTTAAGGACTAAATTAAACCAGTTGAATTATGGCAACATCTACTTATTATTATTATTTTTACCTATTATGGTACCAAAAAAAAAAAGCAAACCCACTGCCATCGAGTCGATTCCGACTCATAGCAACCCTATAGGACAGAGTAGAACTGCCCTGTAGAGTTTCCAAGGAGCACCTGACAGATTCGAACTGCTGACCTTTTGGTTAACAGCCGTAGCACTTAACCACTACACCACCAGTGTTTCCATCTATTATGGTTGTGCTATTATGGTAAAAAAAAAAAAAAATTTTTTTTTTTTTGTACCTGGCCCCAAATGGGAGCTCAATAAATGTTAGATTTCCCCCCCATCCCAACATTTCTCTTTTTCTCCAGTTCAACTCTTGTAAGAGTCAGACAGGAGTATGAGCATATCTGAATAGAAATAGTTAGGTCTTAAGGTTTTGTGAACCTGAGGCAGTTAGGCTGAAGCCGAGCTATTTAGAAGCAGCATGGAGTGAAGTGATGCTGTGATTGTGGGGGACTTCAGCTTGTTCATCCTTCTAGCCCTCGCAGGGAGGTAAGAGGGAAAATCTTAGAGTCGTAGAATGTTAGAGCTGAAATAGTAATAAAGTAATGAATAATATTTAAATGTATCTAAAGTATAATCAAAACTTTTTATTGATATAAAACTGGGATGTACTTCATGTAACCATCACCCAGCTTTGACAGTCACCGTAATTTTACCATTCTTATTTCATTTATTCCTTCCACCATTTTTTTTTTGTAAAGCCTTTTAAAGCAAAACCCAGACATCATATCATTTTACCCTTAAATACTTTAGTATATTATCTGATAAGGACATTAAAGAAAAAACGTAATTATTATCACATCTAAGAAATTTAACAGTAATTCATTAATAATATATAATTCCCAGTCTAAGTCTAGTCTTTCCCTAATTGTCTTAAAAATGTCTTCCTACACTTGTTTTTTTGAATCAGGGTGCAAACAAGGTCCACACGTTACAGCTGTATCTCTTTTGACCTATAAAATCTCCCCTCTTTTTAAAAATGTCATTTGTTTGTTGAAGAAACCAGGCCATTTGTCATGTAGGTTTTTCCCACAGTCCGAATTTGGCTAATTGCAACCTTGTGGTCTCATTTAACATGTTCCCCTGTCCCCAAAATACCTTGTAAATTGCTTGTTTTATTTTGAATCTTGATCAGATTCAGGTTCTAGCTTCTTGGCAGGAATACTTCATAGGTGGTGCCATGTACTTCCTTTAGAGCATATCAGGAGGCAATTTCTGTTTTCATCTTTTAAATGATGCGATTGATCAGTGAGTTCAAGTATTATCAGCCTGATCTATCCATTCTAAAGTTCCCCACAACCTTTCACCTGTAGTATTAGCAACTGTTGTTGTTTACCTAATGCATTATTTCTTTAGGGATTACAAAGTGGTGATTTTATAATTCTGTCATCCCTTGTGCATTTATGAGCTTCTATGAAGACCTTTTCCTTATCAACTTTTTGATGAATCTGAAAAACAGTTTTTCAGGAAAAGCAGTATACCTACCTGATCCCTTCTTTTCTTTTTTTAAATAAATTTTTAGATTATCAATTAGAATTTTTTTGGGGGGGGGAAAGCAGGAAATATTATTAAGAACTCATGGATTTTTATTTGTTTGAAGTGCTTCAACCCCTTACAGTCATTACGCTTTGGCCAGTGGGAGCCCCTTGAAGTCAGCTCCTTTATAGTTTGTGAGATACTTAACATAAAAAAAGAAAAAAAATTAGATTAGTCATTTAAACCTCAGACAACCCTGTGAAGGTAGGTATTATTACCCAGTTTTACAAATGAAACATCTAAAGCTCCAGGGGGCAAATGACTCACCCAAGATTATATGGCTCGAACATGGAGAGGCAGGATTTGACATCCATTGTTCTTTCCATTAAATATAATAATGGTTGAGAGAATCAGAGTGTTAAAAGTGGCTGGACTCTTTTTGTTTCCTCTAGTTTTGATATTAAACAGCGGATGCCTTTAACCAGTGGGAATATGATATGAAGCCCTATCCACTTTAGAAGGCATTACTTGTAGCAAACACTGTTGAGAATAATGTTATGCTGATAATACTGTAACTTAGTAAATAGCCTGTCTCAACTTTGTTTGTGAAGCATTTCAATTTTGATTACTCTGTGTGGGATCTACTGCTCAGATGTGTATCATTTTATGGCCTGCCCATGTCTAGGGAGCTGGCATTACACGCTGCCTAGTGTTTTTAATTCAGAAGTTCTTCTAAAAGAAACCTTAGCCTCTTGTATTCAAACCCTAGTTTTAATAGCATAAGCTATTTCCTTCTTATATAGCTTTGTGGGCATAGTAATAAAATAAATACCACAAAATCACTGATGAGATGAAAATTGAGCTCCCTGCTTCTGTGCAGCCATGTAGGTAAAACAGTAATTGGCTTTGATAATAACTTTTGTTCTTACAAACCGAAGTCTAAATGAGAGTCACGTTTGATATATCTGCATGTAATTACTATTAAAAGGAGAGAATACAAAGTTTAGACTACTTAGTGACTCAAGATAGATTAAATAAATTGTTGTCTTTTCTTGACAAATTTAAGAAAAATTTCTAAAATTATTTCTGATATTTATCTTATTGTTGGTAAAAAAAAAAAAAAAATGATCATCTTCCAGGACATGCTTGTCTACTTAGTGGAATGATTAATTCTGTTTTTATTTTTAAAATACATAATTGTCTTGTAAGCTTATGCTTTCATAAATTTTTTTTTTCATTTATCTATAGAAGACAGATTTAGGTTTTGAATATGTTTGGTAGTAAATTTCGGTGAACTGATTTGATATGTAAATATTATTTAAACTTAGAAGGCTTTAATGTCTTTTAAAGAGAAATTAAACCATGCATTCTAAATATTATTACCCTCGTATACACGTGATTTGGTGCCAAAATAGTAAATATTAGAATATTAATAATTTTAAAGAACCATTCTCATTTCTTTAGAAGCCAACAACAAAGAATTATGACAGCCTGTCATTTACATACTGATTTCTTTTTTTTTTTGGATTTGGTTTGTTGTTGTTGAGAATATACTACATCTTGGATTTCTTTTCAGAAAAATCTGTGTCCAATGACATGGAAATGTAAAAATGAGAAGAAAAGAACTGGAGTTTAATTCCAGTTTTAATAATCATTCTATATGTGATCATTTCCTCCTCCACTGGTCCTATCGCCACACAGAGTTGATGGACCAAATGAAACTAAGGAAACGGCTGTGGTCCACCAAGCCAGTGATCCCAGAATTAAAAAGTTCTAACAAAGCTTAGAGATGATAGATGAAGCTATTACCATCAACTGTATCCAGAATATACTTTTTAAAAACACCCTAATTACAGAAACCACATCCAGTCAATATAAGACATATTAGCAATTTCCTGATCCTTGGTAGAATGGAAATTATTCTGAAAGTTTAATTAAGAAGGAAAAAATTATGTTCAGGTATTAATTTCAATAAAAGAGGCACTCAGCTTCCATGCAGAAACCCCAGAGTAGTGCTGGGAGTGTGGCCTACCCACAGAAGGAAAACCATTTGTAATTAGGCACTACATTATTTTTGTCACTCCATGTGCCTCAAGGAGAAGAGAATAGACATGTCTGGTTTGCAGCCTGTGTCCTTGCATGGGTTAAATAAAATGGACAGTTGAGAGCAATTAACTAGAGATTTTGTTTAAAAACTGCTATTAAAAAATAAAAGGAAGTTTTGAAGCCTGTATTAAGCAATAGCTTATCTGGACAGCGTACATTCCACAGATATTTTTGTAGCCTTCTCCTTCACTTTGACCTTAGGCATAGGCCGTTTATGAATGTTCAGGATCAAAGAAACAACTGGATCGTGAACTAATCTGTCTGGTTCCTGCAGCCATTTTAGTAATTGCACAGATCACCCCCAGAACTAAGGTACTTAATTGAAAGATCAGTTTTTTTAATTACTTGCAACACCCCAGCCTCCTAAAAAAAAAAAAAAAAAAGTCACAAAGGCCACCATTTGTGTGATTCCATTGATATGAAATGTCCAGAATAGGCAAGCATCCATAGAGACGGAAAGGAGATTACTGGTTGCCAGGGGCAGGGAGGGAGAGGAAGATGGAGACTGACTGCTTGATGGCGTGGAGTTCTTTTGGGGTTGATGAAAATGTTCGGGAATTAGAGATGGTAGTGGTTGCACAACTTTGTGAATGTCCTAAAAACCACAGAATTACACGCTTTAAAACGGGGCATTTTATGGTATGTGACTTATATCTCAATTTTTTAAAAAGTCACAAAAGACTTCAGAAACTATTGGTAATACCCTACCTCTTAAGTACCAACTTATCTGTTAACCTCAAGTCATAGAATGCCAAATATAGAGGATAATTCCTCAAGAGGTCGTCAAGTTTAACTGTCTCCATCTTGCAAGCAAGAAAACTGGCTTCCAAAGAGATGAAATGACTTACCCAAGGTCACGCACAGGCAACCAGGCCAGGACAAGACTGGAACATGGGTCTGCTGACCCAGTGCCCCTTTCTACCACCCCTTACACTGCAAGTCTAGTTGGTCATTTGCAAGCATTTCTGCAGTAACTAATTTGAATCATTTAAAATGAGGAATAAGTGGTTCAAGGAAGATGTTTTTATTTTTTTCCTAAAGAAAGCTTAAATTATTCTTAGAGATAGCAAAATCTCTGTGAAAGAGTAGATAAACTCGTTGTGGTAAACTGAAGAAGTCCAAACTGAGATTTACCTGTCAAAGTCCCAGGAGTATAGTGGTCACATTAACAGACCAAGGGAGCCCTCTATCTGTGTGTTTGTAGTATAGATTTCACTGGCAAAATCCTTGACCTGGAAAGCTGAAAATAAGTGGAGACCAGGTATACTAGTCTTTTATCCACCTGGATTGGCTCTTAGCATTGTGTTTTGAGAAAAAGAACGGTATCTGAAGATATATGTGTGTGAACAGAAGGCTACATGGAGGAAAATCTGCAGAAAAGTCATTTTCCCAAAAAAGGGACCAGCCAGCAGCCTAAATAAAAGATTCAAATATATACATATTTTCCAGTGAGAATTACATTGAAATAATTATTTTCGAAGAACTTTATACTCCTTTGCGGATATAAAATGTTAGTAAGCATTTTTGTTCATCCAGCATGAAAGTTTCATTGTTTCTTTGTTTCAGAGAAAGATAGGGTTGAATGTAAAAATCATGCAGGATCCTGAAAACATCCACCACAGAGCTGCTGTAAATGCGAACTATGGAATCAGTTTGCCATATATTAATCAGAGAAAAGCCTGTGTAAGTAATGAGTTGTTTTTATAAGCTCTAAATTTTTTTAAGAATTAAAAGTCATTGATAAGCAATGTAAAATATAATGTGGATTTTAAAGTAAAGATGTGATCCTTTTGTCTTTGGAATTTTGGGAAGGTAAAATGGAGTGTCTTGCATTCTGCTTATAATTAGAAATGATTAAGAAAATGTAAATCCATTTAAAAAGATCTGTTTGCAGCTCACTCAAATTTCTCTGTTATTATTCCCAACTAACCTGGTACCATGATTCTAACAAGAAGGAAATAATTTTACAACAAAATGAATTGACAGAGAAATTTTAAAATATTTTATTGCTTTGACAGTAGGCTTTCCACTGGAAAGATGAAAAGAAAAAACAGCAGTGTAGCCAGCATCAGCTTCAGTGATGTATACTCATACGATATGCAAAAATTTAAGAATATTATTCTAAATCTGAAGCAAGCAGAGACTTTATGTCAGCAAATTGATGAGAGGGAAAAATAATCAAAAGGAAATTGGCATTCACAGATCTGAGTCTGTGCCTATTTTTGTCTTTGACTTAAGTGTCCCAAAGCAAAGATTGTACTCCTCCGTGTTTGGGGTTTTCTTAGGAGAATTAAGAAGAATGTTTCACTTTAAAAGGCAAATTATTTTATTTGAGATCATTTCTATTACTGGAAACACATGTATTTTAAGTTACCGGAATGACATCTATACATTTTTAACCTTTGGCTTCTCTCGAAAGCTCTTAAATGTACACTTCAGTGAAAAGCTGAAGACAAGATTCATTTTAAAATTAAATTGCAAAACCATTTCTAACCAGCATAATATTCTCTTAAATTAATCTTCTAAATTTCCTGCATAGAAATTTTCAACTGCCTGCTTCTTTCATGTAACTCTGAAGTATATTTTCAGTTTCTTTATCTGTGCTTTATGTTATTCTTACAGGTTTGTTTAAGAGCACTTTATCACAGAAATACTTTCATAGCCTAAGAAATAACCAGAAAGTTAGATATTTTTATTCCTGCTGAAGCTTTATTTAAAATGTCACTGTGAATAATGTGAAAACATTTTTATCGGCTTCCCATGAGCCCAAAGCCCTTGAAATAAAAATATTATTTCTCAGGCTGTACAGACAGAAGCAGATTTCTCTATTGTTGTTGGTTTTCCCTTTCCATCTAGAATTAATATTGGCTTAGCTGGTGAAATGTAGAGGATTCGTAGCCCAAGGCAACTGCTGCGTTCCATGCAAACTTTTTCTGATGAGCATGGAAGTTTTAAAAGGGCTGTCTCTAGATTCAGAGAGGATTATGCTCTGCTTTAGTGAATCCGAGTGAAGATTCAGACATAAATAGGGAATTCAAAATTAAATCCAAAATTTGAGGCAGAATCTTAATCATTTATTACAGTTTTTCTAATTGCTAGATGGAATGAGTATTTTGGGTATTGTGTCCATGTACTTTTGAGTACAGAGGATTTGGGGAAGCACATTGCCTAGTATGGCATATAGATAACGAATACTCAGTTACTGTAGTAAAAATCTGTTTATTCCAAAAAACTTAACTCCATAAAAATCTACCCAAGAGCACTTAAAATGCATGTGTTTATGTCCATTTTGCTCAAACTGACTACTGGCATTTCAATCAGAATGGTTGACCCTATCATTCTATGTTGGTATAGATATACAGTAGTACTAACTGAAAACATTATTTTCATTTTGGATTTATAAAACAGAAAAATTGTGCAAAAAGTCCTGTGAGGGAAACGTGGGTGTTTGGTTTTAAACAATCATGTAGAGCATTTGTGAATAAATACAGTTGTGATTTACCACTTATAAAAATGTTTTTGAAGGCAGTTACCCAAACTGAAGCAATGTATCTAGCATTGAGATGTACAGTTAATTAGAAAAGCAGCATCAAGGCTAATTGCTTTTTAGAATCACTCAGAACACTCCAAGGGGATTATTATTTGGCTGCCGAGGGCCATGTGTTTCCTTACTTCTTATGAAACTCGAACAGCTTGTCAAACGCCTGTAAATAATTTTAGACATTTTTGACAGAGTAAATTTGAATATGTAACCAATTCACATTATTATGTCCTACAAGTTGCCATGTTATCCATTTTATAAAGAGGTGTGCCCTTCCTGATAGTGAGGGGCGAATGGAAGGATTTTAGTGCTTTGGAAACACACATACCCCATACACACACACACACACACACACACACACACATTCACTCACATCACACAAAACTGCCTCCAGAATTTTATATCCTGTGACTTTATTGCATAAAATCAGTTTACAAAAAAAAGTATTGAAAGTGAAACCTACTCATGATTTTTTTCAATATCTTAAATCTGCTAACTAAAAAACAAATAACCCTCTAGTATGTTTTTGAATAGGTCCTTACAGGTGTAAGGAGACAAGAAGAAATCCCTGGTACCAATTGTATTTACCCACTGACATTTAGTTCAAGTTAGACTTTATAATGCAGCCCATTGAAAGATCTACAGAAAATTTGACTTTGATTTATTTTATTTTAAATAACAAGCGTTTCTTAAAAGGCTTGAAACATGTATCTGTTAACATGAATTTTAAAAGAAAGATTATGAATGCATAACAAAACAGCCAAACAAAACATGGCTTTGAATTGCTGCACAAATAACTCTGATTATAACTGTTATGACCTAGAAAAGGATCATGAAAACATTTTTCTTTTTGGCAAGATACGAGTTGCTATAGAATTATATCAGTTCTTTGGTACCACTTTCCAAATAAATAAATATATAATGCAATGTAAACTTAGAATCTTTTATTTATTCATGAGGTTGAATTTAATACTATTATGATTTCTAGGTTTTATGAGTCATATGTTATGCAGTGCTTTTCACTAACTTAGTTGGGTGGCAACCACACTTCGCAAATCATAGTTGCATTCTTTACTGTGTCACTTGGAGACTACACAGTAATCTCTCTCTCACTGAAAGCACATCCATCTCGGAAATGATAAAGTAATGGAAAGTGAGGCAATTGTGTTAATGTCAAATGATTAGAAGAAGCACCAGAAATAAGGGGTGGGGGCTGGGGTAGGGGGAAGAATAACGATTTCAGAACACGATTGTATTTTAAGCCCATGCATATGGCCACAATTACAGTCACAACATAATTTGGCAACGGTAGCAGAATTAGATTTAAACAAATTGATGTTACACTGCAGTAATTCAGAATGAGCTTGTTGCATTTATAAACCATAACAAGAAGCAGAGTGAATTAATAAACCCCTTCTTGTCACTAAAAATAAAAAAGGGAATAATTGCTGAGATGGAGTTAACAGATGACTGTAGTCAGCATCCTTTCAGCCTAGATATGGGGAAGTGAAGGTCACCCCCATCTCAGATGACAAAGAGGGAACATTTTGTTGGTAAACAAATTAATCTTTTGAAAGGTCGCCATTTGTTTTAAGTTTTTATCCAGTTCTTGTCATCTGGAATCAGAGATTGACTGTCATTTCACTAGGCAGGGGTGCAGTTGAAGCAGACAAAGCTGCTTCTGTATGTATCAGCATTCCTTGACAAAACTCTGTGCCTGATTGTGATGCCATGGGCTGCTGGTTTACAGCTGTCTCCGGACAAGAATAGAGGCCCACCCCTGAATTCCAATAAGATGGGCCTGCATATTCCGCCTGCTGTAAGCTGGCCGTCTGCCCACAAGTAAAATGTATTGTAGTTCAAGCCAGCAATTATCTCTTTTACTTCCTTCTGTGCTGCTTCTGTTCTCTTTTTCCAAAAACAGATGTGAGTATTCGTTCAAGTTCTGCATCTATTCTTTCTCACACCTGCCAGGGCGGAATTTTCACCGAGGTAGAGTTTGGGGAAGCCAGCGCAGATAACAATCAGATGTAATTTCTTTGACAGCGGTTAAAAAAATGTTGATTTTTCAGGAAATGTAGAGTCAGCATCTTGTTACCCCCTACCCACCCCCCTTTTCCCAGGAGCATTTGGTAAATTAAATTAGTTGAACAAAAAGAAACAGCTTTAAGGACATTCTGAAATGCCATATCCTATTTATGACACAGTCATTACCCAAGGACTGCTATGGCGGGTAGAACATCCCCACTTCTACCATTTAAAGAGAGCCTTCTCTTCAGGTTGCTTAGAAAGAGCTTTTGGGGGAAAAAAACAATAGCGGCTTTTTATGTTCTCCCTGATTCACAGCCTATACATCGTATTCCACTAATCTGGTGGTGAGCGTGGGGTGCGTTGCAGTTGTATACTGCTGTAGCTAATTAGAATGTTAGTCCTGTACTGGTTTGGTGCAATGGAAAAGCTGAAGAAAGTGATGGGATAGTTGCCATTGGCTGGTGTGCAGCTCCCTCACAGAACCCATTGCTCTGGGAATAGGGAGAGACAATCAGAGGCTATACCCTCATGAGATAACAAAGGTTCATCAAACATCTAGCTGGAGTGAGCTCTCATGCTTCTTTGAGTGCTGTGTTTCTTTAGCTTCTCTGCTAATATCCTGCATGTATCGTATTCCCAAACCAACCCTATGCCGAACTCAAAGCACTTTTTAGCTCTTACCATAGTAACTCTGGGTCATACTTCCTGGTGTGAGTTTTTACTAGGTGGAGATCTCACAGAAAAAGCCTGTGTTTCCTCATGTGTAAAATGGCAACAATAATCCTACGTGTCTCATAGCATTACACTCAGATTTAAATGAGATAATTCAGAGCTCTAAGCCCCTGGTCCGTAAGAAGTGCTCTGCAAATGTTAGCTATTACTATTGACAGTCCTTGCTTATGATATTGTGCCATGTTTTATATTGTCATTTAAAACCTACTTTATTTTAATGGTTGGCAACCAGAATATGCCTGTGGTCCTTTATAGGCATTCTATTTAGTATTTCATGTGATTATGTCTTCTCTCCCACACTGATATGAAGTCAGGGACCTTGTTGTCTTCTTTTTGTCTGTTTTTCACAACATCCACTGTACCAAGCATTGTTTTGCACATAATAGGTACCCAGGGCAGGACTGGTCTGTCCTCCCGTCTGTCCAGTCTCTGCATTGAAGCTATATACAGGCTGATGCCTGATCTAGAAATGAAGTCATGATTTTGTTGGGTCCTGGTAGGCCTGGTTGCACAGGCCATCCTCATACTGGGCCCTGATAGGGTTTACCTGGAAAAACATCCTTTCTCCTGGATTCTTGTTACAACTCTGCCACTACCTAGCTGTTTCCAGGAGTAAGTTACTCTGTCTGGCTCATTTTCATTTTCCTGGTTTATAAAATAGGAGATGCTAGAGTGGAGGTGGTTTGAGGGTGTTGGGAAGAGTTAGTAGATTAGTGTTTGGGGTCTTAGCTCCCCATTTTCCAGTTGTGTTACCCTAGGTAAGTAAATTTACATCTTGGGTTCTTAGCTTTTTTGCTATGAAGTCAGGATAGTGATACCTGCTAGGCAGGGGTGCTAGAAGTACTACAGATAACATATTAATGTTGCTGGGCTTTCCAAAAAATGAGTTAATATTAAAAATCCCTGACTTCCTTTTCCCTTGTTTACACCTTTGCTTTCAAAAAATAGTCTCATTTGGCTCCTTTCACCCCAGTAGAAATGAGGGACAGGGCTTAATAACTGTGGTTTTCAAATTGTTCCGGAGAACCCCAGATGAGCTTCAGAGGTTGCAAGCATTTAATTAAAGTTTTATTTTTATGATATATATTTAAACGATTTTAAAATGTTATAAAGAACAATACATTCATACTTAAGTATTTCAAATCTTGTCAAGAAGCAGCCCAAACATAAAGTGAACACTGAAGCGATCTGTAATCCTCTGTTATCATGACACAACATGCATCAGATACTGAATGTTAATGCCCTGCCCATCCTAATGGGTTAATTTGTGCTGTCAGGTTAACGGTGTGTGTGTGAATACATTTGAATTTCTTATAAAAGTGTTTTTTTTTTTTTTAATTAAATAGGGTGTAGCTTTGCAGTAGTATTTTGAAATTCAGATCTGCTTATATACACTCTCCTAAAAAGCATACAAATATGATTTATATACAAATAAATGAAGATTAAATGAACTAATACGTATAAAGTGCTTAAAGCAGCGCCTGGCCCCTAGGAAACATCCAGTAAGTTAGTTTTACAACACATGTGTGCCATATCAGCCAAGAGCCAGGCAAGTTATTTGGTGCATACTTTTGTCATAGCGTAGTCGTCAGTTGTACAATAACAATACTGCATGCTATGTCGTGATAACAGAGCAATATAGATTATTTCAGTGTTCATTTTATGTTTGGGTTGGTTCTTAACAAGATTTGAAATGAGTTGTACAGTCTTTATTTGGTAATGCCAGGTTGCAGTGTTACTTTGTTTATAACTGCAGATAAAAGGTCAGCAAGAAAGCATCGTCTTAAAATTTGGACTCAACATGCGAAATTCAGATTTAATGAATATCTGAATGAGAAGGGTGTTGAGACATCTGAAAAGAAATTTAAATTGGCCATGTTCAAACATCTAAAATCTTACATGACACATTTGAAAAGTACTTTTGGCCAACCAACCATAATAATGGCATTTATTAAGTGTGCCAGACACTGTGCTAAGTGCTTTATGTATATTACCTTATTTAACCCTTCTCTATAAAGTAGGTACTATTATACCATTACTACCATTTTATCCTTCAAAAGGTATGTAACCATTTTACAGATGGGGAAACTGAGACCAAGATTAAGCTACATGCCTAAGGTTATGTAATAAGTAGAGAGCCAGGATTCAAATTAATTATAAAATCTATTTGTCAGATCCCCTCAAGTGAAGTACTTAACCAACTAATCCTTAATTATTAAGGAGTATGAACAGTTGTTAGATTTTCTATTTTGAAACAAAAAATCCACACTATTCTTTAAAACTTCTGGATTATTTTAATGAAGAATATCCTGAGATTGTAAGTGCTATAACAAATTGTTAGCAATTTGAAATTACCTGTTTACATCAGGATTTTCTCCGTCTCATGCAGACAAAATAAAATGCAGAGATAAATTGTAGATAAGACTGAAATTATTACCTATAATACTTAGTTTCATAATTTGCCTTCATCAAAACAGCCTCCTTGTTTCCACTGTTGTCTTTGTTATATGTTAATATCCAACATACTTAGACTAAATTTGTATAAAAACTTACATTTATTTCACATATTAGCTTTCTATTTACAGCTGAATTTGAAAAAAAAAAAAAGGGTTCCACTCCTGAAAAGAAATTTGAAAATCTTTGGCATAGAGTATTACCTCTCCCATGGGTATTTGCTCTTTAACAAATAGCAAATCCTCTCTTTAATCAAACTGAAGGACTGAGGCTCCATTAAGGGACTTCAAGCATGAGCGGGCTGGGAGATGAGGGATTTGGGGGCATCCGGGGAGAAAGCCTTGCACTGCCCTGAAATCATCACAGGTCCGCAGCCACCTGCTAACAGGACTAGTTCTGCTGCCTTGTATGATTCAATCCCTTTTAACTTCGTGACTGGAACTTCGGACTTGAGTTTCGTTATTTGTTAGACTCTGTACTAAGAGGAAGTGTTTCTAACCTCATAAATCTACTTTGCAGAGTCAAGAATTTGGTAGATGGAGGGACCTGGGTCACTTCTACAATAGGTTTAAGGCACAAGGGGGCCGTGGATAGAGCTGTATTTCAATATAATTGGTTTCCTATGTATCCTATGTATTTTGTTTTATGCATTTATAAAAACATTTTTCAAAAAAAGCGTCCATAGACTTCACCAGACTGCCAGAGGAGTCCACGGACCTCCCAAAGTCACACCTCTCTGTGGTATCTGTCTTTTTCTTTCACACAAATATCCAGTGTAGAGAAAAGTATGCATCAGAACAAAGAAGTACCTGAAATACCTTGTATTCTTTATGGATGAAATATCCACTTCTCTTAATTGATGGTGCAGGAAACCAACCAAAAAATAGACATGTCTAGATTGCTGCCCCAGATTTTCATAAGAATTGCATCTTCATGAGTAAAAATATAATCTTCATGCTTCTGTCTAACTACTGTTACTTTTTTATTATGAAGAGGAGAATGGAGCAACTACAAAAGTAATGTTTTCAACACTATATTAAGTATTCTGTTTAAAATGAAGCAAAGGAAAAATACCGCAGCAAGTAGCACAGTAGCATTATCCACAAGAGAAATGAGGCTAATAGAATTGTTCTTATCATGGCCCAGGTTAATTATCTGCTGAGAGGTACTTGAGATGAATAAATACTATTGCTGTTCTCCAGTACTCTAACCCATTGTACCTTAAACTGTACTTGAATTCAAGTGTATGTTCCTAGCCTTTTAAAACCTCTTTGGTAGAATGGACGTTCCCATAGACTAGAGGAATTCACTCTATGCTTTTTTTTTAAAAGCATAACCTCTGAATCAGAATGTGTAATGTAAACCCAGAAGATGTATATTTGGAGAAGATCTCATCGGGCTGCATAGGTGGGACCATACGCCATCAAAATACCAGGTTTATAGTCTTTTTAATTTCCATCTCTGTCTTCAATCAGAGCTTGAATAAATCTGTTTATGGTTGACAACTAAGGTCTGAAAGCAGCCCATGCGCACTGAAGCGGAAAGACTGCGAGTCAGAGGACTTGAGTTCTGATCCTGCCTCTGCCATTTTTATAAGCTGAGTTATTTTAGATATGTCACTTTTTCTCTAAAAGCTGAGATTCCTCATCTGTATACTGAGGAGATAAATTGGCTTGTCCAGAATCATTGCCCGGGCTAGAGCCCTAATGGTCTGATTCCTAGATTAATGCTCTTTTGGTGCCTTGAGGGCCCACCTGGCTCTCAGGCAGACAAAGTAGGGATCAGTGGAACTGATGGTTGGAGGCAGGCCTTCATCCTGGCCGCAGAGGAGCTGATGGACATGGCTAGAGAAGAGGTGGTGTGCATTTTAAGCACTGGAAAGAAGCAGTACAAGCAAAGGCAGAGGCGGAGAATAATGAGAGTAATAGACGATGGCTTGGAACTTTGCCTAATCATCCTGAATGTTTATAAAGAGGAAAACCAGGAAATGTGGTTGGATGTAGAGGTGCGATTGATGAATGGCCTTGAATGGGTGACTGAAATCTAATTGTGCGATCTCAGTCTGGATCGTAAAAGGAAGGGCTTAAGGCAGACAGCTTCTGAAATTAGATTACTTGTCCAGATGCTCTAACTGAAGGGAGCTTTAAAATTCTCCTGAACAATCTCTGTCCCTTGATGTCCTCATTGGTTATTAAACTTTATTTCCTCTCCCTTTGGCTATAAAGTGATAGTCCCTTCTTGAACAGCATTATCTCCTGAACTTGTTAGACTTTCTGACACTGCCTAATGAGAGTTCTCTAGGCCATACCTCTCTCAGACCATTTTCATCAACTCTGTCCTTTTCATATGAATGGCAACTCAGAACTGACCAATCTAGCTGATGGCTGGGGTTTCCTCCCAGTACCTCTTATTTTCTGTCCTAATGCTGAATACCCTACTGCTACCTAGGACTGTACCTGTAACCCCATTTCTAATCCCCATGTCTCACCTCTCCCTCCAACATCAGTTGAAGGCAGGAGTTCTTGGGGCAAGAGTATTGGTGGCTAGAGAGAAGGGTAGAGGATAGGAGTGTTCGGCTCTCCCTTACAAACATTTTCTCCCTCTACCACCTCCTGCATCCTCTTGCCAATCCCCTCTCCTCAGCCCTAGGCAGCATGAGCCCTTCCTCCTCCCATCTCATCCTCCCACCACTTCTTTGTATGAGCAAATGATACCATTTGCTCATATAAAGAAATACCCAGAAGACTATCTTAGATGGATTGTTCCCTGAAATATGTGAGTGTTTATAAATTTATATCTGTTTGTGTTGCATGGAAAAAAAGGAAAAAGGTCGTGATTATGGGATAGGATTTTACTTCCTGACTTTTCCCCATCTTTTGCAAGGAGTAAAAACTCTCAGAAAACTTCCTGAGTCTTATTTGGAACAGAAGCCCCAGACATAAGTCTTCTGGGGTCAGGTATGTAATAGGTGACTGAAATGACTGGACATAAAGGCGAGGTTGATGTTATTGGAACACTGAACTGGAGAGACAGACCCTCCCTGCAAGAGGCAGCCACCTTAGCTTTAGCCCTCTGTGGCTGTTTTCAAAAAAAGCTGGAAATTCATGTTCATATTTTTATACGAAATGGCTTGAGTTTTAAATGTTTGCTCAAGTAATTTAAAAACACCTTTCAGTTCAAAGAAAGTACTCTCCAGGCTATACCCAGCTTGCATGCCTGCAATTGGTATCTCTTGCTTTAGAAACACGGGGTATGCTTTTAATGTATGATAGTGTTGGAGTCCTATAGGGAGCTGGTAGCAGCTTAGAGCCCCCAGAGTGCTATCACGTTAGTGCAGCCCAGAGTTTGACCCTCAGCTTTATTGGATTAGAAATTTTATTTTGTCTGACACCCGAAGTTGATCTTGGGTGCAACCGAATTCACAAGAGACTAATATATAAACTGTAATGCCACTTTGTTTATTCTAAGGAGAGTTATAATGGTCAAGCAGACCTAAATGTACAAGTCAGCCTGACAAGCATATTGTATCCCTACTGGAATGCTGCAGAGGAGTCCTGGTTGCACAGTGGTTAAAGCACTCAGCTGCTAACTGAAAAGTTGGCGGTTCGAACCCACCAGCCACTTGGTGGGAGAAGGATGTGGTAGTCTGCTTCCATAAAGATTTGCAACATTGGGAAACCCTGTGGGACAGATCTACTCTGTGCTGTAGGGTCACTATGAGTCAGAATTGACTCAATGGCAGTAGATTTAGAATGCTACATGTGAAGGCCAGTTAGAAAAGTACTGAGTGAACCCAGAAACTGACTAAGGGTAACTAGTAAGATGGATGATCTTCATGGTGAGCAGCATCACACGTTTACAGCCTGACGGATCCGTCTGTGAAGGCACACCTGCCAAAGGCACGTGCGGACACCCCTGTAAAGGGAGTGCTTTATGGACACGGAGAAATTCTAACTTGCTGACCCAACTTTTCATAGTAATAATAGCTAATACCTGCTTGGGGTTGACTATCTGTACTATGTTGTGCTGTGCTGAGCTCCTTATATCCATGATCACGTTTATCCCGGAGGGATGAGTGATACTATCCCTATTTTAGTAGCGAAGAGGCTGCGGCTTAGAGAAATTAAGTTACTTGCACTAGCCATACAGTTAGGAAGTGGTAGAGCTCAGATCACTCCAGGCCTGTCTGAATTTGGAGCCTGTGTTATGAACCACTGCCTTCCAGTGTTAGTAGTATCCTACTGTAACTGACCACTTGCCTTCAGCTGACGTCTTGTTCCTTGGATAACAGTCCTGTTTGTGGCCTAGATCTTTTAAATTAACTTGTGCACGGAGCTGACCTCATTGATTATGTATTTATTTTCCTAGTTTAACATTTGGCAGGAAAGGGGGAAGCTGTACCTCCTTGTCACTACTCTATACTTCCTACCTAAGTAATTATAACATCCAGAGGAAGAGAGAAACCCTGGCTGGAAGAATCAGGATACATCAGGAAAGATGAGAAAAGAGGTGAGAGGGAACCAGACCATACTGAGAAAGCATTCTTGGGAGATTTCTTGACAAGATACACTGTTTCCTTTATCCCCCAGTGTTCCCAGAGCCACTCAGAGTAAAAATATTCTCTTTTATCCATGTCTGGCCTGAAAAAGGCCCCCAAACCCAAAAACCAAACCCATAGCAACCCTATAGGACACAGTAGAACTGCCCCATAGGGTTTCCAAGGAGCAGCTGGTGGATTCAAACTGCCAACCTGGTTAGCAGCCAAGCCCTTAACCACTCTGCCACCATATAATACGAGGTACCTCCAACTTCCCTGTAGCTGTACATTACTCCTCTTTTTGGCCATAAAAATGTTTTTCCAGGTCTCTTCAGGTAGAATTGATTTCCCTATCCTAGATCATCATAGCATGCTTCTACAGCATTTACAGGCTATGCTTTGAATTGAAGGAGGCTTTCTTTTGGAGTCCCAAGGTGGTATAAACGTCGGCTGTTAACCCAGAGGTTGAAGGTCGCATCCACCCAGTGGCACCTTGGAAGAGAAGCCTAGTGATCTACTTCAGAAAAATCAGCCACTGAAAACGGTTTTCTACTCTGACACGCGTGGAATCCCTATGAGTGAAAATCGACTCCATGGCAACGGGATTCTTTGTATTTACTTCCCTTGCTGGATCTCCTGGAAAGTAAAGGCCATATTTATTTCACTTTTGTATCCCCCATGGTGCCTAACAAAATGTTTTATCCATATTGTTGTTGTTGTGTGCCGTGGAGTTGGTTTCAACTCATAGTGACCTTACAGGACAGGGTAGAACTGTCCCATAGAGTTTGCAAGGCTGTAATCTTTATGGAAGCAGATTGCCGCATCTTTCTCCTGAGGAGCAGCTGGTCTGGTTAGCAGCCAAGTGCTTTAACCACTGTGCCACCAGGACTTCTGCTTTATGCATCCCAAACCAGATCCACTGCCCTTGAGTCGATTCCAACTCACACCAACCCTATAGGACAGGGTAGAACTGCCCCACAGGGCTTCCAAGGCTGTAAATCTTTACGGAAGCAGACTGCCACATCTTTCTCCCGCAGAGCAGCTGTTGGGTTCAAACAGCCAACCTTTCGGTTAGTAGCCAAACGCCTCTAACCATTATGCCACCAGGTTTCCTGTTGCTTTATGCATGTTGTTGTTGTTGTTAGGTGCCATCGAGTCAGTTCTGACTCACTGCAACCCTGTGCACAACAGAATGAAACACTGCTCAGTCCTGAGCCATCCTCACAATCGTTGTTATGCTTGAGCTCATTGTTGCAGCCACTGTCAATCCACCTCCTTGAGGGTCTTCCTCTTTTCTGCTGACCCTGTACTCTGCCAAGCATGATGTCCTTCTCCAGGGACTGATCCCCCCTGACAACATGTCCAAAGTGTGTAAGATGCAGTCTTGCCACCCTTGCTTCTAAGGAGTATTCTGGTTGTACTTCTTCCAAGACAGATTTGTTTGTTCTTTTGACAGCCCATGGTATATTCAATATTCTTTGCCAACACCACAATTCAAAGGCATCAATTCTTCTTCAGTCTTCCTTAATTCACTCTCCAGCTTTCACATGCATGTGATGAGATTGAAAATACCATGGCTTGGGTCAGGTGTGCCTTAGTCCTCAAGGTGACATCTTTGCTCTTTAACACTTTTTAAAGAGGTCCTTTTGCAGCAGATTTACCCAGTGCAATGCGTCTTTTGATTTCTTGACTGCTGCTTCCATGGCTGTTGATTGTAGATCCAAGTAAAATGAAATCCTTGACAACTCCAGTCTTTTCTCTGTTAATCATCATGTTGCTCATTGGTCCAACTGTGAGGATTTTTGTTTTCTTTATGTTGAGGTGCAATCCATACTGAAGGCTGTGGTCTTGGATCTTCATTAGTAAGTGCTTCAAGTCCCCTTCACTTTCAGCAAGCAAGGTTGTGTCTGCATAACGCAGGTTGTTAATGAGTCTTCCTCCAATCCTGATGCCCCGTTCTTCTTCATATAGTCTAGCTGCTCGTATTATTTGTTCAGCATGCACATTAAATAGGTATGGTGACAGAGTACAATCCTGACGCACACCTTTCGTGACTTTAAACCAATCAGTATCCCCTTGTTCTGTCCGAACAACTGCCTCTTGATCTATGTAAAGGTTCCTCATGAGCACAATTAAGTGTTCTGGAATTCCAATTCTTCACAATGTTATCCATAATTTGTTATGATCCACACAGTCAAATGCCTTTGCATAGTCAATAAAACACAGGTAAACATCCTTCTGGTAGTCTCTGCTTTCAGCCAGGATCCATCTGACATCAGCAATGATATCACTGATTCCATGTCCTCTTCTAAAACTGGTCTGAATTTCTGACAGTTCCCTGTCTATATACTGCTGCAGCCATTTTTAAATGATCTTGAGCAAAATTTTGCTTCCGTGTGATATTAATGATATTGTTCTATAATTTCCACATTCGGTTGGATCGTCTTTCTTGAGAATAGGCATAAATATGGATCTCTTCCAGTCAGTTGGCCAGGAAGCTGTCTTCCATATTTCTTGGCATAGATGAGTGAGCATCTCCAGCACTGCTTTATGCATAGTAGGTAATTAATACATGATTAATTTAATATAATCTAATTGGATGTTCGAAGAGGAAGAATTTGTGGAAGAGTAAAGGGTTGGGGAGGGACTAGTCTGATGACAATGGCTATGAGAATTACTTTCCCCATCTCACCCCCACATCCCTGCACACAACTTCCCTTAGGTGGTCATAGCAGAATCCTAGAACGGTTCTCTAGGAGGGCTCTGAGCCCATGTAGTCAACATTAACACTGACTTTAGGAAGAAAACGTGAGGCTTTTTTTTTTTTTCTCCCTGATTTTCTAATTATAACACTTTTCTCACATTCTCATTGGAGACAATTTGGAAAACATGAAGTTAAAAAGATAAAAAACTTAAATGACCTCAGTCTCTCCACCCAGGGGTAGTTATTATAAACATTTGAATGTATTCCTTTTCCTTCTTTGTGTATGTGTGTGTGCAAGTGTTCCTTTCTTCTTTTGTTTCTTTGTTCTTTCTTTCTGTGGGATCAAATATACCTAGAGTCATGGATCGAATTGTGTCCCGCAGAAATATGTGTCAACTTGGCTAGGCCATGATTCCCAGTATTGTGTGTTTGTCTTCCATTTTGTGATTTAATGTGATTTTCCTACATACTGTAAATCCTAATCTCTCCCTGTGGTTAATAAGACCAGGTTGGGTTATGTTAAAGAGGATTAGGGTGGGATGCAACATCCATGCTCAGGTTACAGCCCTGATCTAAGGGGAGTTTTCCTGGGGTGTGACCTGTATCACCTTTTATCTTACAAGAGATAAAAGGGGAGAGAAGTGAGCAGAGAGAGGGGGACCTCAGTACCACCAAGAAAGAAGAGCCAGGAGTGGAGTGAGTCCTTTTGACCTGGGGTCTCTGTGCTGATAAGCCCCTAGACTAGGAGAAGATTGATGACCAGGACCTTCCCCCAGAGATGACGGAGAAAACCTTCCCTTGGAGCTGGTGCCCTAAATTCAGACTTCTAGCCTCCTAAACCGTAAGAGAATAAACTTCTGTTTGTTAAAACCATCTACTTGTGGTATTTGTTATAGCAGCACTAGATAACTAAGATGGCTAGTAATAATCTTAACATAAAATATGCAGGACCAATGTGTAGAAAGGTCTAAAACTTTACTGAGCAACGTTGTAGAAATCTTGAATAAATGGAAAGATACATCATGTTCTGGAAAAGGAAAAATGATTATAATAGGGATGCCAGTTCTACCCAAATTAATCTTTATATTTAATGTAATTCCAATCAAAATTCTCATGGGTTTTATATGGTTTATATGTAGTATTACTTTTTTCAACTTGCCAGAATTCATTGCCTTGAAATATAAATGGGCAAAAGGCATAATTTTTTTTTTTTATAAAGAAGACTAATGTAGGTGAGCTTCACATACCATTTATTAAAACATGATAAACTTAAAATGATTAACATAGCATCTTATTGGTAGAAAGATTGACAGATCAGTGGAATAAAAAATTGATCATAGTTATGAACCTTAGCGTAAAAAATAATGTAGATTATAATACATGTGATACTATAAGTAAGTGGAAAGAAAGGACTTGTAAGCTGAATGGTATTGAGTCTTTTTTAGGCTTAGGATTTGGAAAAAAGCATTAAGTTAATGCTAACCTCACATCTTATACCAAAGAAAACTCCAGGTGGATGAAAGTAAAATGTTAAAAAAAAAAAAAGAAGGAAACAATAAAGAAAAAAAATTTTTCAAGTCAGTCAAAAGGGAGATTTTTTTTTTTTTTAACCGGTAACGTCATACAGTATTGACAATTCTCATTACAAGAAAAGCTTGTGTTTATATTGGGCTCCAATACAGGATCCATTGCTAAACCCCTATGTGATTTTTGGGCAAATCACTTATACTTAGTTTCTTCGTTTGTAAATTTAGGGCATTGGATCAAATCATCTCTAAGATTCCTTCCAGCCCATCCTTCTGATTCTGATCTAAGTTTGTTTCTTTTGGTAGCCTCCCCCGTTTATGACCACAACACACAACCTGCAGAACAGCAGGCCAGCTGAAACTGTTCCACTTCTGACTGTGCAAGTAAAATTTACAGACGCTATTAGTGTTTTTTATTTTCCATAAATGTATTTAACAGAGCATTTAGTGATTAGGTAGCTGACCCTGTTCTAGTGAGTTTTGTGTGTTCTCGCTTTTAACACTCAGAGCCTGTCAGAGATATCATTACTCCCATTTTACAGATAAGAAACTCAGGGTCCTCAATGTTAAGATACATGACCAAGTCGCATAATTACTCTGTGCTCTATCAGAACTTGGACTTACATTTTCCTTTGACAATCTGATTCAGAGTCTAGGAAAATTATTCCAAGAGAAGCTGTACAAAAAGATAAAACTCTTACACACACACACATACGTACACATCAGTGTTAAGATTATCTAATATTCCTTATGAATCAGAGTTTCTTTACTAAATGAGATAATGTTGTGTTTTTTACGTGGGCTTAATTTGTACTTGGGGTTACAGGCAGTCCCTGGGTTACGAACAGAACATCCAACTTAACTTACAGACAGCTTATAAAAAAACAAATCAAACCCGTTGCTGTTGAGTTGATTCTGACTCATAGTGACCCTATAGGTTAGAGTAGAACTGCCTCACAGGGTTTTCAAGGAGCAGCTGGTAGATTCGAACTGCCAACCTTTTAGTTAGCAGCTGAGCACTTAACCAGTGCACCACCAGGGCTCCTTCTTGCACTAAAACCAAAACCAAACCCGTTGCTGTCAAGCTGATTCCAACACATAGTGACCCTATAGGACAGGGTAGCAGTGCCCCATAGGGTTTCCAAGGAGTGCCTGGTGGATTCAAACTGCTGACCGTTTGGTTGGCACCGTAGCTCTTAACCACTACGCCACCAGGGTTTCCTCTTGCACTAAAGTTAAGCTAAATAAGAACGTATGCACCTGTTCTGACTTACGTACAAAGTCAACCTAAACACTCAGGAATGGATCTCGTTCCCCAGGGACTGCCCATAATTCCTTCACTGAATTAAGTAAAACACCTGAACTATAAGCGCTCCTAGCCTCCTATCAAGTTTGTTTAGGCATCTCTTCCACAGACTTTACTGATACAGCATAGAAATTATGGCAAAGCCCAGTGGAGTCATTGAAGTAAAAGTCTCAGTACTGCTCAGGAAGGGATGCCAAATTAAATAAAAAGAGCCCCAGCAGTTCAGCAGTGCGTGCCAACCCAACTGCTGGTATGAGGTAAATGACCAAACTTCATTTCACTTATGACCCCAGCCAGTATTTAAACAAAAATATCTAGGGGCCGGTGCACTGTGCTATAATAAGGGGATAAATACCAATACAAAAATAATAAATGACCAAATAAGCTCATTCACGTAGTCTTTCTTAGATGTTAACTGAAAGACCCACTGTTTAAACTCGTTTCCTCTTATGAGGCCCCTAGTAAAGGCTGAGACTGTAGATTTTGTCTCAGAATCACTGTCATATATTGTTTTAAATGTACATAGGAACAATTATATAGAAGGCAGAAATACTCCACTTGGCCTATTCCTTCCCACAGCTTGTGACAGTGTTGAAGTGGTAGTGTACTGCAATATGCAAAATCACCAATATGCGAAAATCACGAGTGTAAGCAACTCAGTCACTTCTGGGGGGGTATGAAATATAATAGAAATGGCCACCAGTACCTTATAATTCTCTAATTATTCTTTTTCCGGGTTTAAATTTATACTGGAAAGCCACAACTAAATGCTATTCAGTGTAGGGATAAATAATAGCAACATTAAGTCATTAGATTTTTGTTAGTCTAAATCAGAGAATTATGGGTCCAGTGTGTTTCAAGCTTCTTTGAAGAAAGGTTTTTATATCAAATCAAGGTATCACCTGTCTTTTAGCTTTACAGAATGGTCTAATATTAGTAAATTATAGCAGTATAGTTGTTAAACCAAAACCCAAATCCATTGCCGTCGAGTTGATTCTGACTCATAGCAACCCTATAGAACAGAGAAGAACTGCCCCATAGAGTTTCCAGGGAGTGACTGGTGGATTCAAACTGCAGACCTTTTGGTTAGCAGCCAAACTCTTAACCACGGTGCCACCAGGGCTCCAGTATAGTTGTTAAAAAAAAAAAAAAAAAAGTTAGCTATGTATTAATCCTTTGATTTTTTTTTCCCCCCAAAATGTATTCCAAAGAATACTGGCTTCTTGGAATATTAATAGGTATTCCATGACCCTAGAGTTTTGTGGTTCCATCAAATTGGAAATTATGAGATTAAAGTGAGTCAGACTGATTTTTACATTCTCAGGCCACCTAGAGCCACTAACACACCGATTTGCATTATGAATCTCTCGGAGGGAGGGGAGTGCATACTGATGCTTCCTAAACCTCCTCAGAACCCTTTTCTGCAGAAAAGTTCACAGATATTTGCAAAATTTTGTTTAAGAGCTGGATTTGAAATTTTGCTAGTTATTAATTTTTAACTAATTTTCATTGTGGTAAAATATATTTGAACTTTTTTTTAATAATTTTTATTGTGCTTTAGTGAAAGTTTACAAATCAAGTCAGTCTGTCACATATAAGCTTATATACACCTTACTCCATACTCCCACTTACTCTCCCCCTAATGAGTCAGCCCGCTCCCTCCTTCCAGTCTCTCCTTTCGTGACGATTTTGCCAGTTTCTAACCCTCTCTACCCTCCTATCTCCCCTACAGACAGGAGATGCCAACACAGTCTCAAGTGTCCACCTGATACAAGTAGCTCACTCTTCATCAGCATCTCTCTCCAACCCATTGTCCAGTCCCTTCCATGTCTGATGAGTTGTCTTCGAGAATGGTTCCTGTCCTGAGCCAACAGAAGGTTTGGGAACCATGACCGCCGAGATTCCTCTAGTCTCAGTCAGACGATTAAGTTTGGTCTTTTTATAAGAATTTGGGGTCTGCATCCTACTGTTCTCCTGCTCCCTCAGGAGTTCTCTGTTGTGCTGCCTGTCAGGGCAGTCATCGGTTGTGGCTGGGCACCATCTAGTTCTTCTGGTCTCAGGATGATGTAAGTCTCTGGTTCATGTGGCCCTTTCTGTCTTTTGGGCTCATAGTTATTGTGTGACCTTGGTGTTCTTCATTCTCCTTTGCTCCAGGTGGGTTGAGACCAATTGATGCATCTTAGATGGCCGCTTGTTAGCATTTAAGACCCCAGACGCCACATTGCAAAGTGGGATGCAGAATGTTTTCATAATAGAATTATTCTGCCAATTGACTTAGAAGTCCCCTAAAGCCATAGTCCCCAAACCCCTGCCCTTGCTCCGCTGACCTTTGAAGCATTCAGTTTATCCCGGAAACTTCTTTGCTTTTGGTCGAGTCCAGTTGAGCTGACCTTCCATGTATTGAGTATTGTCCTTCCCTTCACCTAAAGTAGTTCTTATCTACTAACTAATCAGTAAATAACCCTCTTCCACCCTCCCTCCCCCCCCATAACCACAAAAGTATGTGTTCTTCTCAGTTTATACTATTTCTCAAGATCTTATAATAGTGGTCTTATACAATATTTGTCCTTTTGCCTTTGACTAATTTCACTCAGCATAATGCCTTCCAGGTTCCTCCATGTTATGAAATGTTTCACAGATTCGTCACTGTTCTTTATCGATGGGTAGTATTCCATTGTGTGAATATACCATAATTAATTTAACCATTCATCCGTTGCTGGACACCTTGGTTGCTTCCAGCTTTTTGCTATTGTAAACAGAGCTGCGTAAACATGGGTGTGCATATATCTGTTCATGTAAAGGCTCTTATTTCTCTAGGGTATAGTCCGAGGAGTGGGATTTCTGGGTTGTATGGTAGTTCTATTTCTAACTTTTTAAGAAAACGCTAGATAGATTTCCAAAGTGGTTGTACCATTTTACATTCCCACCAGCAGTGTATAAGAGTTCCAATCTCTCCACAGCCTCTCCAACATTTATTATTTTGTGTTTTTTGGATTAATGCCAGCCTTGTTGGAGTGAGGTGGAATCTCATCGTAGTTTTAATTTGTATTTGAACTATTTTTAATGGAAAATTTTCTAGAATGTTACATATTTTCCTTCCCTAGTGACATTTTGCTGTAATTTAATGTTTTCTCAGTGATTTGGGGGCATCATAACAAACACGACTTTTTTTGTGATGTGCTGTTCCAGGTGTGCAGATACTCATCCCTCAGACTGCTCTGTGTTTTCCCTCCGTGGTCGTCTCTATCCATCACATTCTTTTGAGTCTCTGTTCTCACCCCCCATTGTCATTTCTGCTTCTAGTCACCCTTTTATCATTCCAAGACCCCTCTCAGCTCTGAAGACTATAGCCCAATGTGTGCCTTTGACGGTAGGAAAAGAGGGGTCCTCTCTCTTTCCTTGAAGCCCTTTCTGTTCTTTTGTGCTTTGGCAGTAGCGTGGCTTGACTTTTATTAGAAACAGACTATGGAAACACTATTTTCTCCTGGCTATTAAATCAACCAATTCCATTTCATGGATTTTTTGTTTCTGCTTATGTTTAGAAGCTTTTCCCTTAGTTCCATATTCGTACCTAATCTATACAGTTAAGAGAACTGAGTATTGGAAAATTAGATAACTGCAGCATTTCTACCTCATGGTTTTCCAAACTTGCTTTTTAAATTATGTCTCCAGCAATGAAGTTCTTGAAGCTTTTACATTTGCCTTTCTTTTTTGTAAATCTCTTTACATTTTTACTTTTAGTACCACGTATTTATTTCTATCCTCTGCATAATTCTCCTTTGTACATAGCCATGTTATTTAATAGATATAGGGCTGATCAGATTTTCTGTTTCATTGTCGGTCAGTGTTGATGGGGTCCACATTTCAAGAAATTTGCCCATGTCATCTAATAGGTTGAGTTATTGGCATATATTTTTGAAAATATTCCATTATTATCTTTTTAATGTCTTTGGAAAGTGTAGCTAGGTGTCCTTGTATTATTTCTGATATTAGCAATTTACATTTTCTCCTTTTTTTTTGTGATCACTCTTACTGGGGATTATCAATTTTATTAATCTTTTTAAAAAACAACTTTTGGCTTTGTTAATTTTCTCTATTATTTTTCTATTTCATTAAAAAATTTTTTTTAAAAACAACTTTTGGCTTTGTTAATTTTCTCTATTATTTTTCTATTTTATTGATTTCTCCTCTTACCTTTTTAATTCCCTTCTTTATACTTAACTTTGGATTTATTTTACCTTTCTTTTTTTAAGCTGAAAAACTTAGATCACTGATTTTAGGCCTTTCTTCTTTTCTAATGTAAGCATTTAAACCTATAAATTTTCCTCTAAGTGGTGTTTTAGCTGTGTCCTACATATTTCGGTATGTTGTATTTTCATCATCATTCAGTTCAAAATTTCCCTTGGCTTTTTAATTGTACTTCTTTGTATTATTTTTAGTGGTTGCTCTAGGGATTACAGTATGCATCCTTTACTTATTATAGGTCTCTTGAAGTTAATATTGAACTTGGGATTATTGTCATGTACTTTACATACATACATACATTATAAACTGTGTAATGTGTGTACATATGTGTGTGTGTGTTTGCTTTAAACAGTCAATTGTCTTCCAGAGAAATTGAGAAGAAAAAAATATAGCCTTTTATATTTACCATGTATATTTGAGTTTCCATTTTCTGTAAGCCTGAAGAACTTTCTTTAATCGTATCTTGCTGTTCAGGTCTGCTGGTGACACATTTAATCTTCATTTGTCCGAAAATGTCTTTATCTTACCTTCATTTTTAAAAAGATATTTTCACTAGATATAGAATTCTGGGTTGCCAGGTTTTTGTTTTTCTTTAATGCTTTGAAGTTCCATTGTTTCTGATCAGAACTCAGTCATTACCTGTATCATAGGTCTCCTGTATATAATGGGTTATTATTTTTTTCTTGTTTTCTTTCAAGAGTTTTTCTTTGTCTTTGGTTTTTAGTAGTTTATGATGTGCCTAGGTGTGTTTATTCTGTTGGGGTTCATTGAGCTTCTTGGATCTATAAATTTATATATGTATTTTTTCCAAATTGAGAAACATTTGGGCCATTGTTTCTTTGGGACTTCAATTACATACTAATTATTTAGCATGATATTGTCCCACAAGTCACTGATGATTTATTTTTATTTTAAAATATCTTTTTCTTTTCTGTTTGGATAATATCTTTTGATCTCTCTTCAAGTTCACTAACCCTTTCTTTTGCCCACTCCAGTCTGCTTTCAGAAATGGTTTTCATTTATCAGCCAAAATTTCCCATTTGTTAATTCATTGTGATTATATTTTCCTTTAAGTTCTTGAAGATATTTGTAATAGCAGCTTTGAAGTTCTTATCTGCTAATTCTAACCTCTGGGTTATCTTGCAGACTGTATCTCTTGACTGCTTTTTCTCCTGACCATGGGCACCATTTTCCTGTTACTTTGCATGTCTAGTTAGTTCTAATGTTCTGGAAATTATGAATGATATGTTGTAAAGACTATGAGTTCTGTTATCCTCCTCTTTAAAGAGTTGGTTTTATTCCAGTAGGCAATTAACTTGTCTAGACTCAGACTCTGTCGTCCCTGTGGTGGGTAAAAAACCCCAGTGCCATTGAGTCGATTCCGACTCATAGGGTAGCAGCTGAAATCTCCACTCAGTAGTGTTTTTTGGTTTTTTTTTTAATTTTTTTAACTGTCATGTTTTTCCTAGACTCCTTGGAATCTCTTCCATATATGTGTAGTTCAGGGGTCAGTCAACAATTTCTATCATATTTCTGCGCAAATCTGAGGCCCCCTCTCTGCAACTTTCTTTATGGAATTCTCCCCTCATTTTAAGCCTTTATGACAGTTCCAGCTCTAACTTCTTATTATGACTTTTCAAGCCAGTAAGTCTGTGACTCTCTTCTTGAATGACAGTAAGTCTGCATCTCATGAACTGAGAAGTCACATACATGTAAGTCTCAACTGCTGCAGTTCTCTTCTTTCAAGACTTAATCCCTTCTAGCTTCTCCCTGCTATCAGTTTCCTTTGGTAACTTCAAATAGTTGTTTTTTTCTGTTTTGTCCAGAGCTTATAATTGTTATCTCCAGGAGGGCTAGTCTGATAAAAGCTATTCCGCCACTACCAGAAGGGTAACTAGGCCATTATTTAGTTTTGCCGTTTTATTACTTTTATCAAAAAGGAACATATTTGTGGTTAATATGCCTATACCCTTCTCAAATCTTAAGTGGCTATTTTTTTTTTTTTAGAACATGGTTTTGCTCTATTCCTTCTGCAAATAAGATAATAAAGAGTTGGGTGAGTTTTGAATTACATAATGCCTTCAGGATGGTATACAAATACTTGCATGTTATAAATATAGTAAGAAAAATACAAATAATGCTGTAGGAACTCAGAGGAAGAAGAAATCAGAGGTGACCTCCTAGAGGTTATCTTCAAGCTAGGTGTTCATAGGCAGATAGGATTTCAATAGGTATAGTTCAATAGGTATAATTGAAAGAGGGAGACCATTCTGGAGGGAAAGCTGTAAACAGTGCAAAACAGGTGAAAGGTTGGAGGCTCAAGCCTTGCTGGTTACTGGTATAATTTATAACTTAAATCAGCATTTAAAAGTTCATGATGTGAAAATACTGCTATACACCATAGCCTGGGTGAATCTCACAATCAATTTTGAAGGAAAAAAAGCTAGATACAAAAGAGTATATACTCTAATAAACCATTTTATATAAAATTCATCAACAGAAAGATAATAGATGGTAATAGAATCGAGAACAGTGATTACCTTCGGGTTATGGTAGTGATTGGGAGGGAACTCAAGAGGGGTTCCTGGGTGCCCGTAAAGCTTTGTGTCTTGTTCTGGATGTTGCTTACCCACAAGTGTTCACTTTATAAAAACTCATCAAGCTGTGAGTGTATGGTTTGTGCTTTTTAAAAGTGAATGTGATAGCTCAATAAAATGTTTAGGTAAAACAACACAAAACAAAAAACAGCTTATGGCGTGAAGAAAAAGTTTATGGTTCTTAAGCCCCTGGGTTATGAATGAAGTCCGGACTTATGGACCACTCAGACTTGCCCTTTAATGTTATGTAAATTTGCTCTCACTTTGAAATGATTGAACCAGCCCCTACTCAGAAGTTCCAGGGCTTCAGCTGGTTCTTTCTATTTTTGACCCCTGCAGAGAATTTGCATTTCTAACAAGGTACCAGGTGATGCTAATACTGCTGGTTAGGGAGTAGGGACCAATTCTGAGACCCACTAGTAGAACAGCGGTTCCCAAATTTTATTATACATAACAATCACTTTTTTTTTTTTTTAAGAATCACTTAGGGATCAGACTGAATCAGAATCTACATTTTAACAAGATCGCCAGTGATTCTTATGTATAATAAGTTTTTGGGAACCTCTATTCTACAAATTCTTCGTCACAATCACTTTCACTTGCTGCGTGTACAGCTTTTAAATCATTGAAAAGGCTTTGAGCTTTTTCTTGCACTAAGGAAGGCTAAATAAGAACTCTTTGCACCTGTTCTGACTACCTACAAATTCAACTTAAAGACACAGCTAGGAATGGACTTCGTTCATAACCCAGGGACTGCCTGTGTAAACCTTTGCCTTTTGGAAATACAGTGATGCTGAATTTTATGTGAAATCAGAATATATAAATTTGAAATACCATTATGAAAAATAATAAATTCTAACATACACAAAATTTGAAATAATGCAAATCCCCAAGTTCAAAAAAATAAATGAAAAAAAATTTTTTTAATTTCAAAGCTAGCACAGTCTAAGTGAATTTAAGCTATGCTTATGCTCTTGTCACAGAGAGGCATCACTTGATAAGTAAAAATACTCTTTAAGGTTATGAGTTCAGCAAATGTAGCAAAGAATAAAATAACAGTAGATTAAGCACAACAATAGTTAATGCTCTCTCACATCGTAGTTTCAACATAACCAGTTTGTGGCTAATTGACAGCTCTTTCCGTCTTACTTCTCTGCCATCCTGAACAGGCAGTTTTCCATCTGGTGATCTAAGATAGCTGCCTAGGTCCCGCCATCACATCTATTTCAGCCAGTAGAATTACTGTTTTTTTTTTTTTTTTAGGGCTCTAGTATGAGGACATAAGAATGGAGCTGGTGGTCTGAGCTGTGCTTAGCTTTAAAGGTTCAAGAACTGAGGAAGCAAGGAAGTACAGAAAAAGGACTGACTGGACCATGAAACAGAGGCTTGAATTTTTAGTTCTGCCTCCAAAATTGATCAGATGAGCGGCCTGGTTATTTTCTCTTAGTTGGGGTCCTTAGTTTCCCCATCCATAATATCTGGAGTTGGGGCAGTGTTGTTGGATACGGTTGTGTAGGTTGTGCCCTGCAGGGCACAAGGGTACCTAATGGAGGAGTGAGCCCTGAAATCCAGCTCATCAAGCAAGGCAGAGCTGTGCCTGCCCAAAGGAAGGGGCATCTTTTTCTAAATAACACTAAAGTGCTATATAGACTAGCAATGTCCTGAGTGGTGGTGGGGGATGGCTTGGTAATCTAAAAGGCCCCTTTTAACTCTGAAATTCTGTTGTTCTTTTAAGCATAGAAGATGTTTAAGCAGCATATAATTTGTCTAGAGCCAATGGCATATGTAGGAGCACTACATGAAAGAAGGAAGGAAAGGTTGAATAAGGAATATATTATAAAGGGCCTTTCAAATGGCAGACACGTGCTTTCCAGCCAGGCATTGGAGATAAATGACAAGATTGAAAATATACTTTAAGAAATCTGTTTGATATCACTCAATGTTCAAGAGAGACCAAAGCTAGAATGGGGAGAGGAGAAGTAGAGCCAGGCAGACTGGTCAGGATGACAGATTAAAACTTCTTTACACAAGATTTCTTCCTCCTAATACTTAATATAGTAAGCAGTTTTAAAAGTTTACCAGAGCAGAGTAGAGAGATACAGCATGGCTCCAATCCTAAACCCTCTATACCCCTCAGAAGTCCTATAGGTAAGTTGTCAAAATATTGGAATCTCAGAAATACTACCAAATTTGGGGAGAAGACAAGCGTGTATCCTTATTTTTTCTCTCTTTGGACTAAGGCTTAGAAGAAGTAGGTGAAATTGGAACATAAACAATGTGTCTGATTCTTTCTGAGGAAAGTAGAGTTTTCAGGGCTCCAACCTGCTTTGGAGAAATGTTCCAAAGCCTCGGGAATGGGGGTGGGAGGATGGCCTCATCCCCAACTAGGTAGAACAACTCTGATATAAAGTGACTATGCGTGTAGACCTCACTGGATGGAATACACAGGAACCAAATCTACTACGTCTGTGGCAAGAGACCATGGAAAAGCTCAATATCATCAGTCAGATCAAGGCCAGCCGCTGACTGCAGAACAGACCGTTAATTACTCATAAGCAAATTCAAGTTGAAGCTGAAGAAAATTAGAACAAGTCCACGAGAGCCAAAATATGACCTTGAGTATATCCCACCTGAATTTAGAGACCATCTCAAGAATAGATTTGACGCGTTGAACACTAATGACTGAACACTGGACAACTTTTTCTTCATGTATGAATGACATCAAGGACATCATACATGAAGAAAGTGGAAGGTCATTAAAAAGATGGGAGGCTCGAGAAGACAAAGTAAAATATTATAATGAAATGTGCAAAGACCTGGAGATAGAAAACCAAAAGGGAAGAACACGCTTAGCATTTCTCAAGCTGAAAGAACTGAAGAATAGGTTCAAGCCTCAATTTGCAATTTTGAAGGAGTCTAGCCCTGGTGGTGCAGTAATTAAGAGCTCGGCTGCTATCAAAAAGGTCATCAGTTTGAATCCACCAGCTGCTCCTTGGAAACCCTACAGGACAGTTCTACTCTGTCCTTAGGGTCACTGTGAGTCAAAATCGACTTGACAGCAATGGGTTTGATTAGGATTTTTATGGGCAAAATATTAAACTATGCAGGCAGCATCAAAAGAAGATGTAAGGAATACACAGTCACTGAACCAAAAAGAATTGGTTGACATTTAACCATTTCAGGAGGTAGCATATGATCAAGAACTGATGTATTGAAGGAAGAAGTCCAAGCTGTACTGAAGGCTCTAGGAATGGACAGAATATCAATTGAGATGTTTCAACAAATAGTTGCAGTGCTAGAAGTGTTCACTTGTCTATGCCAAGAAATTTAGAAGACAGCTACCTGGCCAATTGCCTTGAAGAGATCCATATTTGTGCCCATTTCAAAGAAAGGTGATCCAACAGAATGTAGAAATTATTGAACAATATCATTAACATATTCTGCAAGCAAAATTTTTCTAAAAATAATTAAAAAATGGTTGCAGCAGTATATCCACAGGGAGCGGCCAGAAATTCAGGCCAGATTCAGAAGAGGACATGGAAAGAGGGATATCATTGCTGATGTCAGATGGGTCTTGGCTGAAAGCAGAGAATATCAGAAAGATGTTTACCTGTGTATGCAAAGACATTGAACTGTATGGATCATAACAAATTACGGATAACATTGCGAAGAATGGGAATTCCAGAACACTTAATTGTCCTCATGCAGAACCTGTACATAGACCAAAAGGTAGTTGTTCAAACAGAACCAGGGGATCCTGTGTGGTTCAGAGTCAGGAAAGGTGTGTGTCAGCATTGTATCCTTTCACCATACTTAGTCAGTCTGTATGCTGAGCAAATAATCTGAGAAGCTGGACTATATGAAGAAGAATGGGGCATCAGGATTGGAGGAAGACTCACTAACAAGCTGCAGTATGTAGATGATACAACCTTGCTTGCTGAAAGAGAAGATTTGAAACATTTACTGATGAAGATCAAAGATTACAGCCTTCAGTGTGGATTGCATCTCAATATAAAGGAAACAAAAATCCTTACAACTGGACCAATAAGCAATATCATGATAAACAGAGAAAAGATTGAAGTTGTCAAGGATTTCATTTTACTTGGATCCACAATCAAAGCCCATGGAAACAGCAGTCAGGAAATCAAACAACCTTGCATTGGGCAAATCTGCTGCAAAAGACCTCTTTAAAATACTGAAAAGCAAAGATGTCACTTTGAGGACTAAGGTGCACCTGACCCAACTCATATTTTCAATCGCTTAATAATGCATGCAAAAGCTGGACAATGAATAAGGAAGACCAAAGAAGAATTGATGCATTTGAATAATGGTGTTGGTGAAGAATGTTGAATATACTGTGGACTTTGAGGAGAACAAGTCTGTCTCGGAAGAAGTACAGCCAGAGCGCTCCTTTGGAAGTAAGGATGGTGATACTTCATTCTTCGTACTTTGGACATGTTATCAGGAGGTATCAGTCCCTGCAGAAGGGAATCATGCTTGGTAAGGTAGAGGGCTAGCGAAAAAAGAGGAAGACCCTTGATGAGATAAATTGACACAGTGGCTACAGCAATGGGCTGAAACAGCAACAGTTGTGAGGATGGTGCAGGACTGGGCAGTGTTTCCTCCTCCTTACACATGGGGTCAGTATGAGTAGGAACTGACTCAGCGGCACCTGACGACAACATCAAGATCTCAGGAGAGGACAGACAGCCCAAATATTTTAACAAAGACTACATACCTCCTCAACAGAGGCCTCCCCCAGCCAAGACCTCAAGTTAAAGAAAGGTGAAGAAAACACAGAATACCCATTTCTCACCTGTTGCTGGGAGAGAAGCACATTGGTACCAAATAACAGAGGAGGAAATAACACATCAGAGCAAGCAGAATGTCTGGAAAGAGCTGCCCAGGTATACACAAGGGGAAAAGAAAGGATGTGGTCACTGTACTGATTTATTGTGATCATAGCTTTTTCTCCATGTCAGTATTTTACCCACAGCTAACAAAAGAAACAAAAGAAAAGAAGACAAGGAAGAGAGGAGGGAGAGTCATGGGCCGTAAAAGACAAAACGCAACCTAAGAAAACATAACTCAAGAAACAGAAGGAAATTTCTCACAATTTCTTCACATTATAGCACAGCTTGATAAGAACATAAATTCACTAAAACAAGAACTCAAACATAGAGTGATAAAATAGCAGAAAGATTAAAAGGGAGATACCAAAATACTTCATGGAACTAATAAATAAACTATGAATAGAAAGAACAGAACAGACACTGCTGGATATTGAAGCTAATGGATATGCATATTAATTTGGTACAGGCTAAGCTACTGTATCAAACATAAAGACTTAATTTATTTCTCACTCACAGAACAGTCCATAAGTGAGAAGTCCAAAGCTGACAGGGCATCTGTGCTGCATGAGGTCATCCAAGATATAGTTTCTTCTTTCTTCATGCTCCATCATCTTCTTTCCAGTGGTTGAAAGACATTTTTACTCCAATGGTTGAAGCTGACATCTCTTCACATCTCCATCTTAGTCCATAGGAAGGATAAAGTTCTTCTGGGGCACACACTTTAAGGATGATACAGAGGTTGCACATGTCACCTCGCTCACATCTTATTGGCCAAAATTTGGTCACGTGCCCACATTTCACCGCAGGGGAGGCCAGGAAATGTAGTATGTAACTGGATAGCTATGTGCTCAGTGAAAACTCATATTGTTCTATTCTAAAAGGAACCAGGGGAGAATGAATAGTTAGGTACCAAACTATGAAAGATAAAGACAAGCCAACATTTAAGGCTTGATGTGCCTAAAATAAAGAATCTGGAAAATGGAGAAGATATATTCAGTGATACAAGAAAATTGCTCCAAAGTGAAGAATGAATTGAATCTGCAGGTAGAAACGAAACACTGAATCCCAGGAAAATTTTGTTAGGATATTTAACATAAAGGTATTTCCTTGTTAAACACTTGAACTTCAAAGGCAAAGAAAGAAAGAAGATTATTTACAAGGCAGAGAGGGGAATTCAGGCTGGCCTTGGATTTCAAAGCAATATCCATTGCAGAAGACAATGGTGCAGTATCTTCAAAATTTTGAAAAAAGAAAAGATGACCCCAGTTGTAATTCATGTATAAAGAAACAAGAAAGTAAAGTACCCATGAACACTTGCTGGAAACACCTGCTTGAAAATGAAAGCCTAGCAATTAAGAGATCAATCAAAATAAAGAACTTGACATTGAGAAGCCATAACAAAAAGAACTGGTGGTAAGCATTGAACAGTCATAGAAATTATGGCTTCAGAATAGAATGTCAATATTATAAATCAGCACAGTTAAAAATAATGTAATCAAATATTGGGGGCTGCCTTAGTCATCTAGTGCTGCTGTTCACAGAAATACTACAGGTGGATGGCTATTACAAACTGAAATTTATTCTCTCAGAGTTTAGGAGGCTAGAAGTCCAAACTCAGGGTGCCAACTCCAGGGGAAACCTTTCTCTCTGTGTCAGCTCTGGGGAAAGGTCCTTGTCATCAATCTTCCCTGGTCTAGGAGCTTCTGGGTACAGGGACCTTGTGTCCAAAGGACATGCTTCACTCCTGGCTCTTCTTGCTTGATGGTAATGAGGCCTCTGTCCTCTCCACTCTATTCTCTCTTTTATATCTCAAAAGGGATTGACTCAAGGTACAACCTAATCTTGTAGATTGAGTCCTGTCATTAACATAGCTGCCTCTAATCCTGTCTCATTAACATCATAGAGATTAGGATTTACAACACGTAGGATAATCACATCAGCAAGTCAAAAATGGAGGACAGCCACACCATACCGGGAATAATGGCCTAGCCAAGTTGACATACATTTTGGGGGGGACACAATTCAAGGGAGAGTAGATGGAGTATCAAGACATTTCTAATGCTTTCATCTTTTGAAGTCGTCCAAAATAAAAACATGTGGTAAGAAAGTCTAAACATTTTTTATAATCACCTTTATTTAACTATAGAGCAGGGATCCGCAAACCACTGTCTAAGGGCTATTTTTGTAAAGTTTTATTGGAATCCAGACTCACCCATTTGTTTACATATTGTTTATGGCTGCATTCCAGCTAATGCAAGACCTGAACAGACTGTGCAAAACCTAAAATAATTACTATCTGACCCTTTAAGGAAAAAAATTCCAACTCCGGCAGAGGAATCCTTTTTCAACTCTGAGTAATCTTGTGGTAAAGAAATATTCATTCGAAGTTTACTAATTTCTTGGTTTTAACTCATACTTTGTCGACGGCACTGGGTTTTTTTTTTTTTTTTTCCTCCTATTAAATTCATTTAAAATTAAATTTAATAATGTAAATCCTATTTCAAAACTATATGTCAATTATTCCAAAGATGTCAAGGATAATGAATTACCTAGTGATATTTGGCATGATTTTTTAAACTTTCATCCTTGTGGTTTTCTGCATTGTTTGAAATCTTTATAATGAGCATATATCATTTTTACTAAATTAATAACATAGAATGGTTTTTCTACTTGAAAACGGTGAGAGCAAATATGTCAAGATGATGTTGTTGTTGTCACTTGCTGTCGAGTTGATTCTGACTCAGGGCAACCCCATGTGTCACAGAGTAGAACTGCTGCACAGGGTTTTCTTGGTTATAGTCTTAATGAAAGCAGCATGTTAGGCCTTTTGTTCTGCGGTACTGCTGGGTGGGTTCGAAAGGCCAACCTTTCTTTAGCAGTCAAGTGCAAACAGTTTGCGCCACCTAGGGACCTTGCCAAGACATTAAAACCACCAAACCAAACCCTTTGCCATTCAGTCAATTCCAACTCATAGTGACCTTATAGGACAGAGTAGAACTGCCCCACAGGGTTTCCAAGGAGCACCTGGTGGATTCGAACTGCTGACCTTTTGGTTGGCAGCCGTAGCTCTTAACCACTACACCACCAGGGTTTCCACAGGGGTTGATTCCGGCTAATGGGAGTATGATTTCTCTTTTCTTCTTTAAGCTTTTCTAAAATATATATATTTTTTAATTTCCAAAAATTTTAACTATTATAGAAGGTTTAAGCATAAATTAATAAAGTTCAGAATTAGAGTTGAATTTTGGGAATAGTAATGAAGGACCAAATATGAGAAACCTTGATCTGTTTATACTATGATTCTATTATACTATGATATCCATTTCACACCTTATTATGTTGTTGTTGTTGTTAGGTGCTATCGAGTCGGTTCCGATTCAGAGCAACCCTATGCACAACAGAACGAAACACTGCCCGGTCCTGCGCCATCCTTACAATCGTTGTTATCCTTGAGCTCATTGTTGCAGCCACTGTGTCAATCCCCCTCCTTGAGGGTCTTCCTCTTTTCCGCTCACCTTGTACTCTGCCAAGCATGATGTCCTTCTCCAAGGACTCATCCCTCCTGACAACATGTCCAAAGTATGTAAGATGCAGTCTCACCATCCCTGCTTCTAAGGAGCATTCTGGTTGTACTTCTTCCCAGACAGATTTGTTCGTTCTTTTGGCAGTCCATGGTCTATTCAATATTCTTCGCCAACACCCCAATTCAAAGGCGTCAACTCTTCTTTGTCTTCCTTATTCATTGTCCACCTTTCACATGCATATGATGTGATTGAAAATACCATGGTTTGGGTCAGGCGCACCTTAATCTTCAGGGTGACGTCTTTGCTCTTCAACACTTTGAAGAAGTCCTTTGCAGCAGATTTGCCCAATCCAATGCGTCTTTTGATTTCTTGACTGCTGCCTCCATGGCTGTTGATTGTGGATCCAAGTAAAATGAAATCCTTGACAACTTCAATCTTTTCTCCATTTATCATGATGTTGCTTATTGGTCCAGTTGTGAGGATTTTTGTTTTCTTTATGCTGAGGTGTAATCCATACTGAAGGCTGTGGTCTTTGATCTTCATTAGTAACTGTTTCATGTCCTCTTCACTTTCAGCAATCAAGGTTGTGTCATCTGCATAATGCAGGTTGTTAATGAGTCTTCCTCCAATCCTGATGTCCCGTTCTTCATATAGTCCAGCTTCTCGTATTATTTGTTCAGCATACAGATTAAATAGGTATGGTGAAAGAATACAACCCTGATGCACACCTTTCCTGACTTTAAACCAATCAGTATCCCCAGTTTCTGTCGGAACAACTGCCTCTTGATCTATGTAAAGGTTCCTCATGAGCACAATTAAGTGTTCCGGAACTCCCATTCTTCACAATGTTATCCATAATTTGTTATGATCCACACAGTCAAATGCCTTTGCATAATCAATAAAACACAGGTAAACATCCTTCTGGTATTCTCTGCTTTCAGCCAGGATCCATCTGACATCAGCAATGATATCCCTGATTCCATGTCATCTTCTGAAACCAGCCTGAATTTCTGGCAGTTCCCTGTCGATATACTGCTGCAGCTGTTTTTGAATGATCTTCAGCAGAATTTTGCTTCCGTGTGATATTAATGATATTGTTCTATAATTTCCACATTCGGTTGGATCACTTTTCTTGGGAATAGGCATAAATATGGATCTCTTCCAGTCAGTTGGCCAGGAAGCTGTCTTCCATATTTCTTGGCATAGATGAGTGAGCACCTCCAGCGCTGCATCTGTTTGTATACCTTATTATACGAACTATGAGAGAAGCACGGTTCCAAGGTAAGATATGATATAAAGCATGACATAAAGGAGGAACCAGAAGCAGGTGATATTTGAATTGTTAGGCAATCAGCACTTTCATAAAGCTGGTTTCTTTAATTTGCATCAATATCAAGATATGTTTTTAGTCCCACCCACACCCTGCCTTCTTTCTGACACACACGCCCTGCTCCAGGCATAGGGCTGCGCCCCTTTGGTGATGTCTTCACACATTCGTATGCTCTTTTGCTTTGTCGCTGCCTTTCTGTCTACCTGCAACCGCATTCTCTTCTCCACTTGATCTAATCCGATGCTCCCTTTAAAGCACAATTCTACTGCAGAGCATCTCAACCTTGCCTGTGTGTTAGAGTCACCTGGGGAGCTTTAGAAACTAGGCAGGCCCAGGCCCCAGTCCAGCTGTTCTGATTTCATTGCCCAGGGTTGGGGCCCTGGCAGCAATATTTTTACGAAGCTCCCTGAGTGACTCTAATGTCCAGCCAGGGTTGAGTGACTGCTCTGTTGTAAAGGCTTCTGCAGCACCAGCAGCAGGCAGTTAGTCACTCCCTCTGTGCTCCCATAGCCCTTAGCTCTTCCATTACTCATGGAATTGAATGCTCACTGTATTAAAGTTGGAGTTACATAGTAAGTGCTCAGTAAATGCTGAAGCTTTTTATATTCCCGCTCCCTCCAACCAAGCATACGCAGAAGCGGTTATCCTTACGGTGGGTAATGGGCGCAGGACAGCAGTGGGCTAAGGTTTCACGTCCAGCAACACTGTGGGATTTATTTCCGTAAGCTCTCCAGGATCTCAGCTCCTGAGGTTAACCCTCCCTTCCTTGCCTCTGCACACACACATGCTCACTCCAGCACCCTCCCCCCAACACACACACACACACACACACACACCTCACTGCCTTTTCAGCATAGTCCTTGGGTCTGGGTTTTGAGATTAATACAAATTAAAGAAACCAGCGTTATGAACAAGCCGATTGCCTGCCAGAATCTGAATATCATCTGCCCCTGGCTTCTCCTTTGTGGCATGCTTTACGTTGCATCTTACCTTGGGTGCTGCTGCTTCAGCTTTCAAGAGCAGCCTGTCAGGTGTACTTTGTCAAAGGCTTTCAGAAAATCCAGATAAGTTATGCTGTATGCCCTGAAACTGCCAAAACTGTATTTTACATCTTCACAGTGCTTGACAACTTTATGTAAGTTGAATCTTGCTTACTTTCTTCAATTTACCTTTGCTTCATTGACCCTGGTATCCATCAGACAAATGAGGCCCTGCCATTTTTGGTACTGAATACCTCGGCTTTGTCTGTGCCATCTCTGCAGTAATTGGCTCCGCCTCCCTGATTAGGAGGAGAACCTGAAAGCTACTCAGTGTCTGGAGATGAGGTGGGGGGAGGAGAGCAGAGACTGAGGGAAAGAGAGCAGAGACTGAGGGAAAGAGACCAAGGTGGGTCAGCAAGAAGACCGGGGTTTCTCCATAATCCCATCTGAGCATGAGGTAGCCCTTCCCCTTTCCCTTCCCAGTCACCTGGAAGGTAACAGACCGCACTCTCAGCCAACTCTTTCCAATTAAAAACACTATCCACAGTCATTTTAAACTGTCATTACAGTTATCAAAGGGTTTGGCGTTCATGAGATGGTGGCCACTTTTTATAGTGTCCCTCAAAGTCCCACATTCTGGCATGTGGGGGGGTAGCTAACGCTTTGTTCACATAGACATTTCTCAGCCAGTAGCTATTTATTTTGTAAATTGATTTTCTCCCCCAAGTCTGGAGGAAACTTTCCCGCTCTTTTTCCTTCAGGTCACCATAACCTTAATGAGCAATTAGGTGTAGTACAATTGAATCCAATCACAAATCTCACTAATGTAAAATCAGATTGCTAATCTTAAAACTGAAAAATCTGTTTGTCTCTAGCATACTGTGTGGCCTGAAACAAATCTACTAACCTTTCTGTTCTGGGTTCTTCATTAGTTAGATAGCAAGCCATTATCTAGTTCCCTTGGAAGTTATGCAAATTAATTAATGTTTGGAAAATGACTTGAAAATTTAAGTCAGTCTATAAATACCAAACAGTAGCATCTTCCCTGCCGAGAGAGCCCAGGTAATTTATAACGGCTTATAATAAAGGTAAAAATAGTATACTGGAGCTATACAATTATATGTGATTTATATGTAATACGTATAATCTTTAAAATGTAGAACAGATTTAATAGAAACAGTTCATATCTGATAGCTATAATAAACATGTTTTATGACTTTAGGAAAAGTAATCATCCGCTGTGAGTAACTGATCTAGACGCCGTGTTTTTATAACCATTTCTGAGATCTGCCAAAGGATCTGCCCAGAGTTCACCTTTAATCTGTTCTTTTACTTAATGACTGATATGTTTATCTTTAAATTCTCCTGGTTTTGGAGATTTTTTGTTTTGTTTTGTTTTTTTAAACCTCCAAACACTAATATTTACTTCCTGGGAGATTTGCCTGCCGAAAACTTTGCTGTATTCAAAACCTCCTCTGTCAAGATTTAGCACTTTTATATTGTAGCCGTTAAAATTGAACAAAATCTTGAGTTCCTTTATTAACTACTATACTGACTTTACACAGTGGAAATCACAACATGTTAATTGGATTTAATTAACTATTTTAAATTACACAAACTCATGATAGTAGACAGTAGCACAGGGTACCCATGAGCAATAAAATTGGAGTTGATATTACTACTTTATTAAAACTTAATGAAACTGTTCATAATCTAATTTATTGTTTACAAGAAGAAAACTGTGTTCATTGTGAAAGCAAAAATGTCTGCTGAAAACAAAATTTTGATCATCTAGGTGCAGGTTCAGAAAGTAATAAAAGGGCCCACCATTTCCAATCTCACGGTTCTGCCGGCTTCTCATCGCACGGATCCCTATTTTACCCCTGTGCCAGTCTTGCAAACAGATGCCAGTAAAGGTTAGTGATTCAGTAGTCATTTTATGTGTTTGAGAATGTCAGGGGAAGAGCCTTGAGGTGGGAGCAAGGATCTGAGTTTGAATTCTGGCTCAGCCACTAATTTTCCTGAGGAACCTCAGACAAGGCAACCTCTGGCCTGAGCTTCCTTCTCCATACAGGAGGTTGGACTAGACAATCACTGGAGTCTTCTCCACCTCTAAAATCCATCATCTTATGAACTCAATATTGATTTAGATGTTAGGGTTATTGAGTGCTAAAATTGTTATTGTGTTTATGTCATATTGTTAGAATTTATCAAGCTTCTTAGTAAATAGTTTCTGAGGCTATTCTGGTAGCATTTTAAACATTTATTTCAATATACTATTATGCAGAAGTATGAAGCTAGAATTAATGTAATTAGCATTTAAGCTATGACTGTCTTAGTCTAAATTCCAGTCTTTGTGAAACCAGTAGATTTCTAGTTTTTAAACAAAAGGATCATATATTTATCTCAGTACACCCAGTGCCTAGCCATTTCTAGTATTTTGTAGATATTAATGTTGGTCGAATGACTAAGCAAAATAAAGAGTAGTGAATGATTAAGGAGTGAGTGTCATAAGTGTAGCCTCTCCCCCGCCCACCCCTTTCCTCCCTTTATTTTAATTGGTCAGGAATCTTCAAGAATGCCTAAGTGGATCCCCTTTCCTGTCTCAAATACAACCAAGTGAGATTGTCCTTAATTATTTGTGTTTCACTTCCTAAAAGAGGAAGACCCTCAACAAGATGGATTGACACAGTGGCAGCAACAATGTACTCAAGCATAACAACGATTGTGAGGATGGCGCAGGATCGGGCAGTGTTTCGTTCTGTTGTACATAGGGTCGCTGTGAGTCGGAACCAACACAATGAAACCTAATAACAACAACCGATCTGTAATTGGGAGTATTTTGGACCCCGGGTTGGCTCCGAAGGAGATCTGGCACCTAGAGATTCGTAGTCCTCCATCCTCTGGCTGTGCCCTCTGAGTGCCTGCTGACCTGGTGATGGAGCACAGCAAAACTCAACAGAACCCAGGATCACTAGTAGAATCCCTTAATTTGTTAAACTCCCCGTAATGTAACTGTTACTTTCCTAGTCATGAACCATTATTCAGAAATCTCTGTGACATATGTTTTCTATTAATTAATGTGTGCTTGCGCACGCACGTGTGTGTGTGTGTGTGTGTGTATAGACACATACAGGGAATACAAATAGCAAATAAGTAATTCGTATTACAGCGTTTCTATAGTTTTGTTAGTCTGCGTAATATTTATTCCCAAAGAATACTGAATAACACCAGCAGAGTTTCCATTTCTGGCTTTAGAACCATCTTGTCTTCTTCCTGTATCAAATTAGGATGAATCAGTCAACCCTTACTCTAGCAATAGGTACACACACACACAAAAAAAAAATTGCTACAAAACAAATCTAGAATTACAGCAATTTGACCCAGAAAAAAATCACATTTTCATCCCTAAATTTTCCATCAAAGAACACATGGCCTGCCAGAATATTTATCATCAGTCAACAGGTATTTATGGAGTACTTGCCATATGTCTGCTACTGGTGCAAGGTAATATGAGCATCAGGAAAATATAAGCCACAGAAATGTAGAGAAAACTTCTGGAATTTTTTAGGTGCTCTCGGGGCCCTTAGTTGGCGTTTAAGTCTCATTCCAGGTCTCCAAAGTTCAGCATGAGGTAAAAGATTAATAACCAGAAAATAGAATCATTTTGGAAAATGCAGGGTAACTTTCCCTACTTTTTCTTGAGTTACTGGGTTAAGTCCAAAAAAGAAAGCCTTTTGTTTTTCCAAATGGTTAAGAATATAAGTTTCACCATACACAGACCACATTTTAAATTTAGGCTCTGCGTGGCATCTAGCAAGTTGCTGTCTGATCCTAGAATAAGCTCTAACTGCCATAAACAAGGTCTGCGTGACATGGCCGTTCATGTATCTCCATTCTCCTCTCACGCTGCTCTCCCCTTGACTGTGCGCCGGACACATAGACCTTCTCTTTGTTTCTTATCAGGCCAAACATGTTAGGCCTTTACAAGTGTTTTTGTCTCTTCCTGTAAAAATCACTTAGGTACCTGTTGGTTTTCTTCGTAGATTAGCACAATTTGTCCTTATATATTTATTTATTTCCCACTGCTAGAAGTTCCATGAAGTCTGTTTGGTTCACCACTGTATCTCCAGCTTCCATAATGGTTCCTGACACATAATAGGCACTTAACAAATATTGGCTGAATCAGTGAGCTTCTGCTTCCTAATCTATTCAATAGGAAAATAATGCCAACCTCGTAAAAGTGTTATGAGGATTTAATGAGACAATGGTCTTAAAGAATAATTTTCAAAATGGATAAAATCATGACTCATACAAATATGAAATGAACACATGTCGAAGATTTTATTTAACTCAGCAATTAAATGAGGGAGGAAGGTATAATGTCACAATCAGTTCAAAGGAGAATCCAAAGAATAGGCACATTTATAGATCAGAAATATTGAAATGAATTTACACATGAATGCAAAGTTGGCTTTTTCATGGGGAGGAGGGTTGCCCCTTCACCAGATAGAATTTACTTGCATTGTTATCTTTTTTTTTTTTTTCCACAAATTAACCCTAATCTCTACAGAGCTATAAAATAGCCTAGTCAAAGGCTAGGTTCAGATAATACCTGGAGACTCCAGCATTCCATTGAAAGTAATCTCTTTTGCTTATTCTAAGACTTTAAAGAAAAAATTTTTTAAACGATCTTTCCCCGTTTTGATCACCCAGCCCGATCACTGTGATCTCAAAATAAGCTATTCTTAATTGCAAAATAAGGCTGGTCTCATTAACTTTGGTCTGAGAAGTTACATAGGTACGGCAAGAATGTTAATTTACCATATAGGTCATCATAAGGAATCTGTTTGAACTTTTAAAAGCCTTTATTATCTGCTATACCAAGACTAGGAAATCAAGCCTAAGAAACTCTGTTCACCAGACTGCAACTGCAGGAACTATATATTTGGGTAAATCCCTCTCCTCTCCAGGTGCCCCAAATATCCTAAGGTTCTTGGACCTGTCAGGAAGTGACCTTGCTTACCGCCTGTAAGGATGGGAATACCGTAAGCCATTTATCATGCCCGTTTTCCTGGGAGGGATTTGTAAGTACTGACTCCATTAAGTCAACCTTAGTTCTTTAAAAGTGATTTGTCATACCTGATTAAATAATCCTCATTCTCAGATATGAAATTCCAGACAAGGCCTTGGTTGCATGAGTAATTTTTCCAGTTATATCCTGTTAAAAGGAGAATGGATTATTATTGAAACTATGCAAATAACTACTGCTATGAAAAATGAGACTCAATGAGAATTTCTGAATTGGGGAGCACGGCGGGGGGAGATATTTAAAGTATTAGAAGTTCAATTTCTTTATTTCCTGGGAATTTAAAGAATATTCAGTTTATATAAGCACTTATTTTTCTCTATAAGCTAATTGAACATCATTCCTTTAATTCAAGAGATTTTACTATCTAATTTACCAGTGCCATCTGTTGTTGCTGTTTGGTGGTAGTGAGTTGATTTATGACTCATAGCAACCACATGTAACAGAGTAGAACTGCCCCTTTGGGTTTTCATGGCTATAATATTTATGAAAGCAGATTGCCAGGTCTTTCTTCCACGGAGCCTTTGGGTGGGTTTGTACCGCCAATCTTTTGGTTAGCAGGCCAGTGCTTAACCATTGCACCACCAGGGCTCCTAGAGAAGGAAAACATTATACACAATGAGGGGTAAAGCTCTTCCTGAATTACAGATACCTAGACATAAAGGTACGCAGAGAGCTTACAGCCTCAATTCTATAATTGCAGCCACAAGTAAAAAATAAACACAAAAATTTGACTAGTCCTGATATCAAAGAACTGTCCTTCTTCTTTGTGTTCATGAAATTGCTGGTTGATTTGAACTCAAAATAGACAAATGATAAACAAAATACTAACAAACCATATTTCTCAATTGTCTCTCACCACAGAGAATAGGTCTATGTAAGACATTAATCCGCTTACAGAGATCACCAAATTCCCAGTCATTGCATCTATACCAACAGAGAATAACTTATCAGCCATAAATGAACCAAAAACAAAACACAAAGCTAATAGAGGGTAAAATTAAAATTAGAAAAACAGAGTCAACAAAGTTCTATTGCAACATCAAATTCACCTCTGGGAAGCAAGAAAGCCTGTGCCTGGGCTTGGCTGTTTATAAAGCACACCATTTCTGGCATTTCAGGTGAATTCTCTGCTCATCTTGGTAGAACCTCCGAAACTGTTAAAGAATATATATATATATATATTTTTTTTTTTAAGTAAAAAGTAAACTCGTGACTCTTAGAAAAAAATAAAATGAACAAAATGTTAAAGATTTTATTTATCTCATTAATTAAGTGAGGGAACCATTATAACAAGATGTTACAATAAATTCAAAGGAGTATCCAAAAAACAGACACATGTAGAAATCAAGAATATTGAAATAAATTTGCAAATGGATGCAAAACTGGCTTTTAAGAGAAGGGAGTGGGGGAGGTTTGTTCCTCAATAAGACAGAATTTGTTGGCATGAGCACAGACAAGAATTATTTGCATTGCTTTAGGGTCACTATGAGTCGGAATTGACTCAATGGCATTAGGTTTTTTGGTTTTATCAGTTTTCTACAAATCAACCTTAATGTCTACAGAGTTGTAAAATAGACTAATGAAAGACAAAAGTACATAGCCCTAAAGAATCAGATAATCCCCAGACACTTCAGCATTCCAGTGAAAAGATATCCAGTAATCTCTTTGGTTTATTTCAGAGTCTTAACTTTTTCCTTACAATGGTCAGTGCCCACACATCTGTATGTGTGTAAAATTAAGTGAATTGCTGGCCAAATATTGATCCTGGTGCTTCTATTCTACGTCCTCGTTTGTTGTGTAGTGCCTGTAATCTTAAAAGCTTGCCAGCGACCATCCCAGGTACAATTGGTCTCAAGTCACTGGAAGCACCAGAGGAAGAAAGAGAGTCAAGAACTGGTGGAGGAAATGAAATATGTGTCTAATTGCCTCCATGAACAACTACTTCCTTTGCCATGAGACCAGAACTGGATGATGCCCAGCTACCATTACTGAACACTTAGATCAAGGATTCTATAGAAGAATCCTGATCAAAAGGGGGAAAATGCAGAACAGAATTTCAAATTCTCATGGAACCCAGACTTTCTGGAGCCATTAAGGCCAGATGACACCCTCCCCCTCAAAACTAATACCCTGAGGAGATCTTTAAACCTTGAATCAAAACTATCCTCTGAAGTCATCTTTGAATCAAATAATAGTTTAATTAGAAAAGATTGTCTGCATTAAGCATTACACTATTTTAAGAAATTATGTGATCAAATTGAAAATAGCAACTTGAAAGGGTAGAGGAGAAGCCTAAGGGGGCAGTGAGGTTGTACAAAGGATGGTGAGATAGTTTGGAAAAGGCTGTTGAGGAAGGTGGCGTAACTTGAAGAATGTAGCCACTGTCACTGAATGGTACACGTAGAAATTATTGAAGTGGTATACGTTTTGTTGTGTATTAAAAAAAAAAAAAAATTGTCATAGAGTTGATTCCAACTCATAGCAACCCTGTAGGACAGAACAGAACTGCCCCATAGGGTTTCCAAGGAGGGAAAAAAATATTATATCTATAAAATAAAATAAATAAAGTTAATTGCTTCAGCCAGTACTAAAACAAGGGTTAAAAATCATGCCTGTGTTTTTTGAAATTCTCAGAGAATGAAACTGACTCTAGAAATGAAAATTACTGAATTATGAGGAACTCTTCACATCTGCAAAGCAGGAATAGTTCTTGAAAGGGGATTTAATATTTATAGGTGGAAAATATTTGTGAAGACAAAGAATTAGTCTTAATATTTTAAGGTAGTTAAATCTAGGGCTGTAAAAATTAAAACCTGAAGTATTAATTTCAAGCAGGACCTGGAGAGTTGTGCTATGGATCAGTAGTTCTTAAGTTTTCAGAGTACAAAAGATTGACTTGGTTAAAATGCTTGTTTAAAATGTAGACTACTAGTGAGCCACCATTGTAGTGGTTCTCAAACTTCAGTGCACATGAGTATTTCCCGGAAAGTTTCAATAATGCAGATTTCTAGGCCCTGATCTCAGCGTTTTAGACAGGTCTGGCATGGGGCCCCCAAATTTTACTTTTAGTAAGAAATTCACCCCACAAAATGATTCTGCAGTCAGTAAACTAAAGATCTCTTTGTTTTACGAGTGAAGTCTTCAGCTCTCCAACCCCTTAGTGATCATTCTTCATAATTCCTGTAGCACTAAACTTTAACATCCTTCATGGCAACATAATACAGTAACAGAAATCATAAGGCAAATGGAAATAATATTGGTCCCTCTTAAAATGCATGCGAACTTCTTTGACTTACTCCAGCTTGGTACACACAGTTTATATGCTAGGATTTTATTGAGACCCAGAGTTCTTCACTTTTCTTCCCATAACATATGGTAACAAAAAGAAATTGAAGCCCTACCACAAGCTTATGTCAAGTACCCAGTGAATTTCTGGGTTTCTGGCTCCAACACAATAAAAAAACAAACAAAAAACCCATTGCCTTCTAGTCGATTCTGACTCATAGTGACTCTATAGGAAAGAGTAGAACTGCCCCATAGGGTTTCCAAGGAACAGCTGGTGGATTCAAACTGCCGACCTTTTGATTAGCAGCCATAGTTCTTAACCACTGCACCACCTGGGCTCTACTTCTATGGTGTTGTTGTTGTTAGTTGCTGTCGAGTCGGTTCCGACTCATAGTGACCCTATAGGACAGAGTAGAACTGCCCCATAGTTTCCAAGGAGCAGCTGGTGGATTCGAACTGTTGATCTTTTGATTAGCAGCTGAGGTCTTAATCACTGTGCCACCAGGGCTCAGTACAATACATCCACCTTAATCGAAGTTTTGCCCCTGACAACAGGCTTTCTTCAATTCTTCATTTATCCATTTGTTTACTTACTTAACAACATCTTTTGTCCTTAAAAAGTCTTGGCACCAGCCATGCTGATACAGTATGAGTTCTAGGAATTATAAATTAGTTGCCTTAATACTAACCATGTTGCCCAGTTACATTAAAATAACCTATTTGGACATTCACATCTTAGGATCATATGAGAAATATCTAAAAATAACTCCTTGTTTTATAAAACATGACTGATTACAACAACAGGGGGCATGGTTTCAAGAACAGGGACTTTATTTCTTTCAGAACAGAGAATCTTCTTGGGTATTAAGAATGGGTATCTGATTTCTCTGAATTTTAAAAAGGATAACAATATTACTAATAATTGAAAATGTCATGAGTATAAAGACGTTTTAGTTTGTTAGATGGTGCCCAGCTACCACCAGTGACCACCCTGACAAGGAACACAACAGATAGCCCCTGACTGAGCAGGAGAAAAATGGGGTACAGAATTCAAATTCACGTAAAAAGACCAGACTTAATGGTCTGAGACTGGAGGCACCCTAGAAGACATGACCCCAGGACTCTCTGTTAACCCAGAACTAAAACCATTCCTGAAGCCAACTCTTCAGACAAAGAATAGACTGGACATAAAATGATATTTGTGAAGAGTATGATTCTTAGTTCAAGTAGACACACGAGACTAAATGGGCAGCTCCTGTCCAGAGGAGAGAAGAGAGGGCAGAAAGGGATAGGACCTAGTTAAATGGATGCAGGAAATCCGGGGTAGAAAGGAGGAATGGACAGTCACATTATAGATAGCAACTAGGGTCACATAACAACGTGTGTCTAAATTTTTGTATGAGAAACTAACTTGAGCTGTAAACTTTCACCTATAGCACAATTTGAAAAAAAAAAAGTTTTAGTTTGTTTTGAAGTTGTATTTCTACCTTAAAATGAAATTGTCTTAGTGCGATTTTATTTCATATTACTGCTATTGGAAATGCCATTTTTTCCTTGGGTTAGAATATTAGACTTAAATGAACGTGCACTGTTGCTATTTTTTCATGCAAGGGATTAAAGACACTAGACGTAGCCTCACAAATAAGATGAAGTATAGAGTAGGTTATACTCATGAAATTTATAGAGTATAGACTTTGTGGAAGTGTTTGGAGTTTAATTTATATTCTGTTAACCTTCATTTTTAGGGATTTTAAGTATGATGGAACGAGGATTGATTCCACCAACAGCAAGGATTACCTTTCAGAATCCACCCATTACACCCAGAGCAGCTCCTCTGCATAGCTTTGATGAGGCACATAAGATCCCAACTGCAGGTAATACAGATACTCTTGCCTCCATGCTTAGGCAGGGCTACACAGAAATTACTTCTCCAGAAAATCAAGCCTTCTGGTATACAAATTTTATTCTCAGTAACAGGACAAGATGTAAGTTGTAATGATTCTGAGTTTCACTTTATTGAATAAAGTAACATTAGCCATCTTTGTGAAATGCTTATTGAGGGGCTGTGTTCCGTGTGTAGTTTAGAAGGTTGGTATTTTCCGAAGGCTTACAGTTTGGTTGGAGAAACAAGACAGATATAATAGCAATAGATTATATTGTTAACAAAAGACAAGTAACAGTGCAAACTAGCATAGCATAAAAACCAAGTGAATGTTAAAATCTCATACTATCAGAGTTCAGAAGAATGATCACTGAGGGGTGAGATAGAAGAAGACTTCAAAGAGGTGGCTGGAGGAAATGGGGTATGTTATAGAAAAGTTCCAACATAGGAATCTACTAACAAGTTGCAGAACCTCAAGCAAGCCATTTACCTACTCTGAGCCTCAGCTTTCCCAGTTATGAGGGGTTTTGACTAAATTAAATCATCCATCCATCAAATATTTGTCAAATGCTTCCTTTATCCAAGGCACCATTTAAGTGCTAAGGATCCGACAGAAAACAAGGCAGACAACACTTAGGCTTTTATGGTGTTTACATTCTAGTGCAAAACATAGGTAATAATTAGATAAATATATGGCAATGTAAACTAGTGATAAGTGCTAGAAATAAAACAGCATACATTGGAGAGTGATAGGAGGGGGTTACTTTGCTTGTGGGGCAAAGATCAGGGAATATTTCTCAGGAGAGGTGTGATAAGATCCAAAGAATGAGAAAGAGCCAGTCATGTAAAGATCTAGGGAGCTGTTGTTAGGTGCCATCAAGTCAGTTCTGACTCATAGCGACCCTGTGTACAACAGAATGAAACACTACCTGGTCCTGCACCATCCTCACAGTTGTTGCTATGTTAGAGCCCATAGTTGCAGCCACTGTGTCAATCCATCTAGGGAGTAGAATCCCAGATATAGGATAACACAGGTACAAAGGCCCTGAGGACTAAGGAGGGAATGGGCAAGAAGCCCAGTGTGGCTGGAGAGCCATGAACAAGGGAGAGAGGGAGGGAGTGAGGAGATGATGCTGGTGATTGAAAGGAATCATATGATATAGGCTGGAACAGAGACCATCAGTTGTCCTCAATGTTCATTCTTCCCTACTTCCATAGTAGTAAGAGTTTCAGTGAGTATATGGCAACTCGGCTAACATTTCCCAGGCTTCCTTGCAGCTAGGTGTACCATGTGACTAGATTCTGGACAATGAGAATGTAAGCAGAAGTAGAGAGGGAATCTTCTAGGTGTGCTCTTAAGAGGAAAGGAAAATAGCTTCCTCCTTCCAGCTAGATGGGATACAGGCGTTATGAGGACAGCTGCGGAAGTCGTCTCCAAGTCAGAGATGGAACTCGATGTTGAGTCTGGCTATGAGCATTCTTGTAGATGTCTTTTAATATACATATGTATATGTTTCTGTTGGATACATGTCAAAAAGTAGAATTGATGGGTCATAGGGTATCTTAGCTTCCTAGTGCTATTGTAACAGAAATACTACAAGTGTGTAACTTTAAAGAACACAAATTAATTTTCTCATCATCCTAGAGGCTTAAAGTCCAAATGAGGGTCTTGGCCATGTTGACTCCTTTCATGTTATTAGCCCTGGGTGTTCCTTAGTGATCCCCAAATGGCATCTGTCTTCCCTTGTGAGTTCATGCCTCTGTGTCTCATCTGCTCTTTTTATAACTCAGATATGATTAGGTTTAGAACCCACACTACTAGGGTATAACCTAATTAATATAACAAAGTGTCTTAGTCATCTAGTGCTGCTATAACAGAAATACCACAGTGGATGGCTTTAACAAACAGAAGTTTATTCCCTCACAGTCCTGTAGGCTAGAAGTCCAAATTCAGGGCGCCAACTCCAGGGGAAAGCTTTCTCTGTCATCTCTGGAGGAAGGTCCTTGTCATCAGTCTTCCCTTGGTCTGGGAGCATCTCAGTGCAGGAACCTCAGGTCCAAAGGATGTGCTCTGCTCCCAGTGCTGCTTTCTTGGTGGTACGAGGTCCCCCATCTCTCTACTCATTTCTCTCTTTCATATCTCAAAGAGATTGGCTTGAGACATTATCTAATCCTGTAGATCTCGTCAATATAACTGCCACTAATCATAGTGATAGGATTTACAACACATAGGGAAATCACATACAATGGTGGACAGTCACACAATACTGGGACTCAATGGCCCAGCCAAGTTGACAGATATTTTGGGGGGAAACAAATCAATCCAGGACACAGAGAAAACCCTATTTCCAAATAGGATTACATTCAGAGGTATAGGGGTTCAGATTCCTACATATATTTGGGGGGCTGAGGGGACACAATTCAATCCATAACATAGGGTATATGCTAGCTTTAGGAGATACTGCCAGTTTTCCAAAGTTAACACTGATTTATCTTCCTATTACCAGGCTCTGAGAATGTATATTATCTCATTTCATCATAGTGATAGGATTTACAACACATAGGGAAATCACATACAATGGTGGACAGTCACACAATACTGGGACTCAATGGCCCAGCCAAGTTGACAGATATTTTGGGGGGAAACAAATCAATCCAGGACACAGAGAAAACCCTATTTCCAAATAGGATTACATTCAGAGGTATAGGGGTTCAGATTCCTACATATATTTGGGGGGCTGAGGGGACACAATTCAATCTATAACATAGGGTATATTCTAGCTTTAGTAGATACTGCCAGTTTTCCAAAGTTAACACTGATTTATCTTCCTATTACCAGGCTCTGAGAATGTATATTAAATAATATGCATCACTGCCAACATTTGGTATATTAGTTTTTTAAATTTTACCTATTCTGAAGAATCTCTTGGGGTGTCTGTGGGTTCAATTTCTATATCCCCCTGATGAACAACAAAGTTGAGAAGTTTTTTGATACATATATTGATCATTCGAGTATACTGTTTTGTAAAGTGATTTGAGATTTTAACCCATTTTTTTTTAGATGGGATTGTCTTTTTCTGAGTGATTTATAGGAATTGCTTATATATTCTAGTGCTAATCTTTCATCAGCTGTATACATTGCAAATAATTTTTCCAATGCTGTGGCTTGGCATTTCACTCTCTTAACAGCATTTTTCTTTTAGTTAAACATTTTATTTTATGATAATTGTAGTTTCACGTGCAGTTGTGAGGCATGATACAGAGAGATCCCATGTATCTTACTTAGTTTTCCCCAATGTTAACATCTTGCAAAACATCACAGGCAGGATACTGATACAGCCAAGACACAGAACATCTCCATCACCACCAGGATTCCTTAGGTTGTACTTTTGTAACCACGCCCACTTCCCTCCTACCGCACACCCTTCTTAACCCCTGGCGATCATCAATCTGTTCTCCATTTCTATAATTGTGTCATCTCAAGAATGTTAGACAAATGGAATCGTATAGTACCTAACCTTCTCAGATTGGCTTTTTTCACTCAGCATAATTCTCTGGAGATTCATTCAGGTTGTTATGTGTGTGAATATTTTGTTCCTTTTTTTTTTTTTTTTTTGCTTAGTATCATTTCACAGTATTAATGTACCACAGTTGTTTGACCATTCACTCACTGAAGGACACCTGGGTTGTTTCCAGCTTTTGGCTATTGTGAATAAAGCTGCTGTAAGCATTCCTGTACAGATTTTTGTGTGAACTTAAGTTTTCGCTTCTCTGGGAGGGATGAATGCTCAGGAGTGAAATTGCTTCAACATATGGTTTGTTAGAAGTTTTTTTTTGGTTTGTTTTTTAAGAAACTGCCAGACAATTTTCCAGAATGACACTACCATTTTATGTTCCCATCAACAACTTGAAGTGATCCAGTTTCTCTGCATCCTCACCAGCATTTCACGTTGTTACTTTATTTATTTATTTTATTTTAGCCGTTCTGATGGGTACGTAGTGATATCTAGTGGCAGTTTTGATTTGCATTTCCCTAATGGCTAATGATGTTGAACATCTTTTCCTGTGCTTGTTTGGCATCACTGTATCCTCTTTGGACATTTTCTAATTGGATTGTTTATTTTTTACTGCTGAATTTTGAGAGTTCGTGCTATGTAGCAGATACTAGTCCTTTGTTGGATATGTGATTTGCAAATATTTCCTTCCCATCTGTAGTTTGTCGTTTGATCCTGTTTATAGGGTCTTTCACAGAGCAAGTTTTTAGTTTTGATGAGGTACAATTTATCAGTTTTTTTCTCTTATGGATCATGCTTTTGGTGTCAAGTCTAAAAACTCTTTGCCTAGCCCTAGATCCAAAGATATTCTCTTAGGATTTTTCTAAAAGTTTCATAGTTTTCATTTTGAGTTAATTTTTGTATAAGGTGTGAGGCTTAGATTGTTTTTTTTTTTTTTTTTTTGCTTGTGGCTGCCCAATTGCTCTTGTTGAAAAGGCTCCACTGAACTACTTTTGCACCTTTGTTAAAAATCAAGTCTGGGTGTATTTCAGTGTCCTCTATTTTGTTCTCTCGTTCTGTATGTCTGTCCCTCTGCCAGTACCACACAGGTTTGGTTACGTATACAATAGGTCTTGAAATTGGGTAGACCCATTCCTTCTACTTTATTCTTTTTCAAAATTGTTTTAAACTATTCTAATTCTTTTGTCTTCCCATATAAGTTTTAGAATAATTTTGTCTGTATCTACGAAATATTTTACTGATTTTTTTTATAGCAGTTGTGTTAAAACTTGTATATTAATTTGGGAAGATTTGACATCTTTACTGTATTGAATTGTACAACCTATGGACACAGTATGTTTTTTTAGACTTTTTTGTTGTTTCTTTCATCAGCATTGTATAGTTTTCAGCATAAAAATCCTGCATATAGTTTGTTAGATTTACACCTAATTATTTCACTTTTTTTTTTTTTTACATGATCATAAATGATACTGTTCTCTTGATTTTGGTGTCTATGTGTTCATTCCAAGTATATGGAAATACAATTGATTTTTGTATGTCTATTTTTTTATCTCATATCATGGGACCTTGCTGAACCTACTTATTAGTTCTAGGAAGTTTTTTGTGGATTCCTTGGGATTTTCTATGTAAACAATCATGTCATCTGCAAATGAGGACAGCTGTATTCCTTGCTTTCCAGTCTAATGCCTTTTACTTGTTTTATTACACTGGCTGAAGTTCCAGCACTGTGTTGCTTAAGAGTGGTGAGAGATACATTCTTCCCTTGTTCTTGATCTTAAGGAGTAAGCATCTTTTACCATTATGTATATCAGCTGTAGATTTCTTTAAAGTTGAGGAAGTTCCCCTCCATTCCTATTTTTCTGAGATTTTTTATCATGAATAAGTGTTGAATTATGTTAAATGCTTTTTCTCTATCAATTGACATAAGCATGTGTGGTTTTTCTTCTTTAGCCTGCTAATGTGGTAGATTACGTTGATTGATTTTTAAATATTGAAATAGTCTTGCATCCCTAGAATAAACCTCTCGGTCATGGCATATAATTTTTCATATGTTGCTGAATTTTATTTGCTATTTTTTGATAAGAATTTTTGCATCTATATTCATGAGGGATATTGGTCCATAGTTTTCTTTTTTGTACTGTCTTTGTCTGGTTTTAGTGTCAGGGTAATTAATACTAGCTTCATAACATTATTGGAGAATGTTGCCTGCTCCTCTACTATGTAGAATAATTATTCTTTAAACATTTTGTGGAATTCTCCAGTTAAGCAATCTTGTTCTGGAGACTAAAATTATGATTAAACTTCCTTAATAGTCACAGGACTATTCGAATGTGTATTTCAGATTGAGTGCGTTGTGGTAGTTTTTTTTTTTTTTTTCCCTCCAAATAATTGGTCCATTTTATCTAAGCTGTGAAGTTCATTGTGTAGCGTTGTTTGCAGTATTCCCTTATTATTCCTTTGATATCTGGAGGATGTGTTATCTACTTCATTCCTGATATTAGTAATATGTCTCTTCTCTCTTGGCCAGCCTTTTTAAGGTTTTTTTAATCTTTTCAAAAAGACAGCTTTTTGTTCATTGATTTTTCTCTAATATTTTTCTGGTTTCAATTGCATTGATTTCTGTTCTTTATTATTTCCTCCCTTCTCCTTACTTTGAGTTAATTGTGGAATTCTTTTTTTTTTTTAGGTTTTTGAGGCGGTAGCTTAGATTCTTGATTAGAGACTCTTCTTCATTTCTAATGCAGGCATTTAGTGCTATAAATTTCCCTTTCACCACTGCTTTAGCTGTGTTCTACAAATTTTGATATGTTGTATTTTCATTCAGCTCAGTGTTTTTTTTTTTTTTATTTCCCTGGAGATAGCCTCTTAGATTATTTAGAAGTATGTTGTTTAGTTTTAAAGTGTTGGTTTACCTCTTATCCTTCTGTTACTGATTTCTAGTTTGATTCATTTTCTATTTTTCTGAGTTTTTTTTTTCCCCTACATTCCTGTAGGTTAGTTGAACATTTCTCATAATTCCATTTTTATTTATCTATTGTGTGTGTATATATGTGTTTAGTCCCAGGGTGGTGCAGATGGTTAAGTGCTTGACTAATAACTAAAAGGTTAGTGATTTGAACCTACCCAGAGGCACCTCAAAAGACAGGCCTGGGCCATCTGCTTCCTAGAAATCACAACCTTGATAATACTATGGAACAGTTCTGCTCTGCATACATGGGGTCAGCATTAGTCAGAATCGACTCAACGATAACTAACAACAATTGTGTTTTTTAGTGTATTTGTATAAGTTTTTTAGTGATTGCTGTAGATATTACATAATGTACACATAACTTATCACAGCCAACTGGTTGTCATTTTACAGTTCATTTGAAGTGTAAAACCCTTACCTCCCTTAATGTCTGTTTACATTCCCCTTTTTATAATTGTCTTAAATATTTCCTCTACATACATTGAAAACCACATGCAAAAGTGTTATAATTTTTGTTTCAGTGATCAAATATAAGTTAGGAAACTCAAGAGGAAACAACAGCCTATTGTTTTCACCCATATTTTTGCTTACTGTCTTCTTTCCTGTTGTCCTAAGTTTCCTTCTTTTATTATTTCCTTTCTGTTTTGAGAACTTTCTTTAGCCATTTTTTTTTTTTTAATGGTAGATATACTGGTGAAAATGTCTCAGTTTCCATTCATCTGAGAATGTCTTGATTTCTCTTCCATTTCGAAAGATAATTTTGCTAGATATAGAATTCTGGGTGACAGTTCTTTTCTTTCAGCATTTGAAAAATATTGTGCCACTTCCCTTTGGCCTCCATGGTTTCTGATGAGAAATCTGCTGTCCTTCTAATTCCTTTTCCCCTGTAGGTAGCACATTGTTTCTTGCTGCTTTCAAGATTTTTATTCTGTCTTTAATTTTTAGAAATTTGACTACGATGTGTCTTGGTGTGGATTCCTTTGGGTTTATCCTGTTTGGGTTTCACTCATCTTCTTAAATCTGTAGGTTTATACCTTTTGCCAAATTTGGGGAGTTTTTAGTCATTATTTCTGAGTGCTTTTTCAACTTTGCCCTCTGTCTCTTCTCTTCCCAGGACTTCAGTGACACAAATATTAGATCTTGTGTTATAGTTCCACAGCTCCTTAAAGCTCTGTTCATTTTTTTCCAGGTCAATTTCTTTCTGTTGTTCAACGTCATGCAGAATTCACGAACCATATAAAGGAAGTGGCGCACACCATTGTGAAGGCTGGCAAGTCCCAAATTTGTGGACTAGGCGTCAACTTCTCCCTGGCCCTCGGTCTTTGCCCAAAGGCACTCAGTTTTCTCACTCCACGGGCTAGGAAGCCAACTGTTCCATCTCCTGTGGGTTTCTGCTGAGGGTCTCTCCTTCTTTGGTGGTGGCAGGCTCTCCCCTTTGCTCTGAAATTGTCTTTCTTTTAAGGTAAAACTGACCAATCCCCTTGGTAGGCCACAGTTACCCTATCAGACAATCACCTGGGTGGGAGTTACAAGACCATGGCTAGAAAGGCCACGCACAAAGGTAATTAATCCACCACAAGGGCCTTATTCTTTTTTTGCTGACCCTCTGCTCTACCCAGCATGATGTCCTTCTCCAGGGCCTGATCTCTCCTGAGACAGATTTGTTCATCCTTCTGGCAGTCCATGGTGTATTCAATATTCTTCGCCAACACCACAATTCAAAGGCGGCAATTCTTCTTCTGTCTGCCTTATTCATTGTCCAGCTTTTGCATGCATATGAAGTGATTGAAAACACCATGGCTTGGGGCAGGCACACTTTAGTCCTTAAAGCAACATCTTTGCTTTTTAACACTTTAAAGAGTTCTTTTGCAGCAGATTTGCCCAGTGCAATGGTCATTTAATTTCTTGATTGCTGTTACTATGGGCAATGATTGTGGATCCAAGTAAAATGAAATTCTTGACAACTTTAGTCTTTTCTCCATTTATTATGATGTTGCTTATTGGTTCAGTCATGAGGATTTTTCTTTTCTTTATGTTGAAGTGTAATTCATACTGAAAACTGTGGTCTTGAAACTTCATCACTAAGTGCTTCATGTCCTCTTCACTTTCAGCAAGCAAGGTTGTGTCATCTGCTTAATGCAGGTTGTTAATAAGTCTTCCTCCAATCTTGATGCCAAGTTTTTCTTCATATTGTCCAGCTTCTTGGATTATTTGCTCAGTATACAGATTGAATAAGTATGGTGAAAGGATACAATCCTGCTGCACACCTTTCTTGACTTTGAACTACTCAGTATCCCCTTGTTCTGTTCAAACAACTGCTTCTTGGTTGAAGTACAGGTTCCTTATGAGCACAATTATGTGTTCTGGAATTTCCATACTTCTCAATGTCATCTGTAATTTGTTATGATCCACAGAGTCGAATGCCTTTGCATAGTCAATGAAACACAGGTAAACATCTTTCTGGTATTCTCTGCTTGTAGCCATGATTCATCTGACATTAGCAATGATATCCCTTGTTCCATGTTCTCTTCTGAATTTGGCTTGAATTTCTGGCAGTTCCCTGTTGATGTACTGCTGCAACCACTTTTGACTGATCTTCAGCAAAATTTTACTTGCATATGATGTTAATAATATTGTTCAATACTTTCTGCATCCTGTTGGATCACCATTCTTTGGAATGGCACAAATATGGCTTTCTTCAAGTCAGTTAGCCAGATAGCACTGTCTTCCAAATTTATTGGCGTAGATGAGTGAACACTTACAGTGCTGCATCCATTTGTTGAAACATCTCAGTTGGTATTCCATCAATTCCTGGAGCCTTGTTTTTTGCCAGTGCCTTCAGTGCACCTTGGACCTTTTCCTTCACTACCATCAATTCTCAATTATATGCTACTTCCTGAAATGGTTCAACGTTGACCAATTCTTTTTGGAATAGTGACTCTGTATATTCCTTCCAACTTCTTTGGGATGATTCCAGTGTCACTTAATATTTTCCCCATAGAATCCTTCACTATTGCAACTCAAGGCTTGAATTTTTTCTTCAGTTCTTTCAGTTTGAGAAATGCTGAGAGTGTTTTTCCCTTTTGGTTTTCTATCTTCAGGTCTTTGCACATTTCATTGTAATACTTTACTTTGTCTTCTTGAAACACCATTTGAAATTTTCTGTTCAGCTCTTTTACTTTATCATTTCATCCTTTCACTTTAGCTACTCTGCATTCAAGAGCAAATTTCAGAGTCTCTTCTGACACCCATTTTGGTCTTTTCTTTCTTTCCTGTCTTTTTAATGACTTCTTGCTTTCTTTACATGTGATATCTTTGATGTCATTCCACAATCCGTCTGGTCTTTGGTCATTAGTGTTCAACACATCAAACCTATTCTTGAGATGGTCTCTAAATTCAGGTGGAATATATTCAATTTTGTACTTTGGCTCTCATTGTAATTTTCTTCAGCTTCAACTTGAACTTGTATTTGAGCAACTGATGGTCTGTTCCACATTTGGCCCCAGCCTCATTCTGACTAATATTGAACTTTTCCATCATCTCTTTCCACAGATATAGTCGATTTGATTCCTGTATATTCTGTATGGAGAGGTCCATGTATATAGTCATCGTTTATATTGTTGAAAAAAGGCATTTGCAATGAAGAAGTCATTGATCTTGCAAAATTCTATCACGCAATCTCCAATGTCATTTCAATCACCAAGGCCATATTTTCCAACTACCGATCCTTCTTCTTTGAGCTTTCACATTATAATCGCCAGTAATTATGAGTGCATCTTGGTTGCATGTTTGATCAATTTCAGATGCAGAAGTTGGTAGACATCTTAAATTTCTTCGTTTTGGCCTTAGTGGTTGGTGTGTAAATTTGCATAATAGTCTTATTAACTCATCCTCCTTGTAGGCTTGACATGAGAGGAAAGAATAGTGAGCTATACATACAGCTGGAGAATTGAAGTTCTAAAGAGATGTCCTGTTTACTAGTATTAGTATGCATCAGATAGAGATGCAAAGGCCCTCCCCAGAAATACTGAATTGAAGTCTCAGGGTGGACATTTTGCATGTCACTGAATTCATCCCTTCTGCCTGCTGTATGATATTCCGTTGTTTGACTATATCATAATTATTTTATCCTATCTGTTGATGGGTTTTTGAGTTGGTTTCAAGTTTTTGCCATTGTGAACAGTGCTGCTATGAACATTCTTGCACATGTTTCCTACTATATATGCACAAATGTTAGCTTGGTAAATAGAAGTAGAAATGTTGGTCATAGAATAGGTGAACATTCAACTTTAGGAAGCTTTTTTTTTTAAAGGTATTTTGCCAACACATTGAAGATGTTATCCCATTGTTTTCTGGCTACCGTAGTTGCTGTTGAGGAGTTGGTGATTGGTTGAATTATGGTTCCTTTAAAAGTAATTTATCTTTTTTTTTTTTCTTTGCATATAAAATCTTTTTATCTTCTACAGTTTCACTCTGATATGTCTAGGTGGATATGTCTTTTTATTTCTCTTGCTTGGGATTTATTGAGAATCTTGAATCTGTATGTTAATGGCTTTTATTATTTCTGGAAAAATAAAAATAAAATTTTCCCTAGAGACTTTATACTTGCAAGCATTCCATTATGTAGCCCAAATCACATGATCTAATGGTCTAAAAACCTTAAGCTGAGAATTTAGTTTGAAGTGGACTCAGATTAGTGTGTCCCCATTGCTTGTCAGAAGCAAATGTAAGCCCTGTCTAGAAGAACCTACCAGTAGCTTAGGCTTCAAAGGATTCCTATAGGTTGAGTTTTAAAGAAAATGAACACATTACATAGTCAAAATTTATAAAACATACGAGGAAACAAGACATCATGAGTGAGCAAAATCAGTGGTATCAGATACATAAACCTTCAGATATTTATCAGACATAGAATAAAAAATGAGTATGTTTCCTGTATTTCAAAAAATAAAGGAGAGAATCAAAGATATGAGTAAAGATCAAGATTTGAAAAGAGCCAAAAAATGTCTAGAAACAGAAAATATAATTACAAACTCAGTCAGTGGAATTTGCAGCAGATTGTTACAGCTGAAGAGAGAATTAGTGAATTTAAAGGTAGCGCTGAAGAAATTACTTATTTCCAATAAAAGGATCAGTCCACCATACTGCCAAAATGAGATTCTTCATCTCCATTGTTACAACTACTCTGTACTGTTATATTTAAGATATATCTCTTATATACAGCACTGAGCTGGATTTTGTTTTCTTCTTATGCAATCTTAAAATCTTTATCTTATAATGAGTACAGTGCATCCATTTACATGTATTGTGATCTGTGATATATTGACATATTTATGCCATCTTATTTGTGCTTTTTACTGTGTTTTTTCGCCTGTTTTCCTATTTTATTGAAAAGGATTTTGTTTCCTTTCGTCATCCTTTACTGATTTGGAAATTATACATTTTACTTCCAGTTTTTTAGTTAATACTTTTCTATATTTAACATACATACAAGATTTAACAAAAGAAAAATTAATATTTCTACCCCATTTTGAATAATCCCAAGGACTTAAAAAAAAATTTTTTAGAACCCTTTAATTCTGATAATCTACTTCTGTTTTATATGTTATTATTCCCTGTCTTGTTTTTCTAACTTCAAGCTAGGTATTATGTTTTTTATGTATTTAGTTTCATTTAGATTTAGTCTTCAGATTTTTCAGTTTCTTTTCTCACCGTCTCTTCCATATGTTTCCTTTTTGCTGAAAATGTAGCAGGAAGAGATAAAGAAAAGGTAAATATGAAGGAAAGGACAGAATGAGGTCTACCTAATATCTGATAGTAGTTTCAGTAGAAAAGAATAGAGAGAAGAGAGTAAAGATACTATTCAAAGAAATAATGGAAGAGCATAATTTAGTTCTGTCATCAAGAGTCTGTAAATAGTAAATATTATTAGTCTTTGATTTTTTGAAAATACCTTAATTCCCTCATTATTGAATTTTGACTTTACCTAGAGAGAGAATTATTAAAATATTATCTTCTAGCTCCTGTTGTTGCTACTGAGAGAAGTCAGTTCTGGTTTAATTGTTGTTCCTTTGTAGGTTATCTGTATTTTCCCTCTGGAAGCTTTTAAAATTCATGCATATTTTCTGTCTCTATTTCTCTTCCTCTCTCTCCACCTGTCTCTGCTCTTCCTCTCTCTCTCCTCCTCCCTCTCTCCTCTCCCTCTCTCTCTCTCTCTCTCTCATGAGGTTTCCCTGTGAAGTGCCAGGTATGGATTTATTTCAATTTATCCTGCTCAGGACTCTCACCATGTTTCTTGAATCTGAGGCTTCAAGTCTTTTGGTCATTGTGTAAGATTCTCCTCCATTATCTCTTTGAATGGTATCTTTACTCTCTTCTCTATATTCTTTTCTACTAGAACTAGGCAGAGCTACTCATTCTATCCTCCTCCTTCACATTTACCATTTCTTTATCTTTGTGTTGCTTTCTGAGTAATTTCCTCGGATTTATTTTCTGTTTCACTAATTTCCCAGTAAGTCTTAAATTTTAACAATGGTATTTTTCATTTCTGGAAGTTCTGTTTGGTTTGTCATCAAATCTGCATGTGCTGTTTTAAAATATCATCTCTTTTACTCTTTAAATCATTTTAAGCATCTTTATTTTGTAATCTCAGGTTGCTCTTTTATTTCAAATTTTGAGGTATGTTTCTGTTGTTTGGGGTGGCCTCTACTGACTTGCTCAAGGTAGATTGTCTCACTAAATATTTTAAGATTTTTGAATTGTTAATTCTTCTTTGGTGGGTATTCTTGCTTGTTTTTTCCTGAGGGTCCCTGTGGCCTAGATTGTGAGGTGAGTGACCTTCCAACGTAGTTTTGCATTAGCTTCTGTTTAGAGTCCCAGGAATATCGCCCTGGCTTCGGAAAAATTTTCATGTCAGTTTCTTAGCTTGGCATTTCTGACACTTGTGAATAATATAAATGTTAACTTCAAGCTGCATGAGGCACAAATTAGAATTTCGAATTCTTAAAGAGAGATTTTTTTTTTCTCCCAGAATAGAGATGAAGTCTGGCAGGAAGTGACAAGCTTCCTATTCATCTTCCTGGGCAGGGGTTGAAATTTTTCCTAAGCCACCCTTTCACTGAGAATGCATCCTATTGAAAGTCCCAGCTTTTCGCAAGGATCCTGAGGCCTTATCTCCTGTCCATGAGTAGGCAAAACCCAAGTCCCTAGGTTAACAGAGACTGACAATATATGTAAGGTGATCACAGCATCTGCTTAAGTGCTCAATTTCTACTTCATATCTGGACCTGGGAGTGTTCCTTTCATTTCTGTGCATGTCGCCAGGACCACCACTGCAACATTTATAATAGTGAAAAGTGGAAAGAAAAAGTAGCAGTGCCAGCTCTTCTCACTGGTCATGTGAACACTTCCATAAGAGAGGCTGGCAAAGTAAATCTCCAGAGACAGGTGCTGCTGAGTTGATTCCGACTCATAACCACCCTATAGGACAGAGCAGAACTACCCCATACGGTTTCCAGAGAGCGGCTGGTGGATTCAAACTGGCAACCTTTTAGTTAGCAGCTGCGGCTCTTAACCATTGTGCCACCAGGGCTCCAGGGCTAGGATCAGGGACATACTTACACTAAATAGTTAATATGATGAGTTATGTATAGTCTAATCCATTCTTGAAAATTCCATTCCTCTTTGTTGGACATTAAACATATTTAATATTTGAGACATATTAAAAATTGCTCATTGTTTATCTGAAATTCAAATTTAACTGTGTGCTTTATTAAAAACAAATTTTTTGCTAAATGTGACATACTGTCACCCTGAAAAAACTGGGATCCTATTAAAAAGAAAGGAGTTTTAGTGGCGTAACGGTTAAGTGCTTGGCTGCTAACAGAAAGATCACTGGTTCAAACTCACTGGCCGCTCCGTGGAAGAAAAGAGTTGGCTATCTGCTCCCATAAAGATTAAACCAAAACCAAATCCATTGCCATCAAGTCGATTCCAACTCATACTGACCCTATAGGACAGAGTCAAACTGCCCCATAGAGTTTCCAAAGCCATAAATCTTTACAGCTTAAGGAAACCCTATGGGGCAGTTCAATTCTGTCCTATAGGGTCCCTGTGGGTTGGAATCGACTCAACAGCACACAACAATTAGCAAGGAAGAGAAGGGGGATGGCTACTTGGCAGGCAAGAATCAATAACTTCTACAGAAGCATATAAATTTGTCCAGAAAAAACAATGCTTTTTGCCCCTGACATTAGTCTGGCAAAACTTATCATGCAGATTTTTCCAGAAGGGAAATTGGGTAGCAAAATAGACAATGCCTTCAAATTCAGTTTTGTAAGTGAGGCAGACACATTCTTCAAATGCATGTGCCCCATTCTGTCCAAGGCTACATGAAGTTATAATTTAGTGATAGCATTTCTGCAGAGAACTAGGAAAATATCACCTAGTTATCTTAATTTATTAACTTAATTTTTTTTAGAAATACCATTAACTGTGGATTAAAAAAAATTTTTTTTTAACTGTGGATTATCCATGTGAAATTACAAATCTTTGCAATCTTTGTCCTACCGTATTTTGTTAAAATTTTACTGAAATCCTTTAAAAATTTGCCCACTTGAAAGCTTGTCAGCTGCTGTTTTGTTTCAACATGGAAATTTATTCATAAATCTTACTTCTTTGAGGGAACTTGCAAGTTAAACAAAAAGTGTACGGAGTCTGCAAGCAATAGTAAAAGGTTTTACTGGTAACTTTGGGGATTCAAAACAGCTCAGGAGCAAGGTGTAGACTGGACTTCCGGAGGGGGAGAGCAAAGTCCAAAGTGGTTAAGGCAAAAACTTGTAGGTTTTAGAGTGGGTCTTCATTCATTGTAGCAAACTGGCCAAGCTTGGGGATGGCAAAAACCAATAAAACCAAACTAGTGGCTGTTGAGTTGATTGCAGTTCACAGGGACCCTATAGGACAGAGTAGAACTGCCCCATAGGGTTTCTAAGGCTGTAATCTTTATGGAAGCAGACTGCCACATCCTTGTCCTGTTGAGCAGCTGGTGGGTTCTAACTGCCAACCTTTTGAATAGCAGCTGAGCACCTAACCACTGTACCACCAGGGCTGTAAATTGCAGGCAGCCTCACAGTCAGGGAGGGTAGCTGGAAGCCAGTGAAACCAGTGAGGTGGTAAAAGTGGTTTGGCCAGATATGAGTTGGCACCAACTTGACAGCACCTAACAACAGTCATTAAAAAAGATGATTCTAAAGAATTTAAATGACTTGGAAAAATGATAAATGTGAAACACACAGTAAAGATTATTTACCTGGAAAGGAGTTTTAGTGATGACTGTGAAATTCTCTTTCTTAAGAAGTAGCTGAAGATATTTCTTATAGTATACTTGAGGCAACTTGAGAGGTAATGAACCTCCAGGTAACACTCCAAATTATGTATTGATATCCTTTACTAGTGTTCTGTATGTGATCAATGTCTGTCAGTTCTTTCTAAGACTGTTATTATAGAACTAACAGAAAAAGGGGTAAGCTAAAGAATTAAGTTGGAAGAAGCCTGGCTTCTTCTACTCAATTAACTATTTAAATAATTATTTGTTCTCTTTCTTAGAAAGAGTATTGCAAGGATTTTTCTCCCTTGAGAATCTCAGACTTGGGCTCTTCTAAGGTCAGATTTGTGGCCAGGTGACAGGCAAGATGGGTCTTTGCTCCCAAGTGGTGTCTAGCAGCACTTCTGCCCATTTAAGAACTAGATGTGTTCTCCAAAAGTTGTTGTTCATAGATTTAATTAATTTCAAAATAATCTTTACTGTGTTTTTCACATGTATCATTTTCCCAAGTCATTTAAATTCTTTAGAATCATCTTTTTTAATGACTGTTGTTAGGTGCTGTCAAATTGGTGCCAACTCATAGCAACCCTATGTACAACAGAATAAAACACTGCCCGGTCCTGTGCCCTCTTCACAATCATTGCCATGTTTGAGCCCATTGTTGCAGCCAGTGTGTCAGTCCATCTCGTTGAGGATCTTCCTCTTTTTCCTTCTACATAATAGTCCATCATATATAGCTATATTAATTACCTTTAAAATGATCTTGGGAATCTGGCTATTTAAAGAAATCTTATAGTGAAACATCTTATGAGATAAATATTAATCTCTAATCTAGGCAGTTTGCAAAAGGCAGGATGACCTTATATTCCCATGGAACTGTTTCCATCTCATGCTTTTTGCCCAGTGATGCCTTCCTTTAGAAGCTGATGATCACAGATGCTTCACTGAATTGACACAGGAAAGACTGACAGTGAGTGATCAGTGATTGACAGAGCAAATTGACTTTTAAGGTACAAACCCAATAGCATCACCCAATGACTCAGCCTCTCTTTCTGGAAGAGGTAACTTTGCACTACCTCTATCTACAGCCCCTTCCAGTACACCCCAGAAACAGTCGACTCCAACAGAAATGAAGATACACCATCCCAAGAAACAAAAACAAAAGGTATTTATATTTCTAACTAAAAAAAGAAATTTGTTCTTGTATACAATATTGCCAGTGAGTGTTTTGCTAATGCACATGTTCTATGGAGTTGTACTTTTCATATACATAAAAGTTCTATTTCAGCTGCTGCTGGGGTGCATTTAATTTTTAAAGGGGGGATTGGTGCAAAAGTAAACTGCACCACGACACTCTCAGTGGAGTCTAAAACAAAATTCATTCATGTTGCATAATTGTGAAACTAACTTCATGACTGGATCAACCTATACTACTAGCTAGCTATTTAGGAGTCCAGGGGCCCAGGATACAACAGCTATTACTTTATATCCAAATTTGTGTTGTATAGGATATGATAGTGTGAGGTTTCACTCTATTTCATTTGTACCATTAAGCATAGGATAAAAAGGCAAATCTCCAATTTTGACCAGATTGTCTTCATGAGAAGGGGGAAGATATCCTGTATTATGCAACATTAGGACCTCACAGCACAATGTACTTCATCCTGATGGAGATTCCTCCCATTTAAAGAAGCAGGACTTTTGTAGCTTGGTCTTGCTTTCTTATGTTTATAGGCCACGGGGAGACTTGTGGTAATTGAAACTTTTCACCACAGAAAGAAGACAGCTGGCAGTGTCTTTTTTCTGGGCTTCGCCTATGTGGTTGTCTTGTTTACAGCTGCTCCCATAAAAAAAAAATAGAAAAGAAACAAAAATTAAAGAGTAGCACAGAAGAAGTTAATCCTACTTGTCTACAGAATAGACTGTTACCTGTTCTTACACGACCTGAAGCTTTTAATGCCAAATCTTCCTCAAGATGTTTTGACTGTGTTTTCAGCCCTGGTGGGCTGTTTCTCTTTAAGAGATTTCCAGACTGTTTATGTAGCAGCATGTCATGTGACACCCCAGTTGCCATGGCAAATATTTGTGTTTCATGAAAAATGTGGACCAAAAAAAAAAAAAAAAATCGATGTACATGGCCAAATCCCAAGACAGACAGCCCTTCAGGCAAGTGTTTGGCCTGCACCCGTATTGTTTCAAATTCAGCTGTTTAACAGGCTGTGAGAAGGCCATGGGCTAATGTGCATAATGGGAACAGGCAGAGGCACCTGTTTTGATTCTCACCGTGTTCAGGTTCGCAGCCCTCCAGTTTTATAGATCACAGATCTACAGGTAATACAAATATTATGAATAAGTTTTAGCCAGTAAGCAGCCTACCTCAAAAAAAATTTTTTTTTTTTTTTTTTTAGTAATGGCCTATTTTCCGAGTACTAATTAGCCCTCACTTTAATTTCCTCTCTGTTGAGTTCACAAAGCTTTCTCTTACTGCTAGGAGCAGTCATATTTAAAGACTATTTCCTGTGGTCCCAGACTGATACATTTCTGAATTGACTCTTCCATAGTAAATGTAATTATTCATATGCTTGGTGAAAAGTGTACTAGGCATAGAAGTTAAAAAGCCAAGAGAAAGACTGCCATATGCCTAACCATGTGATAGGACCAGTACAGACCTTGGATCAGCCTCTGTCAGGCAGTGTGGTGCCCCACAGAGAAGCCTTTTCTTGTATCCCCTAAAAGTGGGACTTGGCATCGATTATGTTTGTTTTTATAAATATTTTGTCAAACTCTTTCTTCTGAGCAAACAGGACTCTTGGCAAGCAGAGCATGGTTGTCTGGGGGTGGGAAAGGTCTTTCTAATTATTAGCTCCTGCCTGCAGAGAAAGAGGGAACAGGCTGGCCCAGCGGGGGAAGCAGGGGAGCAGAGGGACAACTGCGCCTTCTATTTGCTTTGTAAAATTGCCCATGAGAGTCGTTTTGATTTAAACTGTGTCTCATTCTTCTTTGTAGGGGAAAGGCAGAAGGTCAAGAGGACATCATGATAAGAAGGTCTGTAATTTGTGTAACTAGTTGAAATTTGGGGTCTGTCACCTGATGTCCCTTGCTTTTGCTGGAGGGCAGAAGTATGGGAGGCAGGTTGACAGCTGGAGATTGCAACAAAGTTCTTTTGCTCTTCCTTTAGAAAAGAAATTAGATCATGTTTTCAGAAACAAAACATGGTTCATTTAAGGGCTTTTTTTTTTTTTTTTTTCCCTCTGTTGCAACTGAATTATTTCTTGGGCTTCAGTCCAAAAGAGTGATTTAATGCCCTCAAAATTTGGCTGAATCACATCAGTCTTCGAACTCAACCCAAGATTTTCATCTTCGAAAAGTACATTTAAAAATAAAGTGTGAACAATAAATTCACTTGTTTCCAGCATACACTTACATGTGTGCATCCATGTATGCATGTGTGTACACACAAACACCCACCCACACACACACACACACACTGCACATGTGATGTAGTAGGTACAAGTGTGTGGGATTTAAAGTTAAGCTGACCGCAACAAATAAGGTAGCAAAAAAATTGGAAAAATTATAGGATGCCTACAATACGGTAACTACATACCAGCAAGGACCATTCCACAGGGTCATGTACGCATTACAGAAGCCCCGAAAAGGAAGCAGGAGTGTACTGGATTCTGCTGTTATTAAGAGAGTAACTTGGAGCAGTCACTTAAATTCTCTGTACCTCAGTTTCCTCCTCCGACAAATGGGGATGATGCCTCCCTTCTCACAGAGCCACCGTGAGGGTTAGATGAGTTCATGTGTGTGAAAGTGCTTTGAGAACTACAAAGCACTTGTTAGCATAATTCACTGGTCCATTTTTCAGAGCATCATCTAGGCCTTTCTTTCGCAGTGATCTTTCTATGAGTAAGAATTTCAGAGGGTGCTTAGCCACCCCTTTTCAAGGAAAAAGAGCCCCCCTTTTAGGCCCCCATGTACTCCTGCAGAGCTGTGGCTGCTAGGGCTGTATTTACAGCAATGATTGCATACTGTCCTTCCGAACCTAGACAAACTGCTCCGAAATAAGCTAATCAATGCGATGAGATCTCTGGCTTCCCTGGACTTGCTTACTGTGAGGGAATTGTGAGCTTGCCTCTGCACTTTAAAAAGAGGATGTGCCTTAAGAGTGCTAAGGCACTGCTTACCTGGAACACGTATAACAGCTAATGTGGGTTAAGCACGTCCTCTGTGCAAGGCAGTGAGCACCTTCCACACCACTGACCCCCACAGCCTCTCTACTGTCATTGCCCCCAGGGCCACACAGCTGGTAAAGGAGCACAGGTAACTCCAGAGTTTGTGCCCTTTCCTGATCCAGGTCATGAACTCTTCCACACAGGCTAGTTTTCCAAATACTACTACCACTACTACTACTACTACTACTATTACTGCTGCTAGAGGGTTACTATGAGTCGGAACCAACTCAATGGCACCTAACAACATTACTACTGCTACTGCTACTACTGCTGTTGTTACAACTACCCTGTGCCAGGCACAGTTCCTGATGCTTTAAGTGAATGATCTCACTTCGTTTCCACAACATCTCTATGTGATAAAAAAAAAAAAAAAATAGTGAGCATTATTATCGCCATTTTACTGGGAGGAACTGGAGACAGAGCAATCAAGGTCATCCGGCGAATAAATGGCACAGCCACATACAGAATTGGACTTTGTGGCTCCCAGAGCCCCAAAGCACTGGACATTTTTAAAAATCTCAATTATTTTTGGTGGAAGCGTCCTAAAATATATTACACCATTGTCTCTTCCTAATGCAATTTGACATTTTCTGTAGCTGTTATTATGTATGCGGTTATCCAATTCCTGCATCTTTTTTGTTGTTTCCTTCATGATCAGGACATCAGTTGCCACCTCTGGTGTCAGGCCTGCCTTTGTTGCCTCTGACTTTAGCAGCGTTTTCTATCTTATAGATAATTAATCAAAAAACCAAAACTTGAGAAGCTGAATGTTAACTTTGAGTCAGTCAGGCTCCGCATAAGGATCCAAAGAATAAATCATGGTAGAGTTTGTAATAGTTGTTTCAAAAAACTGAGGACTTTTCTTTAGGAATCTAGTTCAGAGGTTTGGAATTGCGAAATTGCCTGTCTTCATCAAATCAATCTTTTTATTACCACAAAGTGAGCATGTTAGCAACTATGTTAAAATCCACTTAAATTTTAATTAATATTTGGATAATAAAAAAGCTATTTTATGGGTGAACAAGCAAATATATTTATTGGACTATAAAGAAAATTGGACAAGTATATTTACAGACTAAATTCATGAGAGGAATGGGGCTGAAAAGAAATACAAAGGACTTCAGTCACACCTAACGTGTTATTTCTTTTATTTAAAAACAACAACAGTAACAACTATATGTGTGTGTGTATATATATATACACACAAGTATATTTTTATTTACGAAGCAAAGAAGACAAGTTTACGTGTTTATGGTGGTGTTTTTTATATTATTCTTTATACTTTTCAGTATTTTCAAAACTCTTCCAAATTAAAAAAGAGAATAAAATCCAAATTAAAGAACAAGAAAATCCTATTTCCTAAGCCATGCCTCTGTTGTAAAGTTTCCTTTAGTATATGAAGAATAGGTTTGGGTAATAACATTTTAATCTCAAATTTGGAGTTTCACTAATTTAGTCATTTTATTCTATTATTACTTTCTTTTGTATTTTCCCAACATGTACTCTTGATTTTCTCATTAGACAATTATGATTATTTTATGGATTAGTCAGCTGAAATATTTAATCAGGCAACATGTGACATTGCGCATATTACGGCCCCTATCTGGTCTCATCCTTCTGCTATTCTCTGTTTTCAGCCAGGATCTATCTGACATCAGCAATGATATCCCTGGTTCCACATCCTCTTCTGAAACCAGCCTGAACTTCTGGCTGCAGAGGACCTCTTTAAAGTATTAAAAAGCAAAGATATCACCTTGAAGACTAAGGTGCGCCTGACCCAAGCCATGGTATTTTCAATCATATCATGTGCATATGAAAGCTGGACAATGAATAAGGAAGACCGAAGAAGAATTGATGCCTTTGAATTGCGGTGTTGGCGAAGAATATTGAACATACCATGGATTGCCAAAAGAACGAACAAATCTGTCTTAGAAGAAGTACAACCAGAATGCTCCTTAGAAGCAAGGATGGAGAGACTGCGTCTTACATACTTTGGACATGCTGTCAGGAGGGATCAGTCCTTGGAGGGCATCATGCTTGGTAAAGTACAGGGTCAGTGGAAAAGAGGAAGACCCTCAACCAGGTGGATTGACACGGTGGCTACAACAATGAGCTCAAGCATAACAACGATTGTAAGGATGGCTCAGGAAAGGGCAGTGTTTTGTTCTGTTCTGCATAGGGTCGCTATGAGTCGGAATCAACTCAACGGCACCTAACAAAAACAGCAACAACAACGTCTGATCTCGTTTCCCCCAGTCTGTATAAGGAGGAGATTGGACCAGATCAGTGTTTTTAAGGAGATTCTGTATCCTATGATCTCGTTTCCCCCAGTCTGTATAAGGAGGAGATTGGACCAGATCAGTGTTTTTAAGGAGATTCTGTATCCTGCACAACTCTCATTCCAGCACCCCCAAGGAAAGGAAAGATGAGGAAATTCCCAGGAGTTGGAGCTCTAAGCCCCTCCCACCCAGAGCAGCTGTATTATGTTTTACTCTTTACCATAAAGTTACATTGTCCTTGAACGCAGTACTTCAGGCTAAGAATATACCCTTGAAAACTACCTGGTGATATCTAACAGCAGTTTGGGCTTTAACAAGTCACATGTAGTAGGAGAAGAAGCCTACTTCCTGAAGAGGGCAGGATCCTGGCTAAAGGGTTAAAGAGAGCGCGGGTCTTACCAGACAAGAATTAGAGCTCTGCAGCCTGGAGATACCATGTGAGAGTTGAAAGGAAGCCCAAGGCTCTTTTTTCTTGTTTTGACTCACTTTCCCTTCTGAGACCTCATTTAACTACCGTCTTAAAGGAAGAAGAGAAAAAAAAAATACCAAAACAGGAGGAAAAAAAGTAAAGTATTTTAAAAGTATTATCCATTTTCTCTAATTCATTAGAAATTGACGCCCTCATCTATGCATTTTTTGGCATGAAGCTTTCAAAGTGAATTAAATGATATGATTTCATTGGCAAAACAATTTTTTCTTACAAGAAGTAATTGACAAGAAAAGTATAAGAACTGTTTTTGCTACCTATCGCAGCATTGTCTAACTGAGCAATTTTATTGAATGAGATTAACAAGTTTTACTTATATATATGAGAATAAAGGGTTAAATTGTCAGTAAGCCACAAAATAAACTTTATTTTATTTACTTTGTTCCTTCCATATATCAAATTATGGCATGATCATGCATAGAAAATTTGTAATGTCCAGAACAATACCTAAGTAGCCCCACAACCCAAAGGCAAACATTATTTAAATGTTGGCATATTTCTTTCGTTGGCATCATACTGTATATTCAACTGTGATTTTAGTTTTTTCACCTAACAGTTTATCGTAATCTCTTACACATGTGATTTAAAACTCTTTATAGAAATTTTTAATGGCTACATAATATTCCATCTTAAAGGTATACTGCAATTTACTCAACCATTATTCTACTGCTGGGCATTGAATTATTTGTAATTTTTCCTCTGTTGCAAGTAAAGCTGTCTTGAATCTTTCATATTTGTTCATAAATGTTTGTATTTAGGCTACATCCTAGAGGTAAAACTTCTTGGTTAAAGGATATGAACATTTTTGGATCTGAGTAGCCAAACTTAGTATCACACAGAAGTAAAATTTCTCTGAAAACCATTCAAAAGCTGTTGCAGCAGTACATTGACAGAGAACTCCCAGAAATTCAAGCCAAATTCAGAAGAGGACGTGGAACGAGAGGTATCATTGCTGATGTCAGAGATGGCTGAAAGCAGAAAATGCCAGAAAGATATTTATATGTGTTTTATTGACTATGCAAAGGAATTATTCAACTGTGTGGATCATGACAAATTATGGATAACATTGCAAAGAATGAGAACTCCAGAACGCTTAATTATGTTTATGTGGAACCTGTACACAGACCAAGAGGCAGTTGTCCAAGTAAAGCAAGGAGATACTGCATGGTTTAAAATCAGGAAAGGTGTGCGTCGGGGTTGCATCCTTTCACTGTACTTATTCAATCTGTATGCTGAGGAAATAATCCGAGAAGCTAGACTAGATGAAGAAGAACCAGGCATCAGGATTGGAGGAAGACTCGTTAACAATCTGTCATACGCAGATGATACAACCTTGCTTGCTGAAAGTGAAGAGGACTTGAAGCACTTTTTGATGAAGATCAAAGACTATAGCCTCAGTATGGATTATACCTTAACATAAAACAATATCCTCACAACTGGACCAATAAGCAACATTATGATAAACTTTGAAATATTAAAGTTGTCAAGGACTTCCTTTTACTTGGATCAACACTCAACACCCATGGAAGCAGCAGTCAAGAAATCAAAGGATGCATTCCATTGGGCAAATCTGCTGCAAAAGATATCTTTAATGTGTTAAAAAGCAAAGATACCACTTTAAGTACTAAGGTAATCATGGCTTTTTCAGTTGCCTCATATGCATGCAAAAGCTGGGCAACGAATAAAGAAGACTGAAGAAGAATTGATGCCTTTGAATTATGGTGTTGGCGAAGAATATTGAATATACCATAGACTGCCAGAAGAACAAACAAATCTGTCTTGGAAGAAGTATAGCTAGAATGTTCCTTAGAAACGAGGATGGCAAGACCTCATCTCACATATTTTGGACATGCTTTCAGGAAGGACCAGTCCCTGAAGAAGGACATCATGCTTGGTAAAGTGGAGGGCCAGCGAAAAAGAAGAAGACCCTCAATGAGATGGACTGGTACAGTGGCTGCAATAATGGGCTCAAGCATAATGATTGTGAGGATGGCGCAGGACAGAGTGGTGTTTCATTCTGTTGTACATACGGTCACTATGAGTCAGAACTGACTCGACAGCACCTAACAACAACAACAGCCAAGCTTTCTATTAGTGGTCCAAAACTCAAGCTGTGAGTTTGCAAATAACTTGTGTGATCATAGGATAGCTGTGTGCTATAAACCCAGCCCAAGTGGCTATGAGTTTAAAATTTTGTATTCATATATTCATTCATTCAACCAATCTTTATTGACCTTTCCTCATGTAGCAGGTAGTATACTAGGTACTGAGGATCCAGCAGTGAACAAAACAAACCAAGTCCTTGCCCTCTTGTGACTTACATATGACTAGTGAGAGAGGCAGAAGATAAATAAATGTTCAATATAATGTCAGGTAGTGATAAATGCTACAGAGAAAAATGAAGCAGAATACATATGAAGGTGTAGTGTCACAAGAATTTTACACATACTCTTTAGTGATCTGTGATCAATGGACTTGCTGTATAGATATTTTTCCTCAGGAAAATTGGAATGTCAGGTTTTACTTTGGGGATAATTCAGGTCTTTTTCAAGGCTTGCTCTTTTTCCCTTACCTATAGGGAAAATGATGGTGTGTCTTTTCTCAGGAATCTGGAAGGAAATTCAGGCTGCTTTTGGTTTACATCCTGTCAGGCTTCCTGTACATATCCTCAGAAGGGTCAACCCATCAATCCTAAATGTCCCAAGTGGTCCTTAACTATGTTGCATCCTCTCAGAGAATATTAAAAGGGTAGCGGAAAAGACAAAACCAGTGTAGCAGTGAAATGAAATGTGTCTCCACAAAGGAAATGTCACATTTTACAGAAAGTATACTCCGTCTGTTTAAAATATCTTCCTGATTCCGTTCTGTTTGATCTTCAACCAGAATTTGATCCATTGAGTGTTTTTGTTCCATAAGAGTGCATCTAGACGTGGGGATTTTTTTTCCTTAGGAAATGTTTCAGAGTTCAGGAAGACCCATTTGAATAAAAATACCTTTCAAAATGATTGCAGAAATTATCCCTAGAACATTGCTGCTGATCTGAGTGGCCTTTACACTCAATTCTCTTCCTTTACATGTCTCCGCTCAGGGAGTTCTCTATGTTTGCCTTTTATCTGTTCATAAAGTTAAGGGCTCTGACCCTCACTTTTTTTTTTTTTTTTTAATAATTTTTATCGTGCTTTAAGTGAAAGTTTACAAATCAACTCAGTCTCTCACACAAAAACCCATATACACCTTGGTACACACTACCAATTACTCTCCCCCTAATGAGACAACCTGCTCTCTCCCTCCACTCTCTCTTTTCATGTCCATTTCACCAGCTTCTAACCCCCTCCACCCTCTCATCTCCCCTCCAGGCAGGAGATGCCAACATAGTCTCAAGTGTCCACTCCTCACCAGCATCCCTCTCCAACCCATTGTCCAGTCCAATCCATGTCTGAAGAGTTGGCTTCGGGAATGGTGCCTGTCCTGGGCCAACAAAAGGTCTGGGGGCCATGACCATGACCCTCACTTTTAATTGACACTTAAGGCTTGGCACTTTCTAGGCCCTCTGAACTGAGGATCATTTTGTTGACTTGAAGCCCCAGAATACTGGAACATCACTCTTTGAGTTCTCTATCCATAAAACCCTTACACATAGATGATGTCAACATATGTTGTGGTTTGAAGGTTGCTAGAAGGAACTTCCTATCTAAAAAAAAAAAGGGAAAAAATTGCATCTTTTTCATGGTTCATGAACTGATGCCACTGGAGATGTTTGCCTTTGATTTGGTGACTTTGCTAGCTCCAGGAGTTTAACAAACAGTAGATACCCTTGGAGGGGTGACACATTAAGTCAGAGACATAGGGTGTCAAAATTAGAAGGGCCCTGAGTGATCCCCTAATAGAAACTGAGACCTCGCAGGGGAAATGACTTTCCAAGGACACAGAGGGAGGCGGTGACAGACTAGATCCCAGGACTTCTTATTTCAGATCCACCAGTTTCCCACCAAACCATGTTGTCTTCATTAGCATGTTCATAGGGGTTAGTTTAACAGATTGCTTTCCAGCCTGATTATCAAATAAGAAAGAACAACAGGTCAAGAACAGTTTGGCTCTGTTGTAGGAAGTGGTAGAAGGAAGACTGAGCTAGGAGAGCACAACTCAGTCAGGGGTCTTATGGGGAGTTCTGGGCAGTTAGAGATGTGGACATTGGTGCTGTGGGGTTAGGGAGTGGGAGAGAGTACACCACAAGGGAAGAAAGAGGGACCAGAAAAGGGAGCTGAAAGAAAAAGACAAACTTCTTCCAGTACTGCTTCTCTTTCCCTTTAGTTCTACATGGATTTGGAATGTTTAGGAACAGGATTTTATCCTGTAATAACAAAAATACTTTCCTGGGAGTTAAGAAGATCCACCAACTAGCTGTGTGGCCCTGGGCAAGTCATTTAACTTCCCTGAGACTCAGTTTCCTCCTCTAGAGTAGTAATCCCACTGACTGGAAGTAAGGCACTATGAAAGTCTCTTTACACCTTTTATCTCCACTCTTCATGGCAACCCTTCAGGGAACTCTTATTTATACAAAAATGGAAAATTTAGACTCAGAGAGGGTAGTAACTTGTCCAATAATATGTAGTAATGGGAGGGTTTAGACTTGAGCCCAGGTTAGTTGAATTTTTTTTAGTTGAATTTTAGAGCCAGGACTTGTATCCCTAGGCCTCTAATATTCTGTTAAGTAGAAGGCAAGGCCAGGTGACCTTCAAGATCCCTCATAGTTTAAAATTCCAGAACTGTGACTGTGCTGAATCTCTGAACCCCATTTAAGTCAGCTACTCTCTCTGAATACTATGTGGACCTTTTGAACAATTCTAACCAGCTGAGGTCCTGATGTCTGTTCTGTACAAAACTTAATAGACTGTGGACCTCAACAAATATTAAACAACAGGGTCAGACAAGTAGCATCACTGGTCTTTGGAGAGTAATACCCCATCTCTGAGGGCCACTCCATTTGTACTCTGAAGCTAAGCTCTCACATAAAGCCATAATGTGCAGAAGAATTGACACTATTTCACACAACGCAGTTTCCTAGACTAATTACTAATGGGTATGTTTGAGAAACTAAACATCATCTCAGATTCAAAAGTAATTTAGTCCATCCTTCTAGGCAATGGAACGATTATCATTTTCTAAAGATGGTACCCATGTTGGAACATACAAGTATGTGACCAATTACCACCAGGTGGTCTTTCTGATATCCAGTGTAGTCATCCTCTGCCGCAGCTTAGACCTGTGTCCACTTGTTGTCCACATGTATGAAAAACACGTTTTTCATAAAGACATTCAACTTAGAAATGCATTTCTTTTCCTTTGTGGCAGTTATTTATAAATTTTAGAATGCAATACTGGGCCCGTCTGTTTTTGCTTCACTTTGACTTGCTGACATATGTGATCACCATCCTGCCTCCCTGTTTTCTGTTTCAGATTTACAATTTTCCCTAAATAACTGCTCCAGAAACTCCAAGTTGCCAAATTAGTGATTACACTTTGCAAATGAAGAACAGCATTTCCCAGCTAGTTGACTCGGTTAGTTAGAGCAGGATGCTAATAATTAGGCCAAGGCCACAGGTTTGGGCTCTGTGTGAGCCAATTTGTGAATGCAGGCATCTCACAAAGATGTCCCTGTGGTCCCAGGAAGGACATGGTGAGAATGTGGTTGTCTCAGTACAGACCCATCCTTACTATAAGGAAACAGTTTTGCTGTTGATTCAGTAACATAACACTGGGCGTGCAGCACATCTTAAAAGGGAAGGGAGGAAGGGAAGAAAGAAAGGAGGGGAAAAGAGAGAATGAGTAAGAAAGAAAACCAGCAAATAATAATAGACAAGTTCATGGAGATAAAGAGTGAAGGAAGAATAACTGAAGGAACCAGAATCTGAAGCATGGCATGACCTTTAATCAGGACTCTTATTCCTAGCAGGCTGTGAAGCAGCTTTGTCTTTACCTGCTCAGTAGATCTCACAATGCTGATGCACTGCTTTAATTTGGGAAGCCTTTCTCTTGAGAGGGATGTCTTTTCTTGCTCTAAGTCTAAAGTGCTCCCAAGTGTGGCATTCTCTGTGACAGATGTACTACAGTGATGCTTTAGCTGACTCCAAACCCATAGCTTCCCAGTGCCTGACTGGTCTATTTGTTGTCCAAGAGTGTGTTTCCTTTGAGAGCAGGTCTTTACTGGAATATCATCCAAGAAGGTAGGGAGGTGTAGTCCCTTTGTTCTAAAACAGCAATTGTTAAATCCTGGAACCCCACCCCTACCCCGGGGCTATTCCTTCAGAAGATCTAAAATGCTTTGGCTGATATACTTAAATACCCTAGACCAGCCTCACGGAAAGGCACTCTTTAAGACAGACTTAGTAGTCCTTTCCTTTCTAATCTTCTCCCTAGGTTGCTCCATTTTCATGGATGGTTCCAATCCCATATGACTCTCTGTAAAGATAAGGAATTTCAAAATATTTGAACATCTCCAAGGAGATCAGATTCGCTGGCAAATCTGCCATCCATAGCTTCACTTATAGAAGTCTCCGGGTCTTGTTGACAGAATCAAACGTGTGACTGGAAGAACGAGCCAGCTCCATACACGTCCATCTGTGATGGTTTTGCCTGTCTGTTTCTCACCGATGATCACTGTCATTCTTCTCTGAATTCTAACCTTCCCACCATCAGAACCCATTCTTGAGGAAAGGCAGAAACATAGCCGCCAGCCATTGCTGTTGGAACATGTGCCACTTGTCTTCTACCAGGAGTCGCACCTCCTCCTGCCAGCACTAACGTCTGCTGAAGGAGGCATTCCTTCTTACTAACTCTGCTCTTGACCATCCAAGAAGGAATTGATTTCCATCTCTGTCAAACAGTTTGCATTCTCTCTTGGTGCCCTGATTATTCAGAAAGTCTTGGTGAGAAGACTTTTCCATTGTTCTTATACCTTATAACAGCTCTTACATTAAAAGTATACCAAAGCTTACTGCTGTTTAAAGCCGGCCTCTAAAGTTAAAGAAAATTCCTCTTTGGACTTAACACGTGATTTTCGGCACTTTTACTGGAGATATCAGTCTAATTAATTCCGTTGCCCAAAACCTAAAGGGAAAAAAAATGAAGGGTTTTATTTTTTTATACATACAAAAAAAAAAAAAAAAAAAACGTTGCCCTCGAGTCAATTCCAACTCATAGTGACCCTATAGGACAGAGTAGAACTGCCCCACAGAGTTTCCAGGGAGCGCCTGGCGGATTCCAATTGCCGACCTTTTGCTTAGCAGCCATGGAACGTAACCACTATGCCACCAGGGTTTCCTTTTTATATATAGTGTTTACTTATTGTTGTTTTTATTGTAAATATATCACTTGGCTTACTTTGAGATAGCTTTCTGCCTTGAATTTTTCATTAACGTCAGTTAGTATTTATTTAGTAAAGGGAAGACAAGGCATGAATCAATTCGTTTACAGTAACACTCAACACAGTGCTAAGGCATGGTCCCAGTTCAGTTGCCGTCAAGTCAGTTCCAACTCACGGTGACCCGTGTGTGTCAGAGTAGAACTGGGCTCCATGGAGTTTTCAATGGCTGTTTTTTTGGAAATAGATCACCAGGCCTTTCTTCTGAGGCACCTTTGGGTGTACTTGAACCTCCAACCTTTTAGTTAGCAGCCAAACATGTTAACCATTTGCACTGCCAGGAACTCCTTGGCAAAATAGTTATTAATAAATTAACTGTTTTTTTGTTTTGTTTTTAATTTTGTAAAAACACTTCAGACTGCAGACAGCAGTATAATTCTATAATTTGGTAAAAACAGGTTTATACATCTGAAAATGTTGACCTATTGAAGACAATCTATTCCTTAATTCCCTAAACAAGAAGTGATTGTCACAGTAAGTTTATACCAGGCTTACAGAGGAGAGGGCAGGGTCTGAAATATCTGTTACCACCACCACTGACCACCCCCGCCCACCACCCCCACCACCACCGCCACCCACCGCCCCCACCACCACTGCCACCCACCGATCCCTCACCCTCCAGGTCATGGTGACACAGACCATGGGGCAGAGTGTCTTTTTCTAGTGTAACA